>NC_056743.1:998462143-999062143 GCF_019279795.1 Protopterus annectens | reverse complement strand
ATCTCTTTTCCTTTTTGAGAGGGTAGCTTGGCTTTCGCTGATCAGCCTGATAAGGTCTTCTGCCATTTTAAGCATTTGAGACTGAGGCAAGGTAGCAGGTGCCTGAGAGTGGGTAGTCTGTTTCTGGGGTGCGGTTCGAACTCTGGACCTAAGGAACTAGGTTGCTTTCAAAAGAATGGCAGTCATGAAAGAAGACGTTGGTTTGTGATGATATTCGGTGGTGCCAAGGACTTCCTCAGCCAGTGCCTGCTCAGCAGCTCTGGACCCATCCAAGGTAGAGACAACCACAAGATCCTTTAGATGAAGAAGAGTTTTGCAGCATATCGGACTCCGAAAGGGTCTGGGCAGCAGCCTGCAAATCAAATGAAGCAGGCATCAGGGGCTGCAAAAGCATCCCACTGAGCACCGGAGGACTGACTACTAGCTTAACGGAAGCGTCATCGATAGGTTTGTACCTGTGTGGTCTGTCTCTGTCTTTATCTTTACATTTTTTCGGAAGATCTGCTGTTGGATGGCTTACCAAAGCCATATCGGAATTTGAGGACTGCAAATGAAAATATCTCGCGACAATAAGGCCCCGACGATGGATAATTCTGGTGTTAAAGCATAGAAGCAACAATGGGGGACGTCGTGGTCTGGGTCTAGACAAGTGATGCAGTAAGAGTGGAATTCTCAGTGTGTTATTTGCTTTCCACAGGCATAACAATTAACTTTTTCTGACATCAGTTAGTGCAAGAAAAAAAGGATCCCCAACAGGGTTACTTGGATTTAGAAGACTTCACCTTCAATTCGGAAACAAAAACTCAGGTAGCGGCCGATCGGCACACGTGCGGCTTCTGCTTCAGGCTCCATGGCAAGAAAGACTGATGTAATGGTACTGGCTGCCTTTCTTTATACCACTGACGACCTGACGTCAGTCCTCAAACGACAGCAACTGACGCAGATATACTAAGTCGCTGGTATTCGGGCCAGCCGAGGGCTACCCTGACAGGAATAACCCAAATATGATGACTGCAACAGTGAAACACGAAGAACATCTGACATAGTCAAAGCCAGGTGTGTCGCCTCATAGCAATGCCAGACCCAGCAGCCCTAGCGGCTCCTTCCATGGCATAGGAAAAGAAATGCATGGACGTATTCACGACTGATTTCAGAATGGCCATGCGCGCAGCGAACACTTTCTTGCCCTCTGCCGACATGAACCCTAAGGGCGATTCAGCGACTTCCTTGACCAGGTCACGCTGTAATCGGATGACATGTGCCATATAGTTCAGCGCCCTTATGGAAAAGGTTGCTGAAGCATAAACCTGCTTCCCCAAATGATCCACAGTCCTTGACTCCCTACCAGGAAGATGGACCGTGGAGCTGTCCTGAGCGAGCTCCTTCTTGGTGGCGGCTGCCACCACCATAGCGTCTACTGGAGATCCCTTACTCAGGCTAGGCTTGTCTGATGGGAGGCGGAGTACTTTATCTGGTCTTCTTGGAATAGGTTCTACAGGGTCCGGTTCCTTCCATGCCCTGGTGGTGATCAGGTCCACAAGTGGATCCACGGGGGGGGGGGGGGGCGCATCCTGGAGGTAGATTGGGCCCGTGCCAAATGCCTCCAGGAACACTGACTCGTTTGGGGTTGGTTTTTGGGTGGACCACCCACCTCTTTGGTGCAGGAGTTCCAGGATGTCTCCAAAAGAGGGAACCATCCTTCCTCCCAGTCAGTGTCATCCATGAGGGACTCTGGAGAGGAGTCCAGGTGCTTCCTTTTGCACGTGCTCTTGCAAGGCACCTCCTCAGTGGGACTTTCTGGGGAAGACTCGCAAACTTCCTGCTGTTCCCCAGTGGGAACTTCCTGAGGCATGGCAAGTACAGGCTGTCCCTGAGATGACAAAAGAGTCTGAGCTGACCCAGAACCAAGGGAGTCGGGGCGGAATCTGAGGAGGAAATGGTCAGGGGTCTCGACCCACTCGAGAAGACCCTCTCCACCATGTTGAATGCTGAAAGAGAGCAGACATCCTGAGAAACAAGCAAGGGAGCTGCTCTCCACAAATCCAGCAGGGAATCGAAGCTGAGCCCACAGGTGCAGAGATACCAAGGGGATGACTGAGGTCCAACAAACTCTGAGCCGACAGAACCTCCTCAGATCAGACGCTGAAGCTACGGCTCCGAGAGCTCAGATGTGAACTGATTGGCTCGAACACACTCAAGGCAACGGCCAGCATCGAGGTACAAAGAACTGGCGGCGCCAACCCCTGACCCTGTGGCCTCCCAGATCCAAGGACTCCAAAACAGAGGGTCGGATCGGAGGTGGAGTTATGAAGGAGAAAAAGGGTTGACAGCTCCCCACTCTGGAGGGAGTGGGGGCTGGCAAGACTCCCAACTGGATCTGGGTGCAGGTGAATTTCTGCATCACTCTATCTCTGCCTCACTCAAACTATGAATAGAGTGTGAAGAAGAAGCCACCGACCCCGGCCTGGAATGCCATTGAGGAGAGGCTCTGGAAGGTGGGTCTGAACACCTCCGGCTACAGGGAAAACCTGGGTGAGCGGAGCTGAGGGGGGGTAACCGGGCCTAGAATCGAAGTCACAGCTTGGGTGGAGGATCTGACAGAACTGAACAGCCCGGGATTGCTGTCTTGTTTAGATTTGTCCTTAGCTTTGTCCCCATCTGCAGGCCTCAAGGTGGGAGGTTGAGTCCAGGAGGCCTGGGAAGGGGAAGAAGTAGAAGCGGCCACTGCCGTGGCCGGGCTAGAGGTAATGGGGATGGCTGTCCCAGAGGAGGGAAGAAGGCCTTTCCAGACCAGTTTCTCCTTTCTGTCCTTAAGGGCCCTAGGGTTAAAGCCCGTGCAGATGGAGCAGGCCATGAGGAGATGGGCCGTGCCTAAACACACTACACACAGTGTGTGGCCATCAGTTGGGGAACGCTTATGGCCATGCTCTGTGCACTTCGAAAGACAGGCTTTGGGGGTATCAGCCATGTCAGGGAAGTAAAGGCAAAAACACACACACATCACAATCACACATTCGCTCACAAACAAGTAGTGGGGAAGTGAAGAGGAACTACTCCACAAACTTTTTAAATTTTTTTTTTGAACAGACAAGATGCGAGGTAGGGGAGGTAGAAAAGGGAGATTAGGGAAAACCTACACTAACACCCAACTAGCAAACCAACACTTATCCAAAGATAAGCCTGGAGCTCAGAGACCACGATGCAAACTCGAAAGCGGTAAATGACATCTGTGAAAGGAAGGAGATAGCGGGGCACTATGAGTAAGGGGAAGAGCTTGGAGCTCGGATCAGATGCTAGTGATGCAGCCATCACGGATCCGATCCGGATCCAAATACCCAAAGGTTGAAGACCAAATGAAGTAAACAACTTGAGATCAAAAGGTATGTACGCATCATAAAGATGGACCTGTGTAGCCCATTTTCATTCTTCCTCATCTGATTGATCTCTTATCTCACACTGGATGCAGCCTGACTGCTTTCATTAGATACACAGAGCCAACTCTCGAGCTCCTCCCTTACTCAATGTCCCACCAACCTAAAATACCCAAGATCAAGTTTGCTGCCCCCAAAAACAATAGTTTATTCTGTACAGAATCAAATGAGAAGAAACAGCAGAGAAATAAATGGAGCTCAAACAAGGAATGATGGGTTCCCAAGAAAAAATCCCCTGGGTATCCTCCAGGAAGAAAAGGAAGGTGTTGAAGGGTGGGACATTGAAGAAGAGAGAAAATAGACAACAAAGGTGCATCGTTACAGTGAGTAGATAACTTTTGTATTTAATGTTATTTTTATTTGTTCCTCAACTGATGAGGACACTGTCCCCAACTAGCTGAACCTTAGTCAGTCCTCATAGAAGGATATTTTGGAGTACTGCAGAGCCAAAGGCAGCTCTTTTCCTAGAAATCAAATTTGTAATGAGCAATAAAGTTAGGAGCACTGCACCAAGGGGCAGATGCACAAATGTCATCTACCGAAACTCTTGACCAAAAGGCTGAAGAGGTTACCATATACCTCGCGAAATGTGCTCTTGGCGACTTAAGCAAAGACAACCCTATTTATAGACAAGGATACGCAATTAGTCAACCATCTGGCTAATGTCACTTTGGAAAATGCAATGCCCAATTGTCTAATGAGAAAAGGAGACAATTGGTCAGATTTTCTGAAATCTTTGGTTCAGTGAAGATAAAAATGAAGTTGCTCTTGTACATCCAAAAGATGCAGTACATATTCACTTTCATTGGAAAACTTTGGGAAGAAAACTGGAAGGATAATGACCTGACTAATGTTAGAGACTACCTTACATAAAAAAGGGTAGCTTGCTACATAAAGACACCCTATCCTTATGAAAGATCAGGGAAGGTTGACTGGACTAAAGGACCTGGAGCTCAGATACTCATCTAGCTGACATAATGGCAACTAGGAAAAAGGTCTTCCAGGTCAAAAATGTTCGGTCTCATTTGGTGGAAAGTTCAAATGGACTTTGGGTCAAACTGTAAAATAAGATAGACAAGTCCCAGGGAGAAGTAGCGTCCTTGAATGTGGACCAAAGTAAAAAAGGTGCCTTTCAGACTGGTTTCTTCTAAGTTCTGCAAAACCTAAGCAGCATTATTTTCACCAGAATGAAAACTACAAATGGCAGCTAAGCAGGACTTTGATAGTAGAAAAGCTAGCCCCTCTTTGAAGAAGGATGCTAAAAAGTCTAGAACTGTGAAGACTGAGGGCAGAAAAATGGTCCAAAAAGAAAATCTCTTCCATTTAGTTAGTAGAAGCCTTGTGAGAGGACAAGAGGATATGCCGGACTGGGGACGAAAGCCTGGGCTATCTAGCCATCAGTGGAACTGGAGAAACCATGCGGTTATAGCTTGAGGTCTTTTATGTCCAGGTGAGCTGCCCCTATTGGATGAGAAAGGTCGTCTGGATTGGGGTCCAGTATCCTGGGGCTTTTACAGAAACTGAGGCCACAAAAAGGGAAACCAGATTTGATGAGGCCAAAAGGGTGTAAATCAGGATAACTGTGCTCTTCAACTGGTAGGTTTTCTGTAGAAACTTGGGAAGTAGAGGTAATGGGGATAAGCACAGAGAAGACCACAAAGCCAGTTGTGAACTACAGCACCTCTCGGTGACTCCCCAGGAGGCAGATCAAGGCTAAGATCCTGCTGCACTTGTTATTGAGGGGGGAAAGCAAAGCAATCTCAACATGGCTGACCCCATCAACGGAAAATTCTTTCGGTCACTTTGACATTGAGAAACCACTCATGAGGCATCAGAATGGACCTGCTTAGTTTGTCAGCACGTGCACCGGATTTCCTTTTTTTTTTTTAATTTCGCCAAATCTTTTGGGTTTCTAATACCATGACGGTAATGGATCCCATTCCTAAGTCAAAGTATGATTAAAGTTTATTAAATTAGTATTGTTTCACTCTGATGTCAGCCAAAAGTGCTCTTCGCAGCACCCAGAAAGTGCCTAGTAATGACTCCTTCAGCAGTTCTTATGGAGTTGCATGTTTTGGTAGCATATCCAAATATGACTGTAGACTCTTATAAGACCTGTTGCTTCTACTACTATTGGAACTATCTTGGTATTTTCCACATTGCTCTTGTTTCTGCTTGCAAATCCTGATATTTTATGACTTGTGTCTCTCTCTACGCGGGACACTGTAGTCACTGGGTGTGGTAATTTCAGTGATCAATGTTACTTTTGTTTTCTCTTCTTGGACCACTACATCTGGTTTTCTAGCATCTTTCTTTTGAACTGTTGGCAATGGGTGATCCCATGTGATGCAGAACATCATTTTCCATGATGCTTAGTGGCTCGCTGTTTCCAGTGTTTTTCAGCCACTTCAATACCATAATGTTTGAACAATCCCCAGTGCAACAGTCTTGCCATATTATGCCTTTCAGTATACAGCCCTTCTGCCATTAGTATGTCACAACCAGCAATGAGGTGTGCAACTGTTTCCAATTCTGTTTTACAAAACCTACATTTGTCCGTTTCTCCCACATGTTCAATGGACTTTGTAAGCCAACGTGTACGTAAGCCCACTATCTTGTGCCGCCAATATTAACCTTTAATACCTTGGTTTGAATTTGCCTCCCCTTAACCATTCCTGCATTCATTCTTGATCAACATGAGGTTCTTCCAGAAGTTTTCTATACTTGCAACTATATTTATGCATTTTCCACATTTCTTGCGTTTTCATCTGGTCCTTCACCTTATATTCTTTCTTTTGTTTTTTGGCACATTCAGTTGCTGCCTGGTTTTTATCCACTTGTGGTTTGATTTCCATTCCTGCTCGACACCGATATGCTTCTGCATAATCAGGGAAGTCATCTTAGATTTATTCTCCTCATGTTTCAAAACTTTCACTATATTTGGGTCTTGTGAGGTTAGATGTGTGGAGTCCCATTGACTGCAGATCTGTACATGTAATCAGTTTCAAGGATGTCCATCCCTCCTTCGGAATGGGGAATATATAATCTTGGTATGCACCGATTTTTATAAATCATTTGGTGAGCATGAAGCATCCTTGTTTTCCTGTGTAATCTATCCAACACATTTTGGGGCCAGTCAATCACACCAAAACTGTCAGTTAGGACAGGAAGAGCAAACTGGTTTATAGCTTGGATTTTGTTCCTAGATGTCAATGCTGTTTTCAGGATTAATTTAAGTCTTCTAAAGTACTCATTAACTTTTATTCGCATTTGTTCTTGTTTTATTGTTGATCCTTCATCAATTCCCAATATTTATACACTCCCTCTTACTCAAGTTCTTTTATATCACATTCTTGTCACAAACTGATATTTCCTTGGTGCTGCAGTTTTCCTGCTTTAAAGTTTGCTTTTGCACATTTATCAAGATGAAATGACATTCTTATATCACCTGAAAATGTTTTGACAGCTTGCAGTTGTACTTTCAGTTCCTCGCCTGATGAGCTATACAGTTTCAAATCATCGACAAAGAGAAGATGAGAAGTCTTTACACTTTGTTGTTTTCTAGGAGCCAAATTATAGCCATGGCCTAAGCTGTTAAGTAGACAGCTTAATGGGTTAAAGGCAAGACAGAATAGCAGCGATGATAAAAGTCTCACCCTGGAATATCCCCCACTGAATTTTATCCCTGGAATAATAATTTGTCTTTTATCATGGCTTAACCGAGAAGTGGTCTGCCACTGTTTCATGGTCACAGTAATGTAGCTGATCAGTGTAGGGTTTATCATATATATTTTTAAGCACTCTTTTATCCATGAATGTGGGATACTATCAAATGTTTTTTTTGTAGTCAATCCATGCCATACTTAGATTCTTCTCCTTTCACAATTCTCCACTGTGACAATTTAACCGCAAACAATCCTTTGTTCCATATGACTTTTTTATTGCCCTTTTGTTCTATTGTCATAATTGAGTTTTCTTCTAAAATGACAATAGACTCTGTCGACATCAATTTCAGTGTATAGCTTATACGTCATCGTAAGGCAAGTTATCAGTCTATAATTTTTAGGGTAGCTTGTAGGTTCACTCAAGTAGGAGCATCGTTTTTTCCTGTGGTTAGTCAGGCTGGTGTCTGTTCAGGGTTGCATATAAATAGTTTTTAATCGCAACTAAATCTTCATGCAAAGATGTTAACACTTTTAACCAGAAGTTAGGTACTGCATCTAGGCCTGGGGGGTTTGCAGTTTGAGGCTTTTCTTAACTTTGTTAATCTCTCCGGCTGTTGCTTCATCCCATTTAATTTCCTGTAGCTTTCCTGTGGAAGGCCCCAAAATATCTTCATATGGCACCTGACCAATTGTTTCCCGTTCTACTGATTTCCCCTTAATTTGGAGTTCCATTGCTCTATCCTTTTGTGGTGCTTTCTGAATTGGATTTCTACATTGAATACTTCACTTTGGAGGTACTCCATGACCTCGGTTTCTGTTTCTTTAACTCCTCCATTACTGACCTCCTTTTCTACTTTTCCTCTTTGTCTTCTTATTTTTTGTGTTGTAAAGTTTTCCATATCCAAATTCCTTTGCTTGTATTTCTCTTCAAATATCTTTGGTGCTGCTCTTTTTGTATTGATTAGTTTTGCTTTCTCCTTTGCTGAGATATTACACCATATTAATTCTCTTTTTCTTTCCCATGTCCATATTTCTTCTTCAACTGTCTCCTGATCTTCCAGTCTCTCCTTACTTTGGGGACTCGTTCCATCATGCTGTGATGTAACCCATATTGGACCTTCTACATCAAATCCTTCACTTCGCAGGCACTCCATAACTTCAACATCTATTTTACTAATCTGCTTTTCTACACTCTCTCTTTGTGATATTTTCCCAGTATATGTGCTGCAATGAGAAATGAAGCCGCTGTGGTACAGCAGTAGCGTTGTTGCCTTACAGCAAGAGGTTCTCCTGTTCAATTCTCGGCTGGAGTGCCTTCTGTGTGGAGTCTGCTCGTCCTCCCCGCGGTCGAGTGGTCTCCGAAAGACATGCGTGAATGGGCGTGCCTTCGCTGAAGGCTGGGCGTCTACTGCCAATTATTAGCGAACCAGAGTTCTGTTGTGGCGACCCCTAACAGGGAAAAAGCCGAAAAGACAAACAAACAAATGTGTTGCAATGAGAAAGTATCAGAAGTAATTGGCCACTGCCACGCTCTCATGGCCTCATGAAGAAGAGAATAAGATCTGCCCCCCCCCAGTTTGTTGCTGTACCAGACTACAGACATACTATCTGATTGGATCATAACCGTCCTGGAGGGGATAGCATCTTGAAAGGCCTGCAACACTAGAAGGATGTCTCTCCTCTCCAGAACATTGATATGCAAAATGGTTGCTTGACTGTCCTTCCAAAGAAATGTCCCCCCACTTCAGACAGGAGGCATCCATGATCACTGGATTAGCCTGAGAATTTTCATTAGAACAGATCCACCAAAGAAGGTGTTCCTTGCAAACCTGTGTAACCCTGACTGGAGTGCACAAAATCTGTTGAAGAATAGACCACTGATCTGACATACTCTACTGCAGAATCTGCATACGATATCTGGCCAATTGAACTAAAGTTAGGCTTGCAAGACTAGTTGTAATTAAGGACAGGAATCTGTAATCACTTCCTTTACCTGGGATCTGAGGGTTTGTACACTTGTTGGACAGAGATGCTATCTGATGGAGTGCGTCTAGATGAGCATCTATGAACTCCAGGTTCTGTATGGGAGTGAGATGTGACCTGCTGTAACTGACTGAGATGCCCAGATGGTGAGACAACTGGAGCAGGTTGCTTGCAGAAGTAAGTGCCTGGTTGGAGGAGTTAAGAGCCAGTCATCTAGATACAGAAACGTCCAGAATTCTAGCAGTCTTAGGTGAGCTGCTACCACTGTCACGCATTTGATAAACACCCTGGGGACTGTGGTGAGACCAAAGGGCAGTGCCCTGAACTAATACTGACCATCTCCCAGCAGGAAATGCAAACATCTTCTGGATTGCCTGGTCATTTTGATGTGATACACATGCTGAAGATCTAGCAAGAACAACCAATCGTCCTTTCGCAACAGTGGCAAAATGGACTGAACCATGACCATCTGAAACTTTGAATATTTTACTTACTGATTTAATTTGCTAAGATCCAAAATGAGTCTCAAGTTTCCTGTCTTTTTTTGGCACTAAAAAAATCCTGAATAAATTCCAAATCCTATCTAGTCTGGGGGACTTCCTGGATGACTCTCTCTCTACCAGCTTTTTTTTTTTTTATTTCCAGAGCTGTTAACTACCTCTGATTTGGGGAAACACTGGATATCTTCCTCATTTTCATAGGGGGATTTTGGGAAAATCATATGAAATAACCTCTGGATATGATCCTCTGCACCCAAGTACCTGTTGTGATGAAAGCTCAGGCTTCTAGGTGCAGAGATAAGCACCCTCCTAATTTCCTCCAGAGAAAGGCAGCAGGGTATGCTTTCAGGATCACTGATCGGGTTTGTCTGAAAAGGAATCCCTGGTTTTGCAGACCACCTCTGCCACGAGGATGGCATCTTCCGTTAGTGCTTCCTGAGGAAGAGAGGAAAATCTATCTCCTTGTGAGTCTTGGAATGGACCCTGGGACTTACAAAAAAAAAAAGAAGTTATGTACTCACCATAACGTTCCATCTGAGTAGTTATACTTCATTTTTCTGCAACCTGTGGGTATTCGGATCCATATCGGATCAGAGCCGGCGAAAATATTTTCTAGCATCTGCTCCAAGCTCAGAGCTCCTCCCCTACCCATAATGCACCACCATCTCCTGCCTTCCCTCAGATCGAGTTTGCTGCAACTATACACCTCAGCAACTCAGCCCAAAGAACCCAACATACTTATGGATATGATAAGGTCAGGGGGACGGAGGGAGGGAAGGTTGCAGAGAAATGAAGTATAACTACTCAGATGGAACGTTACAGTGAGTACATAACTTCTTTATCTGAAGTAGTTAACTTCATTTTATCTGCAACCTGTGGGACAGAGTCCCCAGCTACTTGAATCCTGGGAGGTCCTCATGGAAGTATGTTCCTGAGCACCGCAGAGCCAAAGGATGCTCTTCCTCTAGAAATCAGGTCTAATTTATAATGAGAAATGAAGGTATGTGGATTTGCCCAAGTTGCTGCTGTGCAAATGTCATCCAAAGAAACCCCAGACCAAAAGGCAGCAGAAGTCGCCATGGACCTGGTAGAGTGAGCTTTAATTATACCAGGAGGAGATAAACCTTTTGCTTTGTAAACATATGAAATGCAAAGGGTGATCAATATAGCTAAGAAAACCTTGGAAATGGCCTTTCCCAAAAAAGGTTTGGAAAAGGAAACGAACAATAGGTTGGATTTGTGAAATGACTTTGTTCTATGAAGACAGAAACAATGTTGTCCATGAACATCTAACAAGTGAAGTTTATATTCACCCTTGATTTGGAAATTGGGAAAGAAAACGGGTAGATTAACAGACTGGTTTATGTTTGATTCAGATGCCACTTTGGGTAAGAATGAAGGATTTGTACGGAGACATACCCTATCCCTATGGAAGGCCAAATAAGGACGCACGGCAGACAAAGCCTGAAGCTCAGAAACCCTCCTGGCTGATGTAATGACCACTAGAAAGGCGGTCTTCCAAGACAAAAATTTTAGATCCACTGAAGCTGCAGGTTCAAAGGGGGGAGCCACCAATGCCTGGAGGACGAAGGTAAGGTCCCAAGGAGGCACCGAATCTTTGACAGGAGGACGCAAACGAAAAATGCCTTTAAGAAAAGCCTTACACAGCCTAGAAGAAGCTAAGGCAATGTTATCTTCCTCAACATGAAAATTAGAAATGTCTGCCAACTGTACTTTCACCATGGAGAAGCTAGCTCCTTGCTGAAAGATACTAGTCAAAATATTTAACACCACCGGAACAGGAGCTGTAAAAGGATCCAGGTTACTGTGAGAGGCCCAAATGGAAAAACACTTCCATTTACTGCAATAAACTTTCCTAGTGGAAGCTTTAAGAGAGGCCGCTAGTACAGATTTTACAGGGGATGAAAGACCGGGAGTCCTGGCAATCAATGAAACTGGAGCAATCAAGCTGTAAGCTTGAGGCTGTCCAGGTTGGGCGGGCAGGCACCCGAAGGATGAGAGATTAGATCCGGGCAGAGATCCAGAATCCACGGAAGAGCTAGAAGATGAGACTAAAGGAAGGGAAACCAAACTTGGCGAGGCCAGAATGGGGCCATGAGGATCACTTTGCACCCCAGTCGGCAAGCTTTCTGAAGGAACTTCGGAATGAGTGATAACGGAGGGTAAGCAAACAGAAGCCCGGGGGGGCCAAACATGGACTAGAGTGTCTCTGGGGGCATCCCCTAGGGAGGGAATCAGAGCGAAGAACTCGCTGCACTTCGCGTTGGAAGGAAATGCAAACAGATCACAGCAAGGCTGTCCCCATGCAAGGGATATCTCCTCCGCTACTGACTGTTTCAGAGACCACTCATACAGCATCAGAATAGCCCGACTCAATCTGTCCGCTAAAATGTTGGAGTGTCCTGGGATGTACTTTGCAATCAGAAACCGACCGGTAGAAGTCACCCACTCCCACACTCTCATGACCTCACGACACAGGGGATAGGATCTGTTTCCCCCTTGTTTGCTGACATACCAGACAACCGACATGTTGTCTGAATGAACTGCAATCATTCCGAGAGGGAGGAGAGTGTGAAAGGCTTTCAACACTAAAAGCACCGCCCTCATCTCTAGAACATTTATGTACAACTTGGTCTCTGTCTGGGACCACATGCCGTGGACTGCCCTTCCCAAACAGTGCCCCCCATCCGAGTTGGGAGGCATCCGTGGTCACTGTGGCTTGGACTGGGGATGACACGAAGGGGCGTCCCGCTGCAACCTCCGGTGAACTTAGCCACCAAAGGAGGGACGTCCTGCAGGTGTGACTGATCCTGATCGGAAAATCCATGGGCAGGTCTAGCCAAGACCATTGGACTGCCAGAGTCCATTGAAGAACCCGCATATGAAGGCGTGCGCAAGGAAGAATAGATATAGAGGCAGCCATGGAGTCCAGGGCCCGAAGAACATCGCTTGCCTTTGGAAATTTGAAGTTCCCTATTTGAGCTGTAAGATCCTTTCTGGTGTTAAGAAAACTTTTAGCTGCAAGGTGTCTAGCCGTGCTCCGATGAATTCTAGAACTTGTATTGGTTGCAGTTGGGATTTGTGAACATTGACTGTAATCCTCAATCGATCTGCCAAGAGAAGAAAGTAGTCTCAAGCCAGACACAGAAGACGCTTGGTGGACACAGCGAAGAGTCAAGTCGTCCAGGTGGTATGGGAAGACCTGAATTCCCTAAAGCCTCAGGTGAGCTGATACGACTGCCATTACCTTGGTGAACACCCTGGGGGCTGTGGTGAGACCGAAGGGTAAAGCTCTGAACTGGAAATTACTGGCTCCCAGCTGGAAGCGAAGAAACCTCCTGGAGCTTCTGTGAACTTTGATATGGTAGTAGGCATTCTGGAGGTCTAACGAGGACATCTAGCCACACTCTCTGAGATAAGGTAGAATGGACTGGTAGAATGGACTGTAAGGTGACTATCTGGAACTTTTGTTTGGCGACGGACAGGTTCAAGGTTGACAGATCCAAGATGGGCCTGAGGTACCCTGTCTTTTTTGGCACTTAAAAGAACCTGGAGTAGACGCCTAATCTGGACTGGCCGAAGGGGACCGGTTCGATGGCTCGTTTTTGAAGTAGCTTTAAAACTTCTAAAGCTGTGGCCTCTCTGTGAGCAGGTGGAACATCCAAAAGGTGTCTTGTAGGCCCCGCCGGGGCAACAAATGGGATAGTGTAGCCTCTGGACATTATTTGTAGCACCCAACGATCTGCAGTTATTGACTCCCATGCCACTGGATGCAATGACAATCTCCCCCTGACTGCCTCCAGAGTAGGACAGTCGGGCAACCCCTCAGGGATATTGGGTGGGCCTATAAGAAAAATGTTCTCTAGACCCGAAATTCCTAGGACCCCCTCTACCTCTGGGTCGGGGTCTATCCTCTCCCCCTCTGCCTCTGGGGTAATAGTTGTCCCGAGACTCCCGGGAAAACTGAGATTTCCAGAACCAGATCTTCTTTTGCCCTCCGATTCCTAGAAAAGGACCGCTGAGGGTTAGAGAAGCGTATCCCGATGGCAGACAAAGTGTTCCAGTCTTTTTCACTCTGGACAAGAGTGTCTCATACTGTCTTCTCGAAAAGGGAGGAAGCGTCATGGGGGCATTAATAAATGACGCCTTGAAAGGGTCCACAAACTGACAAACGAGCCAGGCGTGACGCCTCAAGGCTACGCCTGTCCCAGCCGCCCTAGCCACTCCTTCCATATCATGGGAAAGGAGACACATGGACGTGCTCGATACCAACTTCAGAGTTGACATTTTTGCGGAGAACAGTTGTTTGTCCTGCTGCGATAAGGACTCTGGGGGCGACTTGGTGAATTCTGAGACAAGGTCTCGCTGAAGCCGGATAACATGTGCCAAATAGTTCAGTGCATGGATGGAAAAAATCACCGACTAATAAACATGCTTCCCAAACCTATCCACCGAACTGGACTCCTTGTCCAGAGGGTGGACTGAGGAACTTTCCTGTGCTAGTTCCTTCTTGGTGGCTGCTGTGACGACCATAGCGTCAATGGGGCTCCTTTAGACCATGGTTGTCTGATGGTGGGAGGATACAGAATCTTGTCAGGGCGTTTGGGGATAGGCTCTACGGTGTCAGGCTCCTTCCAGGCCCGCGTGGTGATAAGGTCCACCAAGGGATCCACTGGCGGGGACACTCAGGAAGTAGATGGGCCCGTGCCAAAGGCCTCCAGGAACATGGACTCATCTGAAGATTTTGGGGCTGACCAACCTCCCCTCTAGCAGAGAATCTCCATGATGTCTCTGAAGGAGACATCTTCGGGATGTGACCTAGGGAAACCTTCTCCTTCCTCTAAGTCTGTGTGCGGACAAAAGAACTCCGAGGAGTCCAAGTGCCTCCTTTTGCACTTGCGCTTACGGTTGCCCTCTTCAGTGGGACACTCCGAAGAGGACTTGTGAGCCGCAGGGGGTTCCTCAGAGGGAATAACCTGGGGGGTCCACGGGCTATCCTTGAGACAGGATGAAGGTAGTTGACGCCAAATGCAGCGAGGTCTGGGTGGAATCTGAGGAGATGGGCTGGGGGTCTCAATCCTTGGGATAGAACCCTCTCCACCACTTTGAATTCCAATGGACAGCGCACCTCCTTGGCAACCAGCAAGGAAGAAGCCCTCCCCGGGTCCAAAGTGGGGATCGGAGCCAAAGCAAGTGTAACCTGAGGTCCAAGGGAACGGTTCGGATCTGAACAAACCGGAGCCAAAGAAAAATCCGTTCCCTCGGGTCAGACTCCCTGATCATGGCTCCGAGAGTCACCCAGATCCGAACTAGCCGGATCCGAGGAAATCAAGGTAACAGCCGGAGTCGAGGTTGGAGGAACTGTCGGTGCTGAGCTACCAGCTCCAAACAGCTTCGGATCCAAAAATCCCAAAGCAGTAGCCCGGATCGGGGAAGGAGAGATGGAGTAGAAAAAGGGCATGGAGGTCCCCCATCTGGAGGGAGAGGGGCCTGGCAAGACTCCCATCTGTATTTTGACCTGAAGAAATCTCTGCATCATCCTGTCCATGTCTAAGTCCGATAGGCTCAGAGTCTATCGCGAAGAAGCAACCGACTCGGATCTGGCTGGTCTGCACAGTAAGGGTGAGGAAGGCCTCGGATCCGAAGATTCCAGTGGCTCTGGCGAGAAACGGGGAGATTGGAGTCATGGAGAAACTGGCCTTGAAGTCTTACAAGGAGGGCTAAGGAAAGGCTCCCTGTCCGGGGATCTCTTGAAGGCCTATCCCTCCTTTCTTTATCCTCCCTGCGCCTTTCTCTGTCCTTGTCTCTTGTCTTTTTGCTTGACTGCCCCAGCACCAGAAGAAGCGGGACTTTGAGTCCCTGTCTGGGTGGGAGATTTGGTGGGAGTACCAGAGACCATCCAGCATAGAAGCAGGGAGAAGACCCTTGGTGACCAATTTGGCCTTTCGATCCCTGAGGGCTCTTGGGTTAAAACCCGCACAGATAGCACACTGGGTGGATAAATGGGGCACTCCCAAACAAATTACGCACAGAGTGTGACCATCAGTCGGCGAGAGCTTGTGGCCACACACTGTACATTTTTTGAAGACTGATTTAGGCTGATCAGTCATAGTCCAAAACTGAACACCACTCCCTACAGAAAGAATACAACACACACACACACGGAGGGAAAGCGGGCCTAACAGCAACTGACAAGACAAAAAACTTTTTTTTTTAAACCGACAAACAAATCATTATACTAATGGGGGAGGTAGGATACACTATCACAGACACACTAAACAGGAAGAACAATCCCAACTTACTTATCCCTGAGCTCAGAGCAAAGAGACCACGATGCTCACTGTGGTGCGGCAAACGAGAGCTGGGGGAAGGCAGGAGATGGTGGTGCATTATGGGTAGGGGATGAGCTTGGAGCAGATGCTAGAAAATATTTTTGCCGGCTCGGATCTGATACGGATTCGAATACCCACGGGTTGCAGATAAAATTAAGTTAACTACTTCAGATCCACATTCTCCCATCTCCTAATTGATTTTATGAAAAGGGCCTCTAAGGAGTAGAGAAACAGATCCCAACAGTAGACAAGGTCTTTCCTTCCTACTCACTTTTGGAGAGAGTTTCCTTCACCTTTGGGCTGAAGAGAGAAGATCCATCAACAGAAGCACTGATGAACAAAGATTTGGAGGACTTTAAAATTGCACAAGTGCATCCAGGCAGGTCTCCGGATAGCTATGCCCAAACACACCACCTTTAAGGTGTCCTTTGCAGCGTGGGAAATCAACCTCATGGACACATTAGCTATAGAATAAAGGGAGGCCAGTTGTGAAGAAACCTTATTCTGGTTCTCCACAGACCTGGACCCAGAAGGAGATTTGGAAAGCTCCTTTGTCAAATCTCTTTGCAACCTGGTAAAGTGTGCCAAATAATTCAACGACCATAGGGCAAAGGTTACTGAAGCATAGACATGATTTGCAAATCTGTTCAAAGCCCTAGAATCCCTGCTAGTAGGGCAGACAGATGTACTCTGCTCTGCAAGCTCTTTCCTGGTGGCTGCTACTACAACCATGGCATCTACTGGGTCCTCCTTGCTTCAGTGTGCTTTGTCCTTTGCAGGATGGGAGGGTGTGTGTGTGTGTGTGTGTGTGTGTGTGTGTGTGTGTGTGTGTGTGTGTGTGTGTGCTAAAAGTCTATCTAGACAATTGGGAATTGGCTAAAAAGTATCTGGTTCTTTCAATGTGTGGAGTTAGATAAGATCTATTAGCGCATCAGCCAGAGGGGTCACCCAAGATGTAGTTGGGCCAGACCTGAAGGCCTCCAGGAACACAGACTCCTCCTGGGAAGGATGGGGGGGTTGGAAGACCATGCAACTTTTTGCTTTAAAAGTCCTTGTATCTCTCCAAGTGGAGATTTGGGGAACCCTTCCCCCTCATCAAAATCAGTGTTCTCAGTGAGACTCCTGAGGGGAATCTAAGCGTCTCCTTTTACATATTCCCTTCCTAGGGACATAATCAGTGGGATGGTTTGGTGAGGTATCTGAAATGACAGGGGAGTCCCTAGGAACTGACTGGAGGCTCATTTGGGCAGGCTGTCTTGGCGGGATAGAGGTGAGAAGCTCAAAACCAGATAGTGGAACAGATAAAGGATCTGAGGGGGGCAAGAATGTCCTTTCTCTAGGCAGAGAGAAAGCCCTTACCACTACCTCAAAGAGAGAGGATCTAGCAGAAACAGAGGGCGGGAGCACCAGCTCTGAAGACCCCTGTAACAACAAGCCCTGAACTCCCCCAGATCTCCATCTCGAGGAGGAAGTCAGACCCGAGCTGCCCAATGCCAAAGCACCTAGGGTCCAAGACAGCTCTGATAACTTTGGAGTCGACCCCAACCCCCTGGAGGCAGTGCCAACACTTCGACTCTCACAGTCTTCCTACTCTAAAAGCACTGGAGCCAGACTCAGGAACATGGCTGGAATCGACAAACGACCCATCTTCAGATCCGATGAAGTCACCCTCAAAGATTTTGGATCTAACTGCTCTGAATCCATGGGACTGATTAGAGAAGGATATACAATTATCAGGTCAGTGCAGGGCAAGCTCACGTGTCCGATGAAGGACAGAGATGGGATTACCCTCATCTGGATCTGAGCTCTGATGAACTTCATCATTCTTGCGACGTCCCTCCTCTGGGCCAATAATCAAGGAACCTCAAGCCTCAACACTGATGCGGACGAGGGATGTTCACTTGGAACAAAAATGGATACACACAGTATTTTCAGATGCAGATTTCTGCACCAAGCACAATTTCCCTTAACAGCATACAGGGAGCACACTCAGTCCTAGGGCTGGGTTCTCTCTCCAGGGCCCCAAATAAGACTCCACCTTTCTCTCTGTAGAAATCAGTGCACTGCTGTCCCTGATCCAAGTAGCTGACACACACACAAACATACACACCTGAGAAAGGCTGGCACAGATTCAATAGCTCTACCACCTCTGCCTAGGCTATAAGGTAGTTCCACTGCCTCCAGCCAGCTACTGTAAGCCTCTTAACAGGTTATCCAATTATACCAAGTGAAATTAATACTAATACAAATGGTAATGTTACCCAAACAGCAAGAATTCAGGAGAGGCCACAGTGTCGCCAAATAAATACAAGTACTGTCGAAGGTTGAAATATTCCTTAAAAGACCAGCCACAATGAAAAGTTTAAATATATTTAATAATAAATAATAAAAGAACACGAAAATACTAAATATTTATTTACGATCACAGAAAATATTAAAAATAAAACAGATGTAAAGGTTCACACAGATACAGAAAAACAATGCTTAACTAATCTCGCTATATTTTCCTGACTCATCTAAATAATTACTGCTCCCTAGTTCACTTACTAGAGCAAGGCAAGTGGTCCTGCTTTGTCAGATTTCTGTCAGATTTCACAAACAGACTGCGAACAGCTGAGTGACAGCTCTCACTAATACCTAAACATCATTTCAGTGCTGGTGATAGAATGACATCACATCTCATCACCTGACTGGTTCCCACACTACCCCCTTTACTACAAACTTGAGCCAGGATCTTTGCGCATGTGTGTCAAAATACACATACACAGAGCATTTCTAAGATGTGTTACAGCATCTGAAAGCTATAAAACAATTTTAACATTTCCACTCTTCCTACAGAGCTAATAAGTTAGGCTTCTCACAGACACTTCTTCTCTGGCTGCAGTCAGAACAGTGAGATACAATCTTTACGGCCTAAACCAGGTAATTTAATTTCAGAATATTTTTCAAAGTTAGCTGGACTGAGATTAGCCTCCTCTTCTCTTCCAGTATGCTCTGTTACAATACATTCATTTCAACAGTTACAATACAGCCCAACATACAGGAGTATTTCTTTTCTGTCCAGCAGGCCACACTATTGGCACATTTTTAACACAAGCAGCTTTACAAATAAAATTTTCAACACAAGCATCTGTACAAATCAGTTTGATACACAAATGACATATACAATTCTTCACAAAACTCCAGCTAGCTATGCTGGCATACGTTACACATCCACTGCCTTACTTCTCCTGGCATAGCATCTCTGCTTCAGACAAGCTCCTGGAGGACCCAAGAGAGGAGCTGGTAGACAGTGGCCTGTAATGTCTCCTTAGAGTTTCCTGGAGAAAAGATGAGTGGAACCCAGGAGAGACTGGCTGACTTTCTTGAGACTTTCGCAGGATGCTCTGAGGACAGAACTAATGCAGTAGAACATTTCAGGGACCTCTTCTTTGGGTCTTTCTCCTTTGGGGCCGATTGAGGCTTCCCGTTTTCAGACCTCTTGCAGGGGGTTTCAGCCCCAGATTATAGGGAAAGAATCAAAGTACCAACAATGGTACTTTGTTGACTACCCAAAGAATAATAGGGTAGGAAAGGAAGTGCCTGATGGATAGAACTAAAAAAAAAAAAAAACTATTCAGAGGTAAGGGAGAGTGTGAAAGAAAGATATATGGAATTTAAAAGTAAACTTACAACTGTATAATAGTGAAAATTCACCCAAAAGCTCAACAATAGGAGATCCATGTCTGAGCGATATGGTGACAAACGAGATTGTTAGGTTGTTGCAGCATTATGGGTAAGGAAGGAGCTTGAGAGTTGGATCTGTGAATCTAGTTAAAACGACCAAGCCGGATCTGAGGTCAGATCAGAGGCCCATCAGTTGGGGAATGAATGAAAATAACATCAGATTCACCAGTTTTCTTGGAGGTCTCTTATGCAATACCCCTTTCAAAAACATTCTCACATAAGAAGAAATTGAAAAAGCAGGATTCATGTGCAGACATGCTGAAAAGGCCAACAAATGAACCTTGACAGATGATTAGGACGTTGTAGGCAAGTAACTCGCACAAATATTGCAAAAACAAAAAAACACTAGCCCTGAATGGGTGCTGGTTATGTTGTCGGCCTTTTCCATTTGCTTATACATGATTTTCTAATAGCAGGCTTTCTTTCCTCCACTAAACCTGCTGCAAGTCCTCTAAACAGGAGCCTAAAAGGTATTAAGACCCTATCATCTCTACAGTCAGTTGAAGTTGTTTGGGGTCAGAATGTTTTAAAACACCCCAAATCTGGTGTAAGTAGTTCCAGTCTGTGAAGAAGTTTGAGGCACTTGATCCTGGCTAATTCCAAAAAAGGGAGAACCATTGTTTGGGCCAGATGGGACTCGCAACAATATTCCTAGCTTAAAAAATACTTTCCTAAACAAGAAAATAAGTTTAAACAATAAAAATATGCAGATTTTTTTTTTGCAAAGGGAACTTATCAGCCCAACAATGGAATACCACAAGCCAACCTTTTATCCCCAAAAGCCTGTAGAGGAGCATTCCCTCTGGCGACAGCAAAGCTCTGAAAGGCTTTGGTGCCTAAACCTGTCTTTTAATAAGCTCAGTTCGAACAGTCTAAGGGCTTGGGTCCATGGAAGGTGCCCTGAAGCTTTGGAAGCTGGCTGGCTGTTACATCCTTAGCAAGGTATAAACTATATATTTAAGCCACTGCAGCAGTGATCAAAATTATGAACATCTCATCTTGCTGAAATAAAGGCAACTAGCAAAACAATTTTCCATGTGCAGAATTTGAGTGTGTAAGAGGCTTGTTCAAAAGGAGAAAGATTTGTCTTCTCTAAGATACAACAGAGGTCCCAAGGAGGTGTGACAGCTTTTCTTTGTGACTTAAGATGGACACCTTTTAAAACTCTGACCTCAAAATGTGCAGAAATTTGGTGGTGTCAAGAAGCAGATATTGCTGAGAAATGCACTTTAATAGAAGACTATGCCAGTCCTGAATTGAGCAGCTCTCACAAACAGGAAAGAAAAGTGGGAACAGCCATTTGGTAAGGGGTCTCATTTCTTTTTCTTTTGGTTTCAAACAGAAAACCTCTTCCATTTGTAAGTAAAAGATGTTCTTGTTGCAGGTTTTCTAGCCACCTGTAAGTCCTGAAAAATATTCTCAGAAAATAGGTGAATGGTATTAAAATCCTGTCATACAAACTGTTAGACTTAAGATTTCTAGGTTTGGATGTATGACGCAGTCCTTCTATTGTGTGAGCAAATCCGTTCTGGGGAGTAATTTGTGGTGACTGCCCTTAGCCAGATGAAAAAGAGGGAGAAACAATGATGTCTGGGGCCAAAAGGGGGATCACTAACAGCATCTTTGGGTTGTCCTTTTTGATTCTGAGAATAACGATTGGAATCAAAGGAAAGGGAAGAAAGGTATAAAGGAATTTCCCTTTTCATGAGACTGATATGGCTTCTGTTATCCAAGTCTCTGGGCATGGAACTTCTGGAGCAGAAGAATCAGTTGCCTATTCAGAGTAGAGGCAAACAGATCTATCTGGGAAGTTCCCCACCGATAGATAATCTGCAGGTGGACCTCCCTGTTGAACATCCATCCATAAGGGTCTACTATGTATCTGGCTCATGTAATCTACTACAGAATTCATCTCTGAAGGACTATAAACTGCCTGAAGGAAGAGACTGCACTGAATAGCTATTTCTTAGGCTGTCACAGTCAAACTGTAGAGACAATATTTTACTCCTCGATGTACCACAATACACTGACGGTGTCTGTGAGGATTTGAAGGGTTCCCTGAGACCGGATGTAATGCAGAGATCAAAGAGTTAGAGTCTGGGCTTTCATTTCTTTATTATTTATGTGGCTGCTTCTGTACTGCCTTTACTGTACACACTGGATTTTTATGTTTACAGGGCATGCCCTCCTTCCCAAAGTCAGATCTGAAGCCTCCATGGAAACTTCCTGGTAGAGAGAAAAGACTAAAAGGGACACTCCTGGATTGACTGATATCTGTTTGATCCACCAAAGGAATTCCTTCTTCATCATGGGCAGAAGAGGACTTGGGAAGCTCAGGGCATGATAGTGCTGTGCTCAAACTAACTTGAAATACCACTGAATCTTGCTCATATGGAGTCTGGCAAAAGAAATCATTTGGATGGCTCAAACCATGCAACTCTGGGCTCTTAATATCTCTCCTGCATAGGTCAATTTCAGATGAAGGAGAGAGTGACAAAGAAATCACAAACTGCATTTTGCTGCAAAGAAGAAAAGCAGTCACAGAAAAAAGTGTCTAGTGGCACTCTAGGAAGACTAGATCTTGAGAAGGTTGAAGGCAAATTTTTTTTTTTTTTTTTTTTTACGTTTAGGGTAAAACCTAGACAAAGGAAAAGATCCATGGTAAACATGAGATCTTGAAAGAGCTTGTCCTTTGAAAGCCTGAAGAAGAAAATCATCTAGGCAAGTTGTTATATGTGGATACTTTGGAGCTTGCAGAACACGGACAGAGGTTAGGTGTTTGGAAAAACCTTTGTAGCTGTAGAAAGACCAATGGGCAAAAAAGAAAACTGAAAATTAAATTTTAAAACACAGAATTTTAGAATTTCTTGCAATCACGATGAATAGGAATACGAACATAGGTGTCAATGAGGTCCAGTGTTACCAGGAAAGCTTGTGGATCACTACCGAATAAAAGTTTACAGGAACTACATCTTGAACTTTGGCACAATTAAAAAGGTGTTGAGGACTGACAGAATGTCCCTCCAGGCTGATGTGGAACTAATTCTATGGTACCTTGATGAACTAATTCCAAAAGTATTGGCAAAACCAGGTGTTCTTAACTTAGGGCACTTGAAGAATTCCAGAGTCTTTCTCAACCCACAGTTTTGAAGTTATCAGTCTTAACAATGGCAGGAACTGAGAAAACTTCTTTGAAAGGGTAAGAGGGCTTTGTCTGATGTGGATGGGGAAGGGAAGGAGGTAGCTGACTGACACAAGCTGGTTGGCTTCTCAGGCAAGGAACCTTTTGGTCTTTTGAAATCAGATTTGGACTTCTCTTGGTATTTCTTTTAAGAGAACGTTTTACCTTTTTGTTGATATTTCTGATCAATGACAAAATGCATATTAAAAAGAAAAGATCAGCAGCTGGTAGACCAGACATTGTTCCTGTCCTAAGGTACATCAAGCAGCATGGTCTTGATGTCTTCAGGCAAAGAAGTTTTAACCAGTCTCCTCAACACAAAACCAACAGCCAGCTCTAGATGCTGCAACATAACAATTTAACAGAATGATTATTAGCTACTTGAGCTTAAGAAGGAATAAGATAAAATATTTACACCCTTATTCATGCAGATCTGACATATACTGGTTTACACTACCCAAAACAGATAAACACTATCCAATTGTATCAGGTTTGTAGTTAATAGCTCAGAAAAAGTGCAACAGAAGCGTACACATTCTTTCATTACCTGTCCATAACTCTACTGTCCTTGGAATTTGGCAAACATTAGGGGATGGCAAAACTGTAGTAGATTTGTCAGTTTCAATGGAAACTGCAGCTGGATCTGAAGAATTCTTATATATAGGAACGTAATAAAACCTACCATTTTTTTAGGTGCTGGAGATTGAGACTTAGGGTTTAAGCAAGCTGAGGAAAATATATCCTACAAGGCTTCTAAGCACAGAGGATACTGCAGAATGCTTAGGAGCACCCATATATGGGTCATAGCATCTATTCTGCACATCAGACACTTGTTTACTTTCCCACTGAAAATGCTGCATTATTTTCAAAACTGTCTCTCAAAAGGAAGCTTTTCTATGGGGGACTCGGGGGGGGGGGGGTTTTAATCTTCAGAATCAAAACCCACTGTAGAATGGATTTAGGAGGAATAAGTCAGATACTCTACCTTAGATTCACAGCATTTATCTTCAGAAGTGCCTCTGACCTGCTTATGAGTGGAAGAAAGGAGGTGAGGCAGCTACTATGACAATTGCCTTAAAAATCCAGGAGAGAAATCATACCACTCTTTCCACAGGTCCCTGGGGCAAAAGTAGCAGTAGAGGTAAGTTTTGGTTTTTGCTTCTTCTTTTAGGGTCTCTGCTTAAAAAGAGTGAGAAGGATCAGGCTCATAACACACCTCTGTATAAAAAAAAAAAAAAAAAAAAACTGCGACTTCCTCTCAAACAGGGATCTATGATATGTCCCTTACGTCCCTCAGAAATGATCAGCTTGGGTTCTCAAAAGATAATATAAAAAATGAGAAGATGAAAGCTCTTGATGATGTACATGGATAACAACACAGAAGCAATGAAAATCTTTTTAGTCTCTTTAATACTGTATACAGTTCAGACATTTTTATCTAAAAGAGAAGCAGTTCTGGATCATAATTAATAAAGAATTGAGGGAATTTATTCGGGAGGGGAAAGAGGGCATGAGTAAAATGGGGGTAAGTTGTTTCTCCCCACAGACCAAGGCAGTTAAGAATAAGGCTCATATACATAACACAAGGAGAAAACTACAAATAAAAATGGAAAGCTATGTTGAAATGGAGGGTAGAATGGGGTGAAGTTCATGAAATAAGGAGAAAGTAAGATTTTTGGGTGCAGTTACTTAGGGAGAACAGTAACAGCCATTTGGTAAGGGGTCTCATTTCTTTTCTTTTGGTTTCAAACAGAAAACCTCTTCCATTTGTAAGTAAAAGATGTTCTTGTTGCAGGTTTTCTAGCCACCTGTAAGTCCTGAAAAATATTCTCAGAGAAAATAGGTGAATGGTATTAAAAATCCTGTCATACAAACTGTTAGACTTAAGATTTCTAGGTTTGGATGTATGACACAGTCCTTCTATTGTGTGAGGAAATCTGTTCTGGGGAGTAATTTGTGGTGACTGCCCTTAGCCAGATGAAAAAGAGGGAGAAACAATGATGTCTGGGGCCAAAAGGGGGATCACTAACAGCATCTTTGGGTTGTCCTTTTTGATTCTGAGAATAACGATTGGAATCAAAGGAAAGGGAAGAAAGGTATAAAGGAATTTCCCTTTTCATGAGACTGATATGGCTTCTGTTATCCAAGTCTCTGGGCATGGAACTTCTGGAGCAGAAGAATGAGTTGCCTATTCAGAGTAGAGGCAAACAGATCTATCTGGGAAGTTCCCCACTGATAGATAATCTGCAGGTGGACCTCCCTGTTGAACATCCATCCATAAGGGTCTACTATGTATCTGGCTCATGTAATCTACTACAGAATTCATCTCTGAAGGACTATAAACTGCCTGAAGGAAGAGACTGCACTGAATAGCTATTTTCCTTAGGGCTGTCACAGTCAAACTGTAGAGACAATATTTTACTCCTCGATGTACCACAGTACACTGACGGTGTCTGTGAGGATTTGAAGGGTTCCCTGAGACCGGATATAATGCAGAGATCAAAGAGTTACAGTCTGGGCTTTCATTTCTTTATTATTTATGTGGCTGCTTCTGTACTGCCTTTACTGTACACACTGGATTTTTATGTTTACCTTGGGGCATGCCTCCTTCCCAAAGTCAGATCTGAAGCCTCCATGGAAACTTCCTGGTAGAGAGAAAAGACTAAAAGGGACACTCCTGGATTGACTGATATCTGTTTGATCCACCAAAGCGAATTCCTTCTTCATCATGGGGCAGAAGAGGACTTGGGAAGCTCAGGGCATGTGATAGTGCTGTGCTCAAACTAACTTGAAATACCACTGAATCTGCTCATATGGAGTCTGGCAAAAGAAATCATTTGGATGGCTCAAACCATGCAACTCTGGGCTCTTAATATCTCTCCTGCATAGGTCAATTTCAGATGAAGGAGAGAGTGACAAAGAAATCACAAACTGCATTTTGCTGCAAAGAAGAAAAGCAGTCACAGAAAAAAGTGTCTAGTGGCACTCTAGGAAGACTAGATCTTGAGAAGGTTGAAGGCAAATTTTTTTTTTTTTTTTTTTTTTTTTTTACGTTTAGGGTAAAACCTAGATAAAGGAAAAAGATCCATGGTAAACATGAGATCTTGAAAGAGCTTTAATCCTTTGAAAGCCTGAAGAAGAAAATCATCTAGGCAAGGGTATATGTGGATACTTTGGAGCTTGCAGAACACGGACAGAGGTTAGGTGTTTGGAAAACCTTTGTAGCTGTAGAAAAGACCAATGGAGCAAAAAAAAAAAAAAAACTGAAAATTAAATTTTAAAAACACAGAATTTTAGAATTTCTTGCAATCACGATGAATAGGAATACGAACATAGGTGTCAATGAGGTCCAGGTGTTAGCCAGGAAAGCTTGTGGATCACTACCGAATAAAAAATTTACAGGAACTGTTCATCTTGAACTTTGGCAATAATTAAAAAGGTGTTGAGGACTGACAGAATGTCCCTTCCAGGCTGATGTGGAACTAATTCTATGGTACCTTGATGAACTAATTCCAAAAGTATTGGCAAAACCAGGTGTTCTTAACTTAGTGCACTTGAAGAATTCCAGAGTCTTTCTCAACCCACAGTTTTGAAGTTATCAGTCTTAACAATGGCAGGAACTGAGAAAACTTCTTTGAAAGGGTAAGAGGGCTTTGTCTGATGTGGATGGGGAAGGGAAGGAGGTAGCTGACGGACACAAGCTGGTTGGCTTCTCAGGCAAGGAACCTTTTGGTCTTTTGAAATCAGATATATCATTACCCCATATTGCAACCTAGCATTCCTTCGTTCTTCCAGCAGAATGCTAGTACAACCTACCAAAGCCAACAACTCTGCCGGAGATTCCTTATTCTCCAACACTGCTGGTAAAAAATGGAACTCCCTTCCTGGTGAACTAACCACAAATTGCTCCTTGACTCACTTCAAAATATAACTAAAGACACACATGTACAATAACTGGCTATGTCCTTGTCTAAACACTGACTAAAACTGAAATTATTCAGTCTGAGTTACTTCACTGACTTGAGTTTCAACTAAAGCTTGTCTCAGTCTTAGCTAGTCCCCAGTCTAACCCGACATTACTCGTATAATCTATTAAACCATCTTAGCTATCTAAGAGAATTTCCCTTTTCTCTCTCCGTACCATCCTTCAATTAATTTCTTCTACCCCTTTATATTAGCTCTAGCTTCCATTATCAGAACTGTAACCTCCGTTCTCAGCCTCTGCTGCTTTCTACCTAACCTGCCCTTCTCTTATCTCATTCTTCCTCTCTTTCTTTATAAATGATCTTCCTTTACCTGTTTCCTCTTCTTATACCCTCATTTCTCTTATATGTTCAATTTTTTTCTCCTTTTATAGTTTCCCACCACCTCCCACGTTGTTGTTGACTTTCTCTTATCCAAATATAACCTTACTTTGAACCTTTTTTCATTATGGAACCTATTTGTAGTTGTCTTTATTTTTGTTAAATTGCTTAATATCTCTGTAAATATTACCTTACTCAGACCATTCTCTTAAATATGTAACCTATGTATATTTTTCTTTTGATTTTGTTAATTGCTAAGTATTACTGTATACTGCATTTTAAATGTTTATCTGCTTGGAGCTTTTCTCCCCGGGCCTCTGCTGAAAATGGATACGTATCCAGTCGGACTTTCCCGGTTAACAAATGTAAAATAAAGTAAAAAAAAAAATAAATATGTACAAAGTAGCAGAAAATATTTTCAGAACAAAGTTAAATGGGAACGGAGAAGAGAGTTTACCAATAGGGATGACCAAGTAGAAGCAAAGAAAACAGGCAAGGAGGAGCAAGAATTTATTGGCAAAAATTAGCAAACGAACCAAGGTATTGGGAGCAAGTAACTAATGGCGTGGGGGGGGGGGGTCACAGTGCAATGAGGGCAAGCAGAACTTTGGACTGCAGGTCATAGACTACCCTCCCTACCAGGGATTGATGACGGAGTATATACACAGGGAAAGGACTAGAGGAGTGTTAAATGAAAAAAGCAGCTCTGGTTGAGGTTAGAGTTGAGTCTAGAACAGAAGTCACAGTAAAACACGATAATGAAGAAGACATACAAAATGAAGCATAATAACTATAAGAATCAACCATACGATGTTAGAAAAGATTGGAAAATGAAAGGGCAACATACAAAAACACTGGGAGGATACTTAAATGTCTCCTAAGTATGCAACAGAATCTAGAAAGTTTAGGATTTTTGCATGGAAGTGTTTACACAGGTATTTTTTTTTACCCTAGGTAGACTTCAGATATTTTTTCCTCAGGTAGACAGCAATTACTGGATGTGTGATGGAAAAGAGTGGTACCCTGGAACATTTTTTGGGATGTAACTATTCATTTTTAGAAATTCTCTACAGGGCACTTTGTCAGTAATGCTCGGGGAGAACTTTATTAAATTAAGGAAATGATTCTTTTGAGTTGGGATATAGGAACTTAATTGCTTGACACAGTAAGGCCCTACTAAGTTAATTGTTGTTGGCTGTCAAAAAATTACTGGGAAATAAAAATCAAAAGCAAAACCAACTGTAAAAGAATTGAATGTCAAGGTGATAAACTGGAGGTGGGGATCTTTAGTAAATGGAATGAGTAAACTACACAACACAACAGAATATTCAAGATGAGTGGTATTTCAGTAAAAGCAGGACTTGAGCAATCTATGTAATGTTAAACTGAAAAATGGTTAAGACAAAAATCATACTTGTATAATGACTACAAAGGGAAAAAATGCTGTAATGTTTTCTTTTACAATTGAATGTGTATGCTAGTTTAATTTCTCCAAGTCTTTTGGGTTTCCAATACTATAACGGGAATTGACACCATCCCTAATGAAAGTACGATTAAAGTTTGTGAAATTAGTGTTGTTTCAGTCTTGGATGTTAGCCAAAAGTGCTCTTCGCAGCATCTGCAATGTGCCCAGAATTTACTCCTCCTGCAATTCATATGAAGTTGCATGTAACGGTAGCATATCTAAATATGACTAAATTCTTCTTTATGAGACCTATTACTTCTACTACTACTAAACTGTTTGCATTTGTCTGTTTCCCCCCACATGGTCAATACACGTTGTAAATTAACATGTAAGCAAGTCCACTATATTGGGCTGCTAATATTAACCTTTCATCTTTCGGTTTAAATTCACCTCTACTTAACCATTCCTGCATCAGAAACTGAGCAACATGAAGTTGCTCCAGTTTTCTGTACTTGTAACAATATTTATATGCCTCTTCCACATTTCCTGCCTTCTCATAAGATCCTTCTCCTTATATTCTCTCTTGTTTTTTGGCACAATCAGCTGCTGCCTGAGGCAGTTTCTCAAAGAAATGGAGAGAGTAATGTCAGTACGAAATGTATGGTGTTAATAAAGATGTTTAAAAAAGAGTAACCACAAGCTGCGGCAATGGAACAGGCTCCACACTTACCATGCTCCAAAGGAGAAAGAACCAGGGCTGCCTTGGCCTAAACAGTGCTATGATTAGAACTTCAGGTCTATCTTCTCTAATCTTCTTGATTAACCAAAGGAGAACAGAGATGAGAGAGAAAGACGTGCAGAAATAGGCCAACCCAACATACTGAGACGGTATCTGTTGCCCATGTCCTTGTACTTGGTGTTTTCGTACAAAATTTGTTTTGATGCATAAAGGTCCATAAATGTAACACCTGTCCTGTGTACCAAGTCCACAACGACATTCTTGCTCATTTGTGAGAATTATATTCTATGCTGCTCAACTAATCTGCCGGCAGATTTTCCTGGGATGAAAAGTAAGATGCCGTAAAGGTCAATCCTGATTCCTGGATGAGGTATCACACTTTCAGGGACAGCCTCAGCAAGGCTAAGAGGAGGGCTCACTCCTGCTTGATGTACTACATGAGTAATGTGTTGCCTATGAGTGCATCTTAGCTGTCAGGTCAGTCTGAGGTATTTTATGGTCAAAACTACAACCATCTTCTCTTTGGTGATGATGTGCTCTTTTCTCCCGAGTTCTCTCTTTGATCCCCTGAATCCTCAGTTTCCTTGAATAAGCCCACCATCTGCCCAAGCTACATCCAAGGAGTATGTAGCAACTTTATGGGCATCAGGCCTGGCTTGAATAGAACTCTCTTACTCAGGTTCACCTACTGCATCCACCATAAGATTTTTATTTTTATGCAAGGCAATAGTGGACTGGGGTACTAAAAAGGACATGTTGGCACCATCTGCTCCATATGTACCATGCAGTCTACTCATTTGGGGTCTTGTCAAGGGATCATCAGAATCCAGGATGCTGTGTACCTCTAGTCCTGAGGTACTCTCTGGCCATAATTTGATTCAAATGTTGTAGGAAACTAAAATGCAGTGTCAGAAACAGCTTACTTAAGGGAAGGCATGGTCTTTGATGGTATCCAAAAGGGCTCACAGAAACTGGACTTGGGAGGAAATTAGCTGTGTTTTTGACAGATTCAGAGACAACCTCAGAGTCAAGAAGCTAGCCAGCTGAAATGCAGAGCAGCCCACCTCTCCTCTTGGGTGAGGCCTGAATGGCAGTTATCAAGGTAGGGGTAAATGTGGATCTTTGGTCTTGCAGTATGCAATTACTGGAACCAGGCATTTTGTAAGTACCCTGAGTGCAACACACAAACCAAATGGCAAGGAAGTAAATTGACTGTGGGCTTTCCTTGATTTGAATCTCTGGTGTTGACTGCACATCTTGACTTGGTACATGGAGGTGAAAAGATTGGTACAGCAGGGTCTTTAAGGATAGAATTCTGAACTTTTGTGCTTGTAAAATTTTCTTTAGACTTGTTAAGTCTAAAACTGCCCTCCAAGGGCTATCTTTTCTTAAATGCAGTGCCTTTTTCCTGATCTGGTACTCTCTCTATGGACTCTTATCTTCCATGTTTCAACAGTACAAGCTTGACCTTCTTTTTTTTGTTTTATTTTCTTTTTCATGAACTGTAGCCTGTACCCTCAATCTCAGGAACCGTAAAACCCAGGTATCCTGAGTGATTCTCTCCAGTTCTATGAGAAACAGTCTCAGGCACTCCCCTATGTTTTTGAGAAGGGGTGGGTGAAGAAGACGTGAATTAAAACAGAGTGGGCAAGGGCTAGTTTTGTGCTATCACAGCCCAAAGGGCCTCCAGGAGTAACAAAGGTCAGCTTGCCATTTTATTTTGAACAGGTCTTTCTTTCTCTTAGGTTGTTTAATTTCATCTTGCCTCCATTGAAAGGATCAACTTTTAGTATGCAACTTCTACTCGTGTGTGTGTGTGTGTGTGCGCGCAAGTGCTTTTATTGATTGCATAGTCTTCCCCTTTTCATCAAGTTTTTTTTTTTAAAGACCTGCTCAACTGAGGTCCAAACAGCAGCTTCTTGTCTAATGGGACATTGAATGTTCTCAGTCAAACATGTTTTTGCTGCTGCCTTGCAAGATGCATCAATGGGAACTTTAAAATGCAAATCTGGCAGTTCAGAGCCCTGAAGGCAAGGGTGGCACTGATGTAAACGTTTTTCCCCAATTAGTCAAATGCTCTGCTTTTCATGCCATGAGGGATGCCATTCTTGGTTGGAGCGCCTGAAGGCCCTTGCTAGAATCTGTTGGTATCATGGCTAGATCAGCGGATGGATTGCTGTAGAGGTACTCAGAGGAGTCAGTAACACTACAGAAATGTCTGACCTTCCTGAGAGCAAGGTATTCAGAATCCAGCACTAAAGACGTACTGGTGAATGGGCCATCTAATACTTCAAAAACTGGAGGAACAGCCAATAGTTCTGGCTCTGATAAACACAAAAGCTCTATATACCTTTTTTCTGTGCATCACAATAATCCTTAGCTTCCCACCTAAAACTTTCCTTCATTATGTTAGTCATCCAGGTAAAAGAACACAGACAGCCTTCTTCTGCAAGGCTTTTTTCCACTATGAAGAAAGCCTTGGTAAAGACTCTGGGCACTGAGGAATGGCCAAATAGCAACATGTTGTGCAGCAGAACAGATACCCACTTACAGCAAATAGAAGGCACCTCTTGTTGAACCCCAAATACCGAGGTGGTAAATGGCACCTAATGTGCCCAGAGACATTATCCTGATGTTATGCTGCATAAAGGACACAAGTCCCCTGTAAGGGTGACCACCCAAAACTGAATTTAACAGACCTGCAGAAGGACGTCAGTGAGGTACAGAATAATCTCCTTCAAGGCCACAAAGTAATGACAGAAGAACTCCTGCCTCTCTTCCAAAAATGATAGCATCTACAGTATCCTTGAGTAGCAGAGTGTGAGCCTTGCAGAACAGCTTCAAATGAAATAAACTGTCTTGTCACTGAAGCACTTTTTGGAGTACATGTGAGCTTCATGACAGACGAAAACCCTATGGTCTCTAGATCTCCAAGCTCTAAGTCAGAGTAAATTTAGAAAATCTCCCCCCTCCAGGCAGTCCCACACCAGACTCAAAACAGAGGCAGGGCAGCTGGAGGGGTCATCCTCGAAGGCACTGTAGCTATCACTGCAAGAGGGGGGAGGCAAGAATGCGTAATGTTTCACAGCCTTCTTTTGGAGGGTAAAGGAGACTTCTTCCTTTTCATGGGTGGCCTTAGGCTTGTAAAAGAAAGACATGGAGGTGGCAAGAGGGGGATTCCAATGTCTTCTACAAAGACACTATAGCTTGACCGGTTCCTAAGCAGGTTGGCTGAAAGAGTGCAAGCACTCAAGATCGAACATCACAAACTTAAGATATACAATTCCATAACATCGGTGTACCATAAAACGTGATATTCATCAAAATTATATAAACATTTTTGCAGGGCAGCAAGTCTCTGTGCACACAATGTGTGTGTGTAAAGGCCATTACATGCTCACTTGCTTAAAATATACTAACTCAACAACCGCACTACCACAGAGAAACGGCAAACATCCAGGGTGCAAAAGTATTGGTCTTGCTCCCTGTTTGCAGCATTTGGTTGATGAAATCTAAACTAGCAGTTCATAACAGTGAAAATATATTTATTGACATTTGACGGGAAACTGACTGGGTCAGGACCCCAATTTCAGAAGAGGCCCGGGGAGAAAAGCTCCACACAAATACAGACATTATTACATTTTACAGTTGTTTTATGTTGTGTGCATACTTTTACATACACTTTAATATCACAGTTTTAGTATGTGTATACCCTTACATGCAGTTATAGATATTTTTTACCATGGATAGACAATTACGTCAAAATGGGGTCTAAAAAAATTTGTGACACTATACATTACTAGAAGGGCAGATTAAGTCATCATGTGTATAATAAGCTACAGTTTTGTTTTGTAGGATTTAAAGAGTAGAAAGTTTAAGTAAAGGTAGTAAGACAGAGGGAGTAAGAGTTATGGATAACAGTATATGTACGGATATAGAAAAGTGATGAAAAGATTAGGATGGTAAGCACAAGTAGATAGCATATGGAATATATAGGAGTATAATATAGTAAGACTCATTAAAATGATGTTTTTGAAGTGAATTTAGAAAGCTGGAAAGATAAAGAAAGCAGGTACTAGATGATAAGATAGGGAAGAGGGCAGGAGGTGAAGGGTGCAGGAGAAGCAACAGGGGAGGGAAAATAGTCTCTATTAGATAGTAGAGAGATAGGAATTAAGTGTGACAGTCTTAGTTAAGGAGCAAGAAAAGATATGAATGCTAAGAAAGTGATTTTTTTAGTGCAAGTTTGAAGGTCTTAAAGGAATCTAAGACACTGATATTTGGGGGTAGGGCATGCCACAGTTCTGTAATGGTACAGGAGTAGAGGCCATGACCAGCTCTTTTATTAGGTTTGTATACATTTAAGAGTTGTTTATCTGTGGAATGGAGATTTCTGGATGGGGTATAAGACAGGTTTTAAGGCAAGGCAGCTGTCTGGCTTATATATTATTTTGTGTGCTTGAGAAAGTTGGACATATTTAAGGTAATGGGGATTCTAGCCAGTTGAGTTAATTGAGGGCATAACAGTGATGCATGCAGCAAGGTGCACCCATTGCAAATTTAGCTATTTTGTAATAGCATGATCACAGCTCGTTTTTTTAGAGATATGTGGATATTGGTAAGAATAAGGGCCCCATACAAGAGGGAGGGGAGCAGGAAGGTACTGGCAAGTGATTTATGGTGGGGTTATCCATGAAATGCTTGTGTCTACAAAGTTTCCAAGTTTGAAATGTGTTTTTTAATGTCATTTAATATATGTTGCTCAAAGGAGAGTATATCTTCTATGGTGATACCCAGTAACTTTGCCTGTGTTACAATTTCTATTTCTGTTTTACTTGGAGTATATTTTGAAGTCATGCAAAAGTAGTTTTGGTGAAAACAACAGTTTGGTTTTATTGGGATTAAGTAGCAATTGTGCTTCATTTAGCCAGGTCTCAATAGATGTGAAGGTGTCTTGTGTCATTTTTAGAAGATGTTGTAAGTTATAGGAGGAGGAGACATTGTCATCATTTTGAATGTGTGTGCTTTGAAGGGAGGCAGTATAAAGGTTATTAATGCAAATATTGAAAAACAAGGGTCCGAGAATGGATCCTTGAGGGACTCTGGTTTTGTTAATCTGAGATTGTGGCAGATTAGTTTGCCACCCAACACACTGCTGTCTATTTATGTAACTGGCAAACCATTTTGGGGTAAGCTTAGAGCAACCTAGTATAGACAGTTGTTGTAATAGTTTATGATATGATATTGTATCAAAGGCCTTAGATAGGGCCAATATGATAACAGAAGTAAATTGGCCAGAGTCCAAGACTTTGTTCACAGTACTTGTGTAAGATGATAGTGCAGTGGTTGTGCTATGTGCTGGACGAAAACCATGTTGGGTGGGTGCGAGGAGATTATCATCTGAGAGATGCTTAAGAAGTTGTATGTGTATACATTTTTCCACTAACTTACATAAAGGGGAGAGGACAGAGATGGGTGGATAGTTTATTTATTCATTCGTTTTTCCACCCTTGTGTAAGGGGATTATGATAGATTTTTTTTCAGAATTTAGGGACTTCAGATTCTGTGATGGATCAATGGATGCTAACTGGGTAGGCTATTGCATTGGCAGCAAGTTTTAAATATTCTGATGGAAGGCTGGCAGCGGAGAGGGAGCAAGGTCTTAGTTTAAGAGGAAGCTTGTGTATTACAGAGGTGGAAATAGGATGTTGAGATAGCTGTAGAAGTTCCCTGGTGATGGGAGGTGTTAATGCTTGCACTGCTATTAGATGATTCAGGTGGGATTAGATTTTCAGTGGATCTGAAGTTTGCATTTGGTGTAGAATAGTTTACTAGTTTAAGTATACTACCTGCGAAGTAGGAGATGAACATGTTGGCTATTACAGATGGATCTTTATCAGGGGCTGGTGAAGGGTTTTGTATGGACCCAGGAGTGAGAAGTGCTGAGATAGGTTTTACAAAATTTTGGGGGGGTTGTTGATTTGGCTGGATAATTGTTGAGGTAAGTTTTTTTTTTGTCAGCAATGACAAATTTTTTTTTTTCCTTTATTTCATAGCTGCTTATATACAAGTAGATTGGTATCATTTTTATTCTTATGCCAGTCTCTTCAGGCTCGGTTTTCAGTTTGTAATATTCTTGTGCCTTTAGTTAGCCAAGGTGCATGGTTTATTTTTGTTCTTTTGGTACAGAGAGGGGGTAAGCTATTAAGGGTAAGAAGACTTTGCTGAAGTGGTTAATGGCATCATCCTGTGGTAATGTTTTGAAACAAGACCAGTTTATTGTTTTTAAGATATTGAATAGTTGTTGAATTAATTTGGTTAGATTTCTTGTAGTTTTACAGGTATGAGGTTTAGGATCCTGTGGGGGGTTCAGTAGGTATATGCTGGTAATTGGTCACTAAAGGTATTTGGGAGTGTGCTGAAACTGTAATATTTATGGGGATCTGATACCAGGATCCAGTCTAAGACTGCGCCGAGGTGATTATTATTTTGCACTCTGGTAAGAGCAGTGATAAGCTGAGTAAACCCACGAAGGTTAACACTATTTTTATTGGGGAGTCTGTGATGAGATTTTGCCAGATGATTTTTAAATCACCCATAATAATGGTTTTATTGGCAATATTGTTGGTAGACCAGGAAAGGAAGTTTTCTAGTGTTGGAAAGTTTTGGCCAGGGGGAATACAGTCTACTGCAATATATATTTGTTTAGAATGATTTACTTTTAAGGACGCTAACAGAATGTCTGCATTTCTAAAAGAAGATACAACTTTGGAGATGGGAGATATAGTATAGGTGTTATGACAAATTAATGTTACAGTCTGCTTTTTTACGGGTTCTGTCATTTCTTAGAATACTGTATTCTGAAGGGACTATTTCTGTATCTTGAATATGTGGTTTTAAACAAGTTTCAGTAACTGCCACTACCATCTGGACAGTATTGTGTAAGCCATGAGTGAAATTTAGTAATTTTCATTACAGATACTATGTATGTTGAATACTATTAGTAGCAAGTTTTTAGAGGGGTGAGAATGAAGAGCGGTAGGTAGCCATGTAGGTTCAGGGTTGGGATGAATATCTCCACATTGGGGAAGTTTGAGGAAATAGTCTATGTGATGGTGAAACAGGGTAGTTTTAGCAGTATGCATGAAGACTATGTAAAGTATTAGTTTGGGTTTATTACAGCTGGTAAGGAATTGGATTTCAGTAATTTGAATAAGGCTGCATTCAATTAGGCTGGCAGTTACTTGAGAGAAACTGTATGTGCACATCAAAATATATGGCCTGAGTAGATGTTTTCACAGGCGCAAGCATTAGGACAGCATTTGAGGGACGTGACTTGTATAATTTTGCTTAATGAGATAATTAGAAATACTGTGAAAATAACAGAATGTGAGGGAGAAAGCATGGTGTTATGTGATAGGATAGTGTATCAAGTATGGGAGAATAAAGAGGAAAAAGACAGACATCAAAATCACTCAAAACTTTCATCAGTCCAAAAAAAGGCCTTCAGACTCAACATACATTAGTAGTACTACAAGAATCAAATTACCACATAAAATATAGTTGCTGTTAAGTTCAATTCAATGTGTACAGTGCTCCTAGAGTTGAAGATGGTGCATGTTAACAATCAAAATGCTCACTGCTGTTGCTTAGTGGCTGACATACTGCCCCACAAACACAAAAATCATATCTCAGTAATGAAAAAAAATATATACCAAAAGCTCGGATAAGCTCTGCCTGGACAGCTCTGGTGAATTTCTTCACTAGGCACAGTGTCGTGAGGATGGCAAACAGCATGTTGTATAGGAAGACAATATAGAAATTTCCAAGCCAGTTAAAGCGTCCAAAGTCCCCCAAAAGGTCAAAACTTGTAATTCCTGCAATCAGAAAACAGACTCTATTACCAAAAATTCCAACCAGATCAGCAGACACTAGCTACGTCTAACTTTTACATGCAGTAAAGGCACTATCATAAGCAGATTAATATGAAGGTCCTCTTGCAAAATGGGTCCACCAAGGACTCATTTTAATAAGAGACTGTAGGCTAGAAATATTACGTAATTTCACCTACTCCTATGTAACACAAGCTTTAGTATACAACATAGAAGAAGCCACCAAAAAAGGGCAGAAAAGATGTAATAAAGTACTACAGTAAGACCGTTCTCCCTGCTGAGTCAGTTAAAATGAGAACTCTGCCCAAATGTCAAGTTTTTCTATCTAAACGGTGATCTTCCTTCTCTGTAATCCAACAATAAACACATCTCATACAGATAAAGCAACATTTAATAATTATTTCATTTGTTTAACATTTGAACGTATTTCTTTTCTACTTTCTTTCCTGCATTGGTCATGTCATCCATTACATCAAGACGACTACTAAGAGTTGCAAAGTAAATTAGGTACAGTTATTCCAACTACACAGCCATTAAGAAAATAATGACTCAAACATTGGCATTTAAGTGTGCCTCATCAGTCGCAGATTGCCAGTGTTACACCTCATATAATTAAAGTAGCCTGCAGTCTGAACATAAGCAAGACTTTCAAGCTTAGTTTTCTGGTGCAAGAAAACAATTCACACTTGGTTTACTCATTATTTTGTATTCCAAATTATTTGGGACAGATCCCAAAACACTTTGGTCTCAGTGCATGTCTGCCCAGATTCTGAAAGACTTACTTTGTGTAAAGTAACTTACTCTCACATACAGCCTATCAATAAACAAACTTACACTGGATGCCAGATTCCAAAAAAATAAAAAAATACCTGCTCTCAGGGTAACTGGTCATTGACACTGACAGCAAGCCTTTTCAAAGTGGGCATAGCTGCTGTTAGGCACCCGCCAAACTCACAGCAGCAGAGGCCCCATTATCTGCTACCTCCATTTATGATGATTTCACATGAACAACCCCTTGGGTTTCTCCATCTCTTCTGCTCCTTGCTTGGTGCCTCATTCACTTGGCTGTATAGCATGGTTGCGTGCTTCTATTTTTTTTTTTCTGGAAGAACTTGCTTCCTTGACTGTTGCAGCCAATCAGGTCTCTTGCTTCACTTGTAAGCTGCACTCAATCAGGTCTGCTTCAGTGAAGAAAGGGATCTGATTAACATGTTAGCAACAATGAGAAACGGAATCTAGGTGCCTGTTTAGCTTTGCCTTGTTGCAATCTGTGGTCTGTTGAGTCAGTTATGTGGATTATCAGCATTACACACCCCTCTGAACTGCCCAGATTTTTTAAGAATGTCCAGATTTTTGCTTCATATTTTTGGTTTGTTCTTCATAAAATTTGTGGTTTTCTTATAAATCGGTGAGTATTGAAGTCACTAAATAATGGTAGACATTTAAGTTTCAGACTTTATATCAGGGGTTTACCACCTGCTCAAATACATAAAGTGGGACATTTTTTGAAGAAAGGAGAGATTGTGCAGGACAAAACATACAGCCAATGCGCAAAAGAAAGTAATTTTTTTTTGCCAAACTAGAAATTCATTCTTGTAGCATTTAGGTTAACTTTATGCTATTTGTCTCAACAATTGGGTCAACTCAGATATAAACTAATCTTTACAGAACTACTAACGAAAACTTGCGAAATATATTTTCTCCTAAAAATCTCAGGACATTAGCCATTTTTTAGTTTTTTTTTTTTCACTATACACAACTGCCCAAAGAGGGACAGGTGGTAACCCTACTTTATATAACTTCAGAAAGAGTATATGCTGGCAAAGCCTAAAGTACAGCAATTTTCTAAGTTTATATGAACAATATTTAAAATGTGTCCCTATTTTTAAGCCTTTGTACCCCCATTATTTTTGGCTTTGTCCAGATTTTTCACACTAAGAGGTTGAGAGGTATGGCGTGAGGAAGGATGGAGGATGCAAATTTTCCTGGAACTACTGTGGGACCAGCAAAACAGCTGTATTTTAAACTGCCCTTGTAAGGACAATTTCTAAAAGATCTGAAAAAACTGTCCTTTGTGGCCAATTTAAAAAGGCTGAACTGGTCTGTTCTGTGTGTAGGAGAAGCAAGCAGAAGATTAGTAGCAGTATTCTATCAACCGCAGAAAAGGTAAGTTGCTGGGTTTATTTTTAACTATTTTTTGCTGGGGGGGGGGGGGGGGGGTGAGGGAAACCTAGGGAGAGGATTGTATAACTTTTTTCTGCAGAGTTTATACTAAGATGATTTTGGGGGGGAAGGGGGCTGTGGTTGCAACAGTATTATATTACCTTTGTAAAGAATTCTTCTGCTAAGAGATGGAAGAAGGAATGCTTATCTGCAATTAATGTCCAGATATGATGTAGTTTTTTTAGCTAGTCTTGCATAAGAATATTCATTAACGCATTTTTGTTTTGTGTACAATTGTTCTGAAATATTGGTAAAGGGGGATAGTGGCTGTGAGAATGCAGCAGAAAGTACAGATGTTTTAATGTATACCAATGCAAACCCTTGGTTCTGCTAGTATGTTTTATTATTACACTGGCAATGTTTACATTCCATGTTAGTTGTCTTCTCGCCTTCTTTCTTGCTGGATACTTATTTTAAAAATATTCACCTTTTATATATATTGGACAAACTTATATTTTTATACATTTATAAAAAAAATTACACTAACTTTCTTTAAAAAATATTCATTCAATCTGCTATATTATTTCAAAAAACACAACAGAGGGTAAAAATTTTTTTAAATATAATTTTTCACTATATTTAAAATTAAAAAATTACTATTTTTTATTAACAAAAAAATTTTTATTTCAACAATGAAAGAGAAAAAGAGGAAAGAATATATGAAAGGGAGAAAAAAGGAAAGAGAGAAAAGAGGGAAAAAGAAAAAAAGAAAAAGAGGTTATATGAGAAAAAAAGAAAAGAAAAGGAGATATTTTTGAGGAAAAAAAAACACCAAAAAAAAAAAAAAAAAAAAAAGAAAAAAAAAACAATATATACAAAAAAGGGTATATATAAACATTAAAAAAAGGAGGTATAAAAAGGGGGGGAGGGAGGGAAAGGGAGGGAAAGAGAAAAAAAAAAAACATATACATATATATATATATAAAACACATATATATATATATATAATAAAATGCAAAACAAAAGGTTTTAAATAAATAGAGAGGTATTTTGGGAGGGGGGGGGAAAGGGAACAGGACAAACATACAGGCAAACACAAACACACCACACCAAAGAAAGGCAGAAAAAAATGGGGGAGGAGGACAGAGGAAAAAGGAGGGGGAAAGAGAAAGAGAGAGGAAAGAACAGGGTGGAAGGAAAGAGAGGCAGGAAAGAAAGGAGAGGAAAGAGAAAAGGAAAGAGAAAAAATGGGAAAGAGAAAAAAGGGGAAAAAAAAGAGGAAAAAAAAAAGAGAAAAAAAAGAGAGAAGAAAAAAAGAAAAAAAAAAAAGGAGAAAGAAAAGAAAAAGGAAAAAGAGAAAAGAAAAAAAAGGAAAAGAGAAAAGAAAAGGAGAGAAAAGAGAAAAAAAGAGAGAAAAAGGAAAAGAAAAGGAGGAGAGAAAAAAAAAAGGAGAGAGGAGGAGGGGAGGAAAAAGGAGGGAGAGAGAGAGCGAGGAGAGGGAGAGGAGAGAAGGAGAGAGGGAGAGAGAGGGAAGGAAAAGAGGAAGGAAGAAGAAGGAAGAAGGAATTGAGGAATATTGGGAAGAAATGAATGAAGAATCACAGAACATTTGTCAGCATAAGATAAGAATGAAAGGAGGATAAAGGTTTGCTGAGGGAAAAGGTGAAATGGAAGAAAGTGTTGGAGGTGCAGAATTTGATAGTTCTGCTGAGAGAGTAGGTAAGGTGTCGGAGGCAGGTGCCACAGTGGAAGGTGTGACACATTGCGCAGGAGTGGGTACCAGTGTTGGCGAGGCCAGTCTGGAGCAATCAGAATCATTTTTGGTTTGTCCTGTTTGACTTTTAGTAGAACTTTGGAGAGCAGAGGCAGAGGGGGAAAAGCATAGACTGATAGGTTTTTCCAGCTGAATGATAGAGCATCCACTTTCCAAGCTTTTTTGTGATGAATTCTTGTGCAGAATTTGTCCAACTGATAGTTCTGGGGTGAGGCAAAAAGATCTATGTCTGGGCTCCCCCATTTGCATGTCAACATGTTGAAAACTTGTGGTTCCAGTTTCCATTCGTGTGGGTCCATAAGATTTCTGCTTAGTTCGTCTGCCAGAGTATTTAGCTTTCCTGGCAGGAATTGAGCTTGTAGTTGTATTTGATAGGTCAAGGCCGTGTTCCACAATGCCATGGCTAGTCTGCAAAGGGGGTAGGAATGTGTACCCCCCTGCTTGTTTATGTACCACATAACTGTGGTGTTGTCTGTCTTTATCAGTAGTTGTCCTGGATGAAGGTAGCCGGGCTGAAGGCTGTCACTGCATTCTTACAGCCAGCATCCTTTTCTGACTGATATGTGTAAGGCATTTGATTTGGGTCTATCACCTGCATGCACTTTCTCTGCCAGATGAGCCCCCTGCCACAGTCTGTGATGCATCTGTAGCCACTGGGCGCAAGGTGGAGTGAATGGCAGTACCTTGTTTTGGCAGTCTCCCTGCCCACCATAGAACCTAGTTGCAGGCAAGGCATAATAGAATCAGTTGTTTCAGGCTGTGGAAAATGTTGACTCCATAAACTTAAGTACCACTGAAGTTTCCTCACATGCAGTCTTAAAATTTGGACTAGCAGGACCTAGGAGGCCATGAACCCCAAGGCTTGCAGTGAATTTGTCTGGTAGATAGAAGCGGCTTGCACACCTGCTTGAAGTCAGGTCACCACCGAATTTGCTTTTCTGCAGGAAGGGCCCCACCTGGGCAGTTGTATTCAAGCTTGCACCCAGGAAATGTACCTTTTTTGAGAAAACAGTTGTGATTTCTTTTGTTTTCAGTGCCAAAATTCTCAGACACGTTAGAACCCCTTGATAAAACGCCAGATGCTTGAAGAATGTCCTCAAGCTGGCCTGAATTAGACAATCCTGTATGGCATATTTGAATATTTCTTGCCTGCAAAATGCAATTGCTGTTTTCAGTACCCTGTGACTGACCCCTGGAGCAGTAGGATAAGCCAAAGGGCAGTGCAGAGAACTGTAATGCAAGTAGCCTGTTTTGAAGTGTTGTATACATGAGGCATCTTCCTGTAAGTGAATTTCACTGGGATATGCGTGTAAGCCTCCTTAAAGTCTAGAGTTGGCCAACCAGGCATCTTTGCTCTTAGCATAGGTAGTTAACTGTTGAAGAGAGTCAACATCTCTAATTTTGACGTCTCAGAAATGTTTAGAGTGGAGCAAGTCCAGAATATGATGCCATGATTTGTCTTTTCTGGGTACCAAGAAAGTTCCTGAATAAAACCTTGTCCCTTTCCTCTCTCTGGTATCACAACAGCCTCATGATCATGAGGGACAGAATCAGCCTTGGCCCCTTCTGCCCACTGATTTGTGGGCAGATTTGGCTATCTCGCTTTGGACTACTGGCAATATGGAAATGAAATCTGTAGCCCTGGGATACTATATATTTAAGACCCACTTGTCCTGTAAATGAGTTGCCAGTTTCGCACATGAATTGCTAGGTTTCCCAAGGGTGGCTAAAGTAAAAGTGCTTGGTAATTGTAGGGGAAGCTGGGCTGAGAGACTTTTACCATAGGAGGCCTGCTGCTTTCAGATTTGGACATGTGGAGGCACTATTGTTACTTAAAAGCCCTTGACTGAAACCTGGAGCCTTTGGATTGTCTTGATTTGACTTGAGCAGCTCTCGAGGGGACTGGAAAGGAACAGTTTTTAGTAGGCCAGTGCCTACTAAATCTTGGAGGTTGCACTTGTAAGAAATCTTTTACAGTTTGCATAGATTTAGCTTTATCTTCCATCTTTTTTAACACTTCTTCAGCCTTATTACCAAAGAGACGGTCCTGTTGTAAAGGAGCATCCAACAATTTTGCTTTAACATGGTCAGGCAGAGTTTGCTCTGAGCCAAGCATGTCTTCTTAGCACAGATCCAATTACAGCAGCCTTGCAAGAGGCCTCCAAATAATCAAAACCACATTGCAAAGTACGTTTTCCAACTTGTTCAGCTGAATGTAATAAATCCTGCAAATCTTTATTTTCCACACAGTCGGAGATTAACATAATTTTCTGTTTAAGTAGTCCCATGATATGCTGTTGATATTTAAGCATATGAAACTGACAGTTTAAAGCCCTGATTGCCAAGGTTGCAGACATGTAAACCTTCTTTGACCATTTATCCAGTGCCCTAGAATCTCTATCAGAAGGGGTAAGATTTTTAGCAGTAGAGTCCTTAATGCCCTTGGGACCCTGAAAATGGTTTCAGGATCAGCAATTGGATTTTTGAAAAGGAATTGTGAGCTGTGGAACCCTGTAGTATCTGTCTGGCTTACAAGGAGCCGGAGGCAGAGAATCAGGAGTCATACTAGATTCTGAAAAAACATCAACAACAATGTCTGGAACAGGAGGTATGGCCAAAGGCCTATGTTGAGGAAGAAGAAGAAAATCCTTAAGTCTCTTTTTAGATTCAGAGAAATCCTTACTTTCCCAGTGGAAATGTTCCCTTAAGGTATGTAAAGTTTCCCCAAAAGAAAAAATAACTCAGGGGAGAGAAAGAAGGAATGGAATCTTCTGCATCAGAGTCCTCATAAGTAGGAATAGACAAATCCTGTTCATTTGAAGAGTCAGAATAGGCCAGAATCCTGTTCAGAAGATTCACAGTCAATGTGTTTTGCCTAGCTCTTAGAAGGAGGGGTTGGCTACCCTGATCAGAGTAATTAAATCGCTAGCTATCTTTGATCATTTGTTTTAGGCATAGGCCTGCACATGTGGCCCATGCATCGCTTTTTAGACATAGATTTAGATTTGCCTTAGTTTTGAAGAGAGCCGTCTAATATACAAATCTGTAGGCCTGAAAACACTCTCAGAAGCCGTGCCTGCAATAGCCGCTCTGACCCATCTGGGGCAGACACCCGGGTGGGGTTCCATAACTGAAGACCTTAAGGCACCAATGGGTCTCGCAGAGGTCTGCAAACCAGAAGTAGCAGGTACCAGGGGCTGTGAAAGCACCTCACTGAGAACTGGCGACTGGCTTAAGAGAAGTTGTCGGTTTTAGGGACCCTCGACGTCTGTCTTTTATCGGCGCTTTTAGGTATTCCAGTAGCCGGATTGCTAACCGACGACATTTCTCTGATAGTTAAATCTTGAGCCAAAAATATTTAGATGCAAAATATACCTGTATCGCTTAATCAGGCGGGCGCTGATTAAATTTAGCACAAAACAGATATAAGGCAATTTGGTGGTCAGGCTTCCAGGCAAAGAATACAGTACAAATGAAAAAATCCTTATGAGGTATTTGCTTCCCACAAGTACAATGCAATTATTAACTTTTACTCTCGGACATCATTAAGGAAGTTAAGTAGAAAGCCTTCACTAATGGGGTACTTGTGAAGCTTTTAGGGGTTGAAGCATCTTTGGTTCTGGAAAACGCAAAATTCTCAGGAGTCGGCTTGACCGCACTTGCATGAACTGCTTCTGCTTCGGGCACCGTGCGGCAAGAAAGACTGATGTAATGTAGTCAGCTGCATGTTTTATACCCCTGATGACCTGACATCATGGAAGAAGGGACAGCAACCAACACAGGACCCAAGACTTTGTTAATCAGGCCGACTGAGGGCAACCTGCCAGCAGATTACCCAATTGTAATGACTGCAACAGTGAAACACGAAGAACATCCATTACCTGCTACCCTACAGCATACTCTCTAGCTCGAGCATTCCTGTCATAACAGACCTTTTGTATGCTGCTGGGCTTCTGCCAGGTTTTACTGGGCTAAGCCCATGAGTTCCCTGACCCTTGTCCTGAGGTTTAGGACATATGCCACAACAGACTCATTGTGAGATTCACACTCACCTTTCCACTCATCTCGAATTAAATCTAGAGGTCCCCACACCCTATGAGCATACAGCAACTCAAGGGGTGAAAAATCTGAGGATTCCTGGGGAAACTCTCTGTAAGCAAACAGATGGGGCAAATATTTGTCCTAATTCTAAACTGAATTCAGCTCTGTAGCATGGACTTGATTGTAGAGTTTAACCTATCATCAAGACCATTAATCTGGGGATGGTAGGGGGTGGTCGTCAGGTGCTTCACCCCACAGTACTTCCACAGACAACCCAGCAGGTCTGACATGAAATTGTAACCTCTGCCAGTCACTATTTATTTTGGGAAACCTAATCTGCTGAAAATCTCTAACAAAGCATTTGCCACCTTTTCTGCCTCAATGGAGGATAGAGCCACTGCCTCAGGGTATCTTTTATATACAATCTACTACCACTAGGATATACTTCTTCCCTGTGGAACTTGGGGTACTCAGAGGCCCCACAATATCCATAGCTACCCTCTGAAAACTAAGCCAATGAGAGGCAAAGGCATCAAAGGAACTCTCACCTTGTCTCCTGCCTTGCCTACCTTTTGGCACTGCTAACAGGTCCTGCAGTAGCCTGTTACATCTCTGGAAAATCTAGGCCAATAGAAGTTCTGCATAATACATCTTTTTGTAAGTTTTATGCCCATATGACCTGCAAAGGGAATATAACGGGCTATGGCTAGAGTTTTTCTACCAGACGTAGGGCCTTAGCACTACTCAACTGCTGTAACCTCTCACGTTCTAGCACTCCCTCAGGAGTCCACTCTCTATACAGTAACCCTTTGTCCCAGTATACAGATTCCTACTTCCTTGAGAATCAGGTCCCTCACTAGCTACCTCTGTGCCTTGGTAATGTAGGGTCTGAGAGCTGAGCCTGTCTCAACTCTCTCTTTGTAAACCTTCCCAGCTCCCCTTCCACAGGAAGTCTGGCATCCTCTGACAGTGGTGCCTCACTACCAACCTGGGTACTACTACTCACATCTACCTTTGCAGACACTCTGTCCAAGGGAACATCAGTACTCCACAAGCAGCTGTCACCTTTGGTCTTTACTGCTACAGAGCATCTCCTCCTGAAGTAAATCCACCTCACTCAGTACTAGCTGCAAGTGTGTGGTCTGTCTGAGTTTCCCAGGCTACTAGACCCACATGCTTGTCTCCAAGCCTGATCATGGTAACTGCATGTGCACATGGTACTGCCTCATCCAAATCTTTCCCCATCAGGACATCTGCAGATGGTAGTTCGGGTACCCTTTGTTGTCTCAAGACAACCTACTACTGGCATTTGGTCTTCCACTTACTGGCTCTCTAACTTTTGTTCCCACCTTACTCGGTGGACATCTGTATGCCGTGATGGCCTCACTGGTTGCATTCAAAATATTTAACCCTAAGTAGGTCCTGGACATGTACCTGGACTAGTGGCTTCCCTCAGACTGGCAGATTCAGTTGGGGCAGACTGTGTTGCCCACAATGGGTCCTTTAGGACCCATGAGCAGTACTCGGTGGTGCTTTTCCTGTGCAGGATTCCTGCTTGCCAGGTATAGGGTCTCCCTTCTTCCCCAACTCATTTGAAGTAGCACATTGTTCATCAGCTAACCAGATCCTCATGTCCTCAGGCACAGGTAAGGGCTTGTTCCCTCACCAAAAGTCTGCTAGCCCCTTCAAAGTGGTAACCTGACATCCACTCATCCACCTATGAAAATATGTGCTCAGTTCAGCAACATATTCGCACACACTTCATCTACCTTTAAGGCCTATGCTCAGAACACTTTTTCCACATGTTTCAGGTGTTAGCTTAAAAAATTCTAACAAACAGTTTTAACACTAGTATAATTACTGCAAAAACACACACTGTAAGCAGTCAGGGAATCTCTAAAAGATTTTCTTGTAGTCAAACACAATAGCAGCAACCAAAGAATTCCAGCAATAAAATCCACTTTAATAGTAAAACTGAAACCACCGGATTGAGCTGCTTTCTCTCCTGACCCAGGATTTCATCAGAATCAACACTGCTTCATTTGAACTTCAGCATGTGTCCAGGGTGTCAGCAGGGTAGATTAAAGGGTTCAGCTGAAGAATAGGATCCTCCAAAACTCAGAATTTGGGTAAGCTTCTCCAAAAGATTATAATTCATCACTAAATTTCACCATAGGAATAGGTGTTTAGCAGTGAAGAAGATCCAGAAAAGCCTCCATCAGGACCACAATCTCAGGAACTCCAACTCTGTTCTCACAGCAGAATTAACACTCACAGAAAACCAGGCACAGAGCAAACAATCACTAAAACTGTAGCTCTGCACCTCACTGAATGAAACCAGTTGATTCTACCTTTCCTAACCAGCCTGCTGGATTCACCTTTCCTAACTAGCCGGAAGTCCCTACCTAATCTCGCATATCATCATCTCACAGGAACAACAAAAAAGCTGCAAAATCTCTCCTACTTTCTAGTTCATCGGGCATTATGTGTACACACATTTTTATGAGAGATATTCATCAGTATTAATAGAGGGTTAGTGTTATTGTTGACTAGCTGCCTGTCTTTGCCTTGATGCCCCTTTATTACAACCCAGTGACAAGTTAAGAGTGTGTTAGGTGGGCTCAGGCTCAAAGTTTTTCAAGCTGTGTGGTGCTGTGTTTCCAAATATGAAGTAGAAAAGTAGAGATTGCAGCTTTTTCATTCCCTGTGGATGCTTGTATGTAGGTCCTGGGACGTTAGTTTAAGAAACTGACTGGTTTCTTTCAGGAAGTGCAGAGCCAGTTGGGGTCCACTCTCTATACAGTAACCCTTTGTCCCAGTATGCAGATTGCTACTTCCTTGAGAATCAGGTCTCTCACTAGCTACTCCTCTCTCTGTGGGCCTTGGTAATGTAGGGTCTGAGAGCTGAGCCTGTCTCAACTCTCCTTTGTAAACCTTCTCCCAGCTCCCCTTCCACAGGGAAGTTCGGCATCCCTGGACAGTGGTGCCTCACCGCCAACCTGGGTACCACTTACCACATCTACCTTTTGCAGTCACTCTGTCCAAGGGAACATCAGTACTCACAAGCAGCTGTCGCTCACCTTTGGTCTTACTGCTACAGAGCATCTCCCTCCCTGAAGTAACCACCTCACCAGTACTAGCTGCAAGTGTGTGGTCTGTCTGAGTTCCCCAGGCTACTAGACCCACATGCTTGTTCCCAAGCCTGATCATGCGTGTAACTGCATGTGTGTGCACATGGTACTGCCTCATCCAAATCTTTCCCATCAGGACATCTGCAGGATGGTAGTTCGCACCCTGTTGGTCTCAAGACAACCTACTACTGGCATTTGGTCTTCTCCCACTTACTGGTTTCTAACTTTTGTTCCCCACCTTACCTCAAGTGGACATCTGTATGCCGCGATGGCCTCACCTGGTTGCATTCAAAACATTTAAACCCTAGGTCCCGGACAGTACCTGGACCAGTGGCTCCCCGTGACTGGTAGAGATTCAGTTGGGCATTCAGGCTACCTACAATGGGTTCCTTTTAGACCCAAGCAGCAGTACTCAGGGTGCTTTTCCTGTAGGGATTCCCCGCTTGCTAGGTGGTATAGGTCTCCTTCTTCCCCAACTCATTTGAAGTAGCACATTGTCTATCAGCTAACCAGATCCTCATGTCCTCAGGCACAGTGGTAAGGGCTTGTTCCCTCACCAAAAGGAGTCCACTCTCTATACAGTAACCCTTTGTCCCAGTATACAGATTCCTACTTCCTTGAGAATCAGGTCCCTCACTAGCTACCTCTCTCAGGCCTTGCAATGTAGGGTCTGAGAGCTGAGCCTGTCTCAACTCTCTCTTTGTAAACCTTCCCAGCTCCCCTTCCACAGGAAGTCTGGCATCCTCTGACAGTGGTGCCTCACTACCAACCTGGGTACTACTACTCACATCTACCTTTGCAGACACTCTGTCCAAGGGAACATCAGTACCCACAAGCAGCTGTCGCTCACCTTTGGTCTTACTGCTACAGAGTATCTCCCTCCCTGAAGTAACCACCTCACCAGTACTAGCTGCAAGTGTGTGGTCTGTCTGAGTCTCCCCAGGCTACCAGACCCACATGCTTGTATCCAAGCCTGACTGCGTGTAACTGCATGTGCACATGGTACTGCCTCATCCAAATCTTTCCCCATCAGGACATCTGCAGGATGGTAGTTCGGTACCCTTGTTGTGTCAAGACAACCTACTACTGGCATTTGGTCTTCTCCACTTACTGGCTCTCTCACTTTTTGTTCCCCACCTTACCTCCGTGGACATCTGTATGCCGCATGGCCTCACTGGTTTCATTCAAAACATTTAACCCTAGGTCCTGGACGTGTACCTGGACTAGTGGCTTCCCCTGTGACTGGCAGATTCAGTTGGGGCAGACTGTGCTGCCCACAATGGGTTCCTTTAGACCCATGAGCAGTACTGGTGGTGCTTTTCCTGTGCAGGGATTCCCTGCTTGCTAGGTATAGGTCTCCCTTCTTCCCCAACTCATTTGAAGTAGCACATTGTCTATCAGCTAACCAGATCCTCATGTCCTCAGGCACAGTGGTAAGGGCTTGTTCCCTCACCAAAAAGTCTGCTAGCCCTTCAAAAGTGGTAACCTGACATCCACTCATCCACCTATGAAAATATGTGCTCAGTTCAGCAACATATTCGCACACACTTTCATCTACCTTGCGTCTATGCTCAGAACACTTTTTCCAATATGTTTCAGGTGTTAGCTTAAAAAATTCTAACAAACAGTTTTTAACACTAGTATAATTAATAGTAAAAAACACACACTGTAAGCAGTCAGGGAATCTCGAAAAGATTTTCTTGTGTAGTCAAACACAAATAGCAGCAACCAAAGAATTCAGCAATAAAATCCACTTTAATAGTAAAACTGGAAAACCACCAGATTGAGCGCTTTCATCTCCTGACCGAGGATTTCATCAGAATCAACACTCGTTTCATTTGAACTTCAGCATGTGTCCAGGGTGTCAGGCAGGGTAGATTAAAGGGTTCAGCTGAAGAATAGGGATCCTCCAAAAACTCAGAATTTAAGTGCTTCTCCGCGTTATAATTCATCACTAAATTTCACCATAGGAATAGTGTTTAACAGCAGTGAAGAAGATCCAGAAAAGCCTCCATCAGGACCAATCTCAAACTCCAACTCTGTTCTCACAGCAGAATTAACACCCCGGCGAGAAAACCAGGCACAGAGCAAACAATCAATAAAACTGCAGCTCTGCACTCCCTACTGAATGAAACCAGTTGGATTCACTCCTTTCCGAACTAACCGGGTGGATTCACTCCTTTCCGAACTAGCCGGAAGTCCCACGACCCGGCATATCATCATCTCACAGGGAATAACAAAAAGCTGCAAAATCTCTCCTACTTTCTAGTTCATCGGCATTATGTGTACACGCATTTTTTATGAGAGATATTCATCAGTATTAATAGAGGGTTAGTGTTATTGTTGACTAGCTGCCTGTCTTTGCCTTGATGCCCCTTTATTACAACCCAGTGACAAGTTAAGAGTGTGTTAGGTGGGCTCAGTTCGAGGCTCAGTGAAGTTTTGCCGTTTTCTGTTGTGCGGTGCTGTGGTGTTCTTCCTTTTGGGCCGATGAAGTAGAAAGTAGGAGAGATTTTGCAGCTTTTTCTTATTCCCTGTGGGATGCTTGTATGCCAGGTCCTGGGACGTCCGGCTAGTTCATAAAGGAGTGAATCCGACTGGTTTCGTTCAGTAGGAAGTGCAGAGCTGCGGTTTTTGTGATTATGTTTGCTCTGTGCCTGGTTTTCTTGCCGAGGTGTTAATTCTGCTGTGAGAACACAGAGTTGGAGTTCCTGAGATTGGTCCTGATGGAGGTAATAACTGTCTGCAGAGAGCTTTTCTGGATCTTCTTCACTGCTGTTAAACACTATTCCTATGCTGAAATTTAGTGAGGAATTACAATGCGGAGAAGCACTTAAATTCTGCTTTTTTGGAGGATCCCTACTCTTCAGCTGAACCCTTTACTCTACCCTGCCTGACACCCTGGACACTTGTGCTGAAGTTAAAATGAAATGAGTATTGATTCTGATGAAATCCCCGGTCAGGGGATGAAAGCACTCAATCCGATGGTTTTCCAGTTTTCCTATTAAAGTGGATTTTATTGCTGAATTCTTTGGCTGCTGCTATTTGTGTTTGACTACACAAAAAACCGTTTTGAGATTTCCTGACTGCTGACGGTGTGTGTTTTGTACTAGTGGTTTTGGTCAACACTGGTCGCTCCATTTTGTACATTTATTTAGTAGTATAATTAAAAGTCAACTTCAGACAACACAGTTACAGCTTTACCATGGAGTAAGGGGGTCAGGAACCGTACCCAGAGCCTTTGGTCAGCATCATACTGTTTACATACCCTCTCAAACATATGAATGAAACTATCAATATTATCCTCCTCTGTAGACTGCAGAAGAAATTTATTGAACTTTTGTGTTTCTGGGATCCAGTTACTCCCTTCCCCCATTACCTCCATGACTCTGGTGAAGAGTCAGCATCTTCTTTTCATGCTGCCTCTGCCTTTCCTCTTCCTCAGCTTCCAGGCGTAGCAGTTTCTCATTCTCCTCAGCCTGCAAATGTGGCAGTTTCACATTGCTCTCACTCTCTAGATGAGACAGGCTCTCTTACTGCTTCTATTTCCACATGGTTGGCCTCCAACTCAAGTTTCTTTAGTTCCAGATGGATTTTTAAGTCATCTGCAGAAAGGTTGAGCTGTCCATTCTCTGAGTGTGGCACATCTCCACTGCCAGTCTGATAATCCTCCTGGTTGCTGTTTTCTGATGCAGCTGTGACCAAAGCTGCAATCATGTCTGCCTTAGTCAGGTTTCCATGCACCAGTCCCCTAGCCTGGCACATCTCGGACAGCTGGCTCCTTGTCAGCTTTCCATACTCCTCTGCTGACATGCTTGCCTGCTCTCCCTGACTAAGCTAACAAAAGAAATAAAACCATTGTGATATGAACTCTTGAGTATTCACTGCATGGCTGATTTAGAGTACAAAAACACCTTCAGAGATCACAGTACACAAGGTACAGGAATTCACTGTCCACACCACTACAAGCCAATTAGTACTTGCCATTGCCAAACAATTAGTATGTGATGCTTGTGCATTGGCCAAGCAATCAAGGAGCCTCAGTCCTCACCACTAACACCAGTGAGGGGCATCCACATAGGGAAAGGATAATAAATACAGACACAGTAAAGTACAATTTCCCTTAAGAACACACAGAGATCACAGTTAGTCTGGGGCTGGTTTCTCCCTTTCTCTCCAGGTCCCCAATAAGACTCCCCACTGGCACAGCTATAGGGTCCAGATCTCAGCCTAGTGGGCAAGGTAAAACCTCCAGCACCCTCTCTGTCCAACCAGTGCTTTGCGTCCCTGTTCAAGTAGCTGACACAAACACACTAAGTTAAGAACTATATACAACCACAAAGACACTCGTGAGGAAGGCTGGCACAGGTTCTCCAGCTGCGCCCCTTTTACCCAAACTATACGGTAGTACCACTTGCCACTACCCACTAATATTTATCAGCTACTAAAAGGCCCTTATGAAAGGGTGTCCAATTATACTGTGCAATATCATTATCCAAATGGTAAGTGTGACAGCAAAGCAAGGCTATTGGAGTGGCTTTGTACAACATCACTAAATACATGCAATGTACTCAGCGCTTAAATTATCTCTACACAAAACAGCCACAGTTGAAAGGTTTAAAAATATTTAATAATAAATAAGAAAAACACAAGACAATACTTTTTACTACACAGTGCTAGTCAAGAGTTCAGATATCACAGAGAAATACTTAAAATACAGTAGAAAAGTTCTGCCATCAATACAGAAAAAAAAGACTAATCTAATCTTCCTATTTCCTAGGTATATCTAAGAGAAAACGGTTCTAAAACAAACTTACATATAGAACACAGGCAGAGTGCTGGTGAGTTGGATGTCCTCAAGACAAACGGTAAATGCCCTCATTCTTTCTGTCCTTAAATTGATAAACACAGTACCACTGATTCATTTCAGATTACATCATTTCCTTCTGGTTCCCAGGCTAATAGAAACTCACAGGTTAATAGTCCTTTTGATCTTGCAACTGGTCAGGGAGCCAGAACAATAAAATAAATTATACATGCAAATTCTAGCAATTAACTCTGGTCTCAAAACAATAGCCAGAATTCCTTCTTCCAGACATCTCGGCTCCAAGCCTTGAGATCAAAGACATTCATGAAATGCTTGACTTATCGGTTTTCTTACAGCAGAGTGCAATGGTGTTGCATTTTTTTCAGTTCAACATCCAATACAGTCAAATTCACATTTAAGAGAACAAGCCTGTGGCTTATATTGGTATTTACAAATGACAGAATTATCTACAAAATTCTACGTAGCGAGGCTGGCCGCCTTCACCTATCTTCACAGCCATGCCCTGTCTTGACTGAAAACCTGACTGCACTGTATCAATAACATTATCAATACTCACATATGAAGCCAGCTGCATGTACACACAACCTTCTCCAGAACCTTACCAACAAAGGGAAAATTCAAGATAAGGCTGCAGTCATCTAGCCTATCTAGATCTAAACCAGAACTCTTAATGACGGATGTAACCACTGCTTCCTTTAAAACATATGTAAAAACTCCATCCCTCAGAGATACAAGATAATGTGACAAAAAAACGAGACCTAGCATCTCCAGGCATGATATAACAAACTTAATGGGATAAAGTTGCAATTCACATGCAGTTCTACACATTCTGGAAACATCTGTAACAAAAATCATCACTAACTGGGAATAGTAAACTGGCACCAATTCCAGCATCCTTGAGAGCTCACTTTGCTAAAAACCCAAATGCTGAAGGCAAGCTTGATGAGAAAATGCGGACAGGCTAATTCACATTCTTCATTAGATAAAAACCTTCCGGGTGGCAAGGCATGCTGGGCTTTTAAGTAAGTTTTCCAACCAACTGTAACAGAGCTGCTCTGTTACAGATAGAGGGAAAACTTGGTAGCCTAACTGTAGAGATTTACCAAAATAAGTAGAAAGACTTCTTCATGGAGATCTCATAGGTTCACAGGAGATTACTAGACTATTGGCTTAAGGGCCCTTACAAACCTATCAATATAACTCGATTTTGCCCAATGTATGGCCCCTAACAGCAACAGAATGGCATGGACTTGTGCCTGTAAATTCAGCATCTTACAGAGTTGCCTTTGTCCATAAGGGACACACGCACTACCCCAGGTCTGAATTTGTGATTCCCCATGCAATTTTCCAAACTGTCTTTGAAGAGGACCAGGGAAGGGCGCTGCTTAATGTAAATAGGAAGCCTGTTCCAAAGAAGTAGCAGTCTCTCCAGCCTATTTTGTTTGAGTCACTGACTATGTTTAGATCCCTAGATAGAGCGACCCTCATTCTGTTTGACTTGCAGATGTGTTGCAGCTCCACCAGGGCTGGATTTCTGAGTGCCTTGTAGGTCAGGAATACATCACCCCCTTAATAATCAGCAGCCAAAGTTCAGGTTACTATCTAGCTTTGTAGCTAGATCTTTCACCACCAAGTCCACTCTAAGGGGTGTGCTATTGATGTTGCAATTTGCAGGGGTATTTGACTTTCCAAAGGGTATGATTTGCATTTAGTTTTAGGCCATGGTTCTGCCACCAATCATTAGTCTGATCTAGACCTCCTGGAGAATATCTACCTCGTATCATTGTGTTATTCAATGATTGCCCCCAGCTTGCAGTCATCAGCAAACTTTGTCATCCAGAGGCCTTCCACATTTGCCTTCACTTCAAAGAAGCATATCCTGATCAGCAGTGGTCCCAGTACTGAGCCCTGAGGCATAACACTAATAACTGCTCTCTTGCTGGATATGGATTCACCATCTTTAACTATATGTCCTGTCTGTGAACCAATTGGCTATCCATCTGGTGACATGGATTCATGCCGGGTTTTGTGAGTTTATTTATAACACCCAAGTGAGGAATTCTGTCAAATGCTTTTGCCAGGTCAAGATAGGTGGCATATACTGTTTTTAGGCTCATCCATGGCCTGACTTTCTCAAATAAATCAAACAGATTCAGTAGGCATGATCTGCCCTTGACAAACCCAAATTGGGTCAAGTCTGATTTTGGGAGGTCTCCTATGTCATTACAAATGCAAATAAATAAAGCAGATAAATCTGGCTCATGATTATTCTTTCCATGGCCTTCCATACAAGACTAGTCAAACATATGGGTCTGTAATTTCCTGGGTCAGTAGATGGTTCCCAGTGATGCAGAGGGATGATGGCTGCTGTCCTCCACTCCATCAGGACAAACCCAGTCCGGAGGCTGTGGTTAAACAGAGATCATAATGAGCCCGATATGTCCTGAGTTAAGCAGTTTAAGAGGCAACTTGCTATATTATCAGGCCCCACTAAAGCAGTGTTTTTAGCTTTACAGAATGCAGCGGCAACCTGTTCTTTGGGGATAATTCGTGGTGGAGTGTTGGAGGACATTTTTGGGGGGGGGGGGGAGAACTAGGGGTGATGGGGAGGTGAAATTTGAGCTGAATTTGTTGGCCAACAGATTTGCTAGGTTTTCTGGCTGAGTACAGGTGATGCTAACTGCGACAAATTACACACATCGTTAGGTGTTGCTCTTAAAGCTCGCAGACATAACTGAAAAATGCCTTATAATTATCTTTAGCTTTGGAGGCCATTTTTAACTCAAAGTCTGCTTTCAGACACTTGACTAGTACCCTGATTCACTTGTTTATACTAATAAGGGACTTATTTCTCTGTTGTGCACATTCCCTCTTACTACTTTCTTTTGTTGTCCAACCTATTAATACTAGGAATTCACCAGGGTGACTATTTCCTGTTTGACCTGGGTTTATTTCAGTCTGGTATTGACACTTTTATGCAGTTGCTTATATGGTCATACAGGGCTTTTGTGTATGCCTCTACACAGGTTTCTGTGTTTTCTGGATTTGTGGGAGCTTGAAAACTATCTACGACGGCCCTTAATAGCGGGTAATTTACCTTAGAGAAGTTCTTAAAGTTTTTGGAGTTAGGTGAGGAGACTAGTTTTACCTTTATTTCAAGGGAGACCACTTTGTGATCTGATCTTACTAGTGAGAACATAACACTGGGGGGTGCATCACTCTCCCATACTTGAGTACCAGATCTAGGATATTTGCTCCATTAGTGTGAGTGCAGTGTAGCTGCTCCAGGGATTTGAATTTACAAAGTCAAGAAATCTTTAGTGGTCATGTATGCCTTCTAATTAATGGAGGGGTAGTTAAAATCACCCATGTGTATGGCATTGGGGTGGATGGTGAGTGATTCTAGTAATGCCAGGTATGGCATATGGGTTTCCCGTTTCATGGTGGGGGACCTGTACTTAGCAAGAATATGGATTTTTCCCTTTAGTTGGACATGAAGAAGCTCAAGCATGTTACATTGTCTGACTGGGCTTGATGTGTGGTTATATCATTTTAGACATATATAACTCCACCTTTAGCTCTTTTGTGTTCAGTGGGTGGTCGGGAATGTATGAAAGGCATTATAACCATGCACTGACAGAGTGCTTTCTTCCTTCTAAGCTGAAAAATGTTCAAGTAAAAGCTTATTCTTGAGCTGGCTAGTACAAAGCCACCAACAGTCTAGAATCCAAATGGTCCTTTTCAGTCTGTAGAGCTCAAGAATGTACCATGGCTCATGGTGGAAAGTAGACAGGGAATACATGGTTTGGGTGTAGGAAGTCTAAATACATGCTTTATGTTCCATGCTGGACCTCAACCTCCTCAATGAGACCTTAGCACTGAATTTCTGTAGTTGCTGGTGTGAAACAGGAAAAGTATTGCATGGGGTAACCAGACTTAATTTCACACATACCACCAGACCCTGGTTTGGAATGTCACAGGGGGAAAGTTAATCATAAAAATAACCCAAGCATTGATTCCACCACCTAGGTCAACCACCGAGCCATCATCCGTAACATCCAGATGGAACACTAAATACCATGTGTGGCCTAATCCATGGACAAAAGAGGCAACCTGAGCAAACCAGAATTCCTTTATAATACAAAGGAATTCTTTGCCAAGAGTCATCACAGACTCTTCATCCAATCTGATACTGCAGCCATCCTTGAAGTCAACATCAAAGAAACAAAACTCTGAACTTCGGAAGGAACAGTTTTTATTTTTTTACATTGTTAGGAGAACAGTAGATAAGAAGGTACCCACAGACTATTTCTGCACCCATGACATATATGGAAGAGCTGGTACCTTCAGCCTTTGCATTTTTCAATTCAATAGTTGAGAAAAGGAAAATAGCCACCCTTTCCTTAAGGTGAACTAGCCTAAGTCACTTAAAGAGGAAAATCCAGGGGTACTAAACACCACAAGAGCTGGAAAATGCTTGCCATTAAACCAGGTTTCCCCATCCAATGTCAATGGAGCAAGTAAGACGTAATTTTAGGCGTCATACTAAAATATCTGATGTTGGAGTACAGCACCAAACAAGGAGACTACAAGTCCCACCTACCTATCCCAGAGGGATCTACAACACATACCATGGGATCACATCACATATGGTTGCACCATGTTTTACCCCAAAGAAGGTGGTTACAGAGCACAGACCTGAGTTTAGTTACAGTTAAGCCTTCTTGCCCCCCTCTGCCTTTCTGAATACATGAGTTTTCTGGGTGCAGTACCTTAGTTGCCAGTGCACATCCAACATATGCAAGAGATGCTCACCTTCAAGCTGGTAGCTAGGATATAAACTGGCAGCTGAAGGTATTTAGGATAAAGACTGGAGTAAAGGGTCCTCTTTCCCCTTTATTTGCATTACATTTAGAAATACCGGCAAAGAAAATAAGGGACTCAAATTCAAGGATATAACTGGTATGGTAATCAAGAAAAGTTGACTATTTGCAGGTGATATTATTTTGTATCTCATAAAACCAGAAATGGACATCTCAGTGTTTGCGAACACTCTGAGACAGCTGCCAGATTTTCTGGGATATAAAATTAATGAAAATAAAACAAAAGCTACAGCTGTAAACTATGCAGCCAAACACAAATCTGTTCAGCAATACTCATATTTATGGGGGCATGATATTTAGGAGTATGGGTTAAAAAGGATTTTGCTTACGGCAGCTAAGTATGTGTGATGAGAGCAAAGAAAAGACAGTACAACAACTGAGAAACTGGAAGCTCGTTTATGGATATGGATAGCAAGAGTCTATATTAGAACATCGAAAGTTTAATAGTTCGAATCACTAAAGGTCGGCCTTTAATGATCGAACCATTAAAATTTCGAATGTTCAGAAAAATAAAATTAAAAAAAAAAAAAAATCTAAAGGGTGTAGGCAGAGGGGCAAACCCCCTTGCACCCCCCCCACTACTTAAATATACCAACTCCGAGACCGCACTACATTGAAGTAAACGGAAATCGCCCCTTATGGAAATTTTCATTTACCTGTTCGACATTCTGCACTTTCTCTATTCTCGTGTCGACAATATCGGATTCGACACTGTCCGCTTTCAAAAATATAATATAGACCCAATAGCAAGATGCAAGCATTGAAAATGTTTTAGCCCCTTTAATTTTATTTACAGGTCAGGCATATTTTTATGAACCAGAGGACAAGTTGTGGATAGTAATTAATAGAGAGTTGAATAATTTTATTTGGGAGGGGAAGAGGGTGGGGTGTCAAGTGAAGTGAGATAAACTTGATACTTCCAAAAGAACAAGGTGGTTTAAGATTACCGGATTTAAAGGGATATTCTACAGCTACACAATTAAGGCTCATATACACAACACAAGCAGAAAATATAATGGAAAGAGTGATGATGAAAGCAGGGTAAAACTCAAGAAATAAGGAGAGAGTGATATTTTGGAAACAGATTAAGGAGAATAGCAGCAGCCAGAGAGAACATTATATTCATAAAGCAGCAGAAAGTATTCTAGAGCTAAGCCATTACCAGAATGAAGAAAGGAGATTCTGCCGATGGGGATGACTGCAATTAGGAGTACAGAGAATAAGCAAAAAGGGGCTGGAATTTACTGGAGAAAACTGGCAAAGGAACCAAGGAATTAGGAGCGTATAACTAGAGAGGAAAGGTAACAGACTGGGAAGAGGCCAAAAATACATCTGGACTGTAGGCTAAAGACTGCCTTCTTTATCAGGGACTGATAGAGTATTGGCAAACAGAAAGGGATAGAGGAATACCAAGTGAAAAACCTTCACTGGTAGAGTTTTTAGTTGAAGCTTTAACAGTAGCTGCTGTTAAAAAAAAAAGAGATCAGTAAGACATATAAAACACTGCAAGATAACTACAGGAATGAGAGGATATGAGCAAAGACTGTATAAGCAACTCACAAGGAAACAGTGGGGACATACGTATGGCTCCCAAATATGCAACAAAGTCTTGAAGATTTAGGATTTTTGCTTGGAAGTGTTTACACAGATATTTTTGGGCAGAAGCCAAATAATTTTTCCTCAGGTAGATGGCAAATATTAGAGGTGTGATGGGGAAAAATAAAGTAGCTGGGAATGTTTTCATAGGTTCATATGTAGGTACTAGGCTATTAGTCCAAGGGCCTAAGTAAGCCTAGCCAACAAGGATCCTGGCTTTCACCACCCAAGAAAGCTATTTTCCTGTGCCCCTGTCGAGCAGAGCCATAGAAGTGATCCCCGGGGTGAATTTCCCATCCACTCATTAAGATTTTTCTTGAAGAGTGCTAATGATGAGCTTTGTTTGATATAGCTGGGTAGCTTGTTCCAGAGTATGGGAAGTCTCCGGGACAGGAATACCTTCCTCCAGCATATTCTGTTTAATGTGGTGACACGGTTTAGGTCCCTAGAGCATGTAGCTAGGAGGGATTGGGATTTTTTTAGGTGTAGCATATCCAACAGCTCTGGGTTTGACATAGCAGAGATCCCCTCGGAGTAGGCGATATGCTACAGAGTAAAGCTGGAGTTTGAGACGGTCAGCATAGGGCATCTGTTTGAGGCTGGTAATGCTCTTTGTGAAGTACTTCTGCGGCCTTTCCAGCTGTTGTAGATGTCTTGTGAGGTACATCTCAAAAGGAGCATTGTACTCTATAAAGGGTCTAATGAGTGATGATTAGAGGGGAACAACGACCTCTTTTTCCTGGATGAGAACCCTTTCATGATGAGGTGTGCAACGTAGGATTTCCTGAGGACTGTGGAGATGTGATTATCAAAGGAGAGACTACTTTCCACCTGGGTCCCAAGGTCTCTTATCACACTTTCAGTGTTAAGTAGACTGCTGCCTATGTGGTAGTTCATGGGTAAACAGTTTTTACCAAAGGGGATGACAATGCACTTTTTGGCACCGAGCTTGAGGCCATGGCTCTGACACCACACATCTGTCTCAGTGAAGCCCTTCTGTAGGATGTCCACATCATTTGGGGACACTACTATGGCTCCTAGTTTGCAGTCATCTGCGAACTTCTAATCAGAGACCTTCTGTGTTAGCCTGTACTTCAAAGAAGTAGATATGAAACAGAAAAGGACCCACCACTAGTCACTGGTTTGAAGACAGATTTGGAGTCTGCAACTTTCACAGTGTGGGTTCTGTCAGTGAGCCACTTGGCAACCCATTTTGTGATGTAGGGATTTATACCTAGTTTAGTGAGTTTATCTATAATTCCAGAATGGGGGATGGTATCAAAAGCCTTGGCGAGGTCAAAATAGGCTGTGTGAACCACCTTATCCTCGTCTACGTCTCTGGTGATTGCTTCAAAAACAATCAGGTTCAGGAGACATGATCTGCCTTTCACAATCCTGAACTGGGTGGGGTCCAGAGTTTGGAGGTTACAATGTCTTTGTTTATGAGTTCCATGATGATATGTTCCATGGCCTTGCAGACCAGGCTCGTCAGGCTGATACAGCGATAGTTCCTGTGGTCCGAGGTGCCTCCCCCTTTGTGGAGTGGGATAACTGTTGCTGTGTGCCATTCAGTGGGCACAAAGACTGACATGAGGGTATGACTGAACATAGTAATTAGGTGGGGAGCCAGTTCATTCTGAAGTTCGTGTACAACGCAGCCTGGGATGTTGTCCGGTTGCCATGGATGCTGTGTTCTTGGCTTTAGAGAGTGCAGTTTTTACCTGCGTAGTTGTGATGACAGGGACTCTGCATTCTTCTGGTATAAATATGGGCCCTTTAGGGGGGTGACAGGGGGGTAAAGTTAGCATTGAACCTATTTGCTAGGATTGCTAGCAGTATCAGTTGGTTCTGTAGTTTTCGTGCCATTGGGCTGTAACTCAAAGCAGATCTGAGTGTTGCCATTGATATTCTTGACATAGCTATAGAATGCTTTGTGGTTGTCCTTAGAATCAGTAGTGATTTTGTTTTCATAACTAGTGTTGGGAGGATTTTATGAGGGATCTCAGCTTCTTACTGAGGCTGACCAGGAGCTCCTCCACTCATGGGATTTTACTCTCTTTTGCAACAATTTCTTCCCTCTGTTGTAGAGTCTGTTTATGGCAGGAGACCACCAGATTGGTTTCCTTTTTTTTTGGAAGATAGCATCTTGGTTCTGTTAGGGATAGCATGATCCACGCACTCGTGTAAGTGCTTATAGAGTGCATTTGTGTAGGATTCAGCAGTCGTAACTGTATTGTTCATCTGTATGGGTGTCATGAAGTTTGCCACTTCTGTCTTAAGAAGCATGAAGTTGGCTTTAGAGAAATTTTTTACTGTGGTTTCCTTAATGGGGGGTGGGCAGGATGTGGATATCTAGGGTGATTAGCTTATGGTCAGATCTGACTAACAAGGAGCTGACCTCAGGTGTGGAACACCGGTTACTCATGTTGGTAATGATTAGGTCTAGGATATTGTTGACTGAGGTGGGGGTGTGAATAAGTTGATCCAGGGCAGTCGAATTTATAAATTCCAGAAAGCGTTGAGCGAAGGAGTTGTACATGAGTAGTTTTCCCACTTAATGGTGGGGTAGTTGAAATCGCCCATTATTAGGGTGTTTGGCTGAACCCTAATATTTTTTAGTACATCAAGAAAAGAGGAGTGGGAATCCTGGGGCATGGTGGGGGATCTGTAGTAAGCTACAATTTGGATTGTAGTTTTGCCCAGAGTTAGTTGCACTTGGATAATCTCGGATGCATTATGCTGAGCAACTAGCCTGGAGGTGTGGATATCCTTAATGAATATGGACACACCTCCGCCTTTAGTGTTCCAGTCCATGTTAGCTGGCCGAAAGGTGTGGTATGAATTATAGCCTGGTGATGCAGGGGTGCTCTCTGGAGTCTTGAACCAGGTCTCAGTCACTGCACAGGTATTGATGTTCTCCATATTAAGGAGTGCCTCGAGTGAGTGCATTTTGAGGTTTAGACTTCAAGCATTGAGTAGCATTACCCTCAGTTTTTGCTTGCCTGTACCGGTTACAGTTGTGAATTTGTCATTTCAACCTTGCCTAAAAAGGTACTTACAGGGGCGGCACGAGCCTTAACCAGTATCCGGAATCCCAGGGGCGACAGGTGCAGGCCATCTCTGGCAAAGCATCGTGGCCTGTCGACAATGTCACCCCAGGCAGACAGATACTGGATCCCCTCAGAATGACACCAGAAGCTTAGCCAACTGTTGAAGAAAAAATAATTTTGTCCTTGTACTGTGGTATCATTCTGGGTGATGGCAGGATGCTACTCAGGGCTAGGGTCATACCTGCCTGGGCTACAAGATCGGAGAGCTCTTCCATGTCACTTTACATGTAGTCCAGGGAGGTACATCTCAGGTCGTTCACACAAACATGGACAATGACAGAGTCATATTTGTACTTGTTGTGGAGTGACCTGAGTGCATGGGTTATGTGGCAGAACCTGGCACCCGACAGGCAGCTGACAGTAACCTTCTCCTCATTTAGTCTGGTGAGTGGGACATCAGTGTGCCTGACTATAGAGTCACCTATGACTAGTCTGTTGGGTACGTTGTTTTGCCTTATGGGCTGTGGTTGAGTGGCACACTGAGTTTGTGGGATGTGCGTCATTTGTGTTATGTTGGGGGGGGGTTGAGGTTGCTTACATTTCTGCTGTGGAGGTCTCTGTTGCTTGCGCAGATTGAGAACCTTCGCGAATGTGTTTCTACGTGTGGATTTTGGTGGTGTAGGTTTACTGGGACTATGTGATGAGTGTGCTGCAAGCGTTTACCTTCTCCTTTTGACTGTCAAGTTCAGTCTAGGTTGGACAGAGCTTTGCCTCCAGTTTGACTAGGTAAGTGCATCTCTCACAGGTTGTGGTGTTGGGTGGTAGGAGAGGGTTGTCTATGTACATGAGGCAATTGCTAAATTGCCCCAAGATACCCAGATTCATCAGGTAGACAGGAGAAAACACAGGGAGCTGACCTTTGGACAATGTCGGAATAGGTACAAAAACCATTTTCCTTCAGACAAGTGAGGAAGGTTGAGTGATATAGTAATTTGTAGCTCATTTAGTGCTTACAAGTTCTGAACAAGTGCTGAGCTCAAAGAAGCAGATGCAAGTGCTAAAACTAAGGAAGTGGCTAGTTCTAAGGGAAAACGTGAAGAGCAGATTTCATGGCGCTGGGAATAGTTTAACCCCAGCTAAAAAGTGCTGCACAATGCGCAAACACTGGTTTTTAACTCAGGAAAGTTGAAAGGGATAGAAATCAGCCCAGAATGGCCAATAAGGTTCGGTTTCAGAGCTGGAAACCACTCCTCTTGCGACAGATAGGTTACTCAATGCTTACAAATTCCCTACACAGTACTGTGTCAAATACTGGGTAAGCAAATGAGTGTAACTACGGAACTTACTTTTCTGAGCTAGGATACAGAATCTGAATGGCCTAAGTCTTGTTAACTTTAATTCTGCTGCCTGCCAGAGGGGAAAAAAAAATTAGTAGAAAATGAAAATCAGATTCTAAACCAACTGCATTTGACATGGTGAATACTGGAACAGAAACAAAATAAATGAAGTGGAATCTTTAGAGAGGGGTAGGAGCAAATTACATAGAAAAAAATAGAAATTGTGGAAATAATACATGCAGAATAATATTTTGGAGGAGTAAGGTTTATGGGAAGGCAGAAAATGAGCAATTTAAGTTACATTGAATTAATGATAATGGTACAAAAGAATATATGTGATACATATAATGTTTGTCACTGTGGACATGTTAATACATTTTTTATATAAAATGTACGTTTGCCTGTGTCTTAAGTGATGATTCAGTAAAGGTGTTAAAAAAAGACTGTCAAAGTCAGTGTCGGCTGACAGCATTTAGGATAAAGACTGGCATAGAGGTGGTATGTTAAAGAGACGCTGTTCTGTTGCAAAAAAATAAATAAATAAAAATAATAGGCAAGATGTTTTTTACATAAAAGTTTGCAATTCTGAGATCCTTGCTCCATGAAGCTATAGCAAGAAAGACTGCTTTCCAAAACAGGTACTTAATATCTACTGTGTCCGCTATTTCAAAATTATGTAACTTTAGCATCTTCAGCATTACGTTCAGATCTCAAGCAAAATAAATATGCATTTTTGGAGGTGTTAGGTGAAGGACATTTTTAATGAGGCTTTAAAAGTCAGCTTAGCTACAAAGTGTTACTTACACAAAGGCTGCTGTACATTCAGAAATGGCAGAGATATGAAGTTTGATGGAGGTATATGCTAGGTTATATTCAAACAGACTTTCTTTTCTTACATTTCTTGAAAATGATCTTCTCTTTTGTGGCAGTCCACAAAACAAATATTTTCCATGTCTTCCATTAAGATAATAACAATTTACTGTAACAGTATTTGTTAAAATTCTACACTCCAATCAGAAATGGTCAGTGGCTTGAGGTTGGGATATCACAAAGATATCGGTACAGACAAGGACAAGGAAGAAGAGATGGTAGCTTTATCAACAGATATAACTACAGTTGTCTTGGTCAGGAGACAACCAGGTATACAAGGTTGACACCATTTTTTTTTTTTTTTTTTAAACTTCTGAGAGGCAGTTCCTGGATCAAATTGAATGGAAGAAAGGCTGGAGAAGTCCATTTTCAGTCCATGGGAAGAAGACAACATGTTTATATCTAAAGTTTCCCAATATTCAGTTGAAAAAGCAAACCGCAAAAAATTTGGAGTTCATTGCTGACATGAATAAAGCAGGTCCACCTGACATGCTCCACGTCTGTGTAATGTCCGGAGAAGTCTGTATCAAAGTACCATTTGTAAACCATTCTGCCAAGTAAATCTGCAAGATAGTTCTGTGATTCCAGAAGGTGGTACCATTTGTAAACCATTCTGCCAAGTAAATCTGCAAGATGGTTCTGTGATTCCAGAAGGTAGACTGCTGTAAGATGAAGGCTGTGTTGAATGGTCCAGTACCAAAAACAGAAAAGTCTCACTGCAGACTTGAAAAGATTCAGTCCCCTTTTTCAATCTTTCTTCCCAATCAGTCTTGGAAACATCGGTACAGATACATCGGTACAGATCACTGAATACAATTCATGCCTATTTATATATTAAAAATCAGCATACAGGCAAACCTGCCTAATGTACCCTTAGACAAAGCAATGCTACAAAACCTTCATTTATCACCTGCTGCTCCTTTCTATCACAAGACATTCCATCACGCATGATCCCTTAAATCACTCGTCTATTGTAAATCCATGCACACATTTTATACATTTATGTATCTATATAGATCTACACACACACACACACACACACACACACACACACACACACACAAAATAGCAAAACTGTAGGAGAAAGAACAGTTGTGTAAAATCTTACCATAACCACAGATGTCCCTCTCTTCTATGTTGCAGTATTCTTTACACATGGGTTGTCTTCCACCCAGTAACCCGATGTCCAGCCTGTACACAAAAGGTTATAGCCACTGCCAGTACATGGGACATCGCACATAGGTTCTGACAGCATCCGACATAAAAGGACGCCTGCACGTACCATCCTCAGAACAAGGAAGCCCCATGAGGAACAGCAGGTTTAAGGCAAACAAGGAAGGAACAAGTTGCAGGGGGAAGGTGGGAGGGACAGAATACTGCAGCATAAAAGAGAATCACATCAATGGTTATGGCAAGACTTTACACAACTATTCTATGTTCTTCTATTCACTGTTGCAGTGTTCTTTACATATGGGTGAGTGCCAAAGCTTAGTGGGAACCTAGAGAGGAGGAAGGAACAGAAGAAAAGTGAGGAAGAATTCTCCACAAATCCATACAAAACAGCTCTACCAAAGCCTGCCCTGGACCTAGAGATAGTGTCCAACTTGTAATGCTTGGTAAGAGTATGGACTGAAGACCAAGAAGCAGCCTCCAAATTGGAATTAGTACCCAGGCCTTTAAAGAAAGCCCCTGACAAAGCAACCAATCTGGTGGAATGGGTTCTGACAGAAGATTGACTTTCCATGAAAAACATAGCAAAACACAATAGTCTTAGAAATCCAAGATGAAACAGTTTGTTTAGAAACAAGTAAACCCAGAGCCTTGGGATGAAAAGACACAAAGAGCTGATCTGACCTTGGGATTTAATTTTGTCAAGGTAAAATCTGAGCTGTCTGTGCACATCTATGGTATGCAAAACTCTCTCACTAGAGGATTGTGGAGAAGGGAAAAAGGTGGGCAATTGGACAGACTCATTAAGAGACAAGTCATTCACCACTTTAGGCATGAAAGAAGGATTAGTCCTCAAAGATACCTTGTCTTTGAAGAAGACCAAGAAAGGAGATGATGCTATGAAGACCTGAATCTCAGAAACCCTCCTAGCAGAAGTTAAGGCCACCAGAAGCACTGTTTTCCAAGTGGCAAAACTTCAAAGAAACCGAGGTCGTAGGCTCAAAAGGGGCCAGAGTTAACTTTCTAAGACATAGTTAAGATCCCAAGCAGGTGGCAGTGGTTTCCTGGGAGGTTTGATGTGGAGGACACCTTTAAGAAAAAGTTTAACCTCCAATCTAGAGGCTAAAGGAGGTGCTAACGGCAAATAGGCAGAAAGAGAGCAGTGGACTTTCACTAAGGAATATGGCAAACCATTGTTAAGCAATTCACACAAGTAAGAAAGTACAAATGGAATGTCCACAGACAGTAGATCAAGACTTCTTTTGAGGCACCAGATAGAAAATCTTTTCCATTTGGAAATGTAACATTTCCTAGTATTGGGTTTCCTGGCCTCCTGCAAAACCCGAAGCACATTCTTTGAAAAAAAGATGCCTGAAAGGGATCAGAAACTGATAACCCACAGGGTCAATTATAGTGTTGGCAGATGTGGATGAATCAAGGCTGCCTTGCCTTATGTGAGCAAGTCTAACTGGTGAGGCAACTTGTGGTGATGGCCCTTGGCTAATTGCAGAAGGGGGAACCAATGCTGTCTTGGCCAAAAGGGAGTCACCAACAAGATTTTTGGTCTGTCCTGCTGAATTTTCAGCAAGACTTTTTGAATTAGGAGGGGGGAATGCATAAAGAAACATCCCCTTCCATGAGAAAGATAGGGCATCCACCTTCCGGGCCAGAGGGTGCAAAATCCTGGCACAAAATAAGGGAAGTTGCCTGTTTTCAGAGGAGGCAAAGAGATCCAGATGTGGAGTACCCCACTGGTGAACTAGAGCCAGGAGCACATCCCTGTGAAGCATCCATTTGTGGGATTGCATCATTGATCTTGCTTAATGCATCTGCCACAGAGCTCTGAGCCAAGGGTAGGTAAATAGCATTAAGGGTTACTTTGTCCTGAAGAGCTAACTCCCATGCCTTGAGGCCAACCTGCAAAGATGATGAGATTTGCCCCCCCCCCCACTTGTTTATTTACCAAACAACGGTGGTATTGTCTGTAAAAATCTTCAGAGGGCCTGGTAGGAAAAGAGGATGACAGATTTGTAAGGCTAGAATTAGAGCCCTCATTTCTCAGATGTTGATGTGCTCCCTTTGCTGAGGTGGAGACCAAAGACCCTGAACCTTCCTGGAAGCAAAGGCTGCCCCCCAGCCTATGTCTGAGGCATCTGTGAACATCTGTTGAGAAGGCTGGGGTAGGAGAATTGGAAGACATGGATTCAGAGACAGTTGTTGAACCCACATGTGGAGCTCTGTTTTCAAGGAGGGGAGGAGAGGAAATAGGACATCTAAAAGGTGAGCATGTTGAGACCAGGTTGTCTTTAGAAACCACTGAAATTTCCTCCTATGCAGCTTTGCCAAAGGTAGCATGGGAATCGTGGAAGCCATGAATCCCAGAAGTCTCAGAACTTCCCTGGCCAGGATAGATGGGAGAGGCAGAAGACTTTCCATGAAGGATGTGAGAGAGACAATCTTGTCTGCAGGCAAGAAAACCATCATTAGATCTATCCTGAACCTGCACTCTAAGAAGATGTGATCCTGAGATGGAATCAGACTAGATTTCTTGAAATTTACTGTGAATCCTAGGCCCTGAAGAAGATGAATGGCTTCTACAAGGTTTTTGAGACAATGTATCTGGATTGTTGGCCAGAAGGATAAACTTGAACCTTGTGGACCCTGAGGAATGCAACGGCTGGGCCCAAGCACTTTGTGAAAACCCTTGGGGCAGTGGAAAGACCAAAAGGCAAGGCAGAAAACAAAGTGCAAAGAACCCACTGAGAAACATAAGAATTTCCTGTACTGAGGGGTAAATGGGGATATACAGATAAGCATATTTGAGATCTAGGGAAGCCATAAAAGACTGAGGAGAAATGAGGGGAAAAAAGTGTCTGAAGTGACAACATCCAGAAAAAAAGGCACTACCGGGAAAGTGCTTAAGTGAGAGAGGTCTAGAACTGCTCTCAAAGGACTATTCTTTCTTAGCAACAAACATTCTGGAGTAAAACCCCCTTCCTCTCTGATGCAAGGGTACAGGCTGAATAGTGCTATGAGCAAGAAGCTGTGATAGGATCTGAGGAAACAGATGAAGCTGATAGGAAGGGGGCTAAGGAATCCTCATGAAAGAAGGGAGTCTTCCAAGTCATAAAGTAACCTTTTTGGAAGACAAAGAACTCAGGCATCCTGAGTGATCTTTGCCTATGCTGGAAAGGATAGAGACAGGCGAAGAGAAAGAGGTGTATGACTTGGAAGAGAGGGGGTGGCTGTCACAGGGAACTGGGCCTATCCTGGAAGGGCTGCTGAGTAGGAGGAGGAAGAGAACCAGTAACTTTGGATTGAGGGGGTCTCCTAGTAGACTTCTTAGCCTTAGCACCAGAAGAAGCAGAGGAAAAATGAGCTGGTATCCTAACAAAAGATGTTTTGGCAGGGAAATTCCTATGGAATTTGGGAACTGGTGATACAAGTGTTTTAAATCATGAGGTTCCTTTCTTTTTTCCTGTAGGGCTTTAAAGAGTTCAGCAGCTGCTGAACCGAGCAGACTTCTCTAGAGAAGCATCAAGTAGCTTAACTTTTATGTCATCAGGCAATGATCGAAGCCTTAACCAGGAATGTCTCCTAAGTACAGAGGCACAGGCAGCAGCCATGGAGGATGCCTCTACAGCATCATAGCTGCACTTGATGGAATGTCTAGCTACCTGAGAAGATGCAGCCAAAAGTGAGAGAACCTGTGACAACTTCTGAGTCTAGTAACTGAGCCAAAGCATGAGAAAGCAAAGCCAAAGGATATCTAGACGTGTGTCTGGTAGTTAATAGCTCTAACAGCTAAAGTAGAAGTATATACCTTCTTACTCAGTCTCTCAAGGATTTTACTTTCTTTATCAGAAGGAAGAAGCTTGGCAGGAGACAAGTGAGAAAATTTATCAGATACAATGGAGACCACAGCTGGATCACCACAGGGGGGCACTTGTAGAGAAACTTGCAGTCATCTGGTACTTTATAAAATCTATCAGGCCTCTTAGGAGCAGGGGCCTGGGAGTCATGTGTTTTGGAGTAAGAAGCAAAGATGTCCAGGAAAGTTAGAAGAACTGGAGGAATAGCAGAGGTAACAGGAACCTCCATTTATAGCAGATCATAATACTTTTGTTCCTCAGAAATCTGTGAGGAATCCCATTGACAACTCCCTCCTCTCATTAATGGTTTCTCCAAAGGAAAGTTCTTCAACTGGAGAATCTCTCCCATTAGACTCCTCCTCAGGAGATGCATATTCTAGAGAGAAAGTAATCTGGGTGGAGTACGCAAGAAAGTCTTCATCAGAGCAGGAATCCTCAGAATCAGAGGGAAGAATCTATGGTACAACAGCCTGTACAGGAGAAGTAGTAAATGTAGGAAGAGGGAGAAAAGAAGAAGGAGGCTTCAAAGTCATCAAGGTCCTTATAAGACCCTGAGAGAAGGCATCCCAATTCGAGTGCGGGGTGGAAGGGACATTCGGATGCTTGGTTTTTTGTTTTTTGCTTAACTGGTCTTTCAGTATGAAGCGACAGAGGAGGGACATGACGTAGGCTTAACATCCGGCGTCGACAATGAAGGATCCCTAGTTGGAACAACAGGAACTTCACCAGAGTCCTCTAGCAACATAAGACGCGGCTCCCCCTGTCGTAATGGACTTCTACATTGCCACGGGCATACCAAGATCTAAATCCTTGGCGGCTTCCCCAGGGGTACCCATTAAAGAAGCAAACCTGACCTCCAAATGGACCACCGGGTCTTCGCCGACCTCAAGGGTGACATCAGAGGTAGTAGGCAGAGCCAAAGAGGTTTCTGCTTGTGCAACTTCCTCTTCAAACTCGGCTTGGCCAAAAAACCCACAGCATCTTCCACAGCGTCTCTAGCAAGTTCAAGTCGCTGATTCTCAAGATACAGAGATTTAAGGCAAAAAGACAGCTACATAAAGTCTTTGGCACGAAGGCTTGACAAATGGATCAGGAACAGTAATCGTGGCTAGGCCCTAAACAAAAAAGACAGTTCATGGCTATCTTTATGTGGAATCTGCCTTCCACACCTACACTTGCCCTTCCTGGATGACACGAACAGCAGCAAACGGCAGTAACATTCTGTGAAAATTTGTATATACACACACACACACACACACACACACATTCAGCAATGGTACCGAACTCTAAACCCACACACACAGTCAGGAATGGTACCGAACTCTAAACCCAGCAATGGGTTGACAGGGATGAACTACTATGCCCCTAGCATTCAATGTTTTATCCCACCACTGTCTGCAACATGGTCCTCTAGCATTACACTGTCGGAATCAGCCTCAGGTATGTAACTTCTTGACTTAAAATGAGGCCTGAGAGCACCCATTTACCAATTGTCTATAGCACAATATCAGATGAATGCATACCAACAGTTGCCTGTACTGACTGTTTCTGAATCACATTATTTTCAGATGGCATATTGTGATACGTACAAACTGTGTGAAATCACAGACTAGCCTGTCAGCACATACTTGTCTAGAACTAAAGAGATGCAATGGGAATAAAGGTAGCCCCTGTATAATTCACATGTGTAGCCTGTTACTCTCATTTGGCTCTGTACTGTGTACTTGACTGATGATGCACTCCTCTGTTAGCTGAATGACTGACAACACAGAGTTTATTGTTTACAGCTTTCCACTGTATGAAATACATGCAGACTTGAAGTTCTTCAGCTGTAACATCATATCTCTGGCTGTACAATACCATTCTGCTGCTGTAATTTTTGTTTGTTGTAATTTTCCCTGCCCCTAATGTCTCTTGCACCCATTTCAAATGTAGCAGTGGAATAGAAGGCTGCAAATTAGTGCTTGCCAAATGAAAATGGAATATCTGACACCACATGGTGTATAACAAATGTAGAGCAATTATAATATGGCCACATCACAGTAACATTTTCTCATATCTCCATCTTATCTGCAGATAAATCAGTAATAAGACAATGAAGTCACAGGGTACATTGCTAAAAAACTAAAGTAATATCAATGTCACTATTTTGCAGAAAAAGTCCAAAGCTGCAAGCTAATTGAAATCAATGGAAACCAAAAGAAAACAAAAATAGATAAAAAGACCAAGTAGGGGACTTGATGTTGGACATGAGAGCATATTATACAACAGGAGTAGAGATTAAAAAAAAAAACACTATATTGAAAGCCAATACGTATTATAAGGTACAACTTTGCAACAGCATAACAAAAAAAAAAAACACAACTATTAAACATAATACAGCAGTAGCTTACAGGGAGAGAAATTACACAGTCAAGTTAAGTACAGCCTCAGTTGAGTCTTTAAACCATGTCAAACTGACAACATAGTAGCATCAAATAACATACTGGAAATAGTGTAGCAACAATAACTACCTTGAAACAAATGCCTCATTATCACTTCTGTTCACAGTCATCCATAAAATGCAGCCAAGGAGACCACTTATTAACCATACTGTTTCTTAATCTAGTGTCTGGTGTTTTGATTTCACATTCTTAACAATTCTGCGTAATACTGCGGTGGTGGTGCTGTGGTAGCGTTGTCGCCTCACAGTATGACATTGTCCTGTTTGATTCTCAGCTAAAGCGTCTTCTGTGTGGAGACATACGTGAATGGGCGTACCTTCGTTGAAGGTTGTGCGTCAGAGCTGGCAACTCGGTACGTAAAAATCTACTGCCAATCATTAGCGGACCGGAGTTCCGCTGTGGCGACCCCTAACTGGGAAAAACCGAAAGATAAAACAATTTTGCATAATATTCTTCATGCCAGAAACCTTGGGTTGACCTCTTCATTTCCAGGTGTTGGTTACCAGCAGTAAAGTATGCGGTAATCTTTTTTAACTTTATTTAGAGCAATATGAGAATCGGAACTTATCACAAACAGGGAGGGTGGTCAAAGAAACCTATCCTGGCAACAGTCAGCTTATCTTTTGAGTTGTGCCATGGCCAGGCAGTCTCAGACTAAATAAATCCAGTCCCTGATGCCTCCTGCCCCCTCGATTTAATGCAGCAAAGCTCGATCTTGTTAACTTAATCGGATTTGGACAGAAACAAACTTACAACACATTAACTGTTTAGCAACAGCTGGAATGCTGTGGATAAACTAACTATGCCTCTCGGTTTAATGCAGCAAAGCTCGATAACTTGATAAACTGAATATGGACAGTTAAAACGAACTTACAGCAAAAGCAAAGCGTATGCTCCTCCGTTTAATTGCAACAAAGCTCATTAACTGTTAGCAACGGTTGGCCAGTAAAATGAACTTAACTGCAAAACTGAACTCTAAATGCACACTCAGCACAAAGGCCAGTTGAAAATAAATACATGCAACAAGATGAACTGTGAATGCTGTGGAAATGTAGCAACACCAGATCAAAGTGAACTGCAGTTGTTTTAAAATTATGAACTTACTTACTACAGATGGTTGCACGCACACACACACACACACACACACACACACACACACACACACACACACACACACACAGTATCTTGGCCAGCCAGCAGACAGACACATTATAGGGTAATGCTGTGGATGACTTAAATGCAGCAACACATACAAACCAAAGCAAATACTGCCCAGCAAACAAATACAATTGAGTTGTTTTTCTTTCCTCTTACCTAGAGGACTCTGCAAACTTGCTTGCCAATGCCATCACTGTAATGTTCCCATTTCCCTCGGAGTCCAAAAGGCAGTAGATGATTTCATGCACAGCCTATAAGCTGATGGTGCATGGTGACATCAGCCAAAAATTTTAAAGTGGTAATAATACAAAAAAAAAAAAAATGGGAAATTCGGAAATTAAGGGGGCCACTCGGGAATTTGTGGCACCACAATATTTTGGCCTCAAAACCGGTAAATACAGAGGAATTTCGTATAGTTGAGAGGTATGGAGAGGTCCCAGGATCGATCCCTATGGGATTCCACTTGTGACTGGTCTGCAGTCTGACTTGGAGTCCGCTACTTTCATACTGTGGGTTCTTATCTATGAACGAATTTGCAACCCACCTAATGATATAGGGGTTGATTTCTAATTTGGTGAGTTTATCAATAATTTGTGAGTGAGGAATGGTATCTCAAAGGCCTTAGCCAGATCGAGGTAGGCTGTATGAACTGCCTTACCCTCATCCACAGCTCTGGTGACTGACTCAAAGAAGTCAACCAGGTCGAGCAGGCATAATCTACCTTTCACAAAACCAAACTGCGTGGGATATAGAGTTTGTAGATTCCCTATATCCTTGTTAATTAGGTCCATGATGATATCTTCCATAGCCTTACATATCAGACTAGTCAGGCTAATGGGGCGATAATTTCCAGGGTCTGTAGTTGCTTCTCCTTTATGGGGAGGGGATGACTGTAGCAGTGTGCCATTCGGAAGGGTCAAAGCCTGAGGTGAGGCCGAGAGTAAACAGGGCACACAGATGTGGTGCCAGTTCACTTTGTAATTCATGTAGAACACAGCCAGGGATATTGTCTGGTCCCATGGAAGCTGTATTCTTGGCCTTGGATAATGCAGCTTTAACCTATGCTGCAGTAATGCTGGGTGCCTGGCATTCTTCTGGTATTGAGATTGGTTCTTTGCGGGGGAGAGAGGGGTAAAGCTGGCATTGAATCTGTTGGCCAGTAAGTTGGCAAGATCTGTTGGCTCAGTATAGGAGGTACCATTGTGCAATAACTCAGAGCAAATCTGGGTATTGCCATAGAGATTCCTGATATAACTATAGAAGGCTTTGTGTTTGTTTTTAGTGTCTGCCGCAATTCTGCCTTCATAGCTGGCTTTGGAGGTTTTGATGAGGGATCTCAACTATTTGTTGAGGCTAATAAGGGAATTTTTCCAGTCTTTGGACTTAACCTTTTTCTGCAACAGTTCTTTCTTCTGTTGTAAAGTTTATTAATGGCAGGGGACCCCCAGATTGACTTTCTTTTTTTTTTTGGAGGAGAGTGTCTTGATTCTGTCTGGTATGACTAGTTCCATGCATTTATGTACATCTTCGTACAGTGCATTGGTGTATGATTCGGCAGTCATGCATCTATTTTCCACTGTCATGGGTGCCATGAAGTTAGCCACCACTGTTTTTAGGAGTCCAAAGTCAGCGTTGGAGAAGTTTTTCATAGTGGATACCTTTGTGGGGGTGTGGGTGAGATGTGGATTTCCATGGTGATTAGCTTGTGGTCAGATCTAACCAGGGAGGAATTGACTATTGGTGTAGAGCAACATTTACCCATGTTGATATTAACCAGGTCAAGGATGTTGCTTCTTCTATTGGGGGTAAGAATGAGCTGGTCCAGGGTATTGGAACTGATGAATTCCAGGAAGCGTTGGGCCAGTGCATTTGGTGCATGCATAGTTTTCCCAGTTGATGGAGTCGAAGTCACCTAGTATGAGAGTGTTAGGTTGGATCATAATAGTTTCCAGGGTGCTTAGGAATGCATGTGACGTACTAATGCAGTGATGGTGAACTCTTTGGGTCTGTCGGGTCAAAAGCTCCTGGCACAGAATTCAGTGCACTTCACATGAGCAATGAATGCAAAAGCAGTGTCTTTGGTAACTTGGGTGTGAGTGATCGCTGGCGTGTCACCCAAAACGTTGTGGTGTGTCTCACTGGATCGCCATCACTGTACTAATACCTAATCCTCACAACTGAAGTGCCCCAGAACAACCAGAGTAATCCCAAAGGAAAGGAATAACATGTACACCCAGGAAAGGAAGAAAGAGTAAAGGATGTAAAAGACCCCCTCGGCCAGAAGGAAGGCAACAGAAAGTAACAGTGAGCAGGAGGGAAGGACGGAATACTGCAACAGTGAGAAATAGGGCATCTACTGTTATGGTAAGATCTTACACAACTGTACTATGTCCTTCCTTATCACTGTTGCAGTATTCTTCACTCTTGGGAGAGTACAAAAGCTACTGGAAAGTATGACAGGAGGAAGCCACAAAATAGCCCTCCAAAAAACATGAAGGATGCCCCTGATGAAACCTGCCCCGATCCTAATAATGTCATCCAATTTGTAACGCTTGGTGAATATGTGAACAGAAGACCAAGTAGCGGGTTCCAACATGGCTCTAGTATCCAGATCCTTGAAAATAGCACCAGAAGAGGCCACTGTACTAGTAGAATGAATACAAAAAAAAATCTAGGAAGAGATGGTTTGCTTAGATACTGCCAAACCCAATTTCCTGGCATGAAAATAAATAATAAGCTGCTTAAATTTCCATATATGTTTTGTTTTGTCTTGTCTAGATAATGTCTGAGCTATGTATATCCAAGGTGTGAAGAACCCTCTTCGCTAAGATTCTGTGGAGAAAGGGAAAAAAAAGCAAGATGGATGGCCTGATTCAAGGACGAATCGTTAATCACCTTGGGTGTAAAGGCAGGACTGGTATGAAGAGTCGCATCCTGTCCTTGTGAAAAATCAAAAAAGGTGGAACTGCCATTAGTGCTTGAAGTTCAGAGACCCTCTTCGCAGAAGTAAGAGACACCAATAGTCTTCCAAGTACAATGTCACAGGGAAGAGGAAACTGCAGGCTAAAAAGGGGATGAAGTCAATTTCTCCAGAACAAAATTAAAGTCCCAAGGAGGAGGAAACGGCTTTATTGGAAGCCAAATCTGAAGGCTGCCTTTCAGAAATTGTTTGACATTAAAACTAGAAGCCAGAAGTGGATTCAGGAAAAGACAAGTGGAAATGGATGACAAATTAATTTAACAGATGAATATCTCAAGCCAAAGTTGAGCAACTTATACAAATAAAGGATCATAGGAAATACCCAGAGAAAGAGAGACAAAGTCATGCTTCAGATGCAAATTAGAAAATCTCTTCCATTTAATCACATAAGATTTTACAGTAGTGGGTTTTCTGGCCTCCTGCATAACACAAAGAACATCCTCAGAAAATTTGTGTTCATCAAAACCCTATCAACCAAAGTGTCAAGCGAGGGTGAATTAGAGAGCCTTTGTCTTGTGTAAAACGATCCATCCTGTGAGGTAACTTGTAATGATTGCCCCTGGCCACATGAAACATAAGGGGGAAACTGTGCTGTCAAAGCCAAAAGGGAGTAAACAGAAAGATTTTGGGCCTGTCCCACATGATCTTGTGCAGGAGCTTTGGCAGTAGAAAAAGAGGGGGGGATAGGCATACAGAAACATCCCATTCCAAGAAAAGGATATTGTGTCCACTTTCAAAGCCAGAATTATTGGCACTCAGACAGAACTGGGGAAGTTGTCTCTTTAGAGAGGAGGCAAAGAGATTTACATGAAGAGTTCCCTGCTGATGTACAATGTCCAGAAACACCTCCCTGTAAGGCATCCATTCGTGAGGATTTGTCCTGAATTTGCTCAAAAAGTCTACCATAAGATTGTGCTCTGAAGAATGTAAACCACCCGAAGAACCAAGTGATGGCAGACTGCAAAATCTCAATCCTGAAGAGCCAGCCTGCAAAGAAGGTAAGATTTTGTGCCCTCCTACTTAATAATGTACCACGTGACTGTGGTCATCATCACCCCCCCCCAATTTTCTACATGGGGTGGGGTGTCGTGTTAACTGTCATCTCTCTCGCTTCAATGCCACATTCATGCCTGACTGTCTCAAATCTTCTCTCACACAATCTATCCACCTCTTTGCCGGATGCCCTACTTTCTTCTTACCACCTTTGTCTGTCCCAAGTCTTCTTCACCAGAGTATCTTCTGCTTTTCTGAACATGTGCCCAAACCACCGTAATCTGTTTTCTTTGATCTTTTCTGCAAATGGAGCTATTCTGGCTTCTCACAGTATGCATCTGACCACCATTCTCTCAGGCACTTCATTTTCATCACTTCTGGCTTTTTCATCTGCTTTGTCTCTACTGCACAGGTTTCTGTACCATACAGTAGTACTGGTTGCACTACTGTTTTGTACAACTTACTTTTCAGCTTCTTTGGCATTTTTCTGTTATACACTACACCCGACGCTCTATGCCAGCTGGCTGCACCCCTCTGAATCCAGCTTTAACTTCAGACTTCCCTTCTCGTCAACCATTCCTTCCAGATACCTGAAGCTATTAACCTGTTCCACTATCTTCCCTTCTACCTCAATTCTCAGATTCTTCTGATTTCCCCAATTTTCTGCCATTACCATTGTCTTATCTGTACTTTGTTTCATCCTGTGTACCTTCAGTTTTGCATTCCATTCCCCTATCCTTTGATGAAGATCTTGCTCAGAGTCTGCTTGTAATGTCACATCGTCTGCATACAGCAACGTTGTTGATCTGTCCCCTCTGAATTGACTGTAGTATTGTTTGTAGAAACCTTCAGAGGATCCAGAAACTAAAGAGAGTGAAAGGCCTGGACAGCTAGAATTAAGAGCCCTCATTTCCTTGATGTCAATATGGTCTGCCAGTCTTTGATTAGACCAAAGACATTAGACTTTGAGGCTGTTGGAGGAGGCTCTCCAACACTTACTGGAAGCATCCATGTATAAAGAACACTTGTGCAAAATCTTACCATAACCATAGATGTCCTTCTCTTCTATGTTGCAGTATTCTTTACATGAAGGAATCCTCTGCCATGGACAACACACTTTCCAGCCAGTATACAAGAGCTTTAAGTACTCTATTAGGTGAGACGTCTTACAAATAGTCAAGGAGAATATCGGCCATAAAAGTGCCATCTGCACATACAATCCTCAGAACTGAATGCTCCAGGAGGACTGCCAGCCTAAGGAAAACAAGGTTATTAGACATCCAGGAAAAAAGCAAACACCAGGGGGAAGGAGGGAGAGATATAATACTGCAACATAGAAGAGAAGGACATATATGGTTATGGTAAGATTTTACACAACTATTCCATGTCCTTTTATTCTAATGGTGCAGTATTCTTTACAAGGAGAGTTTAGGAGGAATCCTGGGAGGAGGAATGACCAGAAGAGCTCTCTACAAAAACATGAAGAATGGCTCTAGCAAAACCAGCTCCCGATCTGGAGATCCCATCTAATTTGTATTGCTTGGTGAAGGTATGCACAGAAGGAAAAGTGGCTGCTTCTAAAATTGATTTAGTATCCAAGCCCTGAAATAAGGCACCTGAATAAGCCACAACCCTAGTAGAATGAGCCTTAACACAAAAAGGAAGGCTCTTCCAATGGAAAACATTACAAAAAGGAAATAGCCTCCGAAATCCAAGAGGAACAGTGTGCTTGGAAACAGGCAATCTAGAGCCCTGGGATGGAAAGAAACACACATCTGATCAGATTTCCCCGATAGTCTTGGTTTTATCCAAATAAAACATGAGGTGTCTATGCACATCCAAGGTGTGTAAAATCCTCTCACTAGAAAACTGTTATGTAGAAAAAAAAGTGGGAAAATGAATAGCTGGATTAAGAGACAATTCATTCACAACCTTGGGCATAAAGGAAGGGTTAAGTAAGGAAAGAAACCCTTGCCCTTATGGAAAATCATAAAAGCTGGGGCAGCCATTAAGGCTTGAAGCTCAGAAACCCACTGGCAGAAGTCAAAGCTAATAACAGAACAGTTTTCCAAGTACAGTGTTGCAAGAAGCTGTTGCTGCAGGCTCAACTGGAACCAAAGTCAGCTTCTCCAAAACAAAATTCAAATCGCAAGGAGAAGGTACAGGTTTCCTAGGAGGTCTAATGTGAAGGATACCTTTGAAAAAGGGTTTAACCTCTAACCTGGGAGATAAAGGCAGACAGGCAGAAATGGCTGACAAATGAAACTTCACCAAGGAGTACGTCAAACCAACTGCCTGAAGAGTCACCTGGTACTGAACTGCCAGTTCCCAAGCCATGAGAGCTAACCTGCACAGAAGGTATGACTTTGCAATTGCCCCCCCCTCCCCATTTCTTTACATACCAGAGAACTGTAATGTTGAAGACCCTGGACTTTTGAGGCTGTTGGAGAAGGCTCTTCAATCTTGATCAGACACATCTGTGTATAACTCATAATCAGGGAGAGGAACTTGAAAATGCAGACCTGGATTCAGGGAAATATGATGAATCCACCTATGAAGCTCAAGCTTGGCAAGAGAGGAACCAGATATTCCAATGGATGGCAGTGTTACAGTCAGAGTCTTGAGATACCACTGAAATTTCCTCCTGTGGATTTTTGGTTACAATGTACCCCGGAGCCTGGAAAAATTCCCCTACAGGAGGGACCGAAAGAGGTAGAAGGGACTTGAAATACACAGGCAGAGGACCTTCGGAGGTAGGACGCAAGCCATCATTGGAATGGTCAATCTTAAAACCCTGGAACACTTGGTCCCAAGAGGGAGTCAGCACAGATTTTTTGAGTTTGAAGTTGAACCACACACTGTGTAGAAGAAGCATACTGAAGTGAAGATCCTAAAGCAAGAGCTGCTGAGAGGGGGTTTGAATCAAAATGTTGTCCAAGTAAGGGGAGATCTGAAAATCCTGAAGTCTGCAGAAGGTTGCCACAAAGGCCAGGCATCTGGTAAAGACTCTCAAAGCCGTAGAAAGAACAAAGGCAAAGTAGAGAACTGATGATGAGAGGAAGAAAAGGGGAAATGCTGAAACTTCCTGAAGACAGACTGAATAGGAATGTAGAGGTAAGTGTCCTTCAAATCCAGGGATACCAGAAAAGCTTGAGGAAGCAGCAGAGTAAAAAGTGACTGAAGACACTAAAATCCTGAAAAAGGGAACCCTGAGAAAAGTGCTGAGAAAGGAAAGGCCTAGAATGGGCATCAAAAACCTCTGCTTTCCTGGGCACCAGAAACATCCTGGAATAAAAGCCTGTTCCCTGCTGATACAACAAAAAGTACAGTTTTGTACCTACCATAAATGTAGATGTCCGATAGATATGCAACTGCAGTCATAACATATGGGTTGTCCTGCCTCAGGCAGCCCTCGGTCGGCAGGATTCCAAAGTCTGGGTCCGACGTCGGCTGATGTCGCATTTCTCTCCGACGTCAGAGCGGCTGGAGTACATAAGCATCAGCCAGCGCATCTTCTTCAGTGTTTCTTGCCCCAGATGCCAGGTGCCCTCCAAGGAAGGCTGTAATCAAATTGGAAGACAAAAACAGGTTTCCAGACAAATAAATAAGCAATAAACAGATACACCATAACAGATATCCCCAGCTAAGAATAACAGGGAGAGGAGTGGACCCAAAGCATAGAGGGGAAGGAGGGAGGGAAAACCCAACTGCAGTTGCATATCTATCGGACATCTACATTTATGGTAGGTACAAAACTGTACTATGTCCTTCAAGAATGCAACTGCAGTCATAACATATGGGTTGAATACCATAGCTTAGCTGGGGGAGGTGGAATGCTCTAAGAAAGGGATGGTGTGGCTATCAATCCCTGCAGGACTGCCGAAGCAAAGCCTGCTCTGGATCTGGAATATAAAGGGAGGTTGTAGTGTTTGGAAAATGTATGCACGGAGCTCCATGTAGCAGCTTCTAGAATGTCCTTTGTAGGCACCCCTCTTAAGAATGCTGTAGAGGTGGCTGTAGCTCTGGTGGAGTGTGGTCTGACATTGGCTGGCACACACTTTCCATGGAAGGAATAACAGAATCTGATGCAATGTCCAATCCATTTTGAAATTGTCTGTTTGGAAATTGCTTTTCCTTGTACTCCAGGGGCGTAAGCTACAAAAAGCTGATCAGACTTCCTACTGGTCTTGGTTCTGTCCAGGTAGTAGCGAAGTTGTCTGTGAATGTCCAAGGTATGCAACAGTCTCTCCCCTTTGTTCTCAGGATTGGGAAAGAAAGTAGGCAGGTGAATTGCTTGATTTAAAGAAACCCTAGATACCACTTTTGGCAGAAAGGTAGGGTTGGTTAAATGAGACCCTGTCTCTGTGAAAGGTTATGAATGGTGGTATTGCCATTAGGGCCTGTAATTCCGAAACCCTTCTTGCTGAGGTAATGGCCAACAGGAAAGCTGTCTTCCAGGAAAGAAATTGTAAGTCCTCAGAAGCTGCTGGCTCAAATGGAGGTAGAGTCAATTTTTCTAGGACAAAGTTGAGGTCCCAAGCTGGTACTGGTGCCTTTCTTGGGGGCTTTATATTCTTGATTCCTCTAAGAAATTGCCTTAACAAAGGGTGTGAAAACACAGGTGGATCAGTGTTGTATCTCGCTGAGATAGCTGAAGCATGTATTTTTATGGAAGAGTATGAAAGTCCATTATGTAGCATATCTGCCAAATATTCCAGAATGAGTGGAATGCTCAAAAATGATGCATCATGACCCTTGCTGGTATTCCAAATGTGGAATCTCTTCCATTTGGCTGAGTAAACCTTTCTGGTGGATGGTCTGCGGGCTTCTGTTAGTATCCGCTGAACTTCCTTGGAGAGAGGTAGATTGAGGTTATTTATGGGATCTCCCAAGCTGTTAGCTGTAGCGTCTGGATGTTGGGATGAACTGTCCTGAAGTTGTGTTGAGTCAGAAGTTGGGGCCATTGGGGAAGGGCCCACTTTTTGTTGTGACATACGCTCCGTAGTAGTGGGTACCAGTGTTGTCTTGGCCAATCTGGAGCTATTAGGATCCCCTTGGGCTGCTCTGCTTTAATCTTTAGTAATACTGTGGGTCATCAGTGGCAGAGGTGGAAATGCATAGATTTTTAGGGAGCTCCAGTTGAATGAGAGAGCATCTATCTTCCATGCTTGTGGATGGTATGTCCTTGAACAGAACTTTTGTAGATGATGATTGAGGTGGGAGGCAAATAGGTCTACGTCTGGCCTGCCCCATGTCGAGATGAGTCGTATAAAGATTTCTGGATGTAACCTCCATTCGTGGGGATCTAGGAAATTCCTGCTTAGACTGTCCGCCAGAACATTCTCTTTGCCTGGAACAAACTGGGATTGTAACTGTATGTTTAGGCTCAGTGATTTCTCCCAAAGATTCATTGTCAGTCTGCAAAGGGGGTAAGAATGAGTGCCCCCCTGCTTGTTTATGTACCACATCACAGTGGTGTTGTCTGTCCGTATTAGCAGGTGGCCTTGTTGAAGTTGTTGTCCAAAGGCCTCAATGGCATGCATTACTGCCAGCATTTCTTTTTGGTTGATATGCATATGTGTTTCCTTTGGAGACCATTGTCCTTGAATACATCTGCCCTCCATGTGCGCCCATCCAAGGTCTGAAGCCTGTGGTCATGGTCTGTGTTATCTGAGGTTTTTTGAATGACATACCTGTGTTTGACTGGCTTACTGAGGCCCACCATAGAAATTCTTTTTGAAGACATGGAATGAGCGGTATGATTGCCTCTAGGTTGTTGCTGTGTTGAGACCATAAGCTTTTTAGGTACCATTGAAGCTTTCTCATGTGTAGTCTTGCTAGTGGAACCAGGAGAATGCAGGATGCCATGTAACCCAGGGCCTGTAGGAATCTCCTTGCAGTCATCTGGGTGAGCTCTGCTAAACTTTTGAAGTAATGAGTTAACTTCTTTTGCTTGTCTTCTGTCAGGTAAGCCATTTGAGAGGCTGTGTCTAGTTTGGCTCCTAAGAAGGTTATTTGCTGGGATGGCTGAAGTGTGTACAATCCTCTCACTAGAAAACTGTTGTGAAGAAAAAAAAAAGTGGGAAAATGAATAGCTGGATTAAGAGACAATTCATTCACAACCTTGGGCATAAAGGAAGGGTTAATTAAGGAAAGACACCCTTGCCCTTATGGAAAATCATAAAAGCTGGGGCAGCCATTAAGGCTTGAAGCTCAGAAACCCACTGGCAGAAGTCAAAGCTAATAACAGAACAGTTTTCCAAGTACAGTGTTGCAAGAAGCTGTTGCTGCAGGCTCAAATGGAACCAAAGTCAGCTTCTCCAAAACAAAATTCAAATCCCAAGGAGGAGGTACAGATTTCCTAGGAGGTCTAATGTGAAGGACACCTTTGAAAAAGGGTTTAACCTCTAACCTGGGAGATAAAGGCAGACAGGCAGAAATGGCTGACAAATGAAACTTCACCAAGGAGTACGTCAAACCAACTGCCTGAAGAGTCACCTGGTACTGAACTGCCAGTTCCCAAGCCATGAGAGCTAACCTGCACAGAAGGTATGACTTTGCAATTGCCCCCCCCCTCCCCATTTCTTTACATACCAGAGAACTGTAATGTTGAAGACCCTGGACTTTTGAGGCTGTTGGAGAAGGCTCTTCAATCTTGATCAGACACATCTGTGTATAACTCATAATCAGGGAGAGGAACCTGAAAATGCAGACCTGGATTCAAGGAAATATGATGAATCCACCTATGAAGCTCAAGCTTGGCAAGAGAGGAACCAGATATTCCAGAGAATGGCAGTGTTACAGTCAGAGTCTTGAGATACCACTGAAATTTCCTCCTGTGGATTTTTGGTTACCATGTACCCCGGAGCCTGGAAAAATTCCCCTACAGGAAGGACCGAAAGAGGTAGAAGGGACTTGAAATACACAGTCAGAGGACCTTCGGAGGTAGGACGCAAGCCATCATTGGAATGGTCAATCTTGTAACCCTGGAACACTTGGTCCCAAGAGGGAGTCAGCACAGATTTTTTGAGTTTGAAGTTGAACCACACACTGTGTAGAAGAAGCATATTGAAGTGAAGATCCTAAAGCAAGAGCTGCTGAGAGGGGGTTTGAATCAAAATGTTGTCCAAGTAAGGGAAGATCTGAAAATCCTGAAGTCTGCAGAAGGTTGCCACAAAGGCCAGGCATCTGGTAAAGACTCTCAAAGCCGTAGAAAGAACAAAGGCAAAGTAGAGAACTGATGATGAGAGGAAGAAAAGGGGAAATGCTGAAACTTCCTGAAGACAGACTGAATAGGAATGTAGAGGTAAGTGTCCTTCAAATCCAGGGATACCAGAAAAGCTTGAGGAAGCAGCAGAGTAAAAAGTGACTGAAGACACTAAAATCCTGAAAAAGGGAACCCTGAGAAAAGTGCTAAGAAAGGAAAGGCCTAGAATGGGCATCAAAAACCTCTGCTTTCCTGGGCACCAGAAACATCCTGGAATAAAAGCCTGTTCCCTGCTGATACAAGAAAACAGGTTGGATGGTTCCCTGTACCACCAGATCCTGAAGAACCAAAGGAAAATGTGAGCGCTGACAAGGAGGAAGTTGAGGAAGGGACTTCCAAACCATAAAAAAATGTGGCTGAGGGCTACGATAGGCTGAAGGCCAAACAGAAGCAGATTTGTTAAGGAAAGGAGGCTTTTGATCCTTACAACCCTGATAAGACTTATCCAGAAAAAACTTTCCTAGAAGCTCTCTTGACCTTAGAAGGCTATTTAGGCTGCTTACAAACAAAGGAAGGCTTAGATGGATAACTTCTCTGAAACTTAGGAAGAGGATAAATATTTATATCAAATCCTGAATAACTTTGCCCTTACCCTGAAAGGTCTTAAAAAAAATTCAGAAGTGCCAAAGAGACTCTAGTTATCTAAGGGGGAGTCTAACAATTTGGCCTTGATGTCTTCAAGCAGAGCCTGGAGGCACAACCAAGAATACCTCATTATAGATACAGATGCAGCTAACCCTACAGAGGCATCAGCATCATCATAATGTGTTTAACAGAAAGACCAGCCACCTGAGAAGCAGAGATCAAAAGGGAAATGGGAGAAGTCTTGCCCTCCAAAGCAGGCATATCAGCCAGAATGCCCCCAAGTTTGGAGAGAAGAGCCATAACATACCTATTCATATAGGCTTGGTCATAAATAGCTCTAAAAGCCAAGGTAGCAGAGATGTATACTTTGTTACCATACCCGTCCATGGTACAGCTCTCCTTATCAGGAGGTAAAAGCTTACAAGAGGACAGCAACATGGATGGTTTATCAGTGGCTACAAAAATAATAGCATTATCAGAAGAATGGCTTTTATACAAAACCCTTTGAGCTTCAGGAACTTTGTAGAACATGTCTGGCTTCTTAGTGGAATGAAGTGGAGAGTTAGGAACCTGAGAAGCTGCAATAGAAGTATCCAAGAGAGCATCCAGTACTACAGGAACTACAGAAAGCTGAGGAGAATCTATCTGCAAGAGTTCACAGTACCTTTTTTTTTTTTTATCATAAACCGGGGAAAAGTCCCATTTAAAATGTTCCATCACCATACCCACAAAGGGCAATTCCTCCACAGGGTGTCAGGAAAAAGTGAATCTTCTTCAGACCCTAGGGCAAGAGGAGAGAGGATATGAGAAGAGTAAGCCAAGGACTCCTCACCAGAATCCAACTCTTCCTTAGATGAATCAGAGTCCCTAGGATGATTTGAAGGAGTGGACGACCAGGAAACAGGAACAGGAAAAGATCATTCTTGGAGAGCTTAGGATCCATAACAGCACTGAAAAGCCAGAGTAAAATCCTGCCATTCTTTGTGGGGATACTTAACCACAAGAGTCACATTATTCTCTGCTTCTTTTTATAAAGGAACATCAACTTTAACAAATCTAAGAGGTTCAGACCCCTGCCTAAATTCAACGAGGGTAACAGGAACCTCTTCCCTCAAGTATTTGGGGAATCTCCCAGGCCCTTCCAAAGTAACCAGATCTGGTTCCCACTCTACATCTGTATCATATGTATCAAGGATCAGTATGCGCCACTTTGGTTTTCTAAGTGGTGGGTAACTATTGAGGTCGATGTATTCGGCCATGGTACTCTAAGCCAAAAGCTTCAACCACTGGTTCTCCCAAAATAAAATGGAAACAGACAGACAACTGCAGAGTTTCTTGGGGACAAACACCTGGCAAATCTCACACTGCGTATGATCTTGTATAGCACCCACATAAAAAAGCCACTTTTCGTGTCTATCTTTATGGGGAATCCACCTCCCACACTCATTTTCCCTTCCTGGATGACATGTAAACTAAAGTAAGAAAAAGAAAAAAGAAAGAAAGACCATAATGGGGTACCTATCTTTAGAAGGCTCAGTAGTTGAACCAACTCGATGAATGGCTTGCAGTCCAAACTCAAAGGTAGCACTTGGACTAGTGGCAAAGACGTTCTGAGGATTAGGCATTCATATGTCGCATACAGACCTTACACCTTGCACAGACGACATGCCTCTTCAATGCAGCACCTGGAAGGTGTAAAGGCTTTGGTAAGCTAGTTGGATGTTCAGCTATCCTCGGCAGGATATCCCAACAGTGAACAATACTGCAAAAGCAATAAGGAAAGCTATAAAAGAAAACTCTCAGCTACTTTGATCACTGGGAAGAATGGAAAATGGTGCCTGCCAACACGACTTGGGCAAACTCACAAGGAGAACCAAGAGACATGCACTGACTAGTGCAGAGGGATTATGGACCAAACTGACTGCATAGAAGTTTCTCCTGATAGCATGGTTATAATAACTATTCAAGTCTGTGCCACAGCATTATCAGTGGTAGCAACTGTATAATTCTAAATATAAGTCGGTTTTCATTGCCACTGATTTGTTCCACTGTCTAATTTGTCTGGAATATGTAGTATTTCATAATTTTTCAAATGTACACAGCATTCCATTCCATATTGACACTACCAATACAACATTGTGGTGCTCAAACGCATTTTTAAAAATCTGTTTAGTGTACCATCCTTGTCATAATACATTATGAAACTTTGCCTATGCTGAAACATGGGCCTCAGCTCAGCAGGAATTTTCCAGTTTTTGGATGTCTGATCTAGGACCTACACATGAGAGTGCATGCAAGTACAGAAGGGATGCACTGTATTATGTTCTTCATTTCATCACAGTTTTAGCATAGTTCACTAATGGGAAGATTCTGAAAGTTTCAACAGTGAATGGGAGGAGTACTGAGGTGCAGAACTGGAGTCCAAAATCTCCTAAAAACGATCTGGCAAAACCAGTTCTGGCCTTAGAAAACACATCTATTTTGTTTTAGTCAAAGTGTGAATGGAAGATAAAGAAGTGTTCGGTTACTTTGTCTTTCGACACTATAATATAGACCCGAAATGAACAGCTAAGATTTAGTTTTGTCTAAACGGAATCTTACCTCTCTGTGAATATCAAGCAAATGAATGATTCTTTCTCCCTATTTTGAGATTTAGGAAAAAAATGTCAGTAAACAGATGATCTGATTTAAAGACATTCCATTTACATCCTTAGGCATAAAAGAAAGATTGTCCAAACAAAAACCTTTTCTTTATGAAAGATCAGAAGAGGTGAGAAGCCATAAGACCTTGTAAACTCTGTGACTCTGTACCTGAAGTTAATGCCACCAACAAAACTGACTTCCATGTACAAAAATTTAGATAATGAGAAAGGCAGGTTTAATGAAAGAGAAAGTTAACTTCTACAATACATAATTCAGACCCTAAGGAGAAGGAATGGGTCTTCCTTGAAGGCTTAATGTGAAGGACGCCACTTGAGAATTGCTTGAACTCACAGCATGAAGAAAGAAAAACATCCATAGGCAAAGAGGCACAATCAGCTGACAAATGTCCTTCATTAAAGAATTATATCAGCTCAGAATTGAGCAACTTGGGATTCCGGACACTGGCAAAGGCAGTTTGCAACCCCTATACTGCCTTTTTTAGGCAATGTTCGAATGACAAACTCACCACCGTAACAGGTGCAAGCAAGCAAAATCTGAGGGTAATGCTAACGCAATGCTAGAAGGCTAAACCTCAAAATACACTCACTCTAGGCACTCCTTAAAATGGAGAACATCAACATCTGTGCAGGGACACAGACCTGGTTCAAAGCTCCAGAGAGCACCCCTGCATTATCAGGCTAGAATTCATACCACACCTTTCGGCCACCTAACCCAGACCGAAACACTAAAGGTGGAGGCGTGTCCATATTCATTAAGGATATCCACACCTCCAAGCTAGTTGCTCAGCATAATGCATCCGTGATTATCCAAGTTCAACTAACTCTGGGCAAGACCGCAATGCAGATTGTAGCTTGCTACAGAACCCCCACCATGCCCCAGGATTCCCACTCCTCTTTTCTTGATACACTGGAAAATATTAGGGTACAACCTAATAATGGGTGATTTCAACTACCCCACCATTACCTGGGAAAACTCCTCATGTACCAACTCTTTTGCTCAACGTTTTCTGGAATTCATCAATTCCAACGCCCTGGATCAACTTATCCACACCCTAGACCTGGTCATCACCAACATGGGCAACCAGTGTTCCACACCAGAGGTCAATTCCTCGTTGGTCAGAGATGACCACAAGCTAATTACCCTAGACATCCACATCCCGCTCCCCCCCCCCCCCATTAGGAAAACTAAAAAATTTCTCCAAAGCAAACTTCACGCTTCTGAAGACAGAAGTGGCAAACTTCATGACACCTATGCAGATGGACAATAGAGGTATTACTGCTGAATCCTACACAAATGCACTTTATAAGCATGTACACGAGTGCATGGATTGTGCTATCCCCAACAGAACCAAGATGCAATCCTCCAAAAAAAAGGAAGCCAATCTGGTGGTCTTCTGCCATTAACAAACTCTACAACAGAAGAAAGAAACTGTTAAAAAAAAAAAAAAAAAAGAGTAAAATCCCATGATTGGAGGAACTCCCTGATCAGCCTCAGTAAAAAGCTGAGATCCTTCATAAAATCCTCCAAAGCTAGTTATGAAAACAAAATCGCCACTGATTCTAAAGACAACCACAAAGCAATCTATAGCTATGTCAAGAATCTCAATGGCAAAACTCAGATGTGCTCTGAGTTACAGCACAATGGCACTAAATATACAGAACCAACTGATATTGCCAACATCCTGGCAGATAGGTTCAGTGCTAACTTTACCACCCTCTCACCCTCTAAAGGGCCCATCTCTATACCGGAATAATGCAAAGTTCCTATAATCACGGCTGCACAGGTAAAAATCTCACTCTCCCAAGCCAAGACCACAGCATCCACGGGACCTGACAACATCCCAGGCTGCCATCTACACAAACTACAGAATGAACTGGCACCCCACCTAAGTACCATGTTCAATCATATCCTCACCTCAGACTTTGGCCAATTGAATGGAGCACGGTTATCCACTCCACAAAGGGGGAGCCACGACAGACCCCGGGAACTACTGCACCATTTGCCTGACGAGCCTGGTCTGCAAGGCCATGGAACATATCATCACGGAACTCATAAACAAAGACATTGGAGATCTCCAAACTCTGGACCCCACACAGTTCAGGTTTGTAAAATGCAGATCAGGTCTCCTAAACTTGATGGACTTCTTTGAAGCAGTCACCAAAGCCATAGATGAGGGCAAGGTGGTTCACACAGCCTATTGAGATCTCGCCAATGCGTTCGAACCATTCCCCACTCTGGAATTATAGATAAACTCACTAAAAGTACAGTTGTGTACACTTACCATAAATGTACATGTTAGAGTGTATTCACTGTTGCAGTCATTACATTTGGGTAGAATCCCAAAGCTATGGTTGGGAGGCTGGAGCTAAACAGCATTAGGTGCGGCTATAAGGCCCTGCAGCACTGCAGTGGCAAAGCCTGCCCTGGACTTATAGAGAGGCAAGTGGTAATGCTTTGTAAAGATGTGAACAGAACTCCAAGTAGCAGCCTCTAGAATGTCTTTGGTTGGAACTCCTCTGAGAAAGGCTGCAGAAGTAGCTGCAGCTCTAGTGGAATGAGACCTAATGCCCCTGGGCACAGGTTTATCATGGTGTAAGAAGCAGAAACGGATGCAGTGGCTTATCCACTTTGAAACTGTCTGCTTTGAGATCGCCTTTCCTTCTGATCCTGCAGCATATGACACTAGTAATTCCTCAGTTTTTTAGAGCTTTTATCCTGCTTAAATAGAATCTTAGCTGTCTGTCTACGTCCAAGGAATGCAGAATTCTCTCCCCTTTGTTCTGCGGATTTGGATAAAAAGTTGGCAGATGAATTGTTTGGTTAAGAGCCACACTGGAAACAACCTTAGGCATAAAAGTAGGATTTGTCCTCAGAGACACCCTGTCTGGGTAAAATATGATAAAAGGCTCTACAGCCATGAGGGCCTGTAGCTCTGAAACCCTTCTTGCTGAAGTAATTGCTAGTGGCAGAGCTGTCTTCCATGATAAGAACTTTATATCAGTGGTAGCGGCTGGTTCAAAAGGAGGCAGGGTGAGCTTTTCCAACACATAATTGAGGTCCCCTGCAGGTAATGGTGATCTTCTAGGAGGCCTTAGGTTTATGGCTCCTCTAAGATACTGCTTTAGTAAAGGATGAGAAAAGAGTGGTGGCTCTGTATTGTAATGAGCCGAAATGGCAGAGGCATGGATTTTGATTGATGAGAAAGACGGGCCTTTGTCAAGCAACTCAGTTAAGTATTGTAATATCTGAGGAATATGTGGTTCTGCTGTATCAGTTCCTTGTGCTTGATTCCAAGCACAAAATCTCTTCCATTTGTCAACATAAGATTTTCTAGTACTAGGCCTTCTGGCTTCCAAAATGACATCCATCACAGCTTTATTGAGAGGTGTCGTTCGTATGATTACATGATTAGCCATGCTGCCAGGTTCAGAGTCTGTAGTTGATTGTGCAGGATCTGATTGTTTTGCTGGGACAGTAGTTGTGGTCTTTGAGGCAAGGTCCAAGCTGGGTAATGAGACAAGTTCCTTAGGATTGGGTACCAATATTGGCGGGGTCAGTCTGGGGCAATTAATATCTTTGGCTTCTCTTGTCTGACATTTAGGAGGACCTTAGGTAGAAGAGGCAGCGGAGGAAAGGCGTAAACTGACAGGTTTTTCCAACTGAAGGATAGAGCATCCACTTTCCATGCTCGTCTGTGATAAGTCCTTGTGCAGAATCTTTTCAATTGATAATATTGAGCAGAGGCAAATAGATCTATGTCTGGGCTCCCCCATTTCTCTGCTATCATGCTGAATACTTGTGGATTTAGTTTCCACTCATGAGGATCCATAAGGTTTCTGCTTAAATAGTCTGTCAGAGTGTTCTGTTTTCCTGGCAGGAATTGAGCTTGAAGATTTATTTGGTAGGTCAAAGCTGCGTCCCACAGTGCCATGGCTAATCTGCAAAGGGGGTATGAGTGTGTGCCCTCTTGCTTGTTTATATACCACATGACTGTGGTGCTGTCTGTCTTTATCAGTAGTCGTCCTGGATGAACTAAGTCCTTGAAGGCCGTTAGGGCATTTTGAACAGCTAGCATCTCTTTCTGATTGATATGTAGATGCATTTGATTTGGTGCCCATATGCCCTGAATACATCTTCCTGCCATGTGGGCCCCCCAGGCATAATCTGATGCGTCTGTTAAGGTTTGGCTGGCAGGGGGTAGAGTGAAGGGCTGTCCCATGTTTTGGTGACATGCCTTTGCCCACCATAGAAACTCCTGTTGCAGGCAGGGGATGAGAGGAATCATTGTTTCCAGAATGTGTGAATGTTGACTCCATAAACTTTTTAGGTACCACTGAAGTTTCCTCATATGCAGTCTTGCATATGGAATTAGTAGGATGCAATGAACCCCAGAGCCTGCAGAATTTGTCTTGCAGAAGACTGGGTTTTTGTTGCCATCAGTTTGAAATAAGTAGTCAGTTGCCTTTGTCTGGCGTGAGGTTAGCCATCTGAGCAGTTGTATGCAAGCTTGCACCCAGGAATGTTATCTTTTGAGAGGGTACCAGATGTGATTTCTTTTCATTTATTGTGTACCCTAGGCATGCTAGGAGCCTTTTCACAAATGCCAGGTGTCGTAGAAGAGTGTCCTTGTTCTCTGCTTGAATGAGACAGTCGTCCAAGTAAGGATATATTTGGATACTTCTTTGTCTGCAAAATGCGATTACTGGTGCCAGGCACTTTGTAAAGACCCTGGGCGCAGTAGATAAGCCAAAGGGCAGTGCACAGAATTGGTAATGCATTAAGCCAGCCTTGAATCTGAGGTATCTTCTGCACGACTGGGACATGCAGGTATGCCTCTTAAGTCTAAAGTCACCAGCCAAGCATTCTTGCCCAGCATGGGCAGAAGCTGTTGCAAAGTGAGCATTTTGAATTTTGGAATGTTCAGGTATGTGTTCAAAATCGATAAATCCAGTATTGGCCACCAGGCCTTGTCCTTTCTGGGTACCAAGAACAGTCTTGAGTAAAAACCTTATCCTTTTTCCTGTTCTGGTACTGTCTGAATGGCCCCCATATCCATGATGGACGTAAGCTGTTTCTGTGCCTCTGCCCATTGGATTTTTGTCAGGTCTGGCCGACCATTTCTTATTGGCAGAATGTGGAAATGGAATCTGTATCCTTGTGATATGATGCTCAGTACCCACTTGTCCTGGGTTATTAACTGCCAATTTTGAGCATAAAGTGCTATTTTCCCCCTATGGGTGCTGCCAAATGATAAGTGCCTGGTGTAGGCAGAGGGAAGTCATTGGGATTGCTTTCTGTAGGTTTTCGCTTTATTTCCTCCAGATTTGGAGGTGGATGCGCCCCACTGCTTTGACCTGTATGAGTCTTGAGCCTGGAACCCTTAGGGCATCTGGATTTGCCCCTTTGAGCTCTGTCTGACACTGGAAAGGACCAAGTTTTTGTAGGCCAGTGTCTACTGAATCTAGGTGGCTGCACTTGTAGAAATCTTAGTTTGCATAGACTTAGCTTTGCCTTCCATTTTCTTTAAAACCTCTTCTGCCTTAACACCAAACAGAGAATCCTGCTGTAAAGGTGCATCTAACAATTTAGCTTTAACTTGATCAGGCAAATTTTGTTCTTTTAAACCAGGCATGCCTCCTAATCACAGATCCAGTAACTGCGGCCCTGCAGGAGGCCTCTAAAGAATCAAAACCACATTGCAAAGTATGCTTTCCAACTTACTCAGCTGCATGCAATAATTCCTGCAATTCCTTATTTTCTGCACATTCTGAAATCACCATAATTTTCTGTTTCAGCAATCCCATAACATGTTGTTGGTACTTAAGCATATGAAATTGACAGTTTAAGGCCCTGATTGCCAAGGTTGCAGATGTATAAACCTTTTTTCCCCCCATCTGTCCAGCACCCTTGAATCTCTGTCGGAGGGGGTAGGTTTTTTGCTGTTGAGGCCTTAACTCCCTTTGGACCCTGTGAAATAGTTTCAGGATCAGCAGCAGGGTTTCTAAATAAAAATTTATGAGAGTCAGGGACCCTGTAATGCCTGTCAGGCTTACTGGGAGCCGGAAGTAGAGAGTCAGAGGTCAGGCTTGATTCCGAAAAAACATCATCCACAATGTCTAACACAGGGGGAATGGCTAGAGGCTCGTGCTGAGCAAGGAGGAGGAAATCCCTGAGTCTCTTTTTTGATTATGAGAAGTCTTGACTCTCCCAGTGAAAATGCTCCATCAAAGTATGCAATGTTTCTCCAAATGAATAATCCTTAGGAGGAGATGCAGATGGAATAGACTCCTCAGCATCAGAATCCTCATAGGGAGGTAAAGATAATTCCTGATCAGAAGAGGAATAAGAAGAAATACAAACCTGATCTGAAGATTCATAGTCAGTTTCTTGCCTAGGCCTCTTATCTGGAGGGGGATGGGTACCCCTGATCAAGGTAATAAGGTCTTCAGCCATTTTGATCATCTGTTTTTTAGGCATAGAGGCCTGTGCACATGGCTCAGGCATTGTTTTTTTAGTTTTAGAAGGTGTCTTTGCCTTGGGTTTTGCAGCTTTCGTCGGTTTGATATAAAAATGTTGAGGTCTGAATACACCCTCAGAAGCCGGTGCGCCTGCTCAGCTGCTCCGGACCCATCCGAGGGAGATACATCCGTCGGTCTAATATCTTGAGTATCTTGCGGCATGCCGGACTCCACATGGGTGTCGGTAGAGGCCTGCAACTCGAAGGTAGCGGGTATCAGGGGCTGCGAAAGTTCCTCACAGAGTACTGGCGAACCGGCAACTGGCTTAGGAGAAGCTTCGTCGTCGGTTTTAGATCTTGACTGCCTTTTTCTGTCCTTTTCTTTGTGCTTTTTATGTACTCCAGTAGTCAGATTGCTATCCGACGACATCTCTGGGTAATTAAATCTGTTTCCTAAATACTTAGATGCAAAAATATACCAACACTTAATAGTGCGTTGGTTAAATCTAGCACAAAACCGACAGCCAGGCATGTTGTGATTAGGGCATAGGCAAGGAATACAGTATACATGGAAATCCTTATGAGGTATTTGCTTCCCAAAAGTAATACAATTATTAACCTTTTCTGACATTGGTAAAAAGCTAGAAAAAAGTTTCCCCAACGGGGTACTTAGCTTTATTGAAGACTTTGGTTCTGAAACTCGAACGTGACTATTTCAGTAGTCAGCCGACCGGCACTTGCGAAATGCTTCTGCTTCGGGCAACGTGTGGCAAGACTAAAGAAAATGGCATCGACTGCATGTTTTATACCCCTGACGATCTGACGTCATGGAAGAGAAGACAGCAACCGACGCAGGACCCAAGAATTTGGAATTCAGGCCGACTGAGGGCAACCTGCCAGCAGATTACCCAAATGTAATGACTGCAACAGTGAAACACGAAGAACATCTAGGTATAAATCCCTATGTCACAAGATGGGTTGCCAACTGGCTTACTGACAGAACCCACACTGTGAAAGTAGCAGACTCCAAATCAGACTTCAGACCAGTGACAAGTGGAGTACCACAGGGTTCAGTCCTGAGTACTCTCCTGTTTGGTATCTGCTTCTCTTGAAGTACAGGCTAACACAGAAGGTCTCTGGCTAACTAAGTTCGCAGATGACTGCAAACTAGGAGCCATAATCAAAACTCCTAACGATGTGGACATCCTACAAAAGGGCCTCACTGAGACAGATGCCTGGTGTCAAAGCCATGGCCTCAAGCTCAATGCCAAAAAGTGCACGGTCATCCCCTTTGGTAAAAACTCTGTACCCATGAACTACCACAAAAGCGGTAGTCTACTTAACACTGAAAGTGTGATGAGACCTTGAGACACAGGTGGACAGTAGTCTCTCCTTTGATAATCACATTGCCACAGTGGTCAGGAAATCTTTCTATGTGGCACATGTCATCACAAAAGGTTTCTCATCCAGAAGAAAAGAGGTCATTGTTCCCCTCTACTCATCACTCAGACCCATTATAGAGTACAATGCCCCTTTTGGTATGTACCTCACAAGAAATCTACAACTGGAAAGGCCGCAGAAATACCTCACAAAGAGGATTACTGGCCTGAAACAGATGCCCTATGCAAACAGTCTCAAAAAACTCCAGCTTTACTCCGTCGCATAATGCCTACTCAGAGACTATCTCTGCCTAACATATAAAGCTATGTCAAACCCAGAGCTATTGGACATGCTCCCTCCGAGCTACACGCTCTAGGGATCTAAACCTTGTCACTACAATAAACAGAACATGCTGGAGGGATAGATTCCTGTCCCAGATACTTCCCATACTCTGGAACAGACTACCTATGTCAAACAGAGCTCCTCATTAGCACTCTTCAAGAAAAATCTTGATGTTTGGATGGGTAATAGGAAATTCACCCCAGGGATCACATCTGTCTCTCTGCTTGACAGAGGCACAGGAAAATAATTTTTTGGGTGGCGAAAGCCAGGGTACCTTTTTGGCTAGGCTTGTATAGGCCCTAGGGCCAATAGCCTAGTACCTACATATGAACCTATGAACTCACACAACTCTAAGGATAACAGGGATGCCCAGTTGATAGGGATTTTCTGTTGGCACCAAATTGAAAATCTCTTCCACTTGTAAATGTAAGATTTTTTGTAGCACATTTTCTAGCCTCCTATAATACTTGTTGCATGCCCTTTGAAAAAAAGGTACCTGAATGTATCAAAAGCCTATCATTCAAAATGTCAAGCTGAGCGTTTGCAAGTTTGTATGGATTATAGAGAGATTTTGTTGGGTTAAGTCCATCTTGTGTGGTAAGTTGTGGTAATCACTCTTGGGTAAATGAAAAAAAGAGAGAAGCAATGTTGTCTGGCCCAAAAGGGGATCAAAAGCAGCATTTTTGGGATGTTCTTTCTGATTTTCAGAAGGACTTTCAGAACTAGAGGAAAAACATTTGTGTTCTATCCTTCTGTGCATAGGACTCTGGAGAGCAGAAAGTACAGTTTTGTACCTACCATAAATGTAGATGTCCGATAGATATGCAACTGCAGTCCTGACATATGGGTTGTCCTGCCTCAGGCAGCCCCTCGGTCGGCCAGATTCCAAAGTCTAGGTCCGGCGTCAGCTGGTGTCGCCTCCTCCCCGATGTCACAGCGGCTGGAGTATAAAGGCATCCGCCGACACCATCTTCTTCAGTGTTTCTTGCCCCAGATGCCAGGTGCCCTCCAAGGAAGGCTAAATTTTAAGCAAAAAATTTCAGACATACACAACAGTAATAAACAGATACACCATAATAGATGACCCCCAGCTGAAAAGGAGAGGGGGAATGGACCCAAGAGAAAAAAAGCAGTGGGGTAGGAGGGAGGGAAAACCTGACTGCAGTTGCATATCTATCGGACATCTACATTTATGCTAGGTACAAAACTGTACTATGTCCTTCAAGAATGCAACTGCAGTCCTGACATATGGGTTGAATACCATAGCCAAGCTGGGGGTGGTAGGATCTATGCTAGGGATGGTGTAGCTAAAAGACCCTGCAGGACTGCAGATACAAAGTCTGCTCGGGATCTGGAGTATAAAGGCAGGTTGTAGTGTCTGGTAAATGTATGCATGGAGCTCCATGTAGCAGCCTCTAGAATGTCCTTTGTAGCCACTCCTCTTAGAAAAGCTGTGGATGTGGCTATAGCTCTGGTTGAGTGTGGCCTAATATTGGCTGGCACACCCTTTCCATGGAAGGAGTAACAGAATCTGATGCAGTGTCCAATCCATTTTGAAATTGTTTGTTTGGAGACTGCCTTTCCTTGCACTCCGGCAGCATAGGCTACAAATAGTTGGTCAGACTTCCTGGTGGTATTTGTTCTGTCCAAGTAGTAGCGTAGTTGTCTGTGTATGTCCAAAGTATGTAGCAGCCTTTCCCCTTTATTTTGAGGATTGGGGAAGAAGGTAGGCAGGTGAATTGCTTGATTTAGAGACACCCTGGATATCACTTTTGGCATGAATGAAGGATTGGTCCTTAGAGAAACTCTGTCCTGATGAAAGATGAGGAAGGGAGGTACTGCCATGAGGGCCTGTATCTCCGAGACCCTTCTTGCTGAGGTAACTGCCAATAGGAAGACTGTTTTCCAGGAGAGAAATTGCATTTCTGAAGATGCTGCTGGTTCAAAAGGAGGAAGAGTTAATTTTTCCAAGACGTAGTTGAGGTCCCATGCAGGAACTGGTGGTTTTCTGGGAGGTTTGATATTCTTTATCCCTCTTAGAAATTGTCTTAGCAAGGGATGAGAAAACACAGGTGGGTCACAGTTGTAATTTGCTGAAATTGCTGAAGCATGAATTTTAATGGAAGAATATGAGAGGCCACTAGGAAACATTTCTGTCAAGTATTCTAATATCTGAGGTATGCTCATTACTAATGCATCCTGGCCCTTTGTGGTATTCCAGATGATGAATCTCTTCCATTTGGCCGAGTAGGTTTTTCTGGTGGAAGGTCTGCGTGCTTCCAGCAAGATTTCCTGAACCTTTTCAGAGAGAGGTACCTGGGGCAAAGTCATGTAACCCTCCAAGCTGTCAGTTGTAATGTCTGCAGGTTTTGATGAACAGTCCTGTAATTGTGTTGAGTTAAGAGCAATGGCCACTGGGGCAAGGGCCATGGTTTGGTTTGAGTTATGCTCAGTAGCAAGGGATACCAATGCTGTCTCGGCCAATTTGGAGCGATCAATATTCCCTTTGGTTGCTCTGCTTTGATCTTCAGTAACACCTTGGTGAGTAGTGGTAGAGGAGGGAATGCATAGATTTTTAGGGCATTCCAGCTGAAGGAGAGAGCATCCGTTCTCCAGGCTAGAGGATGGTGTGTCCTTGAGCAGAACCTGTCCAGGTGGTGATTGTGATGAGAAGCAAAGAGATCTATGTCCGGTCTTCCCCATGCAGTTGTTATTAGTGAGAAAATGTGTGGATGCAGCATCCATTCGTGTGGATCCTCTAAATCTCTGCTCAACCTGTCCGCCACAACATTGTCCTTGCCCGGAACAAACTGGGATTGCAAATGAATGTTCAGTTTCAGGGATTTTTCCCAAAGAGCCATTGTTAGTCTGCAGAGGGGGTACGAGTGAGTGCCTCCTTGCTTGTTTATATACCACACGACCGTGGTGTTGTCTGTCCTTATTAGCAGATGGCCCTGTGCATGTGTCCTCCATGTGTGCCCCCCATCCATGATCTGAGGCGTCTGTTGTAATGGTTTGACTTGCTTGAACCTTGTTGAAAGGCATGCCTTGGTTTAAATGGCTTGCTTGAGCCCACCACAAAAATTCCCTTTGCAGGCATGGGATGAGTCGTAGTACGTCTTCTAGGTTGTGGCTGTGTTGAGACCATAAGCTTTTTAGGTACCATTGTAGCTTTCTCATGTGTAGTCTTGCCAGATGGATCAAAAGAATGCAAGATGCCATGAAACCCAGGGCCTGCAGGATCTTCCTTGCGGTCAGCTAGGTAACTTTTGCTAGGCTTTTGAAGTAATTTGGTAAATGCTGTTGTTTCTCCTCTGTGAGGAAAGCCATTTGTGATTGTGTCCAGGTTTGCTCCTAAAAAGGTAATCTTTTGGGATGGCAGTAGTCTTGATTTTTGAATGTTGACTGTGTATCCCAAAGCTTGTAGCAACTGAATGACATAGTCCAAGTTTTTTACGAAGGTTTGTTTGCTGTCTGCTTGTATGAGGCAGTCGTCCAGGTAAGGGTATATTTGAATCCCTTGGATTCTGCAATGTGCAATTACTGATGCCAGGCATTTCGTGAACACTCTGGGTGCAGTAGATAAGCCAAACGGTAATGCTGAGAATTGATAATGCTCTGTTCCTGCAAGAAATCTGAGGTATCTTCTGCAGCTGTGTCTGATTGGGACATGCAGGTATGCCTCCTTGAGGTCCAGAGTAACCAGCCAAGACCCCTTGCCCAGCATGGGAAGGAGTTGCTGTAACGTCAGCGTTTTGAATTTTGGCACAATAAGAAAACTGTTTAGAACGGACAAGTCCAGTATAGGCCTCCATTGCTTTTCTTTTCTTGGAACAAGGAACAGCCTTGAGTAGAATCCCTGGCCTTGTTCCAGAGGAGGAACCTTTTCTATAGCTTTTATTTGTAACAGCTTTGTAACTTGTAAAAGAGCCTCTGCCCTTTGATTTAGTGGCAGGTTTGGTATGCCTTGTCTCGTTGGTAAGGTATGGAAGTGGAACCTGTAACCTCTGTCTATTATGTCCAGAATCCATTTGTGCTTGGTTAAAATGTGCCAGTTCTTTGAGAATAAGGATAATTTTCTGCCTAGAGGATCTTCTCTTTGCGCCTTGGTAGGCGGAGTGAAAGCCAAGTCATTGTGATTGTCCTTGTGGTGCAGGTGAACTCCCTGCGCCACTTCTCTGATTTGGTGGTTGCCATTGGCGGCCCCTGTAGGAGCCTCGGTACTGCCCTCTACCTCGAGCATGCCTGTTTTTTCCCCTTTGTAACTTGTCTGAGTCCGGAAAGGACCAATTCTTTGAAGGCCAATTCCTGCTGAATCTGGGGGGCTGAACCTGGAGGAAATCCTTGACAGTCTGTACTGATTTAGCCTTTTCCTCAATAGACTTCAACACATCCGGTGCATTAGCACCAAAAAGCTTCTGTTTTTCCAGGGGTGCATCATGGAGCTTAACTTTAACATGGTCTGGCAGAGGCTGTTCTTTCAACCAAGCATGTCTACGAATGACGGCCCCTGTCATGGTTGCCCTACATGAAGCTTCCAATGCATCATAACCACACTGAAGAAAATGATTGCTAACCTGCTGAGTGTTATGAACCAGATCCTGCAATGCCTTTCTATCTATAGGCTCAGGAGAGGCTAACTGTTTCTGCAAATCATCCATTAAGTAATCCTGGTACTGAAACATATGAAAAAGACAGTTGAGAGACCTCATGGCAAGGGTGGAAGAGGTATAAACTTTTTTGCCCCATCTCTCCAGGGACCTAGCTTCCCTGTCAGCAGGCAGAGGGTTTTTGGCCAAGGAAGTAGCCACTGCCTTGGGGCCCTGTGAAATAGTTTCGAGATCCACAGAGTGGGCCTTAAAGAGATGCTTATGGGTTTCAGGGACCCTGTAATATCTGTCAGGCTTGACCGGAGCAGGAGGGAGAGAATCCGAGTCCTCATAGGCCTGAAAGGATTCTTCCTGAGTATCTGAGTGCTCTGAATCCCCAGAGGCTTCATCTGAAGAGAGGGTGTCTGTCTGCTCAGTTCTAGGCCTTTTATCTGCAGGCGGCTGAGAACCTCTGTCTGGGTGCGGCTGAGACCCCCTGATAAGAGAGATTAGATCTGCAGCAAGAGTCATGATCTGTCTATCAGAAGAGGGGCCCTGAACAGTAGGTTGAGGATGGGCCTTGGCCTGGCTGGCAGCCTTGGCACGTGCAAAGGCCTTGATGGACATGGATACCGGAGGCCTAGCTGCCCCACGTGCAGGGGTAACCCTGTCCACAGGAATGGTGTCGGGTAAATCTAAAGCTTCGGTTTCTGGTGGAAAATCAACCACCGGCACCGTTGTGGTCTCCGGGACCGAACGCGTTAAAGCAGTGTCATCGGCCTGGGATGGTGGAATTACCGCTTCCGAAAGGACCGATGCACTCGTGGAGGGCTTAGGCGTGGTATCGGTGGAAGACGCGGGCCGAGGATGTCGGTTCTGGTCCTTGCGTTTTTTGGTAGTATGTGTTGTCGGTTGTTCCGGCATGATAGATTTGCCAAAAAGTCTTGGCAAATTCTGCCCGGAAGTGTGGCGCTTATTAAAGCAAGCACAGGCAGCACAGGCCGTGGACTGGGCCCAGGCAAGGGAGGCAGTAAGAATGGAAGCCCTTATGAGGTATTTGTTTACCACAAGACAAACAATTATTAACTTTTTAAATTTTTTCTGACATCGGCTGAGGCAAGAAAAAATGTTCCCCAATGGGGTACTTAGCTTTTAGATGACTTCAGCAACTGAAACACAGGAGCTGACCGACCAGCACTTGCGAACTGCTTCTGGCAAGAAAGACTGAAGAAGATGGCGGATGCCTTTATACTCCAGCCGCTGTGACGTCGGGGAGGAGGCGACACCAGCCGACGCTGGACCCAGACTTTGGAATACGGCCGACCGAGGGGCTGCCTGAGGCAGGACAACCCATATGTCAGGACTGCAATTGCATTCTTGAAGGACATCAATCTGTGGTGCGTATACAGAGGGGAGGAAAAAAAGATCTATCTGGGGCACTTCCACTGATGGAGTACCTGGAGAAATCACACTGTTTAATATTCATTCATGAGGGTCTTAGATCTACTCAAGTAATCTGTACCAGTTCATAGGTTGGTACTAGGCTATCGGCCCTAAGGCCTATACAAGCCTAGCCATAACAATTCCCTGGCTATTTCTTCCCACACTATTTACTTCCCTGGACCCCTGTCTAGCAGGGCGACTGACATGATTCCCAGAGGTGAATTTCCTTTCTCCCATTCAATCATCAAGGTTCATTTTGAAGAGGGCCAAAGAGGCAGTCTGCTTGACATGTATGGGCAGTCTATTCCAGAGTCTGGGGAGTCTCTGAGTCAGGAACCTATCCCTCCAGCATGTTATTTATTGTGATGACAAGGTTTAGATCCCTGGAGCATGTGGCTCTGAGGGATTGGGATTTCTTTAAGTGTAGCATGTCCAACAGCTCTGGGTTTGACATGGCCTTATATGTTAAACAGAGATCGCCGCGGAGTAGACGATATGCGACAGAGTATAGCTGGAGTTTAAGGCGGTCAGCATACGGCATCTGCTTTAGGCCTGTGATTTTTTTAGTGAGGTATTTCTGTAGCTTTTCCAGTTGTTGCAGATGTCTTGAGAGGTACATATCAAATGGGGTGTTGTATTCTATAATGGGTCTAATGAGGGGTGAGTACAGTGGGACAATGACCTCCTTTTTTCTGGATGAAAAGCCCTTAATGATGGGGTGTGCCACATAGGATTTCCTGACTGTTGTGGCAATGTGGTTACTGAAGGTGAGACCACTGTCCACCTGTGTCCCTAAGTCTCGTATCACACTTTCGGTTTTTAGTATACTGCCACCTATGTGGTAATTCATGGGTACATAGGGTTACCACCTGTCCCACTTTGCGAGGGACAGTCCCTCTTTGGGCAGTTGTGTCCTGCTAAAAAAGTGTAAAAATGGGAATTGCCCTGAGATTTTAGGACAAAATTATTTCCTAAATTTTATGCAATAGTTGCATAAAACAGTTATTCTGTATAAGAAACAGAATAAGCAACTAAAATGCTACAAGAATAACCTTTTATTTAGGCAAAAAAGGGAAGTTCTGTCCTTTGTACTGGCCGCGAGTATGTTTTGGCCTGCGAAATCTGATGTTTGTACCAAAAATGTCCCATTTTGGGCATTTAAAAAGGTGGCAACCCTACGGGTACATGTTTTTTCCCAAAGGGGATAACTATACATTTCTTGGCATTGAGCTTGAGCCCATGGCTCTGGCACCAAGCATCTGTTTCTGTAAAGCCCTTTTGTAGAGTATTGACATCATTTGGGGATTCAATGTCTCCCAGTTTGCAGTCAACTGTGAACTTTGTTGGCCAGAGTCCCTTAGTGTTGGCCTGTACTTCAGAAAAGTAGATGCCAAACAAGAGAGGTCCCAGGACTGAACCCTGAGGTACACCACTGGAGGTGGATTTAAAGTCAGCTAATTTTACAGTGTGGGTTTTGTCAGTAAGCCAGTTGGCAACCCTTCGAGTGACGTAGGTATTAATGCCCAGCTTAGTATGTTGATCTATGATTCTAGAGTGGTGGGTGGTGTCAAAGGCCTTGGAGAGGTCCAGATAGGCTGTGTGGACTTGCCTTACCCTCTTCCATGGCTCTGGAGACTGATTCGAAGAAGTCAATCAGATTCAGGAGACAAGATTGGCCTTCACAAACCCAAACTGGGTGGGGTCCAGTGTTTTAAGGTTGTCAATGTCTTTGTTTACAAGTTCCATGATAATACGCTCCATGGCCTTGCAGACAGGCTCGTCAGACTGATGAGGCGGTAGTTCCCGGGATCCAAGGTGGATCCCCCATTGTGGAGTGGGACAACTGTAGCTGTGCGCCACTCAGTGGGCATGAAGCCTGAGGTGAGGGTATGATTAAACATGACACTTAGGTGAGGTGCTGCAGTTCATGTAGTACACGGCCCGAGATGTCATCTGGTCCCATGAATGCTGCATTCTTAGCTTTGGAGAGTGCGTTTTTTACCTGTGTGGCTGTTATTACCACAATTTGGCAGTCTTCCGGTATTGAAATGGGCCATTTAGGGGGTGAGAGGGGGTGAAGTTGGCACTGAATCGATCTGCCAGGATACTGACAATATCCTTGGGATCAGTATATTTAATGCCATTCTGTTGTAGCTCAGAGCAGATCTGAGCATTGCCATTTAGATTCTTGACATAGCTATAGAATGCCTTGTGGTTGTCTTTGGAATCTTTGGCAATTTTATTTTCATAACTAGCTTTGGAGGATTTTATGAGGGATCTCAGCTTCTTACTGAGGCTGGTAAAGGAGTTTTTTTGCATCCTGGGATTTTCCTCTTTTCTGCAACAGTTTCTTCCTTTTGTTGTAAAATTTGTTTGGCAGGGGACCACCAGATTGCCTTCCTTTTTTTGGAGGAGAGCATCTTGGTTCTATTTGGGATGGCATGATTCCTGCATGAGTGGATGTGCTCGTAGAGTGCCTTAGTGTAGGACTCAGCAGTCGAACTTTCAGTTCCCGTCTGCATGGGTGTCATGAAGTTTGCAACTTCTGACTTAAGCAGCATGAAGTTGGCTTTGGAGAAGTTTTTTATGGAGGTTTCCTTACTGGGGGGTGGGGGTGGGATGTGGATGTTAAGGGTGATTAGCTTATGGTCTGACATGACCAATGAGGGGGTGACCATAGGTGTGGAGCATCGATTTCCCATGTTGATAATGACCAGGTCTAGGACAGTGGAGCCTCTGGTGGGACTATGGATCAGTTGATCCAGGGCATTGGAATTTATGAATTCCAAGAACCGTTGGGCAAAGGTGTTAGCACACAAGTAGTTTTCCCAGTTAATGGCAGGGTAGTTGAAATCACCCAGTATTAGGGTGTTTGGTTGTATATTAATATTTTCCAGTATGTTTAGAAAGGTGTAGTATCTTGGGGCATGGTGGGGGATCTGTAGCAAGCTACAATTTGGATTGCAGTCTTACCTAGTGTTAGTTGTTAGATGTAAATTGCGTGAAAGAAGCCTTCATGCACAACCTGCAGAGGAAGAATTTTGTTCCCCTTGTCTGTTGATATGTCACATGACTGTAGTATTGTATGTCCCAGTTCGAAGGGTTCCAAGAGACCAGATGTAATGACAGGTCTGAAGGGCCAGGATCAAGACTTAATTTCCTTGACACTTATATGTTTGCGCTTGCCCAGCCTTAATACTCCAACATTCATGCCCATATAAAAGGCTTGCCAAGCCATGTCTGAAGCATACGTGGATACTTTCTGATTAGGAGCAGGAAAGTACAGTTGTGTACACTTACCATAAATGTAGATGTTAGAGTGCATTCACTGTTGCAGTCATTGCACTTGGGTTATCCTGCTGGCAGGCTACCCTCAGTCGGCCAGAATTCCAAAGTCTAGGCTGGGCGTCGGTTGCTGTTGCCTCTTCCCTGACGTCAGTGTGCCAGGGGTATAAAAGATGCAGCCGATGCCATTTTCTTCAGTTTTTCTTGCCCCAGATGTCAGGTGCCCCCAAAAGGGTAGGCTAAAAATATGCCAATAAAACATGCATGCACCAAAATATATTATACCTTTATCTACAAGCAAATACACCACATAGGTTGTATAGATTAGAGAAGTGCAGATAAGTTCCAGCAAAGATATGGGGGATGGTGGGTAACCTGGACTGCAACAGTGAATACACTTGAACATCTACATTTATGGTAAGTGTACACAACTGTACTATGTTCTTCGTGTTTCACTGTTGCAGTCATTACACTTGGGTTGAATCCCAAAGCTACGGTTGGGAGGCTGGAGCTAAATAGCATTAGGGGCGGCTATGAGGCCCTGCAGTGGCCAAGCCTGCCCTAGATTTAGGGTAGAGTGGTAAACGATCGTGCTTTGTAAAGGTGTGCACTGAACTCCAGGTAGCAGCCTCTAAAATGTCTTTGGTTGGTACTCCCCTGAGGAAGGCTGCTGAAGTGGCTGCTGCTCTGGTTGAATGTGGCCTAATGCCCTTAGGCACTGGCTTGCCATGTTATGAATAGCAGAAATGAATGCAGTGGCCTATCCACTTTGAAATAGTCTGCTTTGAGATGGCTTTTCCTTGTGATCCTGCAGCATATGCCACTAGTAGTTGCTCTGTCTTTCTGAAAGCTTTGGTTCTGTTAAAGTAGAAGCGTAGCTGTCTGTGTATGTCCAAAGAATGCAGGAATTCTCTCCCCCTTATTCTGGGGGTTTGGATAAAAAGTAGGCAGATGAATAGTTTGGTTAAGGGCCACAGTGGACATTACCTTAGGCATAAATGTTGAGTTTGTCTTCAGAGAAACCCTGTCTGGATAAAAAATGATAAAGGGTTCCACAGCCATGAGTGCCTGTAACTCTGAGACTCGTCTTGCAGAGGTTATTGCTAGGAGCAGAGCTGTTTTCCAAGATAAAAACTTTATATCAGCTGTAGCGGCTGGCTCAAAAGGAGGCAGGGTGAGTTTTTCCAAGACATAATTGAGGTCCCATGCAGGTATTGGTGATCTCCTTGGAGGCCTTAAGTTTTTGGCTCCTCTGAGGTACTGCCTTAGCAAAGGATGAGAAAAGATTGGTGGCTCTGTATTGTAATGGGCAGAAATGGCAGAGGCATGAATTTTAACTGATGAAAAGGATAGGCCTTTGTCCAGCATCTCAGTTAAGTATTGCAAAATCTGAGGAATATTTGGTACATCTGTGTCAATTCCTTGTGCCTGGTTCCAAGCACAGAATCTTTTCCATTTTCCAGCGTTAAGATTTTCTAGTACTAGGCCTTCTGGCCTCCAAAATGACATCCATCACAGCTTTAGTGAGAGGCACGTTTTGTATGACATTATCCGCCATGCTGCCAGATTAAAGGTCTTTAGTTGGCTGTGCAGGATCTGATTGTTTTGTTGGGATAGTAGATGAGGCATCTGAGGCAAGGCCCAAGCCGGGCATTGAGACAAGTTCCTTAGGATTGGATACCAGTACTAGCGGGGCCAGTCTGGGGCAATCAGTATCATCTTTGGCTTCTCTTGTCTGACTTTTAGGAGTACTTTGGGGAGGAGAGGCATATACTGCTAAGCTTTTCCAGCTGAAAGATAGGGCATCCACTTTCCATGCTTGTCTGTGATAAGTCCTTGTGCAGAATCTTTTTAGTTGGTAGTTGTGAGGAGAGACAAATAGATCTATATCCGGGCATCCCCATTTCCTTGTTATCATGCTGAAGACTTGTGGATCCAATTTCCACTCATGGTGATCCCTGAGGTTTCTGCTTAGTTCGTCTACCAGAGTATTTATCTTTCCTGGCAGGAATTGTGCCTGCAGATGTACTTGGTAAGTCAATGCTGTGTCCCACAAAGTCATGCCTGGTCTGCAAAGGGGGTAAAAAGGAGCACCTCCCTGCTTGTTTATATACTACATGACCGTGGTGTTGTCTGTCTTTATCAGTAGTTGTCCCGGATAAAGTAGGTCCTTGAAGGCTGTCAGGGCATTCTGAACAGCTAGCATCTCTTTTTGATTGATATGTAGATGCATTTGGTTTACGGACCATATGCCCTGAATGCATCTTCCTGCCATGTGGGCCCCCCCAGGCATAATCTGATGCATCTGTTGTTAATGTCTGCCTGACTGGGGGTAAAGTGAATGGCTGTCCCTTGTTCTGGTGAGAAGCCTTCGCCCACCATCGAAACTCCTGTTGCAGGCAGGGGATGAGGGTAATTATTGTTTCCAGGCTGTGGCAATGTTGAGTCCAAACACTTTTTAGGTACCATTGAAATTTCCTCATATGCAGTCTCGCATATGGAATTAGTAAAATGCAGGAAGCCATAAAGTCCAAAGCCTGCAGAATTTTTCTTGCAGATAACTGGGCCTTTGTTGCCAACAGGTTGAAATAGGTAGTCAGTTGCCTTTGTTTGTCTGGCATGAGATAAGCCATCTGGGCAGTTGTATTTAAGCTTGCACCCAGGAATATTATCTCTTGAGAGGGTACTGGTTTTTATTTCTTTTCGCTGACTGTGTACCCTAGGCCTGTTAAAAATCTCTTTACAAACACCAGATGCTGTAGTAGAATGTCCTTGTTCTCTGCTTGAATGAGGCAGTCGTCCAAGTAAGGATATATATGTATTCCTCTTTGTCTGCAGAATGCAATTACTGGTGCCAAGCACTTTGTGAAGACCCTGGGCACAGTAGATAAGCAGTGCAGAGAATTGGTAGTGCATTGAGCCAGCTTTGAATCTGAGGTATCTTCTGCATGCTTGTCTGATTGGGACATGCAGGTATGCCTCTTTTAGGTCTAAAGTCACAAGCCAAGTCTTCTTGTTCAGCATGGGTAGAAGTTGCTGTACAGTCAACATTTTGAATTTTGGTATATCCAGATCTATGCTTAGAATAGACAGGTCCAGTATTGGTCTCCAGGTCTTGTCCTTTCTTGGTACCAAGAACAGTCTTGAATAAAATCCTTGTCCCTGCTCTTGCTCTGGTACTTGTTGAATGGCCCTCATGTCCATGAGGGATGAGACCTACTTTTGTGCTTCTGCCCACTGATGTTTTGGCAGGTCTGGCCAACCGTTTGTCCTTGGCAGGGTATGGAAGTGAAATTTGTAGCCTTGTGACTCTATGTCTAGGACCCATTTGTCCTGGGTTATTATGTGCCAATTTTGAGAAAAAAGTGCTAGTTTTCCCCCTAAAGGTGCTGCCAGAAGATAAGTGCTTGGTGCAGGCAGGGGGAAGTCATTGGGACTGTTTCCTGTATGGCTGTGATTTGTCTTCTCCACTTTTGGAGGTAGAAGCACCCCATTGTTTAGACCTATATGAACCTTGGGGTTGGGATTTGCCTCTTGGGTGTCTGTATCTGCCCCTTTGTGGTCTGTCTGACACTGGAAATGACCAATTCTTTGTAGGCCAGTGTCTACTAAATCTTGGGGGCTGTACCTGTAAGAAATCCTTAAACGTTTGCATAGATTTAGCTTTGTCCTCCATTTTCTTTAACACCTCTTCTGCTTTAACACCAAACAAGGTATCATACTGTAATGGAGCATCTAATAATTTTGCTTTGACATGATCAGGCAGACTTTGTTCCTTTAACCAAGCATGCCTCTTGATGACAGAACCCATAACAGCGGCCCTGCAGGAGGCCTCCAAAGAATCAAAGCCACATTGGAAAGTATGGTTTCCACCTTGTTCAGCTGTATGCAATAAATCCTGCATTTCTTTGTTTTCTGCAAATTCAGAATTTACCAACATTTTCTGTTTAAGCAGTGACATAATATATTGCTGATATTTGAGCATATGAAACTGACAATTTAAAGCCCTTAAAGCCAAGGTAGCAGAAGTGTAAATCTTTATTTCCCATCTGTCCAAAGCCCTACAATCCCTGTCAGAGGGGGTAGGATGTTTTGCAGCGGAAGCCTTGGCACCACCTTTGGGACCCTGAGAGATAGTTTCTAGGTCAGCAGCAGTGTTTTTGAAAAGGAATTTATGAGATTCAGGAACCCTGTAGTACCTGTCCGGCTTAACAGGAGCTGGAGGTAAGGAGTCAGGGGTCAGACTGGACTCTGAAAATACATCATCTACAATGTCTAACACAGGTGGAATAGCCAGGGGCCTGTGTTGTGGTAGTAAGTAGAAGTCTCTGAGCCTTTTCTTAGATTCTGAAAAATCTTGGCTCTCCCAGTGGAAATGCTCCCTCATGGTATGCAAGGTTCCCAACAAAAGTAATCCTCAGGAGGAGAGGCTGAAGGGACAGATTCTTCAGCATCAGAATCCTCAGAGGGAGGAAGAGAGTATTCCTGATCAGAAGAGGAATCAGATGAAATGGAAACCTGATCTGAAGATTCATATTCTGTCTCTTGCCTAAGCCTTTTATCAGGAGGGGGATGGGAACCCCTGATCAAAGTAATTAAGTCTTCGGCCATTTTGAGCATCTATTTTTTCGGCATGGAGGCCTGTCCATGAGGCTGCAGCTCTTGTTTCTTTGACTTTAAAGATGCTTTAGTCTTTGCCTTTGAAGCTGAAGTCGTTTTACTGTATAATTGAGTAGGTCTGAAAACACCCTCAGAAGCCGATGCCTGCTCAGCGGCTCTGGACCCATCTGAGGGAATAGTCTCTGAAGGTCCAATACCTTGAGCTTCCAGCGGCCTAGTTGACTCCACGTGGGAGTCGGTAGCGGCCTGCAGGTCTAAAGTAGTGGGCATCAGGGACTGCGAAGGCGCCTCACTGAGAACCGGCAACTGGCTTAGAAGAAGCCTCGTCGGCGGTTTTGGACCTTGGATGCCTGTCCTTTTCTCTTTATTTGCGTTTCTTGTGAATTCCGGTAGTTGGATGGCTATCCAACGACATTGTATAATTAAATCTTCTGCCAAAATAGTGTAATGCAAAATCGTACCGACGCTTAATAGTGCGTTGCTTAAATCTAGCACAAAACCGACAACTAGCAACGTCGTGGTCAGGGCTAGGGAAGGAATACAGTAAGAATGAAAGTCTTTATGAGGTATTTGCTTCCCACAAGAAATACAATTATTAACTTTTTCTGACATTGGTCTGGAGCAAGAAAGAAGTTTCCCCAACGGGGTACTTTGCTTTTAATGAAGACTTCGGATCTGAAATTCGAACACGAAAATCTCAGGAGTCGACCGACCGGCACTTGCAAACTGCTTATGCTTCGGGTACCGCGCGGCAAGAAAGACTGAATAAAATGGCGTCGGCTGCATCGTTTATACCCCTGGTGCACGGACGTCAGGGAAGAGGTGACAGCAACCGACGCCGGACCTAGACTTTGGAATTCTGGCCGACTGAGGGTAGCCTGCCAGCAGGATAACCCAAGTGTAATGACTGCAACAGTGAAACACGAAGAACATCAAGAAATGGCACTCCAAGATTGAGTGATATCTGGTTGACCCTTCAATGAAATTCTTTCTTCACAAAGGGCTAAAGAGGAGTTGAAAAGTAAAATGGTAGTATTGTGCTAAACTAACCCGAGATATCACTGAATTTTCCTCATGTGGCATCTAGCAAATGGAATCATCTCTAACTGATGCAATGAACCCCACAGGCACTCAAAATCTTTCATGTAGTCCAAATTGAGTTTCTAAATGTCTTATTTTCCTTAAACAAGAAACAACCCTGAATAAAGCACTGTCCTTTTTGGTGATGTAGGACTAATTATACAGTTCCCTGATGGAACAAATTTTGTAAGATTGGGAAAAAAAGAAGTTATGTACTCACCATAACGTTCTGAGTAGTTAAGACTTCATTTGTCAGCAACCTGTGGGTCCCGGATCCGAGCCGGCAGCTTACCAAGCTAACGATCAGAGCTCCAAGCTCCTCCCTCTTACCTATACTACACTGCAACCTCCTTCCAATCCTCAGATCGAGTTCACCACCCACTGCGTGACACACAACAACCTAAGATACCAAAAACCTGACCCAAACACACACACCAGTCACGTCAGACTCAGGACATCAAGCCCAAGCACAGAAATAAACCACCAAGGTCAGGGGGAAGGAGGGAGGGAAGGTTGCTGACAAATAAAGTCTAACTACTCAGACGCAACGTTATGGTGAGTACACAACTTCTTTATCTGACATAGTTAACTTCATTTGATCATCAACCTGTGGGACAGAGCCCCCAGCTACCCGAAATCTTGGGAGGCCCTTAAGGAAAGATATTCCGGAGCACTGCACAGCCAAAGGAACCCCTTCCTCTAGACACCATATCCAGCTTATAATGAGTAATAAAAGTGTGAGAGGAAGCCCAGGTAGCTGCTGAACAAATGTCATCCAGGGAAACTCTAGACCAGAATGCAGTAGAAGTAGCCATATAATGGGTAGAATGAGTATGAACCCCTTCTGTTTCTGGTAGTCCAAGTTCTTTATATGCTTGTAAAATAAAAAGCGAAAACAATTTAGCGAGAGTCACCTTCAAAACTGGTTTCTCTAAAAAGGGTTTAGCAAAGGAAACAAAAAGCTGATCAGATTTACGGAAAGGTTTGGACCTAAGTAAAAACGTAACTGCCTCTGAACATCCAGCAAATGAAGTTTGTATTCCCCTTTATTTTGAAAATTAGGGAAAAATACAAGCAAATTAACAGACTTGATTAATGTTCGACTCCGAAGCAACTTTATTAAGAAAAGATGGGTTAGTCCTGAGAGACACCCTATCCTTATGATAGACTAGGTATGGGGGGTTTCATACATAGGGCTTAATGATCCGACACCCTCCTGGCTGAAATGATTGCTACCAGGAAGGCTGTTTTCCATAACAAGAATTTCAAGTCAACTGATGCTGCAGGCTCGAACGGGGTCACAACTAAGGTCTGAAGAACTAAGTTGAAATCCAACGGAGGAGAAGGGTGTTTGATAGGTCGTCTCCTTAGAAAAGTACCTTTGATAAAGGTCTTGCAAATTCTGACAGCAGCTAGAGAACCTCAATTTTCCCCTACATGAAAATGGGATACAGCCACCAGCTGGACTTTCACTGTGGAAGAGCCAATCCCCTGCTGGAAAATATGAGACAAAAAGTCTAACACCTCTGGAACTGGAGCAGTAAAGGGATCCAAATTTCTCTGAGAAGCCCAAATGGAAAAAACGTTTCCATTTACTACTGTACACTTTCCTGGTAGAGGACTTGTGTGCCGCTACCAGAATGGATTTAACTGGAGAAGAGATACCAGGAGTCCTGGCAACTACTGGAACTGGAGCAACCAAGCTGCAAGCTTGAGGCTGTCCAGATTCAGAGGAGGAATTCCCGAGGGATGACGAATGAGATCCGGAATGGGATCCAAAATCCAGGGCGGAGCTAGAAGATGAGACCGTAGGCAAGGGAACCAAACTTGACGAGGCCAGAATGGGGCTATGAGGATAACCCTGCTACCAACTGACGAGCTTCCTGTAAGAATTTTGTCATGAGAGGAAGCGGGGGATATGCATAAAGAAGACCAGGTGGCCAAGCATGGACAAGAGTGTCTCTGGGGACTTCCCCCGTTGGGGGAATCAGAGCGAAAAACTTGCTGCACTTCGCATTGTACGGTGATGCGAAGAGATCGCAGCAAGGCTGACCCCACCTGAGGAAGATCTGTTCTGCTACATAAAGGTTCAGAGACCACTCGTAAGGCGAAAGGATAGTCCTGCTCAACTTGTCTGCCAAAATGTTGGACCGACCCAGGATATGCATTGCTATCAGAAAACGGTTGGTGGAGATCGCCCATTCCCAAACTCTCATGGCCTCTCGACAAAGTGGATAGGACCTGGTCCCCCCTCGTTTGTTAATGTACCAGGCCACTGACATATTGTCTGACTGGATTGCAATAGTTCCCAGAGGGAGAGAGGTATGAAGGGCCTGCAACGCTAAAAGGACTGCTCTCATCTCTAGAACACTGATATGCAGAACAGTCCTGCTTGGGGTCCACATGCTTTGGACAGTCCTGCCCACATAATTCCCTCCCACCCTAAGCGGGAGGCGGCCATGGTCACGTTGGCTTGGGGCGGAGGAGTAATAAAGGGGCATCCTTCTTGCAGATCCTGGGATTGAAGCCACCACATGAGAAGCTTTGCACATATTGCTTAGAGGATTCGGAAAGTCTAGCGACTGATATAGTAGAGATCACTGAACTTGTAACGTCCACTGTAACATTCTCATATGCAGACGTGCACAAGGAACCAGATTTATAGCTGTTGCCATGGACCCTAGGGCTCTCAGGACTAACTCCGCTGGGGGTGCAGGAGTATGAAGAAGCGCAAAGACATGAAGGGCCAGGCTCCTAAGTGTGCCTGGGGTCAAAAATATCCTGGCCTGAAGAGAATCTATTCTTGCCCCTATGAAGTCTAGAATTTGAACAGGTTGAAGAGAAGGCGTCTTGAGGTTTATTGCGATACCCAGCCGAGTTGACAACTGAAGAAAAAAGTTTCTGGCTAGCACAAGTTGATGCCTGGTGGGGGCGGTGAGGAGCCAGTCGTCCATGTAAGGGAAGACCTGAATGCCCTGAAGCCTCAGGTGGGCCGCTACAACTGCCATGACCTTGGTAAATACCCTGGGGGCTGTGGTGAGACCAAAGGGTAACACCCTGAACTGGTAGTGACTGGCTCCTAGCCAAAGGCGGAGGAACCTCCTGGATCACCTGTCCATCAGGATATGGTTGTACGCATCTTTGAAGTCTATCCAGCACATCCAGTCTTCCCCTGCAAGAATGGCAGGATGGATTGTAAAGTGACCATCCGGAACTTCTCCTTGGCAATGGACAGGTTCATTGTGGATAGATAGAGGCTCGGCCTCAAGTCTCTCGTCTTTTTTGGCACCAAAAAGAACCTGGAATAAATGCCTGATCTGGACTGGTCTGGGGGCACTAGCTGGATTGCTCTTTTGTCTAGCAGCTTTTTTATTTCCAAAGCTGCCGCCTCCCTTTGAGCGGGTGGGACGTCCGGGAGTCGCCTTGTGGATAGGGGACTGTTTTTGAAGGGAATAGAATAGCCTCTGGATATTATTCGAAGCACCCAGCGATCTGACGTTATGGACTTCCACTGGGCTAGGTGCCTCGAAACCCCCCCCCCCCCGACTGCCTCCAGAGAGGAGCAGTTGGGCAACCCCTCAGGGCTGCTGCACAGATCAGTCAGAAAAGGGTTCCCTTGACACTAAGTTCTTCGATCCCCCTCTGCCTCTTGGCCGGAGTCTGGAGCATTCCGGGACTGCTGAGACTTCTGGCACCACAACAACTTCTGCCCTTGCTGGTTCCTGGAGAAGGACCTTTGAGGGGTTGAGAAGTGGATCCCGATGGCCGACAGCTTTTTTCCATCCTTCGCACTCTGGACTAGCATATCTCGGATGGTCTTCCCGAACAGGGTCGAACTGTCAAAAGGGGCATTCGCGAAGGATGCTTGAAAGGTTCCAAAAAATTACAAAGCCGGAGCCAGGCATGACGCCTCATGGCAATACCGGACCCGGCTGCCCTAGCAGCTCCCTCAGTGGCATGAGAGAGTAGACGCATGGACGTATTTGAAAGACTTGAGAGTGGCCGTACGAGCCGAGAATGTCTGTTTATCCTCGGCCGAAATGGACTCCGGGGAGACTCAGTGTACACTTTCACAAGGTCGCTCTGAAGTCTAATTACGTGGGCCATGTAATTCAGCTCCCTTATAGCAAAGGTAGCTGAAACAAATGTCCACTTTCCAAGACTACCCATTTCCCTAGACTCCTTGTCCGGAGGATGGACAGAGGAACTTTCCCGGGCCAGTTCCTTTTTGGTGGCCGCCACCACCATGGCATCAACTGGGGAACCCTTACTCCAAGTGGGCTTGTCAGCAGGAGGGCTCAATACTTTATCTGGCCATTTGGGTATTGGCTCTACACTGTCCGGTTCCTTCCTTGCTTTGGTGGTAATGAGGTCCACCATAGGGTCAGCCGGGGGGGGCACCTGAGAGGTAGATGGGCCTGTGAATTCCTCCAGAAATACAGTCTTGTCCGAGGAAGGCTTTTGGGTGGACCAGCCCCCCCCCCCCTCTGGTGAAGAATTTCTATTATGTCTCCGAAGGAGACGTCTTCGGGGGTGATCTGGGGGAACCTTCTCCTTCCTCCACGTCAGTATCCTCAGTGAGGGACTCAGGGAGTCCACATGCCTCCTCTTGCACTGGCATTTGCGAGGAGGCCTCCTCGGGGGGGCTCTCTGGGGAGGGCTCACAAACAGTCTCAAATTCCTCAAGGGGAACTGTCTGGGGTGCATTGGACACAGGCTGTCCCTTGAGGACTGGATGATGGAAGACAAACTCAGCTGCGAGGGAGCAGGGGTGAACTCCAAGGAAAGAGTGAGGGGTCTCGATCCCCCACAGAGTACCCTCTCCAAAACGTCGAAGGCTGAAGGGGACCCAGCTTCCCTGAAACTGGTGGGGTGGGTAGCCATGCCCCTCGGATCCAAAGAGGGGATCGGAGCAGAGGCCGGAACAGTCGGACCAAGAGGGATGGTATGCCCCGACCACAATGGGGCTGACGACACACTCATCACCTCGGATCTGATGCCCAGATCTCAGCTCGAGAGCTCAGATCTGACAGGGGATCAGACAGACTCGAGGGCATGGCCGGCATCGAAGTTGGAGGAACCATCAGCACCGAACCCCTGACTCCGGGGCTCCTCAGATCCATGGACTTCAAAACCAGAGTGTGGGATCAGAGGAGGAGCTATTGGGGGCAAAAGTCAGAGCCGAACTCCCTGCTCCAGCTGGGGGGAAGCCAGCAACACTCCCATCTGCAATTGAGTTTGTAGGAACCTTCTCGTCATTCAGTCCATGTTAAGTTTCAGAAAACCAAAAAATGTAGATCCAGGCAGGTGATACGAAACACAAATTACTAAAATTCACTAGTAAAATCCAAATTCACAAACGTAGAAAATAAGCGCTTTTGTTTGTAGCTATGACAAACTTCCTCTGATAAATAATGCATCATTTTCTTTTGGCTTTAAAACACTTTCAAATACAAAACAGCATTCCCATTTGTCTATCTCCCTACAATCAAGTCACACCCCCCTCCCTCATTTATGTACGTAAATGTCAGCAACAAAACAAGTGCAAAAATTCATGCAAGTTAATTAAATAAATAAACAACGTAAATAATCCTAAAACATTGTTTACATATTATAATCCAATTATGTCAATATGGCAAACAAATTGTGCAATAATGCACGTCAGCTTCAGAGAGGCTCCTTGTGGATTCTTGAGGACGCCACAGACACCGGCCGGGAGGGCTGATGCGAGGACGACCTCGAAGTGGGCCAAGCCTCCTCCTCTGTGGAGAATCGTGGAGAACGGAGCCGAGGGGAAGACGGCCTAGCAACTTTCTCTGGAGTAGAGATCACTTTAGCAGGGGGGGACAGATCTGAGGCCGCTTGTCTCTTGAGACCCCTCTCCCTGTCTCCACCTCTCTCTTTTTCTCTCTCTCTCTTTTTCCTTGTGTTTCTCCTTCCTGGCCTCTCTCTCGCCCTGTTTGGAAGTGGGAGTGGGAGTCCCGGACAGGGGAGGAGGACTGGAAGCCTAAACAGCCGCAGCTGTGGCTGAAGAAGACAATGCAGAAGAGGTGGCTGATTCTACTGGCAGAAGACCCGTCAAAATCAGCTTGGTCCTGCGATCCCGCAGGGCCCAGGGGTTGAATGCTGCACATATCTTGCAGCCCAGTGTGAGATGTGGAACCCCTAGACAAACCACGCACAGACTGTGACCATCGGCCGGCGACAGCTTATGGCCACACTCTGTGCACTCAGAGAACGTTGTTTTTTGTGCCTCAGACATATCTAAGCTAACTAGCCAAGCACACAAACACACACACACACACACACACACACACACACGTTAAGTGCGGGAAGGGGAGGCCTACACTGGGTGAAAGTTATAAAAACTATCTTTTTCTACTATTTTTTTTTTTATATACGCAAAATTCGAGGTTAAAGAGGGAAAGGGATTAACTAATTTAACACACTCACATACCACACAGATCGAAAGTTTGATGAACAAACTAATTATACCTGCCTTTAGCTCAAGAATCCCGTGTTGGCAAAGCCACGGCAAACGAGATCTGAGGACTGGAAGGAGGTTGCAGTGTAGTATGGGTAAGGGGGAGGAGCTTGGTAAGCTGCCGTCTCGGATCTGTATCTGATCCGGAACCCATAGGTTGATGATCAAATGAAGTTAACTACTTCAGATCACGTTTTTATTTGGGGAATTTGGAAAATTCCAAAATAAACTGGAGAGATCTAAGTCAGTTTGTACTCCCTTCTGCAGTATGCGGAGTACCAAATGCCTGTTATCAACCTCCAAAGTGGCAGGGACTGAGATTTTTTCCATAAAAGAAGGAAAAGAAAGGGGCCTGGCCAAAGTGGAAAGAGGAGAGACAGAGATTGCTAGTCATATGTTTGAATTCTTCTCAGCAGAGGATCATTTAGGTCCTTTGAAATCTGATTTTGTTTTCCCCTGCCTCTATTTTTAGAAATGTTTTAACCTTTCTGCCATGACTTTTAGCCTCTGTGAAAGGAGGGTCCAGCTTTAGAAGGGTCATTCCTATAAAATGTCACAGGGAGAGAAAAGGTTGTTTAAAATCTTGCATGATTTTCTCCCCTCTTGCAAATTTTTGAAAAACAACCAAGTTAGTCAAAAAGTTAGTGAAATAGGAAGGGTCCCCAGTAGGGACACTTGTCCACCCACAGTGACCGGAAACTGGCACAAGCCGTATGGCTGACAGACCGAATTAACAAATGAAGTCTCTTTTCTAGCTGGTGGCAAGAATGTTCTGAGGAACTTTGCACCAATACTTACCTTATGTAGCACCATACACTCTCATGAATATGTCAAATGTATGGTGAGAATGGAAGGTGCCCAAGCACTGGTATATTGGCTGGACGTAAAGTATCCTCGGCAGGATTCCCATTGGTGAGCAATACTACAAAAGTGATCAAATGAGGGACATACCTGCCAGCCACAAGAACACAAGTGGTACTGATTACTTAGCTACTAAAAACTAAGAAACTTCAGTCCTTATACAAATAAATGAATGAAGGTACAGCATATAGCAATGAAATACAAATATCACTGCACAGCAACATAAACCTCTTGATGACCTGTACAGATTAAAAGAAAAATACACATGAAAATGTACGAAATATGGATGCAAATAAAGGTTCATAAGTGGATATCAGGTGATCAGTCACTGAGATCATTAAAAAAATTAGCTAAAACAACCTTGAAGTGTGCACTTACTCATGAAGCATTCACCTTAGTAAATGCACACCTGCTCAAGAAGTAATTATCCCCAGTAATGTATACCCAACTGGAGTATTTATACTTGCTTACTAGTTAGCATTCACTTCAGAAATGATCAACCCGAAGTAGTACAAACATTCTAAGCATGACTTTATGGTAATTTGGCTACAGATTATAAATCTTTTCTCCCTCCATCATGTAGAACCTTTCCCCCAATTTATGGGCAGGTGTACAATAACACACACACACACACACACGGCACTTCATTATGAGCAGAAAATGAGAATGCCAACAAAAACATGAATTCACAACAAGTGAATGAAACATGTTTGGAAAGGCTTGGTAAAACAAAATGCTATCAAAACACAGATTTATTTTCAAGGAAACTCACACATTCTACAATGGGAAAGACATGAGCAGCACAATATGCCAGTATACGAGCCAATCAAATCGCAAAGCGGAGCCACCTCTGTTCAATGTGGAACAGCAGGCTGTTCTGCATTGAACAGAAGAGGCTCTGCTGTGCGAATTTTTGATTGGCTCGTATACTGACATACAAGCCAATCAAAAATTGCAAAGCAGAGCCACTTCTGCTTAATGCGGAACTGCCTGCTGTTCTGCATGAACTAAATACTTTTTTTTTTTTTTTTGGTCTTCACTTAGCGCGAGTGAAAGACTTTTTTTTGGTCCCTACCCGGCCCTTCAGAAATCTGGCAACCCTGCATGCCATCCACACAAATATACAGTCATTATGGAATGCAGTAATAGCAGACAAGTGTGATCCCCTAAGGAAAACTGCTGGGCTTGACAATTAAGTGGTTTAGTCTTAAAAGTCTATATCTGCAGCATACCTATCAACTGTCCCAGATTTTTGGGGATGTTCCTGATTTTGACTAAAATTTTAGCTCCACCTCTCAATCTCTCCCAAACCTGGTGTTTTTTGGAGAAAACATCGTGGATTACACTTAAGTAACAACAACAGAGTTACAAACTTTTTCTACTTCAGAAAATGTATATTCATGTTCTCTTATTCTGTCAGTGACTCAAGTTAACAGTATTATTGTTCTTGTTTACTTTTGCATTTGTCCCCAATTCTGATGAAGTTCATCCCTGACTGGTTAAAAGCTATGTTCTGCAGTAATAACCTCCCCAAAAAAAGGTGTATACTTATAACAGTAAAGGATAACAGGAAGACTACTAAATATATGAAATGTAGACAGAGTAGAACAGTACCAACAAAATGTGAAATACATCCTGCATGACAGAAAAAAAAATTCACATCAAGTAACATCCACCATACCTTTCAACTGTCCTGATTTCCGCAGAATGTCCAGATTTTTGCCTCATATTTTTGGTCTGCTTCTCATAAAATTTGTGGGGTTTTTTTGGCAAATCATTAAGGATTTAAGTCAATAACTAATGACATACATTTGAGTTTCAAACTTAACAGCCTTCAGAAAATGCATGCTAACACAAATCCTGTTATTCTAGCAAGTAAGTTAAAGAGCAATATTTAAAATCTGTCCCTATTTTGGGGGCTTTGTCCCCCCAATATTTTAGGCTTTGCCCATGTTTATTAAGAGGTTAACAAGTACAACATCCACTGTTCTCATAGACCCCTCCAAAAGGTACTCATATCGGTGTCATACCAATTTTCTTAAAACAAGACATTCAAAGGATTATTACACTACAGATATAAACCAAAAGCAAAAAAGGCAGAAAAAAGTGAATAAAATAACACATAAAACCTACAAATGAAAAGTTCTATCGCCACCTTGTGGAAATCTCTGTGCAATCAATATGGAAATATTTTATAACACACTTCAACAAGTATTTACCAATTTACAAATAACTTTCTTCAGATAGCCAAATGCAATGGAACCAGGAAGAGACAGGCAGATTAAATTACATTTAATTTTCAGATGTGACCAACACAGACCAGCATTCAGAAAGAAACATAAAATGACCTCCCTGCAATAGTGTAGTGCAGATAGTGTGACTTAGCCCAATGTGGATCAGGTGCCAAGAATTGTTGTGCTGGGGATAGTGCTGCATAACAAACACTTGCAGTTGCAAAAATGTTAATCAATGCACAAAAGAACTATAGTGATCATGTGACCAGGGCGCATCTGCATACAGATAGCATGTCTGACGCTGCACACATTAAAGCACCCATAGCTGACATGGGCATAGGTGGGAATCCACACAAACGTTCAACAGCAAAGTGTCAGCTAATTCTGTTACATAAATGGAACGGAAATGGGGTGATAGGGCAATCGGAAAACCAGAAGACAAAGCAGAGAACAATGGCATGGGAAAACCTGGGTGGGGGGAGAAGGGTATATTTTATTTTTGGAAGAGCTGCCTGTTTTGAAGAACAGTAGTGGGGAAAGGTAGAATAGGGAATGTGCGAAAAAGGAGGAGGGTACAGGGATGGCAGCAGAGACAGACAAACATAATGGAGACGCAGACTGATGGAGGGCAGTGACACAAATGTCGCAGGTGACAATGGACAGACAGATTGAAATAGGGAGGGCAACTAGTAACAGGAAGAACTGAGGTACAAACAAGGGGACGGGGAATGACATACAAGGAAGGGGAACACAATGAAAGGAAGAAATGAGTGGTTAATGAATGCCAGTCAAGCAGACCCAGAGGGAAGTCCTCCCAGAAGTCAGTCAGTCACCTATATGCCTAACATCAAGGGTGGACTCTGCCTTTTGTGGCACTAACACTGGGTCTACATTGTTGTGCAACTTCACCAGCTATTTAAAAAGGTGCTCCAGCATCAAGCCACCAGTCCACCTTAGTCATCACCATCCACCAAACCTCACACAGTTTGACCCCAGAATGCCTCTCGGTGTCACACTCTTATGACAAGCTGATGCCACCCAGCAGTGAAGCAGAAAAGGTGCTAACTAGCAAGCTCTTTTGGTCACCTTCCAGAGTGACTCTTGTACACTCTGCAGACAGACAGACAGGCTTACAGACTGCTGGGGACCCAGAGGTTGGCAGAGTGACCAGTACATGGTGCAATGGTTTCTGCTTTCCCTCTGCCTACAATACAGCTGATCCTGCAAAAATCAAAAAAAAGAAAGGAGAAAAACAAAATAACAAAGCAACATACTACAAAAGCAATGGAAAAAATAAACAGGAAACAAATATAAATGGTCAGTGATATGTGGTACAATTTATTAGAAAAGGACTGGAAATGGAGGAACCCACCCCCACCAAAGCAACATATTACAATGGCTGTCAATGAAACACTGAAATACAACACAAATTAAAATCCAAGAAAACCAATTCAAGTACATGTGGTACAGTTCTAAAACCTCTTCGCTCCACTGGTGGTGAAAATCTGGATAGTGCCTCTACAGGTCACTATACCTATGCTGCCAAAGCTCACCAGAGTGAGAGGCATCAGTGTCATTATTCACTACCTTGGCAAGCTTGTGCCTGGTATCTACTCTACACAGTGGATTCTAATCTGGCAGCAGATGCTTCCTATGATATCTATGTAAAAGAAATAAAAAGATCTTGCACTTCCTTCTGCACCACATGCAAGTACTGCCAGAGTCTGATCCTGATGAGGAGATGTCCATTCATCAGGTCAAGCCCAGGAGCTAAAACGGCAACTGGAGCAAACAGCTGCACATAGCATCAATGAGCAAGAAAGCTTGATGTCCATCAATAATAGCATGATGCAAGTGTTCACTAGCGTGATACAGGGTGATATTACTACAGCCAGGATGCAAAGGGATGCATATCCCCCATAAGACTTCAAAGCACCTGCATGGGCATGACATTGCAATGCAAAGTGTAGTTAAGTACTGCCATGATCCCTAGATGTGCACACCCTATGTGACCTCTCTCATGCTTAAGCAGGAATAAATAGGCCCTATAACAGGGTGATACTGCATCATGTTACTGCTGCAATTTAGAGATGATCATGCTAAATCATCTCATTAGCATCTCAGCTATGAAAGAAGCCCCATTTCAGTGCAACAGAAAACATGGTCACCACAGTGCAGGAATAAGTGTATATCAGAATAAACTGCCACAGAGGGAAACCAACAGCAGGCATGTTACCCACTAATGGACTACAGAAATCAACACTCAAGGTGGGAAGACAGCAACAGATCTGGTCACACAGAAGTGCACTGTTACGTGGTGACACTACACAGACCATGACAGGGGATTGATATGCTGAGGGATTCAAACAGAAAGGGAACAGCAAGGGCAAGTTGCACTACTGTGCGCCTGTTTTTTTCATCCTGACAAGGGCACAGTTAACAGGCAGGAAAGAATGTAGCCCTGCTGGAAAGGAATGGAGGGAAGTTCAACCAGACGTGGCACAGGCATCTATCATGTGGTAGGTAAGGTACATCCAGACAGGATGCATGGAACAGAGAAACTCTGTTATAGTCTTACTATGTAGGCATCTACACACTGCCATACGCACACAGGCAGCATGACAATTTACATGAGAAGGTCTCCAGTGCCCCAGGAACAGACTGTGCTACTGACACAGGTGGGAAGAACAGTACAAATACGTCACATAAACACAGCTGCCACACTGACACTGAGTTGGAAGAGTTACCATAATGCAACACATACGTCTGTGGCACCACAAGTGTGCTGGATAGTTTGAAAGGAAGAATTGGTTGCACAGACTGTGTGCACGTCCTAGAATGAGACTGAGGAATGGCAACAGCCGGAGAAGTTCACCACACAGAAGAAAAGGTACGCATGTGCCCATAGGCTATGCATAGGACTGACATGTAGCAATCTGTGTGCCACAAAGTAGGGATCACAAATATATATCAATACTGCCACACACATTATCTGTGTAGATTTACAAGTTCATCTGGGAGAAGATACAGCACAATAGGTCAGCACATGTTTGATCTCAGTTGCTTAACAGAGGCTGCTGCTGATGACACAATGTAAATGGCACAGTCTGATGACACAATGGCACTGTCAGCAACTCTTATCATTAGACATCACATTCAAATCATCCACAGGTGACCAAGGAGGGTCCAGATGAACAAACTGCATCACCTGTGTTTGGGTGAAGATCATCCTTTTTATATACAAGCCTCCACCCCAGACACACAGCACCAACACAGCCAGCACCAGACAAACTTTGACCAAAGTGTGCCCACTCAGCACAAGGAAGAGCCATATAGGTAGCCATCACCACCATGACTGCAGAACATTCCCTGACCTAGGTACTACCCATGGCATCACTCAGCAGATGTGCAGGTCAGAGATTCTTGCACAGTCAGCAACTAAAAAGACCATGACCTTCATGGTGGGGTGGCATTTGTCAATGAGATCAATATTAGGGTCCTACAACATATACCTATGGATTTCTCTTACAACTGGGGACAAGTAACTGGGACCTGTCTGCTGCTCTCTGTTAGATACTGTATTTTAGTGCTAGGTCTGACAGGATCAAGTCTGCTGTCATAACTGGACCTGCTTCATGACAGGTATCTGTCACTCTCCACTGCAACCTGTCTTGAAGTGAATTATAAGCCTATTTCTGTGGCTGCTGTGCCACCAGGGTGTTTCCTTCATGCACCACTCAACCCTTAGAAGATATGATGGTGGAGTGGCCATTTTCCTTCACTATGTCCCAGGAATGAAGCAGGTCACAGCTGGGGCTTTCAACTCATTTGAACATGTCACTTATACAGGTAAAAACTGTTGGCACCACCTTGTCTACCTGTCCACTACTGCAACATGAACTGTAGGAAAGCCCTTTACATAATTTATATGTACGTACCTCCTGGTAACAATATACCCACTTTAGAAGCCTTTCTCAACTGGGTATCTACTACTTACCCCCAAGAAACTGTAATTCTTGGTGACTTTAACATAGACTGGAAAAGTATTAATGCTGAAAATCCTACTTCTCACATTAACCTCCATGGTTTCACCCAAACCATGACCTCAACTACAAGAATCAATAAGCCTAATAATAAAGACAGCATTCTTGACTGGATACTTATAAACAAAGACAAACAATTATATGATGTAGGAACCCTGCCAGATGATATCAGTGACCACTGTCTTACTTATATTACAAGAGACAAGATTGAATTTCCAAACCTCCCAAACATTAGAAAAATACGTTCAACCAAACATTTTAACATAGATTCATTTCAAGCTGAACTGAATTCATGTAACTGGAACCCCTTAAAAACACTTCCTCTGGAAAATGCAGTATTATACTTTAATACTACCTTCTTATCCATTCTTGATAAACATGCCCCCGAACGTACTGTCAGAATGAAACCTAACATTGCCCCATGGCTCTCTAAGGAAACTAAAAACTTAATTCTCTCCAGAAACAAAGTATGGGCTTTATGGAGACACCATAGAAATAACCCTGATCTTATCCACTTCCGTCAGCTTAGAAATCTGACAAAAAAAGCAATTATTACTGACAAAAAAAACTTTTACTGTAGACTCCAACAAACAAACCATAACAACCCCAAACAGTTCTGGTCTTCAAGTCAATAAACTCCTTTCCCCAGGAACAACCAAAACTCCCACCCCTCTTAATGCTGACCCAGACAACCCCCACCAAACTGCTAATGCTTTTAACTCTTTCTTTATTGACTCTATCCAAACCCTAGCCAGACAAATGAACATCAACAATGTCTCCCCTCCAAGTTACCCTATGGACCCATCCTATAACTTTACACTACTACCTATCCCCACATCTCTTAGAAGATATGATGGTGGAGTGGCCATTTTCCTTCACTATGTCCTAGGAATGAAGCAGGTCACAGCTGGGGCTTTCAACTCATTTGAACATGTCACTTATACAGGTAAAACTGTCGGCACCACCTTGTCTACCTGTCCACTACTGCAACATATTTTACTTATTTATTCTCTTTATACATATGTTAACCAGGTAGATACACTGGTCTAAAGACCCTTTTCAGACATGAGCTGAGCCCCAAAGACAAGATGAATAAATTATTTGAGAAGCTAAGAGCAATAACATCAGCATCAATAATGACGCAATATTGAGTATCACAATAGCACACGATTTACAAAAGTAAATGTAAAGCTACGTCCCAGCACTGTAACAGTATTAGAATCCCAGAAAAAAATGGAATTAGTGACTGGAACACCAGTAATGACAATTCACATCAGAAGAATTTGGAACTTTCATGTATATAGTACCTACAGTGCAATTTCAAAGAGAAAATTTACCAGTGTTGTATCCTAGTATGTATATTTTGATATTATACTAAACAGTGGCTTCACTTTAGAAGCTTGAAATACTGAAATGTCAAAATTCAGTATTTCAAGCCCGTAAAGTGGAATCCTGAAAAGCAAAATTCAAAACCTCGAATACTGTGGTTATGGATTCATGTAAGTGTGTGTGTGTGTGTGTGCGTGTGTGCGTGTGTGCGTGTGTGTGTGTGTGTTAAGGGTTTTGGGTAGGGGCTGTGGTGTGTGTTTTGTTGCTGTGATGTGTGTGTACGAGCAGAATGTAGCTTGTGTGGTGGTGTTTGTGTGTAGTACGACCTCAGAGTTAGAATATTTAAGTAGGGGGATGTGGGGGCACAGCCCCCCACATGGGGGTACAGGGGGGCTTTCCCCTGTTTTCATGTAGTAGAGAGCGTTTGTGTGTGGGGAGGATGGGGTGTGTGTGTGTGTGTGTGTGTGTGTGTGTGTGTGTGTGTGTAGTAGAAGCGCGAAATTCAAAATCTCCAGTGTGTGAGATTTTGAATTTTGCGCTTCTGAGTTTTCTAAGTTTTAAAGATTCGACTTTATAGCTTCGAAATACTGAATTTTGACATTTCAGTATTTCGAGGATATAAAGTGAATCCACTAAACAGTACATAGAATGCAATTTTGAAGAGGAAAATTAACAACGTTGGTTACGGCTTGTTGAATTTAAAAGAGAACGTGTTACACACCCAAAGCAGTGACTACGTTAATTGTTTTATAGAGACAAAGCAGTGACGACGTTAATTGTTTTATAGAGACAAAGCAGTGAAGACGTTAATTGTTTTATAGAGACAAGGGGTGATATGATGAAGCATTAAATAGGACAAAGTGTCATTCTTGAAGTGCTACATTATACACAAAAAGTTGCATTAGGAAATTGGTTATAGCCAGGTGGCAGTGACTTGACCATGATCGTCAATGTAGTATCACTGAGATGATTTTGTGATGTGATTTTTAGTGAATTTCTAAGTGACTGAGAGATGTAATGGATCTAATTACTATCTTTGGGTATCTTGTTCCAATATTTTGGCCCTGTTTTGGATTACGACCTTTCAGCAGTTGTTATGGTATAGAGTGGTCTAATGAGTAGATTGAAATCAACATATTTGAGCAAGTAGGATGGATTTTAAATGTAGGCAATTTTTGAGTGGTAGGCACAACCATTCATTTAGCAATTTAAAGGAAAATGTACTAAATAGGAATCAAGCTGTATAGGAACCACTTGCATTTTGCCAGGGTGGTGCAGTGATGTTCTTGTGAGATGCAGAGATGAACGAATTGCGACATTTTATTTCCTGTCCTTTGGAGGGTTTGTATGTTTTGATGCAAGGCGAAGGTTATGAGTGGGAGGGAATACTGTATCTTGCAGCACTTATTTAACTATTATGTGGAAAGTTTTGTAGGCTTCTCTAAGATCTGTAATAACCTTTTGTGCCTGGGCATCTACATGAGGTGTAAATGACAGAGCTTGGTCCAAACATAGCCCAGGTACTTTGTCGAGTGATATACGGTAGTGAACATTAGAACGGTGCAAGGATGTGCAGTAGTTGTGCTGAGGACAGCCATTCATGTGTTCTGAATAGCATACAAGTGGGATTTTTTTAAATCTGTGACAGCTTATTACAAAAGAAGTTATGCACTCACCATAACGTTCCATCTGCATTGTCCATTTTCATTTTTCCTCAACATGTTGCTTTTGGATCCGATCCTTGGATATGACGTGGTCACTTTTTACAGCTCAAGGATACTACAAGCTCTCAAGCTCCTCACTTACCCATAATGCAAGCAGTTCTCCTCTTTATCCCAGATCTCTTCCCTTTGTTGGTGCCAAGAACCTATCTAGTCTCTTGGGGATCAGCTCAACATAACCAGACTCTCTACATGCCAGCAGAGAGACCAAATCAATGAGCTCATTAGTGAGCAAAGTCACCCAGGAAGTAGACGGGCCAGAAACAAATGCCTCAAGGAATACCAAAACCTCTTGAGAAGGGTTATCAGTAGACCAACCACCCCCTTTGTTTAAGGGTCGCTAAAATGTCTCCAAATGAGACATTATCAGGTGATGATCTTAGGGACCCTTCCCCTTCATCGAAATTGGTATCTTCTGTGACCGACTCCTGAGGGGAGTCCAAGTGCCTCCGCTTGCACTTACTCCTCATAGGGACTTCTTTGGTGGGGTGTTCTGGAAAAATACTGGAATAAATAATTATACCCTGCTGGGTAGCCAGAGACTATGGGCTGGCTGTCCCTGTGGTGTAGAATGTTGAGGCTCAAGACACAAAGGCATCTGGGATCCAGAGGGAAGATCCAAGGGGGAGGAACCATCTGTCTTCTAGAACAGAACACTCTCTTTACCAACTCAAAGGCAAAATGCTCAGTGGAGAAAGAAGCTGTTTGAACTGAAAAGACATGCTTCAGGACCGCTGGCTTCCTCTGACCCGAAAGCACACCACCCTAGGCAAAAGTCAGAACTGTGCTATAAAATGCCATGGCTCTCAGGGGCAGAGCCAGCTCCAACAGCTTCAGAGTAGATTCTAGCACCTCGGATCCAACAATGAAGCTTCACCTCTGAGACTCATCTGGCACTGACATGCTTGGAGCCAGCGCACTCACAGAAGATATTGGATCTAAAGATAAACCAATCTTTGGATCCAAAACAGACGGCACCGGAAGTCTCAGATCCAAGGGCTCAGAAGCCGAAGGACGTACTGGAGAAGGAGCCAAGATTGCTGGAATAGTACTAGTAAAGGTCTCCGGACCCATTGGGGTAGGAGCCAGGAGAACTCCCATCTGAATTTGTGTCGAGAGAAACATCCTCATCATTCATTCTACATCAGCTTCTGCGAGACTTCTGGAATAACAGAAAAAACCTATGGGGGGAGCACTTGAATGCCGCAGTCTTTCCAGGAACGGGGATGGGAGCCGAGAGAAAACAGGATCCAAGGAAGATGCATAGCTTGTTCTAGGTTGCTGCTTTGGTTCAGAAGGAGTCGGATCCAAGGACATGGATATGGATATGGTAACTGAAGAAGTTGGATCCAAAGGAGGCTTGCCCTTAGGATCCAAAGAGGAATAAGAGGCTCCGGGTTGGTCATAATGCCTTTTCTTGACGACTTTTTTATCTGTCTTGGAGGTCTGAGCTTCAGTAAGCGAGTCTCCAAAGGCCGAAGGAAGAACACTCTTGAAAATAAGTTTGTTCTTCCTGTCCACCAGTGTTATGGGATTGAAAGTTTTACAAATAGAGCAGGAAGATTGCAAATGGTCAGGATCCAAAGCAGTATACACACAAATCATGGGCATCTAATAACGGGATTTTATGCCATTTGTCACACTTTTTAAAACCTAATGGTTTATCCACCATTTTAAACAGCTATGCACCATGGTTAGTATCCCATTCTAGAAAAAAAAAAAGACGAGTTAAAGCAGAAAGTTTTTTTTTTTTTTAACAACACAATAATACTGTATAGCTAAATAAGAAGAGACTACCAACAATGGTAAAGAGGAACTACCAAATGGTAAAAAGAGAAGAAAAAATACCAACGGTAACAAAGACTTATGCTGAATACGTAGGTTAAGAAAGGGAAAAATTAATGAAAAGGGATGCTTTAAAGAGGTATAATGTAAAATATCACTCATCTTTTAAACAAATGCTTGAGAGCTGCAGCGACCATGTCTGTACACAATGGTGGCAAACAAGATCTACGGTAAAGAGGGGGACTGCTGCATTATGGGAAAAGGAGGAGCTCAAGAGCTTGTAGCATTCACAAACTGTAAAAAAGCAGCCAGGTTAGATCCACCATGAAGAGGAATGAGTGAAAATTGACAACATCAGATCTAGTTTTACAGTAGCCTTAAGTCATTTTTTAAGGAGTTTGAGACATTTTGTGCGGATGCTGTTGATATGACAACACCATCAGCACATTAAGCAAACATGGAAGACTTCATGGGATGTCATTAATGAATAATGAGATCAAACTGCATAAAATAATGAGATTAGTAGTGGTCCCATGATCAATCCCAGGGCACACCAATACAACTGAAAAGACAGCAAGTGTCATTAGAGTGGGCATTCATGGTGAATGCTCTTTCCAGCAGATAGTTTGTGAAACAAGTACATATTTCATCAGAAAAGTGACACTTTTTAGCTTTTATATCAGTATTCTATGGTCAATGCATTCAAAAGCTCTCTTGAGATCTATAACATAATGCCAACAAGTTTCCCCTTTTCAAAGTTGTTAAAGATGATATGGTCTAGCAGTAATATGGCAGCTGTGGTGCTGTACATCGGTTTGAAGCTGTATGGTCAATGCATTCAAAAGCTCTCTTGAGATCTATAACATAATGCCAACAAGTTTCCCCTTTTCAAAGTTGTTAAAGATGATATGGTCTAGCAGTAATATGGCAGCTGTGGTGCTGTACATCTGTTTGAAGCTGTGCTGTTTATCTGTAAGGATGCTATACTGAAATGTGTAGTCTAAAATTTGTTTGTAAATTATTCTTTCAAAGAGCTCATCTAAAGGGTCTGTAGTCTTCTGATGTTTATAAGGTAGGTAGATTCTGGTAATGTGATTATGAAGAGTGTAAGAATAAGAGTGCTACAAAGTGACAGTGAATATGTGAGTTAGGGGCTATGCTCATTTGTCACTTTCTACTTTTTCTCCTCCCTGTCGCAGCTAACCATCAATTGTCACGAGCTATTCTCCTCATTCACAGGGTCTTCAAGACCCACCTTAGCAACCCACTGTGTCAACCCGACCAGCGTCTGGAGCTGGTGAGGAGTTTGGGGATGATGATGCAGTATCATTCTGCTGCTGGGGAGTGCATGCTAACTCACTCCTACTGCCTCCATGGGCAGCTTTGCAAGCTCCACAATCAATGTTTTTGAGTTGTACGTGGGCTGCACTCATGAGCAAACTCCCAGCTAAGTGGCACACCACTTATGCAGCACAAGAGCTCACTAGTCCTGTGACACTGATTCACTGCAGCATGACTAGGCTGCTCTTCTCCCCCAGGATAGATGAACTGATACTGGCTACTCACTCCAATCCTCCCAGTGCTGTCCCTAGTGTCCATGCCACTAACAGAAAATTGGTTTGCTCTATTCCTAATTTAAATTCCTAATGTATTTGACTTTCAGCTTTTTAAGTCAGGTTTTGCTGTTTTTCACTTACATGTTTTTATTTACATGCTTTTAATGTTTACTATACTTGAACACAAAACAAATATAAATGCACACATACAATGTTAATTTTAATTTTAATTGCATTAATATTTCATAATAGATAACTATTGGTTTTAGATTTCTTACACTGATCTTTTACACAATTATTTTAAAATATTATTTTAAAATACTGCTTTAAAACAATGTGTTAGATGAGAACTGTTTAAGCTATATACTTTAGGTAATGAATGAAGGTGGTTGCCAGTTTAAGAGCAGCTGATTCCTGCTGATTCAGGAACCAGCTGACTTTTCACTTCCTATACAGTGTATGGCCTATGTTGTATAATTATCTGAAGAAGTTGGACTATGTGGCCTGACGAGACGAAAAGCGCTTTATGTGATTTTTTTGTTTTTTGTAATAAACAGTACGTTAACTCATCGTGCTTGCAGGATTTATTTGGGCAGTTGGATACACTGTGGTGCTTCTTCTTTTGGTAGTACGGATCCAGTTTGTGTTTGTGTCTTAGCTTCATTTGTTTTTCATGGAAGAGCCTACAAATGTACCTGCTTCCCTCACTTCTGACCTAGATGGAGGTATGAATGAAACGGAAGGAGCACTATCTATTTTATCGGTTCTAGTGCTTAAATTATTTAAACAGCTTGACGTACTGGCGGCTAGAGTTGACAGTTTGGCTGGGAAACCTATGGCGCCACCCATTACAACAAAAGCACCTTCATTACCATCTACTAAACAACAGAAACTAGTAAGTCCTTTGTCTAACAACTCTATGGATACACCAGACAAGGATCCTCTTCTCAACATGTCTATTCACCCCACACCGCAAGAAGAACTGGAATGTGGACATAACAACAGAGGCGAAGGCCATGTTTTACAAAGAGAGCACACTTCTAATGGATCAGTGGCAAACCTGAACTTTAACTTTGACCTTTCTTCTTGGTCAGAACAGTTACCAACTTTTCAGCTTCCTACTTCAGCTCGAACACAAGGTGAGCTAATTACTGAAAATGTACAATCTGAAACATTGAATGGCAAACAAACTATTAGACTTAAAGTTACTTAAATACAAAAAAACTACATTTGGAACTAGCTTATTTTAAACAATGTATTAGCGAAGGCATAGTTCCAAAAGGTCTTCGAATTTGGCAATATCCCACTGGGCTGGTAGGAGGTTCGGAATTCCACCAGGACTTAATAAAAATGTTTAATAATCATGGTATTGAACTGTTACAACTTATAAGTAAGCATTACAAAAAACTACAGATGACTTATTACAGGAAGCTACTAGGTTGGATGGTGAAATAAAGAGACAGTGACTTTTTTCGTTATAAGTATGAATATGAAAGATAGTTTTCTACTATTGACCATTACCTTGAGAAATTAAAAAACAACAAAGTCAAGAAACTAAACCGTGACAGGTAAGCCTATGATAAGGGCTTGGCATATCCAGCACCTCCCTTGTCCCAGACAAACTTTGGTAACATCAGGGACCAAAGTCAGGGTACGACAACAGGGGGAGTTGGTGGAGCCACGGACATGCATGAATTGGACCAATTTGAAGAGGGCTGGACACAAATGCCCAAAAAGAAAGGCAATGACAACAACAACAGCAATAAAAAGTACAAGACTAATTCAAATGGGGTTCAAATCAATAGACAATGCAGCTAACCAGGGTAATGACTTCCACAATGCTCACTACGGTCCAAGAAGCCAAAATGGCTTTGGTAATCAGGATTTTCAAGTTTCTGCCTCGGGGTACAACCTGAGGCAAGGCACGAAGAAAACGTACTATCATTCACACCAGTAACTAGTGAACATACTAATGTGGGCACTACGGATCTTTCCATTGCAGACCCGACACAGCAGGAGAAACCAGACGATGAGAATGCACTTTTAGAAGAACCAGTTGTTACTATTGTATACAATTCCACTGGGGACTTTAAGATTTTTAATTACTCTGACTTTCATGTTGATACTACTTTAGCGAATTTATTAGCAAAAGGTTTCACTTTTGTTCCCTCATGTAGAACCAACGTAGCAGAGTTTATTATTGACCTTAAATTATTCATTAGGAAGTTGAATTTAAACTTATTACTAGGAGAAGCACCAGCCTCCCTCTATCACACCATTTTATATTACTAGTACATTTTGTCCCCATCCCCATCCAGACGTGGTTTTGTTTGAAAAAATATGTATGTTAGATATTTTTCACAAAATAAATAAGATGAATAATGAATACACTACTAACTTTTACTATAACATCACCAAGAAAAACAAGCACTTGTGTATCTGCAACAAGCACACGTCAGGACTATGAAACCAGACAAAGGAGGGGGCATAGTTATTTTCAATTTGGATGATTATAGCAATAAAATTCAGACCATTTTAGAAAGTGACACTTATGAGGAGGTATCAAAGAATGAATTAAACATAGCTTATAGAAGAGTTAAGGCATTTCTTGAAGAATTATTCATTGAAGCAAGGATAAATATGACTGTAGCAAATTATTTACATATGTCGGCCCCAAGGATACCTACTATTTTTGGAGTACTAAAAATACATAAAAGCATACACAATCCACCCATGAGACCATTGGTCGATGCTAGAGCAAGTATTACTTATGCTTGCTCTAAATTTATTGACCACACTTTAAAGACATATGTGGCTCAATAAAAGTACATTTGCAAAGATTCTTGGACATTTTTGGACAATATAAACCACCTTCAATATCAAGACGATTTAAACTTTCTTACAATAGATGTGAAAGATTTGTATTCATCAATTCCCCACACAGAGGGAATTGAATTGGTGAGTTTATTACTACATGATATGGGAGACCCCTAGAATTAAATAAAATTGTTGGCTGAATTATTGGACAGTTCTTTCCAACAATTACATCACTTTTAACAACAGATACTACTGACAAAAATTAGGAGTGGCGATGGGCTCTCCATGCGGCAGTACATTTGCAAATTTAGTAATGGCCTACTGGGAACATGAACATGTCTTTGTTGTAACTACATACACAAGTAAGATTAAATATTATATACGTTTCCTGGATGATATATTTATCCTGTTCCAGGGTAACCAACAGGAGGCTTCTAACTTTTTAACTTACTTGAACAACACTAGTACATTCTTAAAATTCACATATAATTTTTCACAGGATAGAATTGCTTACTTGGATGTCGATTTAAGTAAGGATAGACAAAATCAATGTTTTAAAGCCAGGATTTATAGAAAGGAAACATATTCAAATGCATTTCTTCACTACAGTAGCTGCCATCCGGCCCATCAAAAACGTTTGGTTGTTAAGGGCCAATTTGTAAGGGCAGCTCGTTACTACTCTGGGCACAGAACAAGGAGGACTGCGTGTGGTAAAATGGTCAATATATTCAGTGCCCCACACCAAAAACACTTACCAGAGAAAGACTCCTGAATCCTCAGTGCCAGGAAAGTACTGAAAGAAGACCCCAGGGAGCTTCTTAGGTTCTTATTAAGCTCATCACCAAAGGAGGCCACCAAGAAGCTCAACCATTACTAGTTGGAGACTACTAATGTTCCCCATTAAGTACACTTTGTCCATATACCCCACGTGGGAATTTTTGATCAGTCACCCAATCTGGTTTTAATAGCTACTAGGAAAGCATTACATTTGACAGACAAAAAGTGGTCTATTCCAAAATGGGGGATACGATGGGTTAGATATTTGTCATGCCACCTGGTGTTGTTGATATGGTAGTATATGTTTACATTACGTCTCTAGAACTGGTGTTTGCTTTACCCACTGGGTCTAGTCAGGTGAAAGAGTTCAAAGAGTGCTAGGTCATTCGTAGACCAAAAGGCTATGCAGGGATTACCACTTTGAAGTCTGTATGACACCAAGTAGGAGGGACAGGGTTTTTAGTCTGCATAGTATCTGAAGGTTCCAAAACATGGTACCTTTTTGGTGAGGAAATGTCGAGGTATCTCAAGCTGGTTTATGTGTTTAGTACGGTACATGCTAAAGGATGCATTACATTCAATGACTGGGTCTAATAAGAGATTACTAAAAAGGGACTACAACTTCTCTGGACCTTGAAAAAATATATAACATGAAAGATAAGATGTGCAAGGCAGAAGGAATTTCCATCCACCACAAACACATGGCAGTAAAAAAGGAGAGTCTTACCAAAATTCATACCCAAGTCCCAAATGACTGTATTAAATCTATGTGGAATGTTATCTACATGATAAGCAGCAGTGATGCTAGAGTTACTAAAGGTAACTGTGCTGATTTCTCTCAGTTGAGTGCAAGTCCACGGTTACTGGAGTATTATGAGATCTGATAGCTTCCTCCAGTTTGCAATCATTAGCAAGCATGGTTTAGCCATAGTCCCTTGATAATCACTTTTATATCACAAAAAATAGATACCAACGAGGAGAGCACCAAGGTGGGATGCCACTTGTGACATTTTTCTGTCTACAGCAAATATGTTCAACATTAACAGTATGGGATCTGTCAGGCAGCCACTTACTAACCCACTGAACTACGTATGGGTTAATGTTGAGTTCGGAAAGTTTGTCAATAATCACAGCATGGCAGATGGTGTCAAAGGCTTTGGCAAGGTCCACATAAGAAGTACGGATTATATGCTTCTTATCCATGGCCTTGGTAACCTTTTCAAACAAGTAAACTAGGTTGAGCAGGCAAAGTCTGCCCTTCACAAAGTCAAACTGCTGAGTATCTAAAGATACAAGGCCAGCTATACCATTGTTTATTAGTTCAGCTGTAATACATCCCATAGCCGCAGAATGTTAACTTCCCTGGAATGTGTGCCTGAACAATTATGATGCCCTTACCTATGACCCACTGTCACTCGCATTCTCTTTCTGAATAAGTAGTATAAGTGAACAGATGGCTGTCAAACAAACAGAGGGGTTCCTGTTCTTACCTCCTCCTCTACATTCTGCATGACAAGAGGTGCCGTTCATATGTCTAGCTGGTTTAACTACAGCCTCTTTTTTTCGGGTAGCCATTTTCATACACCACAAAGGAGGCGATGTAGGTTACCCACCTTGTTAGCAAATCATCCCGCTTCAGAACAAGCAATGGTCCAGCAACAGGTTCATACATCAGTACAAGGTCTAGCCAATTTCCTTTCAAAGATGGAATCAAAGCATGCACTGGAAGGCCCAAACTGGGTTTGGTGGAATGTGTCCATCACTCTAAATGTCCAGGGACACGTCTGACACCACAGGAAAATCCTTGAGTGCATGACAACTCTGTAGTCACTGATGGCTTACAGTAAGTACGCTGCAAAACTTGCATTCTCAGATATAAAAAGACAACATAAAAACCATGACCCCCATTAAACCCAGCAGACCTGGAACAGTTCAAGCATAGCTCTTTGCCACATCCTCATACAAGCTGTCAAGGACATGGCATCCCTGCCACTTACAGCAAGCAGGAATGACCAACTCCTAACTCTGAAGGTAGTCCTCAAGAGTCTGATTCAGAAAAAAACTTTTCCCTACTTATGGTGAATTTCACAGATTGCAATCACAGTAGTACCCAAGTCAAGGACACTACCAGGAAGTCATTCTACAGAGCCAGCAGCAGCAAATTCTTCATAATGGGAACACATGGCAGTCCCTCTCCTGCAGGGCTTACACAGCACCTGCCAACACCTCAGTAAACACTCTGGGTGTAGAAGAAAAGATTAAATGGTTCTACTATGTAGTACCCAGAATGAATCAGAAGAACCTTATCTGCAGATACACAGATGTTGATGCACCACAGGTCAACCATCTTGCAGGAAAGCAAGGCTAAGAGTGGCATGACCTTCTAGAGAAATGCCACCTGGAACTTGATAAACTGGATGCGTTTGCTGAAGTTGATGTGATGCAAGATGGGACAGAACTCTCCAATCCCCATTCATAACTAGAAGAGGTAGAATAAAAACCTGCAGTTTTGTTTCAAAGGAAGATAATCAGTCTCTTAGAGGCTGGTCCTATCCCAATAACTCAGTACAGATTACTTGGTTCCCAGCTGCAACCCTTTTTATTGGACAGGATACAAAAGTTCTAAAACTCAATCATCCATGACCATGTCTAGAACCCAGTGGTCTTCTGTAATGATCCTACTAGCTGGGATGAATTTGAGTCAGGACTGTAGGTGCTGGGATGGAGTGACTGCACACCTGGAAGACTCAGAAGGCACAGCTGAGGAAGCAGTAATGACAAACGAGGGCCACCCACAGTTTACGATAGGGCTTCTTATTTTGGGGATGACTAGCTCAAAGAAGACACATGAGGTAAGGAAGAGGACATACAAAGGCTCTTTACAGAAGCAAAGGCCTGATTCTTCTTCTGGAAGTCCTTTACCAAACATGGGAAACTTACATAAAGAGAACCTCTCTCTCATAACTGCAATGCCAACTTCCATAAGAAATCAAACCACCTGGCCTGTAAGCTCTGGTGTAGGAGGTGCAGGTGACCCTCCTCTCTTGATCTCAATGGGTTACCGAGTTTGGCTGGACTTGGGGGAGGCCCAAAGAGAAGTTCTATCAACCCCAAGAGTGGTCACTACCACTCGCAAGTAAATTTGAGACCCAGCTGTCCAGAAGCAGGTCAGCTGCAGAAGTAGTCTGGCTGTTCAAATGGGGAAAAGAAGGTACACCTTCGGCTGAATGCATTCCCCAAGGTAGCTGTCAAGAGTACACCTCTCATAGGCCTTTTATTACCTGCTGAAATGGAGAATGGATAGTAATTTGATTCCTGGCAAGTCAACATCAGATAGGGAGTTTGTGATTGAATCACAGACGCACTAACCTCCAAGAAGTATGTGACCAATGTTTACTCTTCAGATCCTTCACCTTCTCACAGAGCTCCTGAACTGGCCTGGAACCGCATTTTGGACACACTCACTGAACTCCAAACTGGGTATGCTCAACTGCCACCATCTGAAGAGGTGTTAGAAACATCTATTTTTTTTCTATTATGTTTTGGTGGCTGATTTGTGATAACACGACAGTGCTTCATGTTGTGCTCCTCTCTCAAGCAATACAGACAATATCACATGCATGACATGGCTTATTATCTGCAAGCCACACAACACTTTGTTGGTATAAGTTCTTGTATATCAAATGTGAACATCTTTCCCCATTGAAAGGACTGAAATCCAGATTATGCAAGGGTTCTGCATGCTCTCTGAGTGTAACACATAATGCCATAGCATGCCCTCTGAGTACAGGCATTTCAGAGAAACAGACAAAACTGAAGACAGCAGCAAAAGATTACAAATTCACAGGCCCACACATTAAGAACTGGTCACAAGTCAGTTCCTGAAATACACTTACGATACAACACAAACAGAACTATATTCAGTCATTTATTTTTTCACATTACTTCACAAAGTCATCTGCATTCCTACGTATTACAACCAATTGTGGGTCACTGCAACTCATAAGTAAGGAAAAATATTTTTTTTTGTAAATACTAACAAAAAGCCACATCAACAAACTGGCTTGTGATAAACTGACCAGCTACCAAACTCAGCAACAGAAAAAGCTATAAAATCTCAACTGAATAAAGCAGTCTGTATAATTTTTTTTTTGTTCCCCTTCTGCCACATTCTTTCTGCCTTACTCCAATGCCCTCATCCATCACCGTCTACCACCCCATATTACATCCCCTGAACTGCTTCTGTTCTAAAGTGGAACCTAAAGGTGCCCTGGGGGGTTGCGTCACTGCTTTCAGAGGGGAATGCTTTCATTAAAGACCTATTTCTTGACCCCCCATATACCTTTGTTACATTTGCAGGCTATTCTCCTCTATGGACCATGCCTCTCTGTAACAAACTCTTAGTGAACATCTTCCTATTCCTCCCTGCTAATCAAGCCTGGTTCGCCTGGATCACAGTTAGGGGTTTATCCTTTTATGCCACTGCGATGGCAAATCAGTTAGTGTAAATTCTTATACCAAAGAAATAGCTCAAATGTGAGCTTTAGATCATATTTTAATTCTATGGCAAGGATGGTTAAATTGATCTTTTGTTTAAATGATCTACACTTTCACTAAACACAGACTCCACATCATAATGAAAATTTTCAAAACAATCACTTCAGGTAGCTAAAGGGATTACTAGCTGTTCCAATGAATATCAGCAAGCTCCTCCCTATTTCATTATCACTCAGTTGCAGTCCATCTTTGTTTCTCTCCAATGACAAAAATACATGTAAATGTATTTTTGTCTGAAACAAACCAGACTTATCAGATTCTTCTCCATTAGGACAGACACATATTGAGAGACAGCATGTAAAGATCATAAGGCTGCTTGGCACCACCCACGAACGCCACTCCTGAGGCAAAAGACAACATGGCTTCACAGAGAAAACAGGATGCAAAAGAGACTGTCACCTTCTTTGGGGTAAGGATGTCTAAGATAATACAGAACTCCCATGATGATGACTATACAAACAGCTGAAAAAAGGAACAATATACAAACTGGATACATTACACTAGCTGAATTAATCACTGGATACATTCCGCTAGCTGAATTAACCACAGGATATTTATTCTGCTAGCTGAATAAATCAGCTATTTTTATACTTCCCCACTACTTACCAAGTGTTCGTGAGAAGACTGGCAGTGCAGAACTCAAGACCAATAGAGAGACACAGTTCCCAATAATCTAATAAAAAAAAAAAAAAACAAAAAACTGTTAATTCTATTCATTAATTTCAAACCTCTTGGACTGAGCACACAACAATGAAATTACAACAATAAAGAATAATTGTGCAAAATCTTACCATAACCATAGATGTTCTTCTCTTCCGTGTTGTAGTATTCTTACTCTGGGATCTTCTGCCTCAGGCAACCCGAATGTCCATTCCTATACAAAAGCTTAAGCCTGGTTGCCGCTACTGTGTGGGACTCGCATGCAGAGCCATAAACCAGGGGCCTTAAATGTGACGTCTGCATGCACAGCGTGTCCATAGTATAGGTTGTGCCTCCGATGCCCCATAGACAGGTGAAAGGTAATCCAGGAGGATTACTGCAACATGGAAGACAAGGATTTCTATGGTTATGGTAACATTTTACACAACTATTCTATGACCTTCTATTCTCATGTTGCAGTATTCTTACTGTGGGAGAGTACTACAGCTCAGGAAGGGTGGAGGAAGAGGTTGTGGATTCCAGAAATCCTTGCAGGATTGCCCTTGCGAAACATATGGTCCAGTTTGTAATGTTTGGTGAAGGTATGTACAGTGGACCAGGTGGCTGCTTCAAGGATGGCAGCTGTGTCTAGGGCTTTGAAGAAGGGTTTGGAGGAAGCTACTGCTCTAGTAGAATGAGCCCTGATCCCCTGACTCAGGTCTTTTCCATGGTATGAGTAGCAGAAACAGTTTTCCTGATCCAACAGAAAATAGTCTGTTTGGAGACCTCCTTGCCCAGGGCTCTGAGATGGACGGAAACAGAATTGATTTGATTTTCTGATGGACTTAGTTTTGTCCAGATAAAATCTTAATCGTCTGTGAACATCCAGGGAATTTAGTATTCTCTCACTGTCATTCTGGGGAGATGAAAAAAAGGTTTAAGTGAATGGACTGATTTAGTGATAGTTCTTTGACCACCTTGGGCATGAAGGAGGGATTGGTGCGCAGGGTCACCCTGTCTTTATGGAAAATAGTGTAAGGAGGGCATGCCATGAGTGCCTGTAACTGAGACCCTTCTTGCTGAAGTGAGGGCTGCCAGCAAAACTGTTTTCCATGTGCACATCTGTAGAGATGCAGAAGTGGCTGGTTCAAATGGAGACTGCATAAGTTTCTCCCGGATATAATTTACGTTCAGGGTGGTGGGGTAGGCTATCTGGGTGGTCTTATATGTAAGACCCCTTTTAAGAACAATGTAATATCCAACCTGGAGAGTAAAGGTTCCAGGGGTAGGCAGGCAGAGATAGCAGAGAGGTGCACTTTCAATGAAGAGTAAAAAAGATCTGCTATAATCAGCTCACACACACACAAAGACTAAAGGGACATGTGCTAGAAGGGGGTCTTTATGCCTTTGGAGACACCATTTGGAGAATCTGTCCCATTTAGAAATGTAGGATCTCCTTGTATTAGGTTTCCTGGTTTCCTGCAGGACAGAAAGCATGTCCTCTGTGTAGCGATGTCTGAAGTGTACTAGAAGTTTATCACCCAGAGAGTTAGACTCAACATTTCTAGGTATGGCTAGATGAGAGTTCCCTTCTGTTGCGAGTAGGTCCACCTTGTGAGGTAACCTGTGGTGATTGCCTTGGCGAGGGATTGTAGAAGGGAAAGCCAATGCTGCCTTGGCCAGTAGGGAGTCACCAACAAGATTTTTGGCACGTCTCTCCTGATCTTCTGGAGGACGTTGTGAATGAGAGTTAAGGGTGGGAAAGGCATACAGAAACTGTCCCTTCCATGAGGTGAATGCGTCCACTCTCCAAGCTAGTGGAGAGTGGTGTTTGGTACAGAATTTTGTCAGCTGTTTGTTCTGGTGGGAGACAAACAGATCTATATGTGGTGTACCCCATCGGTGGACAATGTCTAGAAAAACATCCCTGTGCAACATCCACTCGTAATGTAGAGAGAATTATATGCTTAGAGTATCTGCCTGAAGGTTGTCCTGGGATGGGATGTATGTTGCCTGTAGAGATCAGATGTTCTGTAAGGCTAATCCCCAAATTTGCACTGCCAGCCTGCACAGAAGGTAAAACATGGTCCCCCCTGTTTGTTGATGTACCACACGACAGTGGTGTTGTCTGTGAAGATTAGCAGAGGGTCTGGATGAGGATAGGGACAAAAGTCTTCAGGGCTAAATGAACCGCCGTCATTTCCCTGACATTGATATGCTTCTTCAAGAGGGATACCTGCCAATTTGCTTCTACATTGAGTCCCTTCATGGTAGCCCCCAGCCCAGATCAGAGGCATCTGTGTGCATATGTTGAGCAGGTGTGTGTGTGTGTGTGTGTGTGTGTGTGTGTGTGTGTGTGTGTGTGTGTGGGGGGGTAGGACGGGTAAGTCCTGGATTCCTTCCGTGAACCTGTTGTATCCACCACCTTAGTTCGGTTTGTAGACAAGGTAAGAAGGGTATTTGGAAGTCTAGAGGATGGCTGTGCTGGGACCATACATTCTTTTAAGTACCACTGTATCTTCCTCATGTGCATCCTGGCTAGGGGAAGCATAGGGATGGTGGCTGCCATAACTGCCTTGCTGACACAGCTGGTGTATCTGGAGGAGGTCCTAGAAATTGTCTGTCAGTGAGATTACTTTACCTTGGGGTAAAAATGCTTTCATTAGGTCTGTCCGAATCCTGTACCCCAGGAAAACTTTGTCTTGTTCTGGGGATAGGGATGACTTGGGGAGGTTCAATGTAAAACCTAGTCTCTGAAGTACAGACATAGAGAACTGGAGATGATTTTTGAGGGTCTCTTCTTTTTCTGCAAGAATTAAATCATCATCTAGGTTAGGATAGATATGCCCTTGGTCCTGCAGAAGGCTATGGCAGGAGCTAGGCACTTGGTGAAGGATCTATATTAGTTCATCAACAGCTTAGGTTGTCGAATCTTTAATGATCGACACCTAAGCGTCGAACTTGCAAAATCGCGAATGGTCATTTAAGCAAATTCTTTCCTCGGGAAAGAAGTTGCTTGGCAGTTATTGGGAATTTGCCCTTTCGGCAATGTGAAGCGATCTCAGAGTTTGTATATTTAGTTAGGGGGATTGTGGGGGGAAGAGCCAAACTGCTTCTAAGAGTTTTAGGGACAAAGGATTGGCAGATGGAGGTTTGGTTGTGCTCCCGGCCTAGACAAAAGATGCAACAGTCATGGGTGTCCTTATGTGGAATTTGACACCCGGACTGGCATTTACCCTTCTTAGTGGCCATTGTCAAGTGTAAAACCAGCAAACTAAGCTCAAACAATTAATATAAGTTGAGTTAAACAATATAGCTAAAATGTTTATTGATAGGGGATATCCTGGACGGATGGTGTCTGATGTAGTGGAATATGTAAAACAAGAGTGGGGTAAAAAATATAAACCCATACTGGGGAGCAAGTATGGTATAGGTAATTCCAAGAAAATAAGTACTGAATATAGGAGAGCTTGTGTTATACAATATGCACCATTAGTGAATAAATTTAGAGATATAATAGCAAAAAATTGGAACATATTGGGAACAGATGAGGATATATACAAGATAGTAGGCCCCAGACCAACATTTGTATACAGGAATGGAATGAATTTAAAGAGTAGATTAAATAAAATGACGAATATTGTTGGCAAAAGTGAGGGAGGTACAACAAAATGTGGAGGATGTAACCAGTGTCAGTACATCATGGTGGCTAGTAATCTTACATTAGATAATTCTCAGAAAACAAAGGTTAAGTTTTGTAAGGGTAATTGTAGAACTAAAAATGTGATATATTTAGCCAAGTGTTTAACATGTCCATGTTACTATGTGGGGATGACATCTAGATGTCTAAGAAACAGAATCTATGAGCATTATTATAGAATTAAAAGGCAAGATGTGAATAATGCCCTATGGAGACATTGTGAAGCTAATAAAGAATGTAGGACGTTTGAGTTTGGCATTCTTGAACAGGTCCAAGTGAATCCTAGGGGTGGTAATGTAAAGAAGAAACTATTAGAAAAAGAGACACGCTGGCAAATTAAATTAAATGCATCAGAATATCCAGGGCTAAACGAATACATCTCTATAAAACCCATATTAGATAGATAATAGGGTAAGTTTCTTCCTGGAATGTACTGTTATATAAATAAATGCATTAATTTAGAAGTGAAGTATGAATAAACAATTTTAAAGTTTTTTAGCAATAAAATAAAGCAAGAGCAGGTGGCAATAAATAAATATGAAATGAAGTTTATTAAACTTAGTTATTGTACAGATTTTAGGAGATTGTGGTATGAAAGTCATTATATGCATATGAAATAAGTATTTTTAAAGTATTTTTTAAAGTATTTTTTAAAATATTATATTTTTTAACATAAATAGATAGGTTTATATTGAGGGAATCCAGCACTGTGCACTTTAAATTTTGATGATTTTAATCTAACAAGTTCAATCATGTGATTTTTTCAATTATGACATGTTAATTGATGAAATGAATACTATATAAAAAGGGAAGTAACAAAGGTGTAAGTGGTTCTGATGAAATCTACGGCAGTAGATGAAAGCGCTTAACCTGAGATTGTTTTATGTGTGTACAAAATAAAGAGAGGAGTTATTCATAACAACGTGCCAGTGCGGTCTTTTATACATACTGGGACTTTGGTTCTGCCTTCAAGGGGGCTGTTTTTACTTATTTGTTGGACTGACCAGTATTCTCTATTCAATTAATATAAGTAAGAAATCTCCAATGGGGTACTTAGCTTTATACATCTTGATAGAGAAGAGCAATGTGATCAATCTGATGTTCAACTGCGGCAAAAAGTTCTGAGGTCTGTGCGTGCAGACGTCACATTTAAGACCCCTGGTTTATGGCTCTGCGTGTGACGTTCCACGCACTAGCAGCAACCTGACTTAAGCTTTTGTATAGGCGCCGACACTTGGGTCACCCGAGGCGGAGGATCCCAAAGTAAGAGTACTGCAACATGAGAACAGGACATCATATATTCTCTGTTACACAACTTCCTCCAATCAGAATCGGTTTATACTTGGGCAAAACACTGCTCAAATTTAAAAACATTTTCAGAATGTCTAACATTGTACAGTGTCAAAGGAAAAAAACATTTCAGAATCTGAGAAAAGGCAACAGCTTTTGATGGGCATGGGATCTTAAAGAATCCTGGTCTCAAATTTTATATCAGTTCAGGAAAGCTTTTAAAAATGACACTTAAGCAAACATTTTCTGCAGCAGATGGGGAAGACAAAGGAGGGCAGTATATTACATTTGTACAGTATAGTACATTTGCAACAACTTTCTTCTCATCTCGGGTTAAGGCCACATTAAGAGTCAGTGATCAATGATGGCTCAAAGACGGTTATTACTTATACAGCAGAAGACATTGTTGCTTTAGATTTCAGTAACATGCAGAATACTGAGACACGACAATACCATAAGGGTCCAGTACATCTACAAAACACCATAACACCTTCTGTGCGCAGTACCCAGTTAGGCAGAAAAGGGAAAACTAAAACAAGCAAATGAATGGAACAATCTACAGACTGTATAAACACGCAAACAAGGAAAGTAAAATGTAAAAAGTGATATTTATGCTCAACCTCATAACTAATTAAGAAAATTTTTAAGCAAAGTTTTACATTATATTTGCCTACAGTCTGAACTTTTCTATACGTATAAGTATAGGAGATATGAGAGTACTCAGTGTATCAGCTGACCTTTATGATGGTCATCTAGGTATACATTTGAGGACTGTAGTACTCTGATTGCTTGCTACTTTTTCTTGATCTCAAGCTCCCATGCCTGAGACAGATGCACACCTTAGTGCACATATTATGCTGTTACTGTGCCAATATAACAAATAGTGATAACTTAGAAATCCATAGTCCTTGAATCTCGCTAATGAAAGTGCATTTGTGTAATGTACTTATTACAACAGAAAAGTAATTACTTCTTTTCTGTGTTTCAGTATTCAAAACGCATGAGCTATGCCACTCAGGCTGCTGCTATTCACTTTCTGGCTGGTATTCCCTAGTAATGAATGTAAAGTTTGCCTGTTATTCCAGCGATAGCCACAGTTGGTATAAAACCCCATTACACCACGAAATGGGCATTCCATACAACTACATCAGTCTTTGCAACCCAAAGCTTTGCAATTATTACTAAAATAAATAAATATATAAAATAAATGCATAAACAAATCAATAAAATAAACATATTTAAAGAACTGTGGCAGAAGGCACACTGAGCAATGCAAGAAAAGTACTGATCCAAAAATGTGACAGCTCTTACTCATCCATTCTGGTCCAAAAGCATGATGTAAAACTCTGACAACTTCAACAAACCTAAGGCCAGACAAAATTTGTATTTGTTTTAGATTAACATAAGGAAAGTAAAATATTACCAGATATCAAAGTAGTGCTTTACTGTGTTTCCTAACTAGTAATGGCAGTCAGGTTCCCACAGTACTTGACTTTCACTGAGTAACTGCTTAATTTCAGCTTTTCCAGTGTGAAAACAAAAACTCAGAAGAGAGCCACTAAACTCGTATTTTTTGGTAAATTTCAGTAACTGGCTAGTAAGTGCAATGCCTGGATGCCAACAAAGAAGAAATTCAGAGAACCTGAAAGAAAATCAATCACAAAAGGTGAGAAAAAAATACTGACTGGGAAAAATTCTGCAGTTGTTAAGCAAAAATAAGTGTAAGCTCCAGCTTTGGTACAAGACATGACTTCAAATAACCTAGAAGAAAAAATAAGTCAAATGTACTCACAGCTTATTTAAAAAAACACTGATGAAGTACATCAACTCCAATAACAAAAGGCTGGAAAAAAAGGAAGAAGCTTTAAACAGAAATTCAGATAAGGTGATAAAACTGCAAAAATCAGAGGGTGAAATGAAGAAAAGGCTGGCTGAATATGAGACTGCTCAAGAAGAGATGTTTTAAAAAAAATAACAGTTAGAGGACAGAGCACATAGGGAAAACATTATTTTCTGATGAACCAGAGAAGCTGGAAGGTACACACTATATTAATTTTATGAAAGTAGAAACAAGTAACTGGACTGGTGGTATTTCTACAACAGGAGGTATTAACTGAAAGGGCACATTGTGTGTATGCTCCAAATCTGGCCATGAGAAAGCAACCAACACCTTTAATAGTAAAGATGCAATCCTATCAGCAGAAGGAGTTGATGCTGACAAACATGTGCTAGAAGGACAAAGTACTAAAAGTGGGACAGAGTAGAGTGTTTCTGGAAAATGATTACTCACTGTACACCAGGCAGAAGTGGAGTACATTTATTCCACTATTTATTCCACTAATCAGGGAACTTCGAGAATTGGGCATGAGATTCAAGCTGCTGTTCTCAGCTATTTTCAGAAGATTCTTTCCTGGAGAAAAATAATTTTTTTGAGTCAGAGCATGCTAAACAGGAAAAAACAAAAACTTGTCCAGAAAAAGTGAGCTGTGAAACACAGAAATAGATTCTGCTTCTTGTTCTTCTGGTAATACAAACCACAGAGAGACTTGTGCCAGTGAAACATTTTCCAATGTTTCAACGGAAAATGCTTGAGAGCGAGAAAAAAAGAGCACAAGAGTTGAGTAGAAGAACTGGAAGTATGTTGGAATTGAACCAGAGACTGGATTTGGGAGAAGGAGATCAACAGGAATAAAACTAGCAACTCAGAAACTGACAAATAAATGTGGAATTAGAAAGCATTAATTGTATTTGTAAAACATGACAGAACAAGAAAACCTGGAAATACTAGATGCATTTAACTTTCTTAAACCTGTAAGGGACTCTAAGACACATACTCTACTTCATGCTATTAATATTTGGAAGAACAATTAGAGGAAGGGAAGAGGAAGGAAAGAGTTAACCAAGTTAAAACAAAAATTCGTTCTTAACAGTAGTATTTTTATAATGTATATGCTAATCTGAATGCTATAAAGTAAAGTTTCCTCAGTTACTTTTGAATATAATGGGGACACTACAGTAAACACGTGCCAGTTTTTTTCCTTCTTTCTTTCTCCTTGTTCAGTTTTAAGAAATGTAGGCACTGCAATGTAAAAAAAAAAAAAAAAAGAAAATGTCTGGTCAAAAGAACATGATGCAAGAAAAATTGATGTGATTTTTCTCTTGTATAAGGAAATGACTAGATTAAGGTCCTTGGCTTGATCTAGTAACAAGCTTTAAAAGAAAGCAAATAAAAAAGATAACAATATAATAAAAAGTTATCCTCTAGCAAATAAATGAAAGCTTGTAGAAGCAACTTTGTATCTGGTTCTCATGTCTTCATGCAGATAATCTGACAAACAGCAATAAAAAAACAGAATACTTCTTTCTTTCAATGACTAGGAAATAGTTTTCTGAAAGCATTCAAGTGTTTTCCCAATCTGGTAGAGTAATAAGGATAAGGCAAAACTAGACATCACTTAGTAGAAGCCACAGGCTGTACCTTCCATCTTAACAAGGATGACTTTCCTTTTAGGTTAATCAAAGTCTGTGACTGTCAGTCTGGGACAACAGCTCCTACTAGCAGGGTAAATCTTCCAACACTGGAAGATGTACATAGTTTTGTGTGTCAGTATTAATAGGTTTCAAGGTGTATTGGTGGTGTGTTTGTTTTTTTGTTTGAGGGCTTTCAATAAAACAAAAAGTTTTGTAAGATGTGACATAGGCTCAAATGAATATGACAAGTAACAACTGTATAAAAGATAAACATGTCAAACATTAGTGTATGCATGTTACATAAAAGCTGGAACTAGACACAACAAAAAAGCTACTATACATAAACGGTGGGAAAATTGTTTTAACAATGTTTCCTATATTATCTTTAAACATTAAAAGTCTCACAAATATATACAAAAAAAGAAAGTAGTGAACTATATTAAAAATGCAGAGTGCAAATTAGCTATGCTACAGGAAACACATTTGGAAAGTACTGAACATGCAAAGTTGATAAAGAAAGGTTTTCAGGACAGTTATTCAGTGGAAAACCTGGGACAAAGGAAAAGAGGAGTACTTATATTAATTGCAAGAACAGCTCCAATAGTGATAGAACAGAACAAAAAGATAATAAGCAGCTCCAATACTGATAGAAGAGGATAAAAAGACAATGATAAATGTATAGTACTAAGGGGATACTGGCAAGGAGGGGGATTACTACTGCTATAATGGAGCTTAAATCATTCCCTCCAGTACAAATGTTATGTGTGTGTGTGTGTGTGTGTGTGTGTGTGTGTGTGTGTGTGTGTGTGTGTGTGTGTGTGTGTATACCTTTAACTCCCATTGGGTGTGGCTTGAAACTTTAAATAAAATAAAGTTATCACCTTGCACTTCTAAGAAATACTCACTGACAGAGGTCAAATATCAATACAATTGTGTCTGCCATCATGTATGCTTCAAGATATACATTCTACCACCTTATATGTAGCATGATTTTGGAGTTATTAATGCAAATACGAACAAGCAATATTTGACCCCGAGAGGTGCAGTAGGAGGCAACTGCAAAAATGCGTTGAGGCACACTCGGCTGTAATAAGTTAAGAATATTCCGGGAGAAATAATCAGCTTTCAGCAGGGAGTATTACTTAGAGTGGGGACTGGAATTTGATCTGCAGCAGTGAAGACGTACCTGGCTGGCCCAGAAGGCATAAAGGAGAATAGATTCTTGAAGAAATTTATGAAAATATTTGGCATGGAAGATGTGAATTCAGTAGCAGGAGTTTGGACAGAACTTGCATATTAACTCCCCAAGACACAAAAACTGGGTAGGCTAGACAGAAAAAAAAAATTATGCACTTACCATAACGTTCCATCTGTGTTATCCATTTTCATTCTTCCTCAATTGATGGGTTCAGATCTGAGCCGTTACAAAAGTTCATGGTAACCAAAAAGCTCTCAAGCTTCTCCCTTACCCATAATGCACCAACACCTAAGCTACCTCAGATCTTGTTTGTTGAATTTTTTTTACCAGAAAAAGAATTTTAACATGCATAAATACAGGAGACGTAAAATTACATGTGCTCAGTAAAAGAAAAAATTATATCTGAAGCTCAATATAAAGGACAATGATGTCCTCTAACAGCTCATTCGTCCAGAAGTTTGTGAACAGAAAGGAAGGAGGCTGGTGGGTGAGAAGTTGAGGAAGAATTAAAATGGACAACATAGATGGAACGTTATCGTAAGTACGTAATTTCTTTATCTGATGTTATCAATTTTCATTCTATCCTCAACTGATGGGACTGAGTCCCCAGCTACCTATAATCGCAGATGGACTCTAAGGAAGAGTATTCCTGATCACAGCTGAACCAAATGATGCTCTACCCCAGGAGACCAGATCCAATTCATAATGAGTAATAAAAGTATAGGTAGTAGCCAAGTTACTGCTGGACATAGGTCATCCATGGATGCTTTGGATAGGAACACTGAAGTTGCCATGGACCTAGTTGAATGAGCTTGCACTGGTTATGGTAAGGTAATACTGTATTCCATTTATCTGTAACAAATTGGGTAAGTTAGCCATCTGTCTAAAGGTACAAGTCTGACTGGTTTACCTAATTTCAGTTCTACAAAGGAAACAAACAATCATTTTTTCTGATTTCTATGCAGGTAAAAATGTAATTGCCTGTGAATATCCAATAAATGTAAAATGCATTTGCCCTTGTTTGCAAAATTAGGAAAGAATACTTGCAAATTAATGGATTGATTGATATTAGATTCTGACACCACCTTGGAAAGGAAGGAGGCATTTGTTCACAGCATCACTCTATCCTTGTGAAAGTTAAGAGCATGGAGGTTTTGAAGACAAACCTTAAACCTCTGTAATTTGTCTAGCAGAGGTAATGGCTACTAGAACGGTTTTACAACTAAGATACTTAAGCTCACATTTAACTGCCTGCAGTACCAGACTGAGATCCCACAGGTAGCAGGTTCCTTAAACGGAGGTCTCAAAAGGAGACTGCATCACAAGAAAGCTCTACACAATTTATGAGAGGCTACTGAAGACCCTTCACACATCCAATGTGAAAATTTGATATTGCTGCTAAATGAACCTTAACGGTTGAGGAACTAGCCCCTTGTTTGAAAAGTAAAGCTATAAACTCGAGTATGTTATTTATCGGAGCTGAAAATAGGTCAACATGACTTTGTTGTGCCCAGTAAACAAAACTTTTCCATTTACTTGTATAGAGCTTTTGTGTTGAAGGTTTATGGGAAGATCAAAGTATATGTCAGACAGGGGAAGAGAACACTGGTTGTCTGGCTATTAATGGAACTGGAGAAACCAGACCATCAGCCTGAGGTTTGAGATGTCATGATGGATCATGCCCGTCGGGTGAGACAGGGGGGTCTGGAGTCGGATTCAGAATCTATGGCTGGTGAAGTAAGTGAGGCCAAAGGAAGGGAAACAAAACCTGCCTAGGCGAGAAAGTGTAACAACGATGACTCTGCTCTTCTACCTGGCAGCTTTCTGCAGAAATTTTGGGATTAATGGGATTGGTGGGTAGGCATAAAGTAGACCAGAGGGCCAATCATGAAGTAGAGCATCCTTTGGTGATTTCTCCTGTGGCGGGATTAGGGCAAAGTAGCTGCTGCATTTGTTGTTTAGGGGAGAAGCAAAAAGATCACAGCAAGGGTGGCACCATCGAAGAAAAATCATTTCCTTCACATTTTTGTTCAGAGACCACTTGTGAGGTAGAAGAATGCATTTGCACAGTCTGCTATCACAATGGACTTGTCCTGAATGTGCATTGTTATGAGAAAGCTGTTAGATGAGATCACTCATTGCCACACTCAGAGTGCTTCGTGACACAAGGGGCATAATCTGGTCCCCTCCTTGTTTGTTGATGTACCAAACTACTGACGTATTGTCTGTTTGAACTGCAAGCATTCCTGAAGGGATAGAATCCTGGAAGGCTTGCAATGTTAAAAGCACTAAAGCACTGCTCTCATCTCTAGGACACTGATACGCAAGCTGGCCTCTTCGGGGGGCCAAGTGGCTTAGACTGTATTCCCCAGAAAATGTCACCCCTCCACCCCAACTGGGAAGCGTCTATAGTCACTATGGCGTTGACCTGGGGAGAATGAACGGATGGCCTTGTAGAATCGGATCTGTTTGAATCTACCACTTGAGATCTCTCTTGCATGTCCGAGTGATTCCTACCTGAGCTGACATGGGTTGGTAAAATCGACCATTGTGTTGCTAGCATCCACTGGAGAATCCTAATATAAACCTGGCTAAAAGTACTAAGGTTATTGCCACTGACACTGATCCTAGAGCTTGAAGGACCAAGTGGGCTGAAATCTTGGTACTCCAGACTAATTTTTCTGACCTGACCTGTAATCTGACAGTTTGTAAGAGGCAGTGAATCTATAATTGACTTTGTGCTATAAACTGTTCCTATGAATTCCAAATTTTGAGTTGGTTCTAGTGGAGCCTTGCCATAGTTTATGGTTATTTCCATATATGAACAAGTCTGAAGAACCTGATTTCTTGCCCTTATCAACTGATGCCTGGTCGGGACAGTAATAAGCCATTCGTCTAGATATGGAAACACCCAGAATCCCTGCAGTCTCACGTAAGCTGCTGCTACTACTGCCATGCATTTGGTGAACATCCTGGGGTTGTGATGAGACCAAAGGGCAGAACCCTGAACTGGTACTGACTGGCTCCCAGCTGGAAGTGCAAGTACCTTCTGGATCATCTGTTCATCTTATGTGATAGAACGCATTCTGAAGGTCTGTCAAGCACATCCAGTCATCCTTGTCCAGAAAAAGGAGAATGGACTGAACCGTGATCATCCGAAACTTGGTACGTTGAACTGACTTGTTCAAGTTGTTGAGATCCAAAATTGGTCTTCAGTCTCCTGTTTTCTTTGGCACTAAAAAAAGCTTGAGTAAGTTCTGGATTCTATGTGGTCTGGTGGGACCTCTTGGATGACTCATTTTTTTAGCAGCTTTTATATTTGAACTCCTGCTTCTTCACTCTGACTAGGTGGGAACATCAGTTATTTTTCTTCAGATTGGTGGCAGAAGGGAAAAGGGTATTATATAACCTCTGGAAATAATTCTCTGTACCCAACTATCTTTTATCATCTCTAGCCAGGCTCTCTGGCTTAGGGATAATCAACCTCAGATTCCCTCCAGAGGTGGGCAATCGGGCCTCCTTTCAGAAGTGCTGGTAGGGTCTGTCCAAGAATCTCTCTCTGGATCTCTGGTTTTGTGGGCCTGTCCAAGAATCTCTCTCTGGATCCCTGGTTTGTGGGCCTCCTATGCTGCAGGGGAGAAGTTAACTATTAAGATTTCCCCATCTGCCCCTGGGAGAACTTCCTTCACGTGCATCCTGAAAAGGACTCTGGGATTTCCTGAACCACATCTTTTGACCACCTCTTTGATTTCTAGAAAATGATCTCTGAGGGATCAAAAACTGTACGCCCACTGCAGACAAGGTCTTTCCATCCTTCTCACACCTGGATAAAGTTTCTTTCACTGTGGGGCCAAACAAGGAAGTGCCGTCAAAAGCAGCACTGACGAACGAAGACTTGAAGGGCTCCGCAAAATTACGCAACTGCATCCAGACATGTCTTCTGATGGAAATGCCTGAACCCGCTGCCCTTAATGCATCTTCGGTTGCATGTGAAATAAGCCTCATGGAAGATTTCAAAATAGATTTTAAGGTAGTAAACGGAGAAGTCTCAGATTACACCTCTGTGGAAACAGATCCTGAGAGGGTATCTGAAGATTCTCTGATCAAATCCATCTGTAACTTTCTAAAATGAGCAAAATAATTCAGCGACCTTAGAGCGATGGTGGCGGAAGCATAGACACACTTCCCAAACCTGACCATCTCCTGTAGACTCCTTGTTAGGGGGACAAACAGTGAAACTCTGCTTGGCAAGTTCCTTTTTGGTGGCCACTGCCATGACAATGGTATTAACGGGCACCCCCTTAACCCAAAACTCTTTCCTCAAAGGTGTTGCCAGAATCTTGTCCAGTCTTCTGGGTATGGGTTCAACTGTGTCAGGTTCCTTCCATGCCTACTGAGAGACTAAATCAATGAGCTCACTGGCAGTAGGAGTAACCCAGGAGGTAAAGGGGCCAGTAGCGAAAGCCTTTAGGAATACTGACTCCTCAGATGAGGGGCTGCTGGTGGTCCAACCACCTCTCTGTTTAAGGATCTCAAGGATGTCTCTGAATGAGACGTCTTCTGGAGGTGATTGTGGGGTCCCTTCACATTCATTAAAGTCCTTACCCTCCATGAAGGACTCTTGTGGAGATTCCAAGTGCTTTCGCTTCCACTTTTTCTTCCTAGGGACCACCTTAGTGGGGTGTTCCGGGGAGGTACAGGAAGAAACTAATACCCTGCTGGGAAGCCTGGAGATCACGGACCGTCTGTCCTTGTGGTAAAGAATGATAATGCTCTAAGCACAGAGACATCAGGGTAGAAGGTTGATATGAAGGGTTAGAGCTCTCCATCCTGTTAGAGCAGAGAATAGACTCACCACCACCTTGAAGGCAGATCACTGCAGAGAGAGAGATAGAGAAGACCCAGGTGCAGAGAAGGCAAGCTTCTGGACGGCCATTTTCCCCCGCTCCGAAGACCATCTCCCTGAGGAAGAAGCCAGAGACAAGCTATCTGGTCCCAAGGCTCTAAGGGGCACAGATGGAGTCTACTCTGAAGCTGTCAGAGCCAAAACCTCAGATCTGACAGGGAAGCTACATCTCAGTCATGCGGATCTGAAGAAATCCAAACTAGAGCACTCAAGAGCAAGCTTTGGATCAGAGGATAATGTTATCTTCAGATCCAAGTTAAACCGACCCAAAAGGCTCAGATTCAGGGACTCGGAAGCAACCGAAGGGATCAAAGGAGGAGGCTGAAGTAGGGGTGTAGTTGATGGACTTGGCCTCCTGACCTGAGGGAGTAGGAATCGGCATGACACCCAATTTGCTCAAAGATGGAACTTCTACACCATTCTTTCCCTATCTTCCTCTGTCAAACTTCTGGATGAACGAATAGTGGCAATAGAAGAAGACTTGGACCAGTGTCTTTCCAAAAAGGGTGAAGGCTCCCTAGAATGTACAGGATCAATGGAAGTGGAGTATCTGGCCCTGGGGAGAACTACAGGACTCAAGGCAGTCAGATATGATTGCTTTTCTGTCGGATTCGAGATAGTCTGCTCCATCACTTTTTTATTCCTCGGATCTGAAAGGTGAAGAACTCTGGGACTTTTTCTGATTCCAACTTGGGTCTTTTTTTAGATGGCTCCGAAGCCGAGGTGGAAGGCTTTGGAGATAAAAGCTTTGTTTCTTTAGCTTTACCTTTGGGGGACTGAGATCCAGATTTTGCATCTCCAAAGGAAGATGGCAATAATCCTTTTAATAATTAGTTTCTTCTTCCTCTCAACTAGAGCCCTAGGGTTGAAATTTTTGCAGATCGAGCAATCCTCTTATAGATACGCTGGCCCTAGGCAATAAACACAATGTGGGCATCTGACAGTGATAGCTTGTGCCCACATTGACAAACTTTTTAAACCAAGAGGGTTTTCTTCCCCACCAACAGAGCAGTAACTACAAAAAAGGGAAAAAGTTAAGTAATACGGGCTTTTTTTTTTGTTAGACGAGAGAAGGCAGGGAAAAATACCAACTATGGTATTAAGGACTAAACAAAAGTGCATAAGGTAAAAAGATATAAATAGAAATCACCAATGACTAACTGTATGATAGACACAGACAGGAAGAAATTACCACAATGGTAAGTGAAGAGATACAAAAATGTAGGAAGGTAAGGGATGAGGAGTAATATTAGGAAATATAAAGTTTTAGAAGTAATTAGAAGAAAACTACCACTTATCTGTGAAAGCTTGAAAGCTAGGCTGACCACATCTTTTCGTGAAAAGCGGCAAATGAGATCTGGGGCAGCTTAGGGTTGGTACACTATGGGTAAGGGAGAAGCTTAAGAGCTTTTTGGTTACTACAAACTTTAGTAACAGATGAGTCAGATCCGAGGAACTGTATCCGAACCAATCAGTTGAGGATGGGATGAAAATTGACATCAGATGCTACATTTCACAGGAACATGTGCATTTAATTCAAAGTTTTGATACACATCCAGTAACTATTTCAGATCATTTGCCAATAACAACTAAAATAAAAATACAGGGTAATGAAATAAAAATGAAACACTGGTTCTTTTCCCACCTATCTGTTAAAAATAGAGGAATTTAAGGAATGGGTAGTGGGCAATTATTCAGGAGTTATTAGAGAAGTCAGAAATTTCTTCTGAAAATATAGCTAGGGAGTGGGATGAAATTAAAGTGGAGTTTAAAAATAGGGTGGAATAAAAGAAAGAGATATCATTAAGAAGCAACAAGAATTACTTAGAAGAACTGACAAAGGATAACGTACTACAGAATAGGGGGAATCTCACAGAACAAGAGAAGCAATTTCAGAATGCTTAACAGAAAAAAAGAAGTTAGGTACTCACCATAACGTTCCATCTGAGTAGCTCTACTTCATTTGTCTTTAACCTGTGGGTACCAGATACTTGGTCTTGTCAAGGTAAAATCTAAGCGGTCTGTGAACATCAAGGGAATGCAAGACTATCTCACTGTCATTCTGTGGATGTGGGAAAAGGGGGGGGGGGGCAGGTGAATACCTTGGTTTAAGGACAGCTCATTGACCACCTTGGGCATGAAGGAGGGTTGGTCCTCGAGGTCACTCTATCCTTGCGGAAGGGGAGAAAGGGTGGTGTTGCCACGAGGGCCTAGAGCTCTGACACTCTTCTGGCTGATGTCAGGGCCACCAAGAGTACAGTTTTCAAAGTACAGTGTTTCAGAGATGCTTTAGATGCTGGTTCAAAGGAAGCAACTGTGAGCTTCTCTAAAACGTATTTCAGGTCCCATGGAGGTGGAACCAGCCTCCTGGGAAGCTGGAGATGCAGTACTCCCTTGAGGAATAACTTTGCAGGAAGACAGGGTGCTAGAGGATGGTCACGACGCAGAGAAGCCGATCTAGCAGCAAGGCAAGCCTTAACAGAGGAATATGCCAACCCTGCTTGCAAGATTTCACATGGATAGGACATCACTAAGAGGATCTCACCCTGAAGCGGGTCTAGCTGTCTTTGTAGACACCACATGGAGAATCTTTTCCATTTAGACAAATAAGATCTCCTAGTATTAGGTTTCCTGACCTCCTGCAGGACTGTTAGCATGTTCTCGGTGTACAGGAGTCTGTAAGGGATCAAAATTCTATCATCCACAGAGGTAGGTTTAGAGATTCCAGGTGGGGATGAATTAGGGATCTCTTGTCCTGTGTAAGAAGGTAAACTCTGTGAGGTAACTTGTGATGATTGCCCCTGGCTAAATGCAGACATAGGGAGAACCAATGATGTCTTGGCCAAAAGGGAGTCCCCAACAAGATTTTTGGTTTGTCTGGCGGGATTTTCAGTAGTACTTTTTGAAGAAGTGGGAAGGGGAGGAATGCATACAGAAACATCCCCTTCCATGAGACTGAAAAGGCATCAGTTGCCCTCACTAGGGGACTGGGTAACCTTGTGCAAAATAGTGTTAGTTGTCTGTTCATTGGGGAAGCAAACAGATCTATTTTTGGGGTATCCCACCTGTGGGCAATGTCCAGGAACACATCCCTGTGAAGCACCCATTCGTGGGACTGTGACATGGACCTGCTCAAAGTGTCTGCCTGACTGTTCTGTGCTGGAGATATACACTGTCTGCAGGGTGACTCCCTGTTGGGCTGCCATTTCCCAGGCTTGGAGTGCAAGTCTGCATAGCAAGTAGGATTTTGTTTCTCTGTTTGTTTACATACCATAAAACTGTAATATTGTCTGTGAACAATTTCAGGGGTCCTTGTTTTAGGATATGTAGGAAGGCTCTCAAAGCAAATAAGATTGCTCTTATTTCCCTGATGTTGATGTGCTCCCACCTGAAAGTGTCTGGACAGGTACCCTGCACACTCAGGCTGCCCAAAGCAGCTCCCCAGCCCAGATTTGAGGCATCTGTGTACATCTCCTGAACTGGGGGAAGAGGGTGTAAGGGAAGTCCTGGGTTGAGTGTGACTTGGCCCAACCACCAAAGGCTCTTCTTCCTTAGGCATGGAAAGAAAGGAATGTTGAAGTCCAAAGGGTGTGAGTGTTGGGTCTGTGTGGACCACAGGTACCACTATAATTTCCTCATGTGGAGTCTTGCCAATGACAGCATTGGAATAGTGGAAGCCATATGACCCAGTAATTTGAGAATTGTATAGCTATCATAGCAGCAGCATGGAGAACAGAAAACAGATATTGCTTTAGGTTTTCCAACTTTTGGGGTGGAAGGAATGCTCTCATGACATCTGTCCTTATTCTCTACCACAGGAAAACTTGGTCCTGGGAGGGATTTAGGTTGGACTTGGGGTAACTGATGTTGAATCCCAGTGGCTGCAGGAGTGAGACAACTTTGTGTCGTCGGTGGTGTAGGGATCTGGAACATTCTGCCTGTATCAGGCAGTCATCCAGATATGGAAAAATCTGAATCTCTTGGACCCTGCAATAAGCAATCACTGGAGCCAGACACTTGGTAAATATCCTTGGAGCTATAGAGCATCCAAAGGGCAAGGCAGAGAACTGAAAAATGTGAGGAACCCACAGAAAAACCTAAATATTTCCTGTAGCAGAGTCTTACAGGGATGTGTAGGTAGGCATCCTTTATTATCCAAAGTGGCTAGTAATCCCTGAGGCATTACAAAGGGAAAGAGGGTCTGGAGAGTAAGCATACGAAAGGTGGGTACTTGTAAGAAAAGGTTGAGGTGGTAGAGATCCAGGATAGGTCTTCATGGTCCATTTTTCCTTGGGACTAGGAAGAGTCTGGAGTAAAAGCCCTTTCCCTTTTCTGCCAGGGGAACAGGTTGTATGGTCCCTTGAGAAAGGAGGCTGTCTATGAGTGGCTGGAAAAGGAGGAGCTGGTCTTTGGGAGGCTGTGGGATGCCTCTTAGAGAGGGATGATCCAGGTAATGAAATAACCCTTTGCTATAATCAACAAAACCCACCTATCTGAGGTAATGCTTTGCCAATCTGGAAGACAGTGAGAGCCTTAAGAACAGGGGAATGGAGAGTGTGTTGTGTGTGTGTGTGTGTGTGTGTGTGTGTGTGTGTGTGGGGGTTGAGCAGCAAAGGCAGGTAGTCACAGTCTGAGCAGGCTTGCAAGGGGTCTGATGTCTCCTGGTGCGCTTTCTGTTCCCAGAATGGGGGGTTGGAGTGCAGTGTTTCCTAATAAACTGGGTCTGGGTGAGGTTAGTTCCTATGAAATTTGGGGATAGGGGAGACGAATGAGTGTTTGTGGTCCTGCAGTTCCTTCCCCGTTTTTTGAAGGGTCTTGAATAGCTCAGCGACTTTAGTCCCAAAAAGGGCAGAGTTATCAAGGAGAGCATCCTGGAGTTTGGCCCTATCATCATCAAGTAAGGGTTGTAGTCTTAACCATGAGTACCTTCTAAGGACTGATGTAGATGCCTGCAGATCTGGCAGAGGCTTCTGCAGCATCACAACTGCATCTAACTGAATGTCTTGTGACTTGAGATGAGGCTAGATATTTCAGCCTTGGGAGGCGAGTCAGGGAGATCTGCCAAAAGCTTGGTAACTGGAGTCAAAAGGGCCAGGCATGCTTAGACATATGTGCCTGGTAATTTACTGCTCTAAAGGCCAATGTAGCAGAAGTGTAAACTTGTTTGCCAATGCACTCCACTGTCTTACTGTCCCCTTGTCTGTGGGAATGACAGAGGAGGGAAGCAGTCTGGATTGGTTTAGCTGCAGAAACAAACAGTCCAAGGGTCTGCAACAGGGCATTTAATCAGGAATTTTGCCCTTTCAGGGACCTTATAGAACCTGTCAGGCCTTGGAGGGGCAGCTGGTTGAGAATCAGGATTGACAGAGGCTGCATTGAAAACATCCAAGAAGACTGGTAAGACCGGAGGAATGGCAGAAGGAGCAGGAGTGTTCACCTGCAAGAGTTCATGTATCTTTTCTGGACCTCTGACATTTCAGAGGAATCCCACTTAAAATATTCTCTCATTTTTGAGATGGTCTGACCAAAGGTGAGGTCCTCTCCTGGGGAGTCCGTGTCTCAGAAGAGTCCTCCTCTGGGGAAGCCTACCCAAGAGGGGATGGCATATGAGACGCATAAGAAAGAGAATCCTCTAAAGAGGAGTCTGAAGCATCCTCCATTTCAGGTTGGACAGCATCTTCGAACTGAGGCCTGGGACTAATAAGTAGGTAGCAGCTGGTGGAGAATTAGGCATAGCAGACTGTATAGCATAAAAGCATTAAATAGCATCTGGGAAAAGACCTGCTAATCAAGTTGGCTTTCTGCATGGGGGGGGGGGGCATGTTTATTCTTTTGCTTTTTCAGGGAAGGCGTAGAGGGCATAGTGCCTAAGGACGGCATAGATTGTTTATTCTGAAGCAGTGGAAGAGCGTGTCTTCACAGCTGTAACAAGCCAAGGTTCCCCCTTGTTGTCATCAGCTGATGTCTGCGAGATCTCCACGGACATGCTTTCTGCCCTAGGTTCTGCGGCCTCCTGAACGGTACCCTCTACTCCTACTTTGGCAGATTCCGAATGTTCCTCCAAGCAAACATCGGCTACAGGAGGGACGTCAGGTGGAGGAGGTGCAGCTGTAGGTTCAGGTCTGGAGACTCTGGCCTTTTTTTGGGTGGCTTTACAGTCTGACCGGATGGCCCTTCCATCACTAGCGCCAGGCATTTAAGGCACTGGTTTTCCAAGTAAATGTTAAGGATGTGCACATGACTGTGGATTTTCTTAGGTACAAAGGCTTGACAGATTATGCAAGTTTGATGGTTGTGTGTAGGCCCTAAGCAGAAAAGGCAGAGCTCATGGGCATCCGTATGGGGGAATCTGACGCCCGCACCTGCACTTTCCTTTCCTGGATGACATGAACCTAAACAGGCACGCTGTGACAGAAAAGAATCGGAAAAAACAGTTCCAATGGGGTACCTATATTTTAAATTCGAAGATCAGATGGCAGGGATGTCAGGAAGAGCTGATGTTCGACTAGCAGCAGAGAAGTTCTGAGGAAAGGTATGTACAGACGTCACTTTAATGGCCCATGCTCCCTCAGTCAATGTCAAACATTCCATGTACCCAGCAGTGACTAGAAGCTTTTGTATACCGGACGTATTTTCAGGTAGATAGCAGAGGATACTGCAACATGAGAATAGAAGGGCATCAAGAGATCCTGTACAGGTACTAGAAATATTTTGGAAATTTTATGGAAGTCTGTATAAAGCAGAGAAATATGGAAATCAAGAAAAAGTACAAATGGAAATGTTTATGGGAAAACTGAATATGTCAGGGTTAGAGGCAGATGAGGCCCAATTACTAACAAATAGGAGAAGATGAGATAACAATGGTGATGTATAACCAATCTAGAGGAAAGTTCCCAGGAATAGATGGCATTCATGTGGATGTTTAAGAGGAGGAGAAACATCAACATCATCCTGGAAGAAAGCAGTGGTGGCTGTAATACCTAAACAGGTAAAGACCCATCAGATCCAGCTTTATATACAGGTCCATTTTGATCCTAAACCATGATTATAAAGCATTTATGTCTAGAATGGCTAAAAGAATGGCAAATGTCATGTCAAAATTGATGAATATGGATCACTGCGATTCTGTGGAGGGGAGGCAAACATTTGATATCAACAGAACATTGATGATCCAGAGGGAAGCAGAATGTAAGAAAGTACCACTGACATTGGTGGGTCTTGCTGCAGTGAAAGTATTTGACAGAGTAAGCTGGGGGGTTATGAGCTGGGCAATGGAAGCATTTCCATTCCCTGAAAAAACTATAAGGTTGATTCGGACATATGAGCAATTGGAGGCAAAAAATAAAATGGGTGGGTTCCATTCTAATAATTCTGTTTCAGCAGAGGAACCATGCAGTTGTGTCCTTTTCCCCTTTGTTATTTGCATTTTAGATCCACTGACACAGAAAATAAGGGACTCAGAACTTCGAGGATATGATTGGTATGTTAGTCAGGAAAAGCTGGCTCTATTTGCAAATGATATTTTATACCAGGTAAAACCAGAAACGGACACTAAAGTGTTGTACAACATTTTGAGATCATTTAAAATCTTTTTGGAATACAAAATTAATGAAGCTAAAAATGAAGGCAATAGCTGTAAATTATGTTCCCACACACATTGGTTCAGCAATATCCATACTTATGGGGGCATGATAAAATGAAGTACTTAGGAATATGATTAAAATGGATTCTGGTGTGGCAGCTAAGGATATTATAGAAGAGAGTAAAGACAATACAAAAATTGAGAACTTGGAAGTTGTTTTGTGGATATGGATAGCAATAAACAAGCAGTGAAAACGTTTTTAATCCCTTTAGATTTATACACAGATCAGGTGTGCTTTTATCAACCAGTGGAGAAGTTGTGGACAGCAATAAATAAAGAGCTGAAGGATTTTATTTGAGAGGGGAAGATGGCAAGAAGCAAGTTGGATAATCTAATTCTTCCAATAAAACAAGGTGGTTTGGGATTACCTGATTTAAATGGGTATTTCAGAGCTATGTAGTTAAGGCTCTTATACATACGACAAGCTGAAGACTATAATTCAAAATGGAAAGGGATGATGACAAAACGGGGGGGGGGGGGCACAAGAAAAGTACAGTTGTGTACACTTACCATAAATGTAGATCTTCGAGTGTATTCACTGTTGCAGTCATTACATTTGGGTAATCCTGCTGGCAAGTTGCCCTTAGTTGGCCTGAATTCCAAAGACCTGGGTCCTGCGTCGGCTGTCGTCTCCTCTTCCCTGACGTCAGGGGTATAAAAGAAGCAGCCAATGCCATTTTCTTTAGTTTTTCTTGCCCTAGATGTCAGGTGCCCCCTAAAAGGGTAGCCAAAATTTATATTTATATATATATATATATATATATATATATATATATATATATATATGTGTGTGTGTGTATATATATATATATATATATAATTACATGCAGCAATATAAACTTTACCTATGTCCACAAGCAAATACACCACACAGGTTGTATAAATCAGAGAAGGAAAGATAGGTTCCATCAGAAGAAAAGGGGGGATGGCAGGTGGGTAACCTGGACTGCAACAGTGAATACACTTGAACATCTACATTTATGGTAAGTGTACACAACTGTACTACGTTTGTGTTTCACTGTTGCAGTCATTACATTTGGGTAGATTCCCAAAGCTATGGTTGGGAGGCTGGAGATAAACAGCATTAGGAGTGGCTATGAGACCCTGCAGAACTGCAGTGGCAAAGCCTGCCCTGGATTTAGAGTAGAGTGGCAGATGATAGTGCTTTTTAAAGGTGTGCACTGAACTCCAAGTAGCTGCCTCTAAAATGTCCTTGGTTGGTACTCCCCTGAGAAAGGCTACTGAAGTGGCTGCAGCTCTGGTGGAATGTGGCCTAATGCCCTTAGGCACTGGCTTACCATGGTATAAGTAGTAGAAACGAATGCAGTGACCTATCCAGTTTGAAATAGTCTGCTTTGAGATAGCCTTTCCTTGTGATCCTGCAGCATATGCCACTAGTAATTGCTCTGTCTTTCTGAAAACCTTGGTTCTGTCCAAGTAGAATATAAGCTGTCTGTGTACGTCCAAAGAATGCAGAATTCTTTCCCCTTTGTTCTGTGGATTTGGATAAAAGTTGGCAGATGAATGGTTTGGTTAAGAGCCACACTGGACACCACTTTAGGCATAAATATTGGGTTTGTCCTCAGGGAGGCCCTGTCTGGATAAAAAAATGATAAAAGGTTCCACCGCCATGAGTGCCTGTAGCTCTGAAACAGGTCTTGCAGAAGTTATTGCTAGGTGCAGAGCTGTTTTCCAAGATAAAAACTTTATATCAACAGTAGCAGCTGGCTCAAAATGAGGCAGGGTGAGTTCCTCCAAGACGTAGTTGAGGGCCCATGCAGGCATTGGTGATCTCCTTGGAGGCCTTACATTTTTGGCTCCTCTGAGGTACTGTTTTAATAAGGGATGAGAAAAAACTGGTGGCTCTGCATTGTAATGGGCCGAAATGGCAGAGGCATGAATTTTAATAGATGAGAAAGATAGGCCTTTGTCCAGCATCTCAGTTAAGTATTGTAAAATCTGAGGAATATTTGGCACAGCTGTATCTGTTCCTTGTGCCTGGTTCCAAGCACAGAATCTCTTCCATTTTCCCCAAAAGATTTTCTAGTACTAGGCCTTCTGGCTTCCAAAATGACATCCATCACAGCTTTGCTGAGAGGTGTGTTTTGTATGACTACATTTTTCGTCATGCTGCCAGGTTTAAAGTTCTGAGATGGCTGTGCAGGTTTTGATTGTTTTGCTGGGATAGTAGAAGCGGTACTTGAGGTAAGGTCCAAAAGCTGGGCATTGAGACAAGCTCCTTAATACTGGATACCAGTACTGGCGGGGCCAGTCTGGTGTAATCAGCATCATCTTTGGCTTCTCCTGTCTGACCTTTAGGAGTACCTTGGGGAGGAGAGGCACAGGGGAAAGGCATATACTGATAGGTTTTTCCAGCTGAAGGATAGGGTGTCCACTTTCCATGCTTGTCTGTGATAAATCCTTGTGCAGAATCTCTTTAGTTGGTAGTTGTGTGGGGAGGCAAATAGATCTATGTCTGGGCATCCTCATTTCCTTGTTATCATGCTGAAGACTTGTGGATCCAGCTGCCACTCGTGGGGATCCATGAGGTTTCTACTTAGTTCGTCTGCCAGAGTTTTTTCCTTCCTGGCAGGAATTGTGCTTGCAGATGTACTTGGTAAGTCAATGCTGTGTCTCACAAAGTCATGGCTAGTCTGCAAAGGGGGTAAGAATGTGTGCCCCCCTGCTTGTTTATATACCACACGACCATGGTTTTGTCTGTCTATCAGTAGTTGTCCTGGATGAAGTAGGTCCTTGAAGGCTGTCAGGGCATTCTGAACAGCTAGCATCTCTTTTTGATTGATATGTAGATGCATTTAGTTTGAGGTCCATGTTCCCTGAATGCATTTTCCTGCCATGTGGGTCCCCCAGGCATAATCTGATGCATCCGTTGTTAGTGTCTGCCTGGCTGGGGGTAATGTGAATGGCTATCCCTTGTTTTGGTGACAAGCCTTTGCCCACCATCGAAACACCTGTTGCAGGCAGGGAATGAGAGTAGTTATGGTTTCTAGGCTGTGGCAATGTGGAGTCCAAACACTTTTTAGATACCATTGAAGTTTCCTCATATGCAGTCTTGCATATGGAATTAATAGGATGCAGGATGCCATGAAGCCCAAAGCCTGCAGAATTTTTCTTGCAGATAACTGGGCCTTTGTTGCTAACATTTTGAAATAGGTAGTCAGTTGCCTTTGTTTGTCTGGTGTGAGATAAGCCATCTGGGCAGTCGTATTTAAGCTTGCACCCAGGAATATTATCTCTTGAGAGGGTACTAGTTTTGATTACTTTTCGTTGACTGTGTACCCTAGGCATGTTAGAAGTTTTTTCACAAACGCCAGATGCTGTAGAAGGATGTCGCTGTTCTCTGCTTAAATCAGACATTCATCCAAGTAAGGGTATATTTGCATTCCTCTTTGTCTGCAGAATGCAATTACTGGTGCCAGACACTTTGTAAAGACCCTGGGCGCAGTAGATAAGCCAAAGGGCAGTGCAGAGAATTGGTAATGCATCGAGCCAGCCTTGAATCTGAGGTATCTTCTGCATATTTGTCTGATTGGGACATGCAGGTATGCCTCTTTTAGGTCTAAAGTTACAAGCCAAGCGTTCTTGCCCAGCATGGGCAGAAGCTCCTGCAAAGTCAACATTTTGAATTTTGGTATATCCAGGTATGTGTTCAGAATCGATAGGTCCAGTATTGGCCTCCAGGCCTTGTCCTTTCTGGGCACCAAGAACAGTCTTGAGTAAAATCCTTGTCCCCGCTCTTGCTCTGGCACTTGTTGAATGGCCCCCATGTCCCATGAGGGATGAGACTTGTTTTTGTGCCTCTGCCCATTGACTTTTTTGGCAGATCTGGCCAGCCGTTTGCCTTTGGCAGGGTATGGAAATGGAACTTGTAGCCTTGTGACACGATATTTAGAACCCACTTGGTCCTGGGTTATAATGTGCCAATTTTGAGGAAAAAAGTGCAACAAAGTTTAGAAGATGTAGGATCTTTGCTTGGAAATGTTTACATAGGTATTTTTACAATCCAAATAGACTTCAAAGAATTTTTCCTGAGGTAGACAGCAAATGTTGGAGGTGTGATGAGGAAGAAATAGGTAACTGGGAACATATTTTCTGGGAGTGTAATGAGTTGGCAGACTTTAAAACATTTCTGCAGACTACTCATTAAAAATACTGGTAAGCAAATTGGTATAAAGTACAGTTGTGCAAAATCTTACCATAATGGCAGATGTCTTCTTCACTGTTCATAGGTTGGTACTAGGCTATCGGCCCCGGGGCCTATACAAGCCTAGCCATAACAATTACCTGGCTATTTCTTCCCACAGTATTTACTTCCCAGGACCCGTCTAGCAGGGCGACTGACGTGATCCCCGGGGTGAATCGCCCATCTCCCATCCAATCATCAAGGTTCCTTTTGAAGAGGGCCAAAGAGGTGCTCTGCTTGACATGTATGGGCAGTCTATTCCAGAGTCTGTGGAGCTTCTGGGTCAGGAACCTATCCCTCCAGCATGTTTTGTTCATTGTGATGACAAGGGTTATATCCCTGGAGCATGCATCTCTGAGGAATTGGGGTTTAAGTGTAGCATGTCCAACAGCTCTGGGTTTGACATGGCCTTGTATGCTGAGCAGAGAGCGCCTCTGAGTAGACAATATGTGACAGAGTATAGGTGAAGTTTTTTTTTTTTTTTTTTTTTTTTTAGACCGTCAGCATAGGGCATTTGCTTTAGGCCTGTGATTCTTTTAGTGAGGTATTTCTGTGGCCTTTCCAGTTGTTGCAGATGTCTTGAGAGGTACATACCAAATGGGGCATTGTATTCTATAATGGGAATAATGAGGGATGAGTACAGTGGGACAATAACCTTTTTTCTGGATGAAAAGCCCTTAGTGATGACGTGTGCCACATAGTATATCCTGACTGTTGTGGCGATGTGGTTATCAAAGGTGAAGGTGTTCCAGTATTAATTGCACTAGGGGTTCCCTGCCAAGGGCGGCTCGACATCCGGGCAGTCTATCAAAGCCTTTAGGTTGCTTTAAGGTGCACAGTACGTCACTTGTATGCTCCTCGCATAGCGTAGGGCATAAAGATGACGTCTGGATGTACTATCCTCAGAACTAAAAGCCCCAGTAAGAACATCAGTCCAAGGAAAAAAGGGGAAGCAGTACACCCCCAAGACAAATTGGCCGGGGGAGGAAGCAGAGAGGGTGTGAATACTGCAAAAGTGAAGAGAAGGACATCTACTATTATGGTAAGACTTTACACAACTGTACTATGTCCTTCCATTTCACTATTGTAATATTCATTACACTAGGGAGAGTGGCAAAGCTCAGGAAGAAGACAGGGCGAAGGAAGGACCAGCAGATCTTTCTAGGAAACCATGAAGGATGGCCATAGCAAAACCAGCTCTAGCTGTGGACATTCCATCCAACTTGTGGTGCACAGAAGTTCAGGTAGCTGCCTCAAGAATAGAGTTAGTATCCAAACCATTGAAAAAAGCAAGAGAAAAAAAACACACCTCTAATAGAGTGAGCCTTAACAAAAGAAAGGCTCTTACCGTGAAATGAATAACAAAATTAAATAGCTTTTACTGATCAAAGAAGAAATTGTCTGCTTGGACACAGCTAATCCTAAGGACCTAGGATGAAAGGAAACAAAGAGCTGATCAGATTTCCTAATAATCTTAGTCTTATCCAAATAAAATGCAAATCCAGTGTTTACTGCATCTTCTCACTAGCAGATTGCGGAGAAGGAAAAAAAATGGGCAAATGAATAGAATGATTAAGGGGCAACTCATTCACCACCTTGGGCATAAAAGAAGGATTAGTATGCAAGGACACCAAAAAAGAGGACAAGCCATAAAGGCTTGAAGCTCATACATGCATCTGGCATAAGTAAGGGCTAACAAAAGAACAGTCTTCCAAGAGTAACGTTGCAAGGAATCTGAAGCTGTAGTCTCCAAAGGAGCCTGGGTCATTTTTTCTAAGACTAAATTAAGATTCCAGGAAGGAGGAACAGGCTTTCTGGCAGACCTAATATGAAGGATGCCTTTAAGGAATTGCTTAGCTTCAAAACTAGAAGCTAAAGGAGGAGATAAAGCCAGACAAGCAAAGATAGCTGATAACTGGGCCTTAACAGAAGAATAAGCCAACCCAGCATCAAGCAATTCACACAGATAAGACAGAACCAAAGGAACATCTACAAAAAGCGGATCCAAGTTACAGGTTACAAGAAAGATACTAACCAGAAAATCTCTTCCATTTGGATCAACAGGATTTCCTAGTATTGGGTTTCCTGACCTCTTGCAGGACCCTAAGCATGTTCTCAGAAAAAAAGGTGTCTGTGGAATCAAAATCCTATTACCCACACTGTCAGTTGAAGAGTGGACAGGTGGGGATAAGACTAGAGATCCCTTGCCCTGTGTGAGTAGGTCCACCCTGTGAGGTAACTTGTGATGACTGCTTTTGGCTAAATACAGAAGAGGAAACCAATGCCATCTTGACCAAAAGAGTCACCAAAAAGATATTGGGAACATCCTGTTGAATTTTGAACAGGACTTTTGGAATGAGAGGACAGGGAGGGAAAGCGTAAAGAAACATCCCCTTCCAAGAAAAAAATAAAGCGCCCACCTTCTAAACCAGTGGACCTGGAAGTCTGGTAAAAAGTAACGGAAGTTGTCTGTTCAAAGGGGAGCAAAACAGATCTATTTGAGGAGTACCCCATTGGTGGACAATGTCCAGAAACACATTCCTGTGAAGCATCCATTCCTGGGAGTGAATTAAGGACCTGTTCAGAGTGTCTGCCACAATGTTTTGACCTGAGGGAATGTAAATTGCCTGAAGAGTCACTTGACACTAGATAGCAAGATCCCACAGTAGGAGTGCCAACCGGCAAAGAAGATAAAATCTTGACCCCCCCTCCATTTGTTTACATACCACATCACTGTGGTATTATCCACAAACACCTTGGGAGGTCCTGGGGAGAAGTGAGGATGAAAAGTCTGAAGAGCTAGCAAAAGAGCTCTCATCTCTCTGAAACTGATGTGCTCTTTGTGTTGATGAGGAGACCACACCCTCTCCACCTTTATGGTGCCAAAAGCTGCTCTCCATCCCACATCTGAACTGTCTGTGAACAACAAGCTCCTGAAAGGGAAGAGGGGGATGAAAAGGGAGCTCTGGATTTACAGACAAATCATGGATCTACACTGAAGTTCCTTCTTGAGACAAAGTAGAAGAGGAACTAGAAACTCTAGGGGATGTGCATGTTGAAGCCAAAATGACTTCAAAAACCACTGAAACTTTCTCATGTGGAGTTTGGCCAGAGAGAGCATAGTAATGGTGGATGCCATGAATTCCAGAGTTCTCAGATATTCCCCGGTTGTTATAGATGCCAGAGAAAAAACAGTTTGATAGAAGGAAATAAGTGTTAAGGGCCTTGGGAGGAGGCAGGGATGCCAGCACAGACACAGTCTAGATCCTGCATCAAAGAAAAACATGGTCTTGAGGAGGAGTTAGAAAAGACCTTCTGAAGTTTATTGAGAACCACAGGCTTTGCATATGGGAAATGGCAAAATGAAGATTTTGCAACAACATCTCTGGAGAGGATGCCGGAAACAGGAAGTCTTCTGAAGCCTGCAAAAAGCAATCACAGGAGCGAGGCAATTGGTGAATACCCATGAAGCAGTAAAAATTCCAAAAGGCAAAGCAGAGAACTAAAAACGCCAGGAAGCAGAGAAATGTAAAAACTACCTGAAAAGGGGATGAATTGGGATATGGAAACAAGCATCCTCGAGATCTAGAGACACCATACAAACCTGAGGAACCAAAAGAGGGGGCAAAGTTTGAAGAGACAACATTCAAAAGGACAGCACGTTCAGAAAGGTGTTTAGATGACAGAGGTCTAGAACTGGACTCCAAGTATCCTCTTTTCTGGGTACTAGAAAAATCCTGGAGTAAAACCCTCTCCCCCTCTGGGACACAGGCACCTAATGAATAGTACCCAGGGTCAAAAGGTCCTAAAGCACCTCTGGAAAGAATGAAAGTTGTTCCCGAGGGGGCGGAGGACTATCCATAAAAAGGGTGGGGATTTTCAAACCTGAAATACCCCTGGTGGATAATGGACAGAAAGTAGGCATCCTGAGTAATATGTAGCCAAATCGGAAGAGAGAGAGAGGTGAAGAGGAGGAAAGTGGCTGGGAAGAACAGGATAGTCAGATAGCACCTGGTTTATCAGGAAAAGGAGATTCCTGAGGCACAGAAGTCTGAGTAGCCTTTGCAGGACGAGCCCGCTTACCACCCTTTTTACCCTCAGGAGGAAGGCAAGATTGCCTACGAACAAAAGCGGACTTACTGGGTGATTTCTTTGAAATTTACAGGAGAAACAAACATATGTTTAAGTTCCAGTAAAGCCTTGCCCTTATTCTGAAAGGACTTAAATAAAACAGCAGCTTCTCTAAACAAGTGTTTATTATCTAGAGGAGGCATTCATCAACTTAGCCTTAATGTCATCAAGCAAAGGTTGAAACCAGAGCCAAGAATACCTTCTCATCACTGACCCAAAAGCAGCAGCTCTAGAGGAAGCATTTCATGCACTATAATTACACTTGATGGAATGACAAGTTACCAGGGAAGAAGCCCCTAACAGAGAAAGGGTAGAAGTTTTTCCCTCAGACTCTGGAAGATCAGAAATAACCTGACAAGCCTGGGACAGGACATTCAACAAGTACCTGGTCGCATGCGTCTGATAATGCGTCTGATAATTAACAGCCCTAAAGGCCATTGTAGTAGAGGTATAAACATCATTGCCTAGCCTTTCCATGGTTCTTCTATCTTTATCAGAGGGCAGTAATTAAGGAGAAGGAAGCAATTGAGATGGCTTGTCAGAAGGTACAGACACCACCAAGAGGTCAGCAGAAGCACATTTGTACAAGAATTTACAGTCTTCAGGCAGCCTATAGAATCTATCAAGCTTCTCGGCGGCAGAAGGCTGAGAGTCTGGAGCCTCAGAAGCATTTGAAAATGTATCCAACAAGGAACTTAAAACAAGGGGAACAGCAGGTAGTCTTGGAGAATCCATATCCAGCCACTCAGAATACCCTTTTCTTATCTCAGAAACCGGAGCACAATCCCATTTAAAGAACTCCATTATCCTAGAGACAGTGTCCCCAAAAGAAATCTCTTCAAAAGGAGTACCAGGACTGCCGACTCCTCTTCTTCTGATCCATAATCCAAAGGAGAGGAAATATGAGAGGAGTAAGCAAGAGATTACTCATCCGAGTCCGCCTTCTCTTCAGAAGAATCCTGTTCTCTGGATCTTTTAATCGGTGTAGACGACCAAGGGGTGGGTTGGAACAGAAATTCCCTGAAGAAGTTTTAAATCTATCAAATCACTGAACAAGCCCTGAATAAAAGGACTGCCACTCACTCTGTGGATCCTTACGAGCAGGAGAAATATGTTTAGTCTTTTGCTTTTTCTTCAACCGGACATCTGCCTTATAGTATTTAAAAGGTTCCGACCCAGGACGGGATTCAATAATGGTAGTAGGGACTTCTTCTCTGACTACGATTTGAGGACCCCCCCCCAGGCCCCTTGAATCAGCCATGGTTCTCCCTGAATGGACGCCTACAATGCCTCCTCAGACATGCTTACAATAAATTCAGCTGAACCTCTGGGCATTCACTTGCCTCGAGAGATGTCTGGCAGAGGCTGAACAAAAGAAGATTCTGACCTAGATTTCTTGGCCTTCTTCATGGACAGCTGTCCCCCCAGAGCTGGAAGTTCCCTCCATTGTATCCTTAGCTAGAAGCTTAATATGCTGGTTTTCAAGATAAAGTGCCAAAGAAGAAAGTCTACCACGAAGCATCTTAGAACAAAGGCTTGACAGATGGAACAGGATGTATGGTCATGCAAAGTGCCAAGGCAAAACAGACACTGTCTGTGGTGGTCTTTATTGGGAATCTTTCTCCCACACTGGCACTTACTCTTCTTAGATGACAAGAAACCCCACAAACAACAATATAATAAAAGGAAGACAAGTAAAACAGAACCTCAATGGGGCACTTATCTGCAACAGCTTGGTGAACAAGCAACAAAAAGTACAGTTTTGTACCTACCATAAATGTAGATGTTCGAGTGTTCACACTGCTGCAGTCATCACACTTGGGTTATCCTGTCATCAGGCGGTCCCGCAGTCGGCCAGATTTCCAAAGTCTTAGTCCGACGTCTGTTGCTGTCGCCTCATCCCTGACGTCAGTGCGCCAGGGGTACATATACTGCAACCGATGCCATTTTCTTCAGTTTTTCTTGCCCCAGATGTCAGGTGCCCCCAAAAGGGTGATCCAAATCAGTACCAAAAAGTGAGAACACTGTACAGACACAAAAACCCTTCAGCTATAAGCAAATACATCAGTAAGGCATAGCATAGGTTTAGCCAGTAGATCAGAGGGGTTGGAGGGAGAGTAACCTGGACTGCAGCAGGGTGAACACTCGAACATCTACATTTATGATAGGTACAAAACTGTACTATGTTCATCGTGTTACCCTGCTGCAGTCATCACACTTGGGTTCAGTCCCAAAGCTAAGGTAGGGTGGAGGCATTATAGAGGGATAGAGGAGGCAAGGAATCCCTGCAGAACTGCAGTGGCGAAGCCTGCCCTGGACTTAGAATAAAGAGGTAAGTGATAGTGTTTGGTGAAGGTGTGTACAGAACTCCAAGTTGCAGCTTCTAAAATTTCCTTGGTAGGAACCCCCCTGAGAAAGGCTGTAAAGGTAGCTGTTGCCCTGGTAGAGTGGGATCTAATGGTAGGAGGAACTGGTTTCCCATGATTGGTATAGCAGAATCGTATGCAATGGCCTATCCATTTAGAAATGGTTTGCTTGGAAATGGTCCTCCCTTGAGAAGCTGTAGCATAGGAAACAAAGAGCTGGTCAGTTTTTCTGAAAGCTTTAGTTTTATCCAAGTAATATCGAAGCTGCCTGTGAATGTCCAAGGAATGTAGGAGTCTCTCACCTTTGTTCTGTGGGTTGGGGAAGAAAGTGGGTAGATGGATGGTTTGATTTAAAGCTACGCTGGAAACCACCTTAGGCATGAAGGAAGGATTAGTTCGTAGAGAAACTCTGTCCTGATGAAAAATGAGGAAAGGTTCCACTGCCATAAGTGCCTGTAATTCTGAAACTCTCCTAGCAGAAGTTATTGCCAGGAGTAGGGCAATCTTCCAAGATAGGAACTGAAGGTCTGCAGAAAAAGCAGGTTCAAAGGGAGGTAATGTTAGTTTTTCCAGAACAAAGTTGAGGTCCCATGTAGGTGTAGGAGCTCTTCTAGGTGGTCTAATGTTTTTTGCCCCTCTGAGGAACTGCCTTAGGAGTGGATTTGAAAATAAAGGTGGATTCGTGTCGTAGTGAGCTGAAATAGCTGAAGCATGGATTTTAATTGAGGAGAAGGAAAGCCCTTTATGCAACATCTCAGCTAAATACTGCAGAATGTGAGGCATATGAGGCTGAGTTGTATCTAGGCCTTTAGCTTGGTTCCAAGCAGAAAACCTTTTCCATTTGTCCGAGTAAGCCTTCCTGGTGCTTGGCCTCCTGGCTTCTAGAATAACATCCAGTACTGCTTGTGAAAGAGGGGCTGGTTGGCTGCTTAATTGATTTGCCATGCAGCCAGGTTTAAGGTTTTGATCTGGCTTTGTAAGCAAATGAGGTATTTGAGGCAATATCCATGATGGACTGTGAGCCATATTCTTCAATAGTGGGTACCAGTGCTGGCGTGGCCAGTCTGGGGCTATGATAATCATTCGAGGTTTCTCCTTTTTGACCTTCAAAAGAACTTTTGTGAGAAGAGGTAATGGAGGAAAGGCAAATGCTGTCAGGTTTTTCCAAATGAAGGAGAGAGCATCCACTTTCTAAGCTTGTTGGTGGAATGTCCTTGTACAAAATTTTGTCAGCTGGTAGTTTTGAGGACTGGCAAACAGATCTACATTTAGTAGGCCCCATCTTTGAGTTATCATTGCAAATATTTAGGAACTTGTAAGTGTTTAGAATTGAAAGGTCCAGAATTGGTCTCCAAGCATTTTCTTTCCTTGGTACTAGGAATAGTCTTGAGTAAAATCCTTGGCCTTGCTCTTGAGTTGGCACCCTTTGAATGGCTCTCATGGCCATGAGAGCTGTAATTTGTTTTTGAGCCTCTGCCCTTTGATTTTGTGGCAGGTTTGGCATTCCTCTTTTTATTGGCAAGGTGTGAAAGTGGAATCTGTATCCTCGTAGAATTATGTCTATGACCCATTTGTCCTTTGTGACCATGTGCCAGTTGTCTACAAATAATGCTAGTTTCCCCCCCAGGGGGGATGACAAGAGAGCTTTGTTTGGCCAGTTGAGGTGCAAGTCATTGAGTTTGCCTTCTGGTGGCTTGAGACCTGTCTTCTCCTCCCTTCTGGGTTGGAGTGGTCCTTTGGCGAGGTTTATACTGAGCTTGTGGTTGTCCTCTGCCCCTTGGGCGCCTGTATTTACCCCTCTGAGGCCTGTCAGTGGCTGGAAAGGACCAATTTTTGGTTGGCCAGTTTCTGCTGAAGCGAGGGGGTTGTACCTGTAGGAAATCTTTGACTGTCTGCATTGATTTTGCCTTATCTTCCATTTTCTTTAAAACTTCTTCTGCTTTAACACCAAAAAGAACATCCTGCTGCAAGGGAGCATCTAGTAGATTTGCTTTAACATGTTTAGGCAGACTTTGTTCCTTTAACCAGGCATGCCTACGTATAACTGAACCAGTGACCGCTGCTCTGCAGGAGGCCTCCAAAGAATCAAATCCACATTGTAAGGTATGTTTGCCTACCTGCTCGGTGGCGTGCAACAAATCCTGTACTTCTTTCAATTCAGATTGTTGAGGAAGGGTTATCTTTTGTTTTAACTGAGAGATCAGAAATTGCTGATACTTAAGCATATGAAATTGACAGCTTAGAGCTCTCATAGCTAAAGTAGCTAAGGTGTAAACCTTTTCCCCCCATCTGTCTAGTGCTCTTGAATCCCTTTCAGAAGGTACTGGATTTTTAGCCATGGAAGCCTTAGCCCCCTTGGGACCCTGGGAGATAGTCTCTGGGTCAGCTACTGGGCTTTTGTAAAGGAATTTATGGGAATCAGGTACTCTGTAGTATCTGTCAGGCTTGGCCGGGGCAGGAGGCAGAGAGTCAGGATTGAAACTGGATTCTAAGTAAACATCATCCGCAATGTCCAAAACAGGAGGGATGGCTAGAGGTCTGTGTTGGGGGAGTAAACGAAACTCTCTGAGCCATTTCTTGGAATCAGAGTAATCCTGACCTTCCCAGTGAAAATGTTCCCTCATAGTGTGTAAAGTTTCCCCAAAAGAGTAATCTTCTGGAGGGGAAGCTGAGGGAATAGAGTTCTCAGCATCAGAATCTTCATACGGAGAGAAGGAATAGTCTTGGTCTTCAGAGGAATCCGAAGAAATAGACAGTTGTTCAGAGGAAGCAGATTCTTCCTCTTGTCTAGTCCTTTTTTCAGGAGGAGGATGGGAACCCCTGATAAGAGAAATCAGATCTTCAGCCATCTTGAGCATCTGTTTCTTAGGCATAGGGCCTTGAACAGGAGACTGAAGTGAAGCTTTTTTCGATTTGGAAGGAGTCTTTGGTTTAGAAAACATTTTGACTAAGAGTCGTTGGTCTGAAAACGCCTTCAGAAAGCAAAGGTGTTTCAGAAGTACCGGTGTCCATGGGAGGTAAGTCGTCGGTAGGGCCTGAAATAAAAGGCTGCGCCGGCCTAGTACATTCCGTCAAAATATCCGTAGCGGTCTCGGGTTCCTCAACTGCGGTAGTCAGAGGCTGTGTCGGAGCCTCACTGATAACCCGGAAATCGAAGGAGGGGGTCGTCCCCGCATCCATTCGTGGGCATCTGTGGTAGTTCTGCTTAGTATGTCTGCTAGAATGTTTTCTTTTCCTGGCACAAAATTGCTTGTAACTGAATGTTGAAGCTCAGGGCCACATTCCAGAGGTCCATTGCCATCCGGCATAGAGGGTACGAATGTGTGCCTCCCTGTTTGTTGATGTACCACATAACTGTGGTGTTGTCTGTCCTTATCAACAGTTGGCCTTCTTGGAGAAATGGTCTGAATGCCTGAATTGCCAGTTTTACTGCCAGCATTTCCTTTTGATTTATGTGTAGGTGCAGCTGGTCTTGAGTCCATAAGCCTTGTATGCATTTGTCCAGCATGTGCGCCCCCCAATCGAGGTCTGAGGCGTCCGTTGTGATGGTCTGGCTTGGTTGAGTGTTGTGGAAGGGCAGTCCTTTGTTTGATTGACAGGCCTGAGCCCACCATTGGAATTCTTGTTTCAGACATGGGATTATTGGAATTTGGGTTTCTAGGCTGTGCTTGTGCTGAGACCATAAATTCCTTAGGTACCACTGCAACTTTCTCATATGCAGTCTGGCATGTGGAACCAATATTATGCAGGATGCCATGAAACCCAAGGCTTGCAGGACTTTTCTTGCTGTTAGCTGGTTCTGCTTTGTTAATGCCAAGAAGTAGAGAGGGAGTTGTTCCTGTTTTTCTACAGTTAGGAATGCCATTTGTTGTGATGTGTCCAGCTCTCCACCCAAAAAGGTTATCCTTTGGGATGGCATCAGCCTTGACTTTTTTATATTGACTGTGTATCCCAGGGCTTGCAGTAGATAAATGACCCTTTTCAAGTCTTCTGCTAGCTTGTTTTTGTTGTCCGCTTGTATCAGGCAGTCGTCCAGGTAAGGGTAGATTTGGATTCCCTGAAGCCTGCAATGAGCAATTACTGATGCCAGGCATTCCGTGAACACTCTGGGCGCAGTAGATAAGCCTAAGGGCAATGCTGAGAATTGATAATGCTCTGATCCTGCAAGAAATCTGAGGTATCTTCTGCAATTTGGTCGTATGGGGACGTGCAGGTATGCCTCCTTGAGATCTAGAGTTACCAGCCAAGACTCCTTGCCCAACATGGGAAGAAGCTGCTGTAGAGTCAGCATTTTGAATTTTGGAACAATGAGGAATGTGTTTAAAGCGGATAGGTCGAGAATAGGTCTCCATTTGTTTTCTTTTCTTGGTACCAGGAAGAGTCTGGAGTAAAATCCCTGTCCTTGCTCCATAGATGGTACCTTTTCTACAGCTCTCATCCTTAGTAAGGGAGTTGTTTTAGAGCTTCTGCCTTTTGATTTGGAGGTAGGTTTGGCATTCCTCTCTTCCTTGGTAGAGTATGGAAGTGAAACCTGTAACCTTGGTCTATTGTCTGCAAAATCCACTTGTCTCCTGTGATGAAATGCCAGTTTACTGAAAATAAGGCAAGCTTCCCGCCTAAGGGTGCTTCTAGTTGTTCCCTGGTAGGCGGTGCCAGAGCCAAGTCACTGTGATTGTCCTGTAGTAGTGGTGGTGGCTGTATCTGTGGCTGTACCGCTGGTTGTTACCCTGCCACTGGCGTCCCCTGTAGGCACCTCTGGGTTGACTTCTGCCTCTTGAGCGCCTATTCCTGCCTCTCTGAGCTCTGGAGGTGTCTGGAAAGGACCAATTCTTGGGCCAATTCCTGCTAAACCTTGGAGGTTGGACCTGTAAGAAATCTTTCACTGTCTGGACAGATTTTGCCTTCTCTTCCATCTTCTTCAGCACCTGTTGTGCAGGAGAGCCAAACAAATTGATCTTGTCCATGGGAGCATCTAGTAGCTTTGATTTGACATGGTCTGGTAAGGCCTGCTCTTTTAACCATGCATGTCTTCTGATAACTGTGCCAGTCATGGCTGATCTAAAGGAAGCCTCCAGTGCATCATAGCCACATTTTAAGGAATGGTTACTGACTTGCTGAATGTTATGTACCATTTCCTGAACAGATTTTTTGTCTAATGGTTCATCCGAGGACAGCTTTTTGGTTAACTGGTCTAACATAAATTCTTGATACTGGATCATGTGGAATTGACAGTTCAAGGCCCTAGCTGAAAGAGTAGCAGAGGTGTAAACTTTTTTACCCCATCTCTCTAAGGACCTGGATTCCTTTCAGAGGGAGGGTTTTTGGCAGAGGTAGCTGCTACAGCCTTAGGTCCCTGGGAGATAGTCTCGGGATCTGCAAAAGGAGCCTTATACAAATGATAATGCGTGTCCGGGACCCTGTAGTACCTATCGGGCTTAGCAGGGGCCGCAGGTAGTGAATCAGGAGCAGTACAAGCATCATTAAATGCATCATCCACAACAGAGAGAACTGGAGGGATGGCTAAAGGCCTATGTTGTGGTAAATGCAGAAAAGTTCTAAGCCTTTTTCTAGAGTCTGAAATATCCTGGCCCTGCCACTGAAATTGTTCCCTCATAGCATGCAAGGTTTCCCCAAAGGAAAATTCCTCAGGCGGAGAGGCAGAAGGAATGGACTCTTCAGCATCAGAGTCTTCATAAGGGGAGAAAGGGCCCTCTGGAGGGTTTGTATTATCTGAATCATCAGAGGAGTCATCTGTAGGTACTGGCTCAGGGGGCTCTGCTCTAGGCCTCTTCTCTGGAGGTGGGTGAGAGGCCCTGTCTGGGTGAGGTTGGGATCCCCGGATCAAAGAAATGAGATCCTCTGCTAGACTAAGCATTTGTGAACTAGAGCTAGGCCTGTGAGAGGGGGTCTTAGCAGGCACAGATTTAGTAGATTTAGCTGCTTTAGCCCTGGCAAAGGCCTTAATAGACATGGTTGCAGGTGGCCTAGCAGCTCCACGTGCAGGGGTTGAAATATCCAAGGGAATAGTGTCAGATAATTCCTGGGAAACTGCAAGAGCAGGTGGGATTTCAGAAGCCGATTCCACAAGGTTGGAAGAGGCCTCGGTAGGAGGTAAGTTTTCGGCTGAAGGAAGAACCGCTTGCTCAGTTTCAGCCGAAACTGAGACACTTGTGGTTGGCTTAACCGCGGTTTCGGCCGAAACCGCGGACCGCGAGTGTCGGTCCTTTTCCTTGCTTTTAGATATTTGCGTAGTCGGAGGATCCGACGGCATAATGTAAGCAAAATCGAAGCCGAAAAACTCCTCAGCAAATTCCGACCGACGTCTAAGCGTCCATCGATTAAAAGAAGCACAGGCTAGACAAGCTGCTACGCCGTGGTCTGGGCCTAAACAAGGTAAGCAGTAAGAGTGGAAATCTTTATGAGGTATTTGTTTCCCACAAGTTAAACAGTTATTCACTTTTTCTGACATCGGCTGAGGCAAGAAAGAGTCTCAACGGGTACTTAGCTTTTAGAAGTCTTCGGTAGTAGTAGAAGTATTCGGTAGTAGTAATCTCTGGTTCTGACCGACCGGCACTTGCGAACAGCTTCTGCTTGGCCACGGCAAGAAAGACTGAGGAAAATGGCGTCGGCTGATGCCTTTATACCTGAAGAACTGCAGCTATGACGTCGGGTGAAGTGCGACACCAGCCGAGGCCAGACCCAGTCTTTGGAATCCGGCCGACCAAAGGGCTGCCTGACGACAGGACAACCCATTTGTAAGGACTGCAGATGCATCCTTGAAGGACATCACTGTACAGACACAAAAACCCTTCAGCTATAAGCAAATACATCAGTAAGGCATAGCATAGGTTTAGCCAGTAGATCAGAGGGGTTGGAGGGAGAGTAACCTGGACTGCAGCAGGGTGAACACTCGAACATCTACATTTATGATAGGTACAAAACTGTACTATGTTCATCGTGTTGCCCTGCTGCAGTCATCACATTTGGGTTCAGTCCCAAAGCTAAGGTAGGGTGGAGGCATTATAGAGGGTTAGAGGAGGCAAGGAGTCTCTGCAGAACTGCAGTGGCGAAGCCTGCCCTGGACTTAGAATAAAGAGGTAAGTGATAGTGTTTGGTGAAGGTGTGTACAGAACTCCAAGTTGCAGCTTCTAAAATTTCCTTGGTAGGAACCCCCCTGAGAAAGGCTGTAAAGGTAGCTGTTGCCCTAGTAGAGTGGGATCTAATGGTAGGAGGAACTGGTTTCCCATGATGGGTATAGCAGAATCGTATGCAATGGCCTATCCATTTAGAAATGGTTTGCTTGGAAATGGTCCTCCCTTGAGAAGCTGTAGCATAGGAAACAAAGAGCTGGTCAGTTTTTCTGAAAGCTTTAGTTTTATCCAAGTAATATCGAAGCTGCCTGTGAATGTCCAAGGAATGTAGGAGTCTCTCACCTTTGTTCTGTGGGTTGGGGAAGAAAGTGGGTAGACGGATTGTTTGATTTAAAGCTACGCTGGAAACCACCTTAGGCATGAAGGAAGGATTAGTTCGTAGAGAAACTCTGTCCTGATGAAAAATGAGGAAAGGTTCCACTGCCATAAGTGCCTGTAATTCTGAAACTCTCCTAGCAGAAGTTATTGCCAGGAGCAGGGCAGTCTTCCAAGATAGGAACTGAAGGTCTGCAGAAAAAGCAGGTTCAAAGGGAGGTAATGTTAGTTTTTCCAGAACAAAGTTGAGGTCCCATGTAGGTGTAGGAGCTCTTCTAGGTGGTCTAATGTTTTTTGCCCCTCTGAGGAACTGCCTTAGGAGTGGATTTGAAAATAAAGGTGGATTCGTGTCGTAGTGAGCTGAAATAGCTGAAGCATGGATTTTAATTGAGGAGAAGGAAAGCCCTTTATGCAACATCTCAGCTAAATACTGCAGAATGTGAGGCATATGAGGCTGAGTTGTATCTAGGCCTTTAGCTTGGTTCCAAGCAGAAAACCTTTTCCATTTGTCCGAGTAAGCCTTCCTGGTGCTTGGCCTCCTGGCTTCTAGAATAACATCCAGTACTGCTTGTGAAAGAGGGGCTGGTTGGCTGCTTAATTGATTTGCCATGCAGCCAGGTTTAAGGTTTTGATCTGGCTTTGTAAGCAAATGAGGTATTTGAGGCAATATCCATGGTGGACTGTGAGCCATATTCTTAAATAGTGGGTACCAGTGCTGGCGTGGCCAGTCTGGGGCTATGATAATCATTCGAGGTTTCTCCTTTTTGACCTTCAAAAGAACCTTTGTGAGAAGAGGTAATGGAGGAAAGGCATATGCTGTCAGGTTTTTCCAACTTAAGGAGAGAGCATCCACTTTCTAAGCTTGTTGGTGGAATGTCCTTGTACAAAATTTTGTCAGCTGGTAGTTTTGAGGACTGGCAAACAGATCTACATTTAGTAAGCCCCATCTTTGAGTTATCATTGCAAATATTTGGGAACTTGTAAGTGTTTAGAATTGAAAGGTCCAGAATTGGTCTCCAAGCATTTTCTTTCCTGGGTACTAGGAATAGTCTTGAGTAAAATCCTTGGCCTTGCTCTTGAGTTGGCACCCTTTGAATGGCTCTCATGGCCATGAGAGCTGTAATTTGTTTTTGAGCCTCTGCCCTTTGATTTTGTGGCAGGTTTGGCATTCCTCTTTTTATTGGCAAGGTGTGAAAGTGGAATCTGTATCCTCGTAGAATTATGTCTATGACCCATTTGTCCTTTGTGACCATGTGCCAGTTGTCTACAAATAATGCTAGTTTTCCCCCCAGGGGGGCTGACAAGAGAGCTGTGTTTGGCCAGTTGAGGTGCAAGTCATTGAGTTTGCCTTCTGGTGGCTTGAGACCTGTCTTCTCCTCCCTTCTGGGTTGGAGTGGTCCTTTGGCGAGGTTTATACTGAGCTTGTGGTTGTCCTCTGCCCCTTGGGCGCCTGTATTTACCCCTCTGAGGACTGTCAGTGGCTGGAAAGAACCAATTTTTGGTTGGCCAGTTTCTGCTGAAGCGAGGGGGTTGTACCTGTAGGAAATCTTTGACTGTCTGCATTGATTTTGCCTTATCTTCCATTTTCTTTAAAACTTCTTCTGCTTTAACACCAAAAAGAACATCCTGCTGCAAGGGAGCATCTAGTAGTTTTGCTTTAACATGTTCAGGCAGACTTTGTTCCTTTAACCAGGCATGCCTACGTATAACTGAACCAGTGACCGCTGCTCTGCAGGAGGCCTCCAAAGAATCAAATCCACATTGTAAGGTATGTTTGCCTACCTGCTTGGTGGCATGCAACAAATCCTGTACTTCTTTCAATTCAGATTGTTGAGGAAGGGTTATCTTTTGTTTTAACTGAGAGATCAGAAATTGCTGATACTTAAGCATATGAAATTGACAGTTTAGAGCTCTCATAGCTAAAGTAGCTGAGGTGTAAACCTTTTCCCCCCATCTGTCTAGTGCTCTTGAATCCCTTTCAGAAGGTACTGGATTTTTAGCCATGGAAGCCTTAGCCCCCTTGGGACCCTGGGAGATAGTCTCTGGGTCAGCTACTGGGCTTTTGTAAAGGAATTTATGGGAATCAGGTACTCTGTAGTATCTGTCAGGCTTGGCCGGGGCAGGAGGCAGAGAGTCAGGGTTGAAACTGGATTCTAAGTAAACATCATCCACAATGTCCAAAACAGGAGGGATGGCTAGAGGTCTGTGTTGGGGGAGTAAACGAAACTCTCTGAGCCTTTTCTTGGAATCAGAGTAATCCTGACCTTCCCAGTGAAAATGTTCCCTCATAGTGTGTAAAGTTTCCCCAAAAGAGTAATCTTCTGGAGGGGAAGCTGAGGGAATAGAGTCCTCAGCATCAGAATCTTCATAAGGAGAGAAGGAATAGTGTTGGTCTTCAGAGGAATCCGAAGAAATAGACAGTTGTTCAGAGGAAGCAGATTCTTCCTCTTGTCTAGTCCTTTTTTCAGGAGGAGGATGGGAACCCCTGATAAGAGAAATCAGATCTTCAGCTATCTTGAGCATCTGTTTCTTAGGCATAGGGCCTTGAACAGGAGACTGAAGTGAAGCTTTTTTCGATTTGGAAGGAGTCTTTGGTTTAGAAAACATTTTGACTAAGAGTCGTTGGTCTGAAAACGCCTTCAGAAAGCAAAGGTGTTTCAGAAGTACCGGTGTCCTTGGGAGGTAAGTCGTCGGTAGGGCCTGAAATAAAAGGCTGCGCCGGCCTAGTACATTCCGTCAAAATATCCGTAGCGGTCTCGGGTTCCTCAACTGCGGTAGTCAGAGGCTGTATCGGAGCCTCACTGATAACCGGAGACCGGATCAGGCTTAGGCCTGGGCTGTCGATCCTTATCCCTGCGCTTTTTGTGCACGCCGGTAGTCGGTATCTCCGACGGCATGTTATAATTAAATTTTCTGCCAAAAAAGTGTTGTGCAAAATCAAATTGTCTTTTAATAGTGCGTTTATTAAATCTAGCACAAAAATGACAAGTGACGTTGTGATCAGGGCCTAGGCAGGGTATACAACAAGAATGAAAATCCTTATGAGGTATTTGCTTCCCACAAGAAATACAATTGTTAACTTTTTCTGACATCGGTCTGAGGCAAGAAAAGTTTCCCCAACGGGGTACTTAGCTTTATAGAAGACTTCGGTCTGAAACTCGAATTCGAAAATCTCAGGAGTCGGCCGACCGGCACTTGCAAACTGCTTCTGCTTCGGGCACCGCTCGGCAAGAAAGACTGAAGAAAATGGCATCGGTTGCAGTATATGTACCCCTGGCGCACTGACATCAGGGATGAGGCGACAGCAACTGACGTTGGACCAAGACTTTGGAAATCCGGCCGACTGCGGGACTGCCTGACGACAGGATAACCCAAGTGTGATGACTGCAGCAGGGTAACACGATGAACATCGGGCATTCAGACCAACGATCAAGAGACAGCATTCGGACTGGAGGCAAAGTTCTGAGGATGGTATGTCCGAATGTCACCTTTATGCCTTACACTGTGCATACCTTAAAGCAACATAAAGAATTTGGTAGACTGTCCAGACGTTGGGCCGCCCTTGGCAGGGGATCCCTAGTGTAATGAATACTGCAACAGTGAAATGGAAGACATCTAAGGAAATTATTTTTTTTTTTTAGCTATAATACAGAAATAGAATTGCCTAGATATAGTAAGGCCTTGCAGAGTCTAATTACAGTGGCTGCCAAAAAAGCAATTAGTAGAAAATGGAAATCAAAGTGTATAACAACTGTACTAGAAGTGGTGACTATAGTAACAGAGATAAAACTGGAAATGGGATCTTTAGTAAAGGGCAGGAGTAAATTACATGGAAAAAAAGGGAATTGTGGAAAAAATACATACAGAGGAGGAATGACGTTTAAAAGAAAGCAGGATCTGAATGAGCTACATAATGTTGGACTGACAGTGACTGAATAGATTATAAGGGATGTATAATGATTGCAACTAAAATTATGTCAATATAGTTTCTTTTTATTTACATAAATGTATTATTGCCTATGTCATAAGTGACAGTTTAATAAATGTTTCTTGTTAAAAAAATAAATAAATAAAAATGATCCCACAGCAGTTCCAGTAAAACAGTTACTTCCACACCACCAGTTAGTTGGCAGTCATTTCTGCATCATCTCAATAACTTAACCCACAATATTTATATCTTAAAAGTCATATAAGGCACTGCAGAAGAACAAACAAAACAAATAAATACTCATATATACATATGTACATGAAATAAATACATGGTGGATTACAGATTTAGAAAAAATAAACATGACTTGTAGCAGAGAGCCATACGTCATGAACTAATTTCCTAATCCTACAGTGCAAGACATTCTATACATCATACATACCAGTTTCCAAAGTACTCCAATTTATCTACTTTGGTCCAGTGTTATTTTACATTAGAGAAGTGTTACTATTCTAATGGGCTACACTAGCTTTTCTCTCTCTCTGTTTTAGGTGGGCTAGGGTTTTTTTTTTTTTTTAATGATACTTTCTGGACAGCTAACCATCAGCTGAACCAGAGTGCCTGTTTTCACTGTCAACTAAAACTGACAAACTTCCCTCTGACCTTCTCTGACTCAGTTAAAGGTCAGTGAGCAATTCAAGAAAGCATCATATATAATGCCAAGGAGAACGTTTTGTTCATATTGTAAGTCAGGTTCTCTCTTCCACTACACGCATGCATAGTCTCAAGAGAAGGACATGCAATGGGCATGTTGGCATACTGACCCACTTCTGCAGTGACTCAGAGAATATCTTGCCTCCATTGTGGACAACACCCCTCTATGCATCCCTGGCTTTCACCCGAGATCAACTGCAAGGTGTGCTCCTGTGCTTGCCTTTCTCCCTTGACAGTGCATCAGACACTCAAGCTGCCTGGGCCATGGTCAGGGCTTTATCCCAGGTTAGGATGTTTTTGTGGGATGTCACCATCTCTCAATTTTTTTAATTTTTTTTTTTTTGTGCAGTGTGTAAACGTTTAGTCATTTATGTAAGTTTTTAGCAAGTACTGTCAATAAGGCAGGTTTAAGGGAATTTTAGCACCTATGAAGATATGTCAATTGTATATATAAACCTTTGATGCTCCAAGACTGCAGATTAATGCAATGTGCCATAGTATAGAAAAACAAAACAAAAAAAAAATCTAAAAAGTGTACCATATTTGCTGCAATGTTACAAGAGGTTTATGAATGCAGTAGCATTCACAATGAATGGAAATTATGCACCATGCAGACCTCGGACTTAAAATCCACTTCCATACCACAGATGTTAGTTGCAAATATGGTATAATATAGGAAAGTTGCCTACACTATCTTTAGCTCTTTTCAGATGAGTAAGGGGCTCAGCAGCAAGTGCTCTTTTATAGCCCAAGAAGCAGGCTGTAAAAGTGTGTCTCATTAAGGGACAGTAGGGGGAGTTGGGAAAGAGAGGATGCCATTATGGTAGGGAAAGGCAGCCTTCCTAAAACAGCATTAGAGTGAGAGGAGATAAAAACGGGAAATAGAAAGAGGGGATCTTATATTGCAGCAGTGATCCTACTATTCAAACATCTATGATTATGGTTCAGTACTGATAACTGTGGTATGTTCAGCTTAGTGATCAGTGCTGCAGTATCATTTAAAGCATGTGGAAAGAGTACTATAAAAGCAGGTCACAGATCTATGAATGTGAAGCATATGCATTGTGTAGAACTGCAGCAGAAAGTCTGCATTACTTCTGGAAAGAATTTCTAGGCTGTAATGCCTAAAAACATGCAAGTAATATATGGATAGCTGCTTCACAGGTACTTTAAGATTAAAATTTCCTGAAAAGGCAGATGCAACAGTTGCTGCCCTTACTGCAACAACTTAATCAGTCCTTATACATTTTTCCATGCTGTTCATAAAAGTAACAAATACAGCCAAGCTTGCTACCTAGATAGTGTTTGCTTGGACACTGTCTGTCCTGTTTACTTGTCATGAAAGAAACAAAGACCCAATATGTTTGCTTGAAAAGTTTAGTTCTGTTAATATATTTCACTATTTACATTTATGTAGTGTAAACAAAAGTTATGTACGTACCATAACACTAGAACCAGTCTTATCTTCTTCTATAAATCTCCCAACTATTGAGTATATCGGATCTGACTGCATCCATAACTGGCAACTTCCAGTCTCTTAATTCCAAGGCTCAGATGTCTCCCCTCTACTCATAATTCTCTTCTACCCTCACATTTCCTAGGTTTGCCTGCATATACCAAAAGCTTTTTCTAAGTTATACAAACAGAAAAAGGACCTGGAATGACAATAAAACAGTTTGACTGCAAGTAAGATAAGGCTCTAGATGAGTAATCTAGCAGGGGGATGGAGAGAGGGAAAGTTAAGATGGGCAGAAAAAGACAACATGGCTCTAGCATTATGCTAAGTACATAGCTTTCATATCCAATGTTGTCTTTTCGGTCAACCTCTACTGTTGGGATACAATCCCCAAAAATATAAGGTATATTCCACGTTTGAGAAATTAGGAAAGAAGACTGGCAAGCTAACAGGCTGATTCAGGGCAGATTCTGAAGCAACTTTGAAAGAAAATAAGACTCTGTTCGGAGAGAGTCTATCTTTGTGGAAAACCAGATACAGTGGCTTACATGACAGGTCATAAAGTTCTGAAATCCTCTTTGCTGTGGTAATTACCACCAGAAAAAGCATTTTTCAATAAATAAATTTCAGTTCCACCATAGCTGTACATTCAAAAGGAGGCTTAGCTAGGGCCTGTAATAAGACAGTAATACCGGAAGGCGCTTTAAAGGAAGTTGAAGAAAGGTAACCCACAAAAAGGCCTTAGATAATTTCAGTGAGGCAAGAGGAGTGTGACCCCCCTCTCCACATGAAGACTGGAAGTAGCTGCCAGATGAACCATGATAGTGGAATAGCTAGCATCTGCTTGAAATAAACTTCCCAAAAAAATCCAAAACAGAAGGTAATGGGGCTGAAAAAGGGTCCGGGCTCTTGGAGGAAGCTCAGATGGAAAATCTCATCCACTTGCTTTTATGCACTTTCTAGTAGCAGGCTTTTGAGATTATGACAGTACATGTAGCACAGAGGAAGAAAACCTGGAATTTCTGGCCATCAGTGGAAGTGGAGATACCAATGCAAAGCTTCGGGGCATTGATGTCTAGGGGGAGGTTTGCCAGAAAGGTGAGAGATCAAATCTGCAAGAGATTATAACACCCAGGAAGGGTGGAGATGTCATTAAAAAGGAACCATATTCTGGCAAGGCCAAGAGGGGGCAATGTGAATTATCTTCACCCTGCTCTACATCACTTTCTGAAGGAACTTGGTTATGAGTGGAATGGGAGGATAAGTCTACAGGAGACTGGGGCCAAGTGTGGACCACAGCACCCTTCGGAGATTCTCCCTTCTAGGAAATCAGGGTAAAGTAGCTACTGCATTTGATGTTGGATGGGGTAGCAAACAAGTTACAGCAAGGCTAGCCCCAGTGTGTCTGAAGATCATGGCTACCATTAACTGAATGACAGACCACTCATGAGGTAGATGAATGAACCTGTTCAACTTGTCTGTTAACACACTGGATTACACTGGGACAAACAATGCAACCAGAAGCACTGTGAAGGCATTGCCCTCTGTCAAACCCTCATGGCTTCCTGATAATAGATATAAATGGGGTCTCCCTTCTCCCTTGTTTCTTGATATACCAGAACAATGAGATTGTCTATCTGAATCAACCCCTGGGAAGGGAGTCCTGAAAGCCCTGCAACACTAGGAAGACTGCCCTCATCTCTAGCACACTGATGTGAAGATTGGCCTCTGTTGACTTCCACATGCCTTGGACAGTCTTCCCCTTGAAATGCCCCCCTTACCTCAGAAGGGAAGTATCTGAGGTAGCCATGGCAACTGGGGATGGGGAGAACAAAGAGGTGGCCTAGAGAAACTGGGGGGAACTTCACCACCACTGATTATGCTGCTTGCAGATTCTTGTGAAACTGACCAGGAAGTGGTCAATACAGCAAACAACTGAACTGACAGGATCCACTGTAACATTCTCATGTAAAATCTGGTGTGTTGAACGTTATGGAGGTTGCCACTAAGCCTAAAAGATGAAGGATTGATCTTGATGGGAGTTCTGGGTGAGACAGAACCATGGAGGCTTGTCGATGCAGAGTAATGATTCTGGATTCCAGGATCTGGCTATTTGCAAGGTGGAATTCTGGTTTAATCCTATGAATTCTATCATCTGAACAGGAGTCCATCTGGGCTTTTCCACACTGACTGATTCCTATGTAAAGGCATAACTGGAGCAAGAAGTCCTTGGCTTGAATAAATAGATCTCCAGTGGTAGCAGTTATGAGCCAGTTGTCCAAGTATGGAAACACCCAGAACTCTTGCAGTCTGAGATGTGCTGTAAGCACTGCCATGCATTTGGTGAACACCTGGGGGTTGTGGTGAGACTGAAGGGCAGTGCCCTGAACTGAAAACGACAGTCTCTCAGCCATAAGTAAAGGAGCCTTTTTGACTGTCTAGCTATCTTTATGTAATATACGGCATCCTGTATGTCCACTGAACACATCCAGTCATCCTTCCTCAAAACAGGTAAAATGGGCTGAACTGTGACCATCTGGAATTTTGTCCGTTTCACAAACTGGATCAGGTGGCTAAGGTCTTGGATAGCTCTGAGGTCCCAGTTTTATTTCAGAACCAAAAATAATCTTGAGTAAACTCCAGACTCTTGCTGGTCTGGCAGGATCTCCTGGAAGACTCATTTGTCTAGCAGCTTTGTGATTTCTTGAGCTGCAGCCTTCCTTTGAGGGAGTGGAATATCAGGAAGTTTTCTTTGTGACTTTTGTGGCTGAGAAGCAAAGGGAATGACAAACTCTGGACATTACTCTCTACACCAGAAAGAAAGGATCTGGATTCCCCCTCTGTGGCTGGAAGAAGCCCCTTAATACTTAGATTTGTGCTATGACTTGGCGCTTGGCCAGAAAGCAAAACACAGTTGACAGTCCTCATCTAAAAGGTCAGCACCTAAACAATACACACACCACCGGTGGGGATCTTGGCTGGGGGTCAATTTATGTCTGCAAAGTGAAGCACTTTTTGCAGCCTCAAGCCTTGTTGGATATGACAATGACAAAGTCACACAAACAACAAACTTAACAAACTAAGTCACTAGAAATACTACTAATATAAAAACTAGTTCTCATTCAGAACAACAAGGGAATTAGAAACACAAAAAGTACAGTTTTGTACCTATCATAAATGTAGATGTCCGATAGACATGCAACTGCAGTCATAACATGTGGGTTGTCCTGCCTCAGGCAGCCCTCGGTCGGCCGGATTCCAAAGTCTGGGTCCGACGTCGGCTGATGTCGCATTTCTCTCCGACGTCAGAGCGGATGGAGTACATAAGCATCAGCCGACGCCATTTTCTTCAGTGTTTCTTGCCCCAGATGCCAGGTGCCCTCCAAGGAAGGCTGTAATCAAATTGGAAGACAAAAACCGGATTCCAAACAAATACATGAGCAATAAAACAAATACACCATAACAGATATCCCCACCTAAGAGTAAGGGGGATAGGAGTGGACCCTAGGCATAGAGGGGTATGGAGGGAGGGAACCCGACTGCAGTTGCATGTCTATCGGACATCTACATTTATGGTAGGTACAAAACTGTACTATGTCCTTCAAGATTGCAACTGCAGTCATAACATGTGGGTAGAATACCATAGCTTAGCTGGGGGAGGAGGTATGCTCTAGGAAAGAGAGGGTGTGGCAAGGAAACCGTGCAGGACTGCGAAGCAAAGCCTGCTCTGGATCTGGAATATAGAGGGAGATTGTAGTGTTTGGAGAATGTATGCACGGAGCTCCATGTAGCAGCTTATAGAATGTCCTTTGTAGGCGCCCGTCTTAAAAATGCTGTAGAGGTGGCTGTAGCTCTGGTGGAATGTGGTCTGACATAGGCTGGAACAGTCTTCCAATGAAAGGAATAACAGAATCTGATGCAATGTCCAATCCATTTAGAAATAGTCTGTTTTGAAATTGCTTTTCCTTGGACTGCAGGCTACAAAAAGCTGTTCGGACTTCCTACTGGCCTTGGTTCTGTCCAGGTAGTATCGAAGTTGTCTATGAATGTCCAAGGTATGCAAAAGTCTTTCACCCTTATTCTCAGGATTGGGGAAGAAAGCAGGCAGATGAATGGCTTGATTTAGAGAAACCCTAGATACCACCTTTGGCATAAAAGTAGGGTTGGTCCTTAATGAAACCCTGTCTCTGTGGAAAATAATAAAGGGTGGTATTGCTATTAGGGCCTGTAGCTCCGAGACCCTTCTTGCTGAGGTAATTGCCAACAGGAAAGCTGTTTTCCATGAGAGAAATTGCAAGTCAACTGAAGCTGCTGGCTCAAAAGAGGTAGAGTCAGTTTTTCTAAGACAAAATTGAGGTCCCAGGCTGGCACCGGGGCCTTTCTTGGTGGCTTAATGTTCTTGATTCCCCTGAGGAATTGTCTTAGTAAGGGGTGAGAGAAAACAGGAGGATCAGTGTTGTATCTAGCTGAAATAGCACATGCATGTATCTTTATTGAAGAATATGAGAGGCCGCTCTGTAACATATCTGCCAAATATTCCAAGATGAGTGGGATGTTCAGTAATGATGCATCATGTCCCTTGCTGGTATTCCAATTGCTGAATCTTTTCCACTTTGCTAAGTAAACCTTTCTGGTGGATGGTCTTGAGCCTCTGTTAGTATCCGCTGAACTTCCTTGGAGAGAGATAAGCTGAAGTTATTTATGGGATCTCCCAGGCTGTTAGCTGCAGTGTCTGAAGGTTTGGATGCAGTGTTTCGAAATTGTGTTGAGTCAAAAGTAGAGGCCACTGAGGGAGGGCCCACCTCCTGGTGTGACATATGCTCTGTAGTAGTGGGTACCAGTGCTGTCTTGGCCAATCCGGAGCTATTATGATTCCCTTGGGCTTCTCTGCTCTGATCTTTAGTAATACTGAGGTCATCAGTGGCAGAGGTGGGAATGCATAGATTGCTAGGGAGTTCCAGTTGAATGAAAGGGCATCTATTTTCCAAGCCTTTGGATGGTATGTCCTTGTGCAAAATTTTGGTAGAAGATGATTGAGGTGAGAGGCAAATAGGTCCACTTCTGGCTTGCCCCATGTCGAAGTGAGTTGTTTGAAAGCCTTCGGATGTAACCTCCACTCGTGTGGATCTGTGAAATTCCTGCTTAGGCTGTCCGCCAACACATTGTCTTTTCCTGGAACAAACTGGGATTGTAACTGGATGTTTAGACTCAGTGACTTCTCCCAAAGCTGCATTGTCAGTCTGCAAAGGGGTAAGAGTGGGTGCCCCCCTGCTTGTTTATGTACCACATCACAGTGGTGTTGTCTGTCCGTATCATTAAATGGCCTTGCTGGAGTTGGTGTTGAAAAGCCTCGATAGCATGCATTACTGCCAGCATTTCCTTTTGGTTTATATGCAGATGTGTTTCCTTTGGAGACCATTGTCCTTGTATACACCTGCCTTCCATGTGCGCCCCCCATCCAAGGTCTGAGGCGTATGTTAGTCATGGTCTGTGTTATCTGTGGTTTTTTGAATGACATACCTGCGTTTTCCTGGCTCACCGAGGCCCACCATAGAAATTCCTTTTGTAGGCATGGAATGAGTGGTATGATTGTCTCCAAGTTGTTGCTGTGTTGAGACCAAATGCTTTTTAGGTACCACTGAAGCTTTCTCATGTGTAGTTTTGCTAATGGAACCAGTAGAATGCAGGATGCCATGTAACCCAGGGCCTGTAGGAATCTCCTTGCAGTCATCTGGGTGAGTTTTGCTAAACCTTTGAAGTATTGAGTTAACTTCTCTTGCTTGTCTTCTGTCAGGTAAGCCATCTGAGAGGCTGTGTCTAGTTTGGCTCCTAAGAAGATTATTTGCTGGGATGGCTGCAGTCTTGACTTTTGGAAGTTGACTGTGTATCCCAGAGCTTGAAGTAATCGTATGACATAATCCAGTTTTTTGTCAACATCAATTTGTCGTCCGCTTGTATGAGGCAGTCGTCCAGATGCGGATAAATTTGTATACCCTGGAGCCTGCAATGAGCAATTACTGAAGCCAGGCATTTTGTAAATACTCTGGGCAGTAGATAAGCCAAATGGCAATGCTGAGAATTGATAATGCTCTGGCCCTGCAAGAAATCTGAGGTATCTTCTGCAGCTGTGTCTGATAGGGACATGCAGGTATGCCTCCTTGAGGTCCAGAGTAATCAGCCACGACTCCTTGCCCAGCATGGGAAGGAGTTGCTGTAGAGTCAGCATTTTGAACTTTGGTACTATGAGAAAGGTGTTTAATGCGGACAAGTCCAGTATTGGTCTCCATTGAGATTCTTTTCTTGGAGCAAGGAACAGTCTTGAGTAAAACCCCTGTTCTTGTTCTTGTTGTGGAACTCTTTCTATTGCTTTCATTCGAGTCAGAGGAGAGATTTGCTTGATAGCCTCTGCCCTTTGATGTTGTGGTAGATTTGGCATGCCTTGTTTTCTTGGTAAGATATGAAAATGAAACCTGTACCCTCGGTCTATAATGTCCAAAATCCATTTGTCCTTTGTCAGTCTGTGCCAATTTTATGCAAACAGAGATAATTTCCCGCCCAAGGGAGCTTCTAGTTGTTCCCTGGTAGGCGGTAGTAGAGGAAAGTCATTGAGTTTGTGGTTGTTGGGCAGGTGAAACCCCTGCGTCACTTCTTTGGTTTCCTGGCTGCCATTGTCATCCCCTGTAAGGGCCTCTGTATTGGCCTCTTCCTCGGCCACGTCTGTTCTTACCCCTTTGAAACTTTTCCGGATTAGGAAAGGACCAGTTTTGAAGGCCAATTCCTACTGAATCTGGGGGGTTGAACCTGGAGGAAATCTTTCACAGTCTGAACTGATTTTTCTTTTTCTTCGATGGTCTTTAACACATCCTTAGCATTTGCACCAAAAAGCTTGTTCTTTTCCAAAGGTGCATCCAGAAGTTTTGCTTTTACATGATCTGGTAGAGGTTGATCTTTTAACCAAGCATGTCTACGCATCACTGCCCCTGTCATAGCTGCCCTACATGAAGCTTCCAGTGCATCATATCCACACTGCAGGAAGTGATTGCTTACTTGCTGAGTGTTATGTACAGCTTCCTGCAAAGTCTTCCTGTCTAAAGGATCAGGAGAAGCTAATGTTTTTTGTAAATCTTCTAAGAGATAATCCTGATATTGGAACATATGAAAAAGGCAATTTAAAGCTCTCATAGATAAGGTAGTGGATATGTAGACCTTTTTACCCCATCTCTCTAATGATCTTGCTTCCCTGTTGGAGGGCAAAGGATTTTTTGAGGTGGAGGCTGAAACTCCTTTAGGCCCCTGTGAAATAGTTTCCAAATCAGCAGAATGGGCCCTGAATAAATGGGAATGAGTTTCTGGGACCCTGTAATACCTGTCTGGCTTGGCTGGAGCAGGAGGAAGAGAATCAGGGGTAGCACTAGAATCAGAATACAAATCATCCAGAACATCAAGTACAGGAGGAATAGCTAAGGGCCTGTGCTGAGGCTTCTTAAGGAAAGTCCTAAGGCGTTTCCTAGAATCAGAATATTCCTGACCCTGCCACTTGAAATGTTCCCTCATGGTGTGCAGAACTTCCCCAAAAGAAATATCCTCAGGAGGGGAGGCCGAAGGTATGGAATCTTCTGCATCCGAGTCATCATAGGTCTGGAAGAGCTCTTCCTGGCTATCAGAGTGGACAGAGCCCTCAGAATCTTCATCTGAAGGAGAAGGGTCAGATGGTTCAACCCGGGGCCTTTTATCCGGAGGAGGCTGGGATGCTCTCTCAGGATGGGCCTGTGAACCTCTGATCATGGAAATTAAATCAGCAGCCATGGACATAATTTGTGTCTCCGGAGTCGGCTGAGGTAAGGTTTTGGAAGCAATATGCTTTGTTTTGCTGGCTGCCTTAGCCCTAGTGTAAGCCTTAATAGACATGGCCATAGGAGGCCTGGCAGCTCCACGTGCAGGAGTGACCTTGTCTACAGCAATGGTCTCGGGCATTTCCTCGGTTGCGGTAACCGGAGGAAAGTCTATAACTGGCGGAGTAATATCTGGAATCGGAGTCGTCGGTAATGCGGTGTCTTCGGTTCGGAGCGGTGGAGAGACCGTCTCAGAGGGAACCGGAGCACTCGCGCTAGGTTTTGGTGTGGAGTCGGTGGTAGACGCGGGCCGAGGATGTCGGTCCCGGTCTTTTCGCTTTTTGGGTGTTTGCGATGTCGGAAGATCCGACGGCATGGTGTAAGCAAATTTATCGCCGAAAAAATCTTCAGCGAACTCCGCCCGGCGCCTGAGAGTGCGCTTGTTGAAGCGAGCACAGGCTACACAGGCCGAGACGTCGTGGTCTGGGCCCAGGCAAGGGAGGCAGTAAGAGTGGAAATCCTTATGAGGTATTTGTTTACCACAAAAAAGACAATTATTAACTTTTTCAGTAATTTCTGACATTGGCTGAGGCAAGAAAAGGTCCCCAATGGGGTACTTAGCTTTTTTGATGACTTTGGTATCGTAGAATACAGGAGCTGACCGACCAGCACTTGCGAACTGCTTCTGCTTCGGGCACCGCGCGGCAAGAAAGACTGAAGAAAATGGCGTTGGCTGATGCTTATGTACTCCAGCCGCTCTGACGTCGGAGAGAAATGCGACATCAGCCGACGTCGGACCCAGACTTTGGAATCCGGCCGACCGAGGGCTGCCTGAGGCAGGACAACCCACATGTTATGACTGCAGTTGCATTCTTGAAGGACATCACCACTATCAGATAACAGCAACAGGCAAAAAAAAAATATTTTAGATGGGAGGAAGAAGACAAAGCTAGAATGCCAATGGACATTTAACAAACTTTTACATATCCAAAGAAACTACTCTAGTCTAAACAAATAGTCCTAAGAAAAATGAAATACTAACAAATACTGATCAATACCAGAAGTAATAAGAATAAAATACTTATCTTCACTAGAATACCCAAAAAAGTGCTCAGTCTCTGGAGCAAGTTTGACTGGAATAGCAACAAACGGTACAGGAGGAACTGTGAGGGCAGAAGGGAGGAGCCATAACCTTGGATCCATCAGTCTGAAAGTTGCCGGCTTCAGATGCAGCTGAATCTGATATGCTCAACAGTTGAGGTGGAAGGAAAAGACGACTTTAGATTAGCCTTTTTCCTTTGTTCTTGGGGTTATGAAGGAAGAAGAGTTAAATGGTCTGATTCAAAGTCAGCTATTACACTACTTTAGGCATAAAAAGATGTTGTTTATCCTGAGACACTCACTTTGTGGGAGATCACATACAGCTCTTTAAACATTAAAGCCTGCAAGTCTGAAATCCTCTTAGCTGAAATAATGTCTACCAGAATAACTGTCTTCTAGGAGAAGAATTTTAGTGGAACTCACTTTCCTTGTTCAAATAAAGAAAAAATCATTTTTTCTCTGCTAAATTTCAGATTTTTAAGGAATGGGCCCCACATGCAGAATTCTCTTAAGACATTACTTCACAAGGGTGATAGAAATCAAAGTGTACCTTGACTGAGGCGTAAAAAAGGACTTGGTTGCTACCTTGGATATGTGCGATGCTCCTTGCACCAAACGGTTAATTTACTCCACTTTATCAGGTAAGAGTTTGTGGTGGCTGGTTTCCTAGCCTTCTTAATAATATAGGATCACAGGAGGTTATTAGGCTAATGGCCCTGGGGCCCTTAAAAGCATAGCCAAGAGTTTATCCCCCAAAATAAACCTCAGTCAGCACCTGTCGCCCCTGTCAATGAGGGACACAGGTGGAACCCCTGGGACGAATTTGTGGTTTCCCATCCACTCATCAAGGCTGCGCCTGAAGAGAGTCAGCAAGGTGCTCTGTTTGACGTGTATGGGAAAGTCTATTCCAGAGAGGGGGCAGCCTCTGGGAGACAAACCTGTCTCTCCAGCAGGTTTTGTTAATGTCGCATATTAGGTTCAGGCCTTTTGAGCGGGTAGTGTGTGAGGAGTTAGACTTGTAGATATAGAGCATCTCTAGTAGGGCAGGGTCCGATATTGCCTTGTAGGCGAGACACAGATCACCCCTGAGCAATCTGTACGGCACTGAGTACAGTGATAGTGAACTGAGCTTGTCTGCATAGGACAGGTGTTGGAGGGCATGGATTCTCTCTGCGAGGTATTTCAGTGCCTTTCCTGTTGGTGCAAATGTTTGGAGATACAAGACCTCTGGGGAAAAGGAGAGCCATGATGGAATTTGGAGTGCTAGCTTCTGGATTTTTAAGTTTTTTTTTTTAGGTGTCAGTGTTCCAGTGTGCCTACCTGTTGAGTACGAAGGTTGCCGAGGGTAGATTCAGGGGACCCCCCCTCGTTCAAATCTCTAAACATAGAAAACTGAAGTTGTCTAGGGTACAGGAAAGTCACTAGAATCAGAATGGCACTGTCCATCTTCGATTTTTGAAGCACTCTTGGAATGACAGGTAAGGGAGGAAGGCATAACAAGGGCTTCTGTTTGAAGAGATGAAGAATGGATTCATCTTTAGAGATCCTTGAGGTAGCTAGTACAAACCGCAGGGTCTGAAGATTCTGGGGGAAGGCAAGGATGTCCACCCTCCATGCCATTCCTAACTGAAGTCAGCTTGTGAAAAAAATTCTAATTCAATATCCATTTGTGGACATTGAAAGTAGATCTCTTTAGATGTTCTACAAGTGTATTCTGTGCTAAAGGGATGCAAAAGGGCAAATGTTTAAGGTTTTGTTCTAAAGTCAGGTTCCATGCTACTAAGATAAGGGATGTACCCCACTTTTTGCTGATGCACCACATAACAATGGTGTTGTCTGAGACTATTTTCAGAACTCCTGGCATCCAGACTGGTTTAAAAGACTTAAATAAGAATAAAAGAATAAAAGATAGCCAACATCTCTGATGCTGACTTTTCTGATCCTGTCCTTGTTGCTCCATCTTTCCTGGATTTTAAATGACTCTGTGCATGCCTCTTCCAGCTAAGTCAGAGGCATATAAAAATGGCATTTCCAGGTTGGACATCACCTGGGCTGCTGCTCACCATCTGAATTCCCTGAAAATGGTGGGGATGAGGGGAATCATTTTCTCCAATGAAAGGTGGTGTGGACATCAGAAGTTTCTTAGATACCATAACATTCTCTTACACAGTCTGACCAATGGAAAGCACAGTTGTGTAAGAACTTACCGTAAGAGTAAATGTCCTAACTGACCACTGATGCAGTATTCCAAATAGATGGGTTTTCACCACTGACATGCTGTGGATGGGGTATCAAAGTCTAAACCTTCCCAGAACCATACGCCCAAAGTCTGAACTCAGCTTGCAGGTGTAGGGGTACTTATGCTGACATACTAGCACAAATCCTCAGACCATCTCCAAGCTAGCAGCCTGAAGACATCTGAGGAAAGTAGTCAGCTAGGAGGGCAAGAGAAGTCCTAGGGTCTGTCAAACAGGGCAACAGAGTAAAGGAAGAATAGAAAAGGACAAGAAGGGGGAGGAAAGGTGCGAAAGAATACTGCAACAGTGATCAGTTGGACCCAGGTATGTATTGGAATCTACCCCTTTGAAGAATGCTCCAAAAGAAGCTATTGCTCTAGCAGAATGGGCCCTTGGAAAACAGGACAAGGATTTGCTATGGTGAATGTAGCAAAAGGAAATGGGCTTAGAAATCCAGCTAGCAATAGTTTATTTGGATACTGGTTAGCCTAACTTAAGAGTCCTGAAAAGACGCAAATAATTGGTCTGACTTACAAATAGACAGTCTTGTCCAAAAGTTGCCTGTGCACATCTAGAGAATGAATTTTTTCACCCCTGTTCTGTGGATTGGAAAGGACAGTTGGCAAATTTATGGTCTGGTGGAGAGACATCTCATTTAACCACTTTAGGCAGGAAAAAGGGGTTGACCCCTAGGGGAACTCTGTCCTTATCCATGAGTGTTTGTAGTTCTGACACTCTCCTAGCAGAAATAAGAGTTACCAACACAACGGTTTTCCAGGTGCAGAATTTGAAAGATAAGGAAGAGGTTGGCTCAAAGGGAGCAGCATGTGTTTTTGCAGCACATAGCTGAGATCCCTATGGGAAGGCACAGATTTCTTGTGTTTTAAGTGCAGGACCCCTGTTTGACCGCAAGCCTGGACATAGCAGGCGCACTGAGGAGGAGAAAGACTGAGATGGCTGAAAGGTGGGCTTTAATAGAAGAACATGCCAGACTGCCTTTCATGAGCTCACACAAACAGGATAAAACAAGAGGAACATCAGATTTTACTGGGTCCTTATTAACTTGACACCATATTGAAAATCTCTTCCATTTGGCTATACAGGATTTTCAAGTGGTGGGTTTCCTTGCCTCCTGGAGAACCTGGAGTGTGTCCTCAAAAAACTGGTGTACAGATGGCATCAGAAGCCTACTGCACATAGGGTTAGGTTTAGGGATGACAGACTGGGGTGATGCAAACAGCTCTTCTGTTGTGTAATCAGGTCCACTTTATGAAGTAGCTTGTGGCAACTGCCCTTGGCTAAGTGACAGAGAAGGGGAACCAATGCTGTCTTGGCCAAAGGGGGAGGGCACCAGTAAATTTATTTATTTTTCTTTTTGGATTTTTAGTAGAAATTTTAGTAGCAGAAGTGGAGGGAAGGCATAAAGATATCTTCATGTCCACTTGAAAGACAATGCGTCTAACCTCCAAGCCAAGGAGTCCTTATGCAAAAGAGGGGGAGCCGTTTGTTGCTCTCCAAGGCAAGTAAGTCTATCTGTGGTGTACCCCATCTGTGGATTATGGGAAGACCTGTTTTTGAGCATCCACTTGAGAAGGTCTTTGACAGACCTGCTCAGATAGTCTACCAGGACACTGGCCAAGAAAGGAAAGTATACCGCCTGAAGGGACATGTTAGCCATGACAGCTAGGCAGCAAGCAATCTAAGCCAGCCTGCATAATTGGTATAATCTGGTTCACCCTTGCTTGTTTTTGTACCATATGACTGTTGTGTTCTGTGAATACTCTTAGAGGTCCTGCTTTCAAGTGGTGAGAGAAGACTTTTGGGGCCTGAATGAGAGCCTTCATCTCTGATGTGCTCTTCCTTGTGGTTGGGCTGCCAACAACCAAGGACCTTGTGGATACCCATCTAAGCCTCTCAAGCCTCATCTGATGCGCATGTGCACACCTCTTGACTTGGAGTCTGTACCCTGAAGTACAAGCCTGGATTAAGGTTAACCTGTGACCACTACCATAGGATCTCCTTCTTGAGACAAGGCATGACAGAGATGTGTATCCAGGTGGTGAAAGTGTTGAGACAATACATTTTACAAGTGACACAGAATTTTTGTCATACACAACCTGGCTATAAAAAAAAGTTGGTATGGTTCCCGCCATGCAATTTAATGCTTTGAGAATCTCATTCGATGAGCAAACTTGGAGAGTTAAGAAGGAGTAAAAGTAAGTTGTGAGGCTCTGCGCCTTCTCCTTGAGCAAGCAGGTCTACATGTTTTTGTGGCTAGTTTGCAACCAAAGCAAACTAGGTCTTAAGTGGACTGAAGTAAAGATTTTTTTGAAATTGACAGTGAGTCCCAGCTGCAGAAGGAGGAGGGTGAGTGAACTTCACGTGCTGCCATAAGATGCAAAGTGAAGAAGTCTGGATTAGCAAGTTGTCTACTCATAGGTACATTTGTATTCCCAGAGTCTTGCAAAAGGCTACTAATGAAGATCGGCAGTTTTTGAAAACTCTGGGTGCAGTAGAAAGCCCAAAAGGCAAAGCAGTAAACTGAAAATGTGATAAGCCAGTGGAGAACCTCAGGAATTTCTTACAAGAAGGGTGTATTGGGATATGCAGGTATGCATCCTTCAAATCCAAATATACCAGGAAAGTCTGTGGAAGGATAAAGGGAAGAAGGGTCTTTGGAAGGATAAAGGGAAGAAGGGTCTGAAGAGAAAGCTTTTTGAAGGTGAATACTTTGAGGGAGGTATTGAGCTAGGAGAGGTCCAGTAGAGGTCCCCACTCTTCTTTTCTTGGTAGCAAAAGCAATCTGGAGTAGAATTCTTTACAGTGACTTATCTGTGAAGGGAGGCCTCCTAGATCTGGTCTCTTTTGGGTTTTTTCTGGAAATCTTTTTCTGGATACCTTCTTGTGTTACAGAGAAGGCCTATGCTCTCTTCTGACAAAAGGACGGTGATCAAACTTTTGATCAACATGTGTCTATTGTTGTAAGAAAGTCCTTACATATTATACGGCTTATAAACAAAGAACAGTGTCTAGATCTAGGGATATCATTGGCATTCATCTGTCCAGACACATGCAACAACTGAACGCCCATACAGACACCATACTAAAAGGATACAAGGTCTAAACAAAATGCCCTATATAGACAGACTCAAAACCCCGTTACTCTGTATTCTGGCACACAAGGCATTCTCTAACCCACTACTAATGGATTTACTGCATATCTGTTAGTCAAATGGCATCAGAAATACCTGGTCAAGGGATATAAACATCTTCTGCAACATCAACAGAAGGGTTTGAAGGGACAGGTATATATAGATACCGCTGCTGTGGAACAGACTCCAAATCCACATAAAACAAAGTTCATCTTCGTCAGTATTCATGCACAACTTAGATATATAGATGGGAAATGGAAAATTTACCCCAGGACTTCCCCCCTTATACTTGGGTCCCCTCCAATTATTTATCGTATGTTCCTAGTTATTTTCATTAGAGAATATATAGTTAAAAACCAGGGAATGAGTAAGGCCAATCTATAACCAAATAGGCTAGATTATTTTGAGCACAAAAGGGAAACTGACTTGGCTTAAAATGGACTGCAAAGGCAGCTAGCTTAGTACTTGAGCCTATAAGAAGTGGGCCTGGCAGGGCAATTCCTCTGGTATCTGAGCACAGAGGTAAAATGACAAGTCTACAGTCTTTCACAGTTTTATCCTGCTCCTACAAAGTTTTGAATAAGCTATCTGCTTGTCCAAACAAAAGATCCCTGTAAACAGAGGAATCTAAGAACTTAGCCTTGAAATCTTCTGTTTTTGACTAATTAGCTGCATCTCCCAATGACTTAGCCAATAGCAGCTGCTCTGGAAAAGGCCTCAACAGCATGACAGCTGGGGGATTCCAAGATGGCTGCACATTGAGTAACATCTTAATTCTGGCTCTCCTGGTCTGAAAACAGAAACTTAGCAAAGAAGGCCAGTGGACCTAGATTTCTGGGTGAATTTCAGTAACTGGCTAGTAAGTGCACTGCCTGGATGCCAGGAAAAAAGAAATATAAAGGATCTGGAGGAAAATCAGCTACAAAAGATGCACAGACTGAGATGAGTGCTGCAGTGGTTCAGCAAGAAGCGCTACAAGTTCCAGACATAACTTCCAGTAACTTAGAGGAGAGTGTAAAGCACACAGACCTAGTTAAAATAAACAAAACACTGAAGGAGTATATGAACACAAACAATAAAAAGCTGGAAAAATAGAAGCAGGTTTAAACAGATATTCAGACAAGGTGACAAAACTGCAAAACTCAGAGGATGAAATGAAGAAAAGGCTGGCTGAATATGAAACTGCACAAGAAGAGATGTTACAAAAATTAGAATCAGACGACAGAGCACATAGGGAAAACTTGAAATTTTATGCTGTACCAGAGAAGTTGGAAGGAAAAGACCATGTTAATTTTGTGAAGGCACAAGTAAGCAATTGGACTGGAACTGTTAATCAAAAGGGCACATTGTGTGTATACCCCAGATCTGGTTACTATAACCAACCTAGACCTAATAGTAAAAATGCAGTCTTATCAACAGAAGGAGCTGATTTTGAGAAAACTGTGGCAGAAAGATAAAGTGCTAAAAGTGGGAAATAGTAGAATGTTTGTGGAGAATGATTACTCAGTGTATACCAGGTAGAAGAGGAGTAAATATATTCCATTATTGAGAGAATGTCAAAAAGCAGGCTTGAGATTCAAACGGCTGTACCCAGCCATCTTCAAAGTGTTTTTCCCTGGAAGGGCAAAATAATTTTTTGACGTAGTACACGCTAAAGACGAAATACAAAAGTTTGCCCAATGAAGGGTGAGATGTGCATCAAGAGGAGGTTCTGCTTTGTGCTCTCCTGGTGCTAAGGACTACAGAGAGACTGAGCCCATGAAATCTTTTCCATCGTTTCAATTGTCGAGAGAAGGAAGAAAACATAAGAATAGACTAGAAAAATCTGGAATATGTTGTAAATTAAGCAGAGACAGGATTTGGGAGATGAAAATGAACAGGATTAAAGTTAGTAGTAACTTGGAAATCGACAACTCTGAGATGATAAAGCAATAATTATATCTGTGAAACAAGACAGAACAGGACAATCTGAAAATACTGAACTTCCTTGGACTTTGTTAAACTTGTGGGGAACTATACTCTACTTGATGTTGTTAATGGTCAGGGAATAAAAATCAGCTACTTGTAAACAATCAAATGTGGGATTACAAAGCAATAATTATGTTTGTGAAACATAGCAGAACAACAGGATTTGGAAATAATTGGATTTTTGTGGACTTTGCTAAATTTGTAGGGACTCTAAAGCCTACGCCCTACATTATCTCATTAAGCTTCAGAAAACTACTTTGGAGAGAGAAAGAGAAGGGAGAAATTTAAGTGCAAGTACAACAAATTTCTTTTTTTTCCTCTAAATGATAATGTTTAAATGTATGATTTTCTTAGCAAGGTATGGAGTAAAGCTTTTTAGCTCTTATTTTAATGTAATGTGGATATTAATATAAACAGGTACTTTCGCTTTTTTTTTTTTTCTCCCTTTTTCTCTCTTTTTACATGTTCAGTTTTAAGAAATGTAGGCAGTGCAATGTGAGGGAAAAAAGGAGAAAGGAATGGTCTCGTTAAGAAAGCATGGTAAAAGAAAAATTAGTGTGCTTTTTTTCTCATGCTTGCATAGGCAAATGATTGGGTTAACCCTGGGATTTGTTCATCAAAAAGTAACTACAAAACATATAAATGGAAAAGAATACCGAATATTACAAGGCTTTCTTCTGGTGAACAATGTATCCTTATTAGTTTGTGTCTGGTTTGCACGTCACCAGAAGACAATCTGATAAAGAGAAATGGCTTGGAGAAGATGTTTACTGAAAGTGTTCAAATGTTCTTAGCTGGAAGAGCTATATAGATAATACAGTAATCAGAATTTGCTGAAAGCACAGGCTGTATCATGCTTCTCAGCATGAATGACCTTTCTTTTAGGGTGTCTCTAGCTTGTGGGTGTGGCTATAACTTTAGAACATTTGTTCTTATTATGTACACAGTTTTGTGGGCTATTAAGTTATTAGGTGTTAAGGGGGTATCGGGGGGGGGGGTATTTTTGTTTGAGAGTTTTCAATAAAACCCGAAATTCTGCAAGATGTGTCATAGGCTCAAATGGAGATGACAAGAAACAATTGTATAAAAGATTAGCCTACCAAATAATGCATGCATTGAATACAAAAGTTGGAACATACATTTAACAAAAAAGCTGTTATACATAAATGGTGGAAAGAATAATCTCTCAAGAACATGATTCTTTCTATAATGCGTTTAAACTTTAATGGTCTAACAGATACATACAAAAAAGAATGAGTAGTGAATTACATAAAAAAATGTAGAGTGCAAGTAGCTATGCTCCAGAAGATGCACTTGGAAAGAACTGAACATGTGAATTTGATAAAGAAGGGTTTTTAGGATGGTTATTCATCAGAATATCTGGGGCAAAGGAAGAGAGAAGTACTTATATCAATTGCAATAGGAGCTCCAATAGTAATAAAAGAAATTATAAAAGACAATAATGGAAGATTTATAGTATTAAAGGGCTACTGGCAAGGGAGAAAGATTACACTGGTATGTATTTAAATTCCACCGAAAACTACTATAATGTAACGGAAGCTTAAGAAAATTTTGGGAGAAATAATCAGCTTTCAGCATGGAATATTACTACTTATAGGTGGGGACTGGAATTTGATTTGCAACAATGAAGATGTGTCTGGTGGGGGGCAGAAAAGAAAATATAATAAAGAAGGGTAGATTTTTAAAGAAATTTATGAAAACATTTGGCATGGAAGATATGAATTCAGTACTAGGAGTTTGGAGTGAATTGACATATTTTTCCCCATGACACAAAAACTGGGCTAGGCTAGACAGATTACACATTTCACAGGAATGTGCATTTAATTGAATCTCTTGATATGCACCAAATAACTATTCGAGATCATGCGCCAATAGCAACTAAAATAAAAATGAGACACTGGCACTTTCCCACCTATCTGTTGAAAAGAGAGGAATTTAAGGAATGGGCAGCATAACTTATTCATGAGCTATTAGAGATGATATAAATTTCTTCTGAAAATATAGCTAGGGAGTGAGATAAAATTCAAGTGGAATTTAAAGAAAGGGAGATAGAGTTAAGAAGTAGCAAAAATTACTTAGAATGACAAGTGTTAAAGTACTGCAAAATAGGAGGAAACTCACAGAACAAGAGGAGCAACTGCAGAACGCTAAACAGAAAATAAGGGATTACCTCGATAATTTGCATGAGTTTAAAAAGATTGCTGTTAAGCAACTGTTTTTTGATAACCCTAGAGCACAATGACTCAGGCAACAGAAAATAGAAAGGGCTGTCACCAATCTTGGGGAGCCTATAACAAGGAAGGTAACAAGGGATCCTGTAGAAGTATTGGACATGCTTTGAAAATTCTATGAAAGTCTGTATAAAGAGGAGAAATATGGAAATCAAGAAAAGGTACAAATGGAAATGTTTATGTAATAATTAAATATGCACAGGCTAGAGGTACATGAGGCTCAGTTACTAACAGGATAGTACAAGATGAGATAAAAATGGTGATGTATAACCAATCTACAGGAAAGTCCCCAGGAATAGATGGTATTACTGTGGAGGTTTGGAAGCTAGGAGGGAAAAAACTGATAAAGATTTGGAAGGTTTTGTTTAACAGTATTTTAAGTGGAGAAGTACTAACTACCGGGAAAGAAAGCTGTAGTAGCTGTAATACCTAAAGAGGGTAAAGCTCCGTCAGATCCATCTTCATACAGCCCCATTTCAATACTGAATCATGATTATAAAGTGCTTATGTCTATAATGGCAAAAAGAATGGAAAACGTGATGCCAACATTGATAGGTATGGATCAATGTGGTTTTGTGGACGGGAGACAAACTTCTGACAACATTAACAGAACAGTGATGATCCAGAGGGAAGCGGAATGTAAGAAAATACCATTGTCGGTGGTAGGTCTTGATGCAGAGAAAGCATATGATATAGAGTGAGCTGAGACTTTATCAGCAGAGCAATGGAAGCATTTGCATTCCCTAAAAAATTATAAGGTTCACTAGGAGGATATATGAGGGATCAGAGGCAAAAATTAAAGTGGGTGGGATAATCTCTGGTAATCCCTGCTTGAGCATAGGAACTAGGCAGCGGTGTTTTCTCTTCCTTTTGTTGTTTGCATTACATTTACAACCACTGGCAAAGAAAATAAGGGACTCAGAAATTCAAGGATATATCTGACATGGTAGTCAAGAGAAGCTGGTTCTATTTGCAGATGACATTATTTTATACCTGACAAAACCAGAAAGGGACATTACAGTGCTGTGAAACATATCAAGACAATTTCAAACCTTTCTGGGATACAATATTAATCTGGGATACAATATTAATGAAGACAAAACAAAAGTAATAGAGATAAATTATGTACCCACTTACGAATTGTTCAGCAATATCCACACGGATGGGGACATGATAAAATGAAGTATTTACGAGTATGGATTAAAAACAATACCAATGTGGCAGCTAAGGATATGTGAGAAGAGACCAAACAAAAGATGATACAAAAGTTGAGAAAATGGAAGCTCTGTTATATAGATACTGACAGTAAGATACAAGCAGTTAAAATGTTTTAGTCCCTTTAGTTTTATATACAGGTCAAGCAGCCGTGGTGGTGCAGTGGTTAGCATTGCCGCCTCACAGCAAGAGGTCGATTCTCGGCTGGAGCGCCTTCTGTGTGGAGTCTGCATGTTCTCCCCAGAGTTGAGTGACGTTTAAAGACATGCATGTAGGTGCGTACGTGAATGGGTGTGCCTTCTTTGAAGGTTGGAAGTCGGGCTGTCAACTCATCACCGTAAAAAATCCACTGCCAATCATTAGTGGACCAGAGTTCTGCTGTATCAACCCCTAACAGGGAAAAGCCGAAAGACATTACTAGTTTTACATACAGGTCAGGCATATTTTATCAACCAGAGGAGAAGTTGTGTATAGTAATTAATAAGAAGTTATGTACCTACCATAACGTTCCATGTTAGTTGTCTTCTTCTCGCCTTCTTTCTTGCTGGTTGGGTTTGGAGCCGATCCTCGGCTCCGACTCGGCCATCTACTAAAGCTTGAGAGCTATTTACTGGCTCGAGGCCTCCCCATATCCCACAATGCTTGGCGCTAGATACCCAGATATCGTTTGGCAGAGCCAACACCATAGAAAAAATTTCAAGGACACCTGTCCAAACTACAAGGTTTACCTACAGTAGTAAAACAGAGGAAGGACGTAACCCAGGTAAGAATTAGCCAGAGGAAGAAGGCCTCAAAAAGGGACTCTTCTCGGTCTGTCCAGGCTAGGGGGATGGAGGGTGGGACGCAAGAAAGAAGGCGAGAAGATGACAACTAACATGGAACGTTATGGTAGGTACATAACTTCTTAATGTTAAGTTGTCTATCTCGCTTTCATTCTTGCTGGTTGGGACAGCGTCCCTAGCACCTTAGTCCTGGGTGGCTCATCGGAACAGACAACTTGAACACAGTGGAACCAAAATCAGCTGTACTCCTAGAGGCCATATCCAACTTATAATGTGAAATGAAAGTATGAGGAGTGGCTCATGTGGCTGCAGCACAAACAGATTCCATTGGTAGTCTTGCTTGAAAAGCTACTGAAGTAGCTAACGCTCTGGTGGAATGACCTTTAGGTTTAGTAGGGAGTTCTTTATGTCTCAGTTGATAAATCAAAGTAATAGAGGACAACCATCTGGATAAGGTTACTTTATAAACTGGCAGTCCCTGTTTGCCCTCAGCATAGGACAGGAAAAGTTGGTCTGATTTTCTTGTTTGCTTAGTCCTATCCAAATAAAAACGTAATTGCCTATGAATGTCCAATTGGTGTAACTTTTGTTCAGCTTTGTTCGAATAGTTAGGAAAAAAGACAGGTAGATCAATAGCCTGATTCAGGTTAGTTTCGGAAGGTATCTTGGGCAGAAACAAAGGATTAGTCCTGAGTGAAACTCTATCCTTATGAAACACAAGGTAAGGAGGATGAATACAGAGGGCTTGAAGTTCCGAAGCTCTCCTAGCTGAGGTGATGGCTACTAAAAAGAGTGTCTTCCAGGAGAGTAATTTTAAGGAACAGGAAGCCACAGGTTCAAAAGGGGGAAGAATCAAGGAAGCTAATATCAAGTTTAAATCCCACGGAGGCGGGGGATCTCTGACCGGGGGCCTAAGCAAAATAGTCCCTTTAAAAAAGTCCTTGCAAAGTTCGTGGGACATGATGCTGGTTTCTGACAGGCCAGCGTGGAAATTTGCAATAGCAACTAATTGGACCCTAATGGTGGCAGACGAGGAGCCAGCTTGAAAAAATTCTGCTAAAAAATCTAGGACATGATTGTCAGGGGCTGTAAAGGGATCTATATTCCTAGCCTCTGCCCAGAAAGAGAAACATTTCCACTTACTAGCATAAGTCTTCCTGGTGGTAGATTTGTGTGAAGAAAGGATGATTTCACGTACCGGCTGGGAAATGTGTGGAAGCCTGGCTAAGGTTGGAAGTGGAGCAACCAAGCCGTGAGGTTGAGAGACTGAAGGGATCGGTGCAGCCCACCAGACTGATGGACCAAGAGGTCTGGCACTGGGTCCAGATTCCAAGGCTGCTCCAGCAGGTGACGATGCAGGAATGGGAACCAAATTTGTAGAGGCCAGTAAGGGGCAATGAGGATCATCTTGGATCCCAATGCGGTCGCCTTTTGAATTAGTTTGGGAATTAGGGATAAAGGTGGGAATGCATACAGAAGACCCCAGGGCCAATCGTGAACTAGAGCATCTCTGGGGGAGTGGCCAGTAAGAGGGAAGACAGTGAAGAAATCGTCGCACTTGTTGTTGAGAGGAGTTGCGAAAAGGTTGCAGCAAGGTTGACCCCATCTGCGGAACATTTTGTCCACTCGTGAGGCATGAGAATAGCTCTGCTTAGCCTGTCTGCTATGACGTTGGACTTCCCGGGGATGTGCGTTGCTATCAGAAACCATTGAGAGGAGATCGCCCACTGCCAGAGTCTGAGTGCTTCTCGACATAAGAGATGGGACTTGGTTCCGCCCTGCTTGTTGATGTACCACACTACAGACATATTGTCTGTTTGAAATGCAATAGTCCCGGTGGGTAGAGAGTCCTGAAGAGCTTGCAAAGCTAAAAGCACCACTCTCATCTCCAAGACATTTATGTGCAGGTGGTAGTCCAGAGGTTGCCAAGTGCCCTGGACAGTCCTGCCTGAAAATGCCCCCCCCCCCCACCCGATCAGGGAGGCATCCGTGGTCACTGTGGCAACAGGAGGAGAAAGACCAAATGTTCTGCCCTGGAATACTAGAGGGAAGACCATCCACCAAGCCAGGTGGGTCTTTGCATGATTGAGTGATTATTATCTTGTGAGACATTGGCAGTTGCTGAAGGGACCATTGGGTAAAAAGCATCCACTGAAGAAGCCGCATGTGAAAATGAGCCAGGGGAACTAGTATGATTGCTGCTGCCATGAGACCAAACGTTTTTAGTACAAATCTGGCCTGAATCCTCTTGCACTGTAGTAAGACCTGCACATGCCGACGAATGTCTGACACTCTGTCTAGAGGAAGTTTTGTGGACAGATCTTTTGTATTTAATCTTGCGCCTATAAAAGTTAGACTGACAAGGCGACAATGCAGATTTTTCGAAATTTATTGAGATACCTAGCTCGGAGCAAGTTTGGATGGTATAATCCCTCTCTCACAGTAGCTGATGCCTGGTGGAAGCAGTAAAGAGCCAGTAGTCTAAATATGGAAACACCTGGAATCCTCGCCGTCTCAGGTGAGCCGTAACCACTGCCATGCATTTGGTGAACACCCTGGGGGCTGTGGTGAGACCAAAGGGCAGGGCTCTGAATTGATAGTGACTGGCTCCCAGCCGGAAGTGGAGAAACCTTCTGCAGCGCCTGTCCATTTTGATATGGTAGTACGCATCCTGAAGGTCTATGGAGCACATCCAATTGTCCTGACCCAAGAAGGGTAGTATGGACTGAAGCGTGACCATCCGGAACTTTGTTCTTTGAACAGATTTGTTTAACCTGCTGAGATCCAAAATGGGTCTCCAGTCCCCTGTCTTTTTTGGTACCAAAAAGAACTTGGAGTAAATTCCGGATCCTTGCTGGTCTGCTGGGACTGGCTGGATGGCCCTTTTTTCTAGCAGTTTTGAAATTTCTGGCACTGCTTGTTCCCTTAGACCAGGTGGAACATCTGGAAGGGACTTGGTTGTTTGTACAGGGGTGTGGACAAAGGGGATTTTGTAATCCACGGATATGATGGACCGTATCCATTTGTCTTGTGTGAGGAGTTGCCAGGCTTCTGGGTACAGTGACAATCTTCCCCCGACTGCCTCCGAAGGTGGACAGTCGGGCAGCCCCTCAGGGGTGCTGAAAGGGTTTGTCAGAGAAAGATTCTCTGCTACCCTGATTTTGCGGACCCCCTCTGCCCCTCGGGCAGCGTCTATTATTGTTCCCTCCCCTGCTCCTGGAGGGAAACTCGCCACGTGTGACAGGCACGACTCCCTGGGGTTTCCGAAACCACATTTTCCCACTCTTCTGACCTTTAGGGTATGGTCAAGAGGGAGTATAAAAAAGTACAGTTTTGTACCTACCATAAATGCAGATGTCCGATAGATATGCAACTGCAGTCCTGACATATGGGTTGCCCTGCCTCAGGCAGCCCTTCGGTCGGCCGGATTCCAAAGTCTGGGTCCGGCGTCGGCTGATGTCGCTTCCTCCCCGACATCAGAGCGGCTGGGGTATAAAAGCATCAGCTGACGCCATCTTCTTCAGTGTTTCTTGCCCCAGATGCCAGGTGCCCTCCAAGGAAGGCTAAATTTAGAGACTGGATAAAAAACATTCCAGACATGCACAACAGTAATAAACAGATACACCATAACAGATATCCCCAGCTAATTGAAAAAGGGAAGTGGACCCAAAAAAGAGAATTTACAGAGGGGTAGGAGGGAGGGAAAACCTGACTGCAGTTGCATATCTATCGGACATCTACATTTATGGTAGGTACAAAATTGTACTATGTCCTTCAAGAATGCAATTGCAGTCCTGACATATGGGATGAATACCATAGCCAAGCTGGGGGTGGTAGGATCTAAGATAAAGATGGTGTAGCTAAAATGCCCTGCAGGACTGCCGAAGCAAAGCCTGCTCGGGATCTGGAATATAAAGGCAGGTTGTAGTGTTTGGAAAATGTATGCAAGGAGCTCCATGTGGCAGCTTCTAGAATGTCCTTTGTAGCCACCCCTCTTAGAAAGGCTGTGGAGGTGGCTGTAGCTCTGGTGGAGTGTGGCCTGATATTGGCTGGCACACCCTTTCCATGGAAAGAGTAGCAGAATCTGATGCAGTGTCCAATCCATTTTGAAATTGTTTGTTTGGAAATTGCTTTTCCTTGTACTCCAGCAGCGTAAGCTACAAATAGTTGGTCAGACTTTCTGTTGGCTTTTGTTCTGTCCAAGTAGTAGCGCAATTGTCTGTGTATGTCCAAAGTGTGCAACAGCTTTTCTCCTTTATTTTGAGGATTGGGAAAGAAGGTAGGCAGGTGAATTGTTTGATTTAGAGACACCCTGGATATCACTTTTGGCATGAATGAAGGACTGGTTCTTAAAGAAACTCTGTCCTGATGAAAAATGAGAAATGGAGGTACTGCTATGAAGGCCTGTATCTCCGAGACTCTTCTTGCTGATGTAGCTGCCAACAGGAAAACTGTTTTCCAGGAGAGAAATTGCAATTCTGAAGATGCTGCTGGCTCAAAAGGAGGAAGGGTTAGTTTTTCCAACACGAAGTTGAGGTCCCATGCAGGCACTGGTGGTTTTCTGGGAGGTTTGATATTCTTTATTCCTCTTAGAAACTGTCTTAGCAAAGGATGTGAAAACACAGGTGGATCACTGTTGTATTTTGCTGAAATTGCTGAAGCGTGTATTTTTATGGAAGAATATGAAAGGCCATTATGTAGCATTTCTGCCAAGTATTCTAGTATCTGTGGGATGCTCATTACTGATGCATCCTGACCCCTTGTTGGCATTCCAGATGTTGAATCTCTTCCATTTGGCTGAATAAGTTTTTCTGGTGGAAGGTCTGCATGCTTCCAGTAAGATCTCTTGAACTTTCTTGGAGAGAGAGATATGGGGAGAAGTCATGGAACCCTCCAAGCTGTCAGCTGCAATGTTTGCAGGTTGGGATGAACCGTCCTGTAATTGTGCTGAGTCAGAAGCAGAGGCCATTGAGGCAGGGGCCACGGCTTGGTGCGAGTTATGCTCCTTAGTAATGGATACCAGTGCTGTCTTGGCCAGTCTGGAGCTATCAAAATGCCTTTTGGTTGTTCTGTTTTGATCTTCAGTAACACCTTGGCCATTAATGGTAGAGGTGGGAATGCATAGATTGTTAGAGAGTTCCAGCTGAAGGAGACAGCATCCATTCTCCAGGCTTGAGGATGGTGTGTCCTCGAGCAGAACTTCTTCAGATGATGATTGAGGTGTGAGGCAAAGAGATCTATGTCCAGCCTCCCCCATGCAAGAGTTATTTGTAAAAAAATGTCTGGATGCAACATCCATTCGTGCGGGTCCAAGATGTTTCTGCTTAGACTGTCCGCCAGAACATTGTCCTTGCCTGGAATAAACTGGGATTGCAACTGTATGTTCAGTTTCAGGGACTTTTCCCAAAGAGTCATTGTTAGTCTGCAGAGGGGGTAAGAATGAGTGCCTCCCAGTTTGTTTATGTACCACATATCAGTGGTGTTGTCTGTCTTTATTAGCAGATGACCTTGCTGAAGAAATTTTCCGAAAGCCTCGATTGCATGAATCACTGCCAACATCTCTTTTTGATTGATGTGTAGATGCACTTCCCGGGGTGCCCATTGCCCTTGAATGCATCTGCCCTCCATGTGCGCCCCCCATCCATGATCTGAGGCGTCTGTTGTAATGGTTTGGCTTGTTTGAGGTTTGTTGAAAGACATGCCTTTGTTTAGCTGGCTTGCTTGTGCCCACCACAAAAATTCCTTTTTAGACATGGAATGAGTGGAATAATTGCTTCTAAGTTGTGGCTGTGTTGAGACCATAAACTTTTAGGTACCATTGTAGTTTTCTCATGTGTAGTCTTGCCAGTGGAATCAGAAGAATGCAAGATGCCATGAAACCCAGGGCCTGCAGGATTTTCCTTGCAGTCATCTGGGTGTGCTTTGCTAGGCTTTTGAAGTAATCTGGTAATTGTTCTTGTTTTTCTTCTGTGAGGAAAGCCATTTGTGAGTTTGGTGTCCAGTTTGGCTCCTAGAAAAATTATTTGTTGGGATGGCAGTAGTCTTGATTTTTGAATGTTGACTGTGTATCCCAGAGCCTGTAGTAAGTGAATGACATAGTTCAAGTTTCTTATCAAGGCTTGCTTGCTGTCCGCTTGTATAAGGCAGTCGTCCAGGTAAGGGTATATTTGTATCCCTGGAGTGTGCAGAGTGCAATTACTGATGCCAGGCATTTTGTGAATACTCTGGGCTCAGTAGATAAGCCAAAAGGCAATGCTGAGAATTGATAATGCTCTGACCCTGCAAGAAATCTGAGGTATCTTCTGCAACTGTGTCTGATTGGGACATGCAGGTATGCCTCCTTGAGGTCCAGAGTAACCAGCCAAGACCCCTTGCCCAGCATGGGAAGAAGTTGCTGTAACGTCAGCATTTTGAATTTTGGCACAATGAGAAAAGTGTTTAGAGCGGACAAGTCCAGTATAGGTCTCCATTGCTTTTCTTTTCTTGGAACAAGGAACAGTCTTGAGTAGAATCCCTGGCCTTGTTCCTGAGGAGGAACCTTTTCTATTGCTTTGATTTGTAGCAGCTTTGAAACTTGTATGAGTGCCTCTGCCCTTTGATTTTGTGGCAGGTTTGGCATGCCTTGTCTTGTTGGTAAGGTATGGAAGTGGAACCTGTAACCTTTGTCTATTATGTCCAGAATCCATTTGTCCTTTGTTAAAACATGCCAATTTTTTGAAAATAAAGATAATTTTCCGCCTAAAGGAGCTTCTCTTTGAGCCTTGGTCGGCTGTGTCAAAGTCAAGTCATTGTGATTGTCCCTGTGGAGCAGTAGAAGTCCCTGCGCCACTTCTCTGATTAGTTGGTTGCCATTGGCGGCCCCTGTAGGAGCCTCGGTATTGCCCTCTACCTCGAGCATGCCTGTTTTTTCCCCTTTGGAACCTGTCAGTGTCTGGAAAGGACCAATTCTTCGAAGGCCAATTCCTGCTGAACCTTGGTGGCTGAACCTGGAGGAAATCTTTGACTATTTGTACTGATTTAGCCTTTTCCTCAATTGATTTCAGCACATCCTGAGCATTAGAACCAAATAGCTTGTGTTTTTCCAGAGGTGCATCTAGAAGCTTTACTTTAACATGATCTGGCAATGCCTGTTCTTTCAACCAAGCATGTCTACGTATGACGGCCCCTGTCATAGCTGCCCTACATGAAGCTTCCAATGCATCATAACCACACTGAAGAAAATGATTGCTAACCTGCTGGGTATTATGAACCAAATCCTGCAAGGCCTTTCTATCTAAAGGCTCAGGAGAGGCTAACTTTTTCTGCACATCATCCATCAAGAAATCCTGATACTGAAACATGTGAAAAAGACAGTTAAGTGCCCTCATGGCAAGGGTGGTTGAGGTATAAACTTTTTTGCCCCACCTCTCCAGGGACCTGGATTCCCTGTCTGCGGGCAAAGGATTTTTGGCCGTGGAAGTGGCTACTCCTTTTGGCCCCTGGGAAATAGTTTCTAGATCAACAGAATGGGCCTTAAAGAGATGTTTATGAGTTTCAGGAACCCTGTAATATCTGTCTGGCTTGACAGGAGCAGGAGGGAGAGAATCAGGAGAAGCACTCGAGTCTGAGTACACATCATCCAATACATCTAACACTGGTGGAATGGCTAAAGGCCTGTGCTGGGGTAACTTAAGGAAAGTACGAAGCCTTTTCCTGGAGTCAGAGAAATCCTGGCCCTGCCACTGAAAATGCTCTCTCATGGAGTGGAGAATTTCCCCAAAAGAGATATCCTCAGGAGGAGAGGCAGAGGGAATGGGATTCATCAGCATCAGAATCCTCGTAGGCCTGGAAGGATTCTTCCTGGGAATCTGAATGGCCTGAGTCACCAGAAGCTTCATCTGAGGAAAAGGTATCTGTCTGCTCAACCCTAGGCCTTTTGTCTGCAGGCGGCTGAGAACCTCTGTCTGGATGAGCCTGAGAGCCTCTGATTAAAGAAATTAGATCTGCAGCTAAAGTCATGATCTGTTTATCAGAAGTGGGACCCTGGGTAAAAGATTTAGGAGGGTGAGACTTAGCCTGGCTGGCAGCCTTAGCACGTGTGTAGGCCTTGACGGACATAGACACCAGAGGCCTAGCAGCCCCACGTGCTAGAGTAACTTTGTCCACTGGTATGGTGTCAGGCAAATCTTGGGCTTCAGTTTCAGGAGGAAAATCAACAACCGGCACCGGGGTAGCCTCCGGGACCGAAGTGTGCAGTAAAGCGGTGTCGTCGGTCTGAAGCAGTTGAATTACCGCCTCCGAAGAGACCAATGCACTCGCGGTAGGGTTTGGCGTGGTGTCGGCGGAAGTCGCGGGCCGAGAATGTCGGTCCCAGTCCTTCCATTTTTTGGAAAGATGTGTTGTCGGTTGTTCCGACGGCATGATATAGGAGTAATTTTCTCCAAAAAAGTCTTCATCAAATTCTGCCCAGCGCCTGAGTGTGCGCTTATTGAAGCAAGCACAGGCAGCACAGGCCGAGACGTCGTGGTCTGGGCCAAGGCAGGGAAGGCAGTAAGAATGGAAGTCCTTATGAGGTATTTGTTTACCACAAGACAAACAGTTATTAACTTTGGCAGTTTTATCTGACATCGGCTGAGGCAAGAAAAGGTTCCCCAACGGGGTACTTAGCTTTTTGATGACTTCGGTAACTGAAAACACAGGAGCTGGCCGACCGGCACTTGCGAACTGCTTCTGCTTCGGGCACCGCGCGGCAAGAAAGACTGAAGAAGATGGCGTTGGCTGATGCTTTTATACCCCAGCCGCTCTGACGTCGGGGAGGAAGCAACATCAGCCGACGCCGGACCAAGACTTTGGAATCCGGCCGACCGAAGGGCTGCCTGAGCAGGACAACCCATATGTCAGGACTGCAGTTGCATTCTTGAAGGACATCGGACTCCCACGACAGAGAGTCTTGCCTTCCTGCTCACACCTGGTAAGGGTATTCTTCACCTGTGGTCCAAACAGAGCTGAACCATCCAAGGGGGTATTGGTGAAGGATGCCTTAAAGGGGTTAGCAAAGTTACATAACCGCATCCAGGCATGTCTTCTCAAAGCCACGCCTGTACCTGCGGCCTTACTCGCCCCATCGGCTGCATAAGAAATGAGCCGCATGGAGGAGTTGACGATTGAGTTATGGGTCGCCAACTGGGAGTTAATCTTATCTTGAGCCACCGCAGCTGATGGATCCTGAAGGGTATCACCCAGTTCCTTGAGAATATCCCTTTGGAGGCAGGTGAAGTGGCACAGATAATTCAGCGACCGCATGGAAAAAGTCACTGAGGAAAACATCCGCTTCCCGTACCTGTCCATTGTCCTAGACTCTTTATTAGGTGGATGGACAGGCACCGAAGGGTCAGCCAACTCCTTCATTGCTGCTGCCACCACCATGGCATCAACGGGGACACCTTTTGTCAAAAATTGTTTGTTGGGTGGGGCTGTAATGAACTTAGTGGGCCTACGGGGAGTTGGTTCCACTGTGTCCGGGGCTGACCATGCCCTTCGAGCCACTACTTCCATGAGCGGGTCGAAGGGTGGAGACACCCAGGAGGTGGAAGGGTGAGAACCAAACGCGTCCAGGTATACCGACTCGTCCTCGGAAGGGTTAAGGGCAGTCCAGCTCCCCCTCTGCTTAAGGATCTCTAGGATGTCTGAAAAAGAGACATCCTCAGAGGGGGATCTTGGGGACCCTTCGAATCCTCCAAGTCAGTATCAGTCGGTATCCTCCAAGTCGGTATCAGACGTGACTGACTGACTGAAATGTTTCCTCTTACATTTTCTCTTCTGAGGGGGCTCCTCTGAAAGATAAGGGGAGGCCTCGGAAGAGGAAGATACGCCCAATGGGGCGACCTGGAGTGTCTGTTCTCCACGCCTGGGGTCAGACGGGTGGGCAGAGACCGATGCAGGCACCATGGGGGGAGGAGCTGAAGGGGCCGATCGAGAAGCTGACTCAGGAGTCAGCACTCTCCTCATGACCTCAAAGGTGCCCCTATCAGGCAGAGCAGAAGGTCCCCGCTCCGAAGAGATGTGAACCCCTCCCGGCACCGAGAGGGACGGCTCCGTGGCCGATGGCGGGGCCGAGCTCACCTGCGCCGAAGCCCTGAGAGGGAGAACGGGGTCGGACAAGGGTCCGATGCCACTCGCCCGCTCGGAGCCGACAAGGGAGTCCCAGCGCCCAGATCCCTCCAAGGAAGGAACCAATGAAGAGATCGGAGCCGACGAAGGAGCCGAAAGGTGTGGTATCGGCTCCGACGTTTCCAAGATTCGAGCCCCAACCAGCTCCGAACGCAAAGGGGGAGTCGGACGAGGAATTGCTGAAGACACCGGGACAGCTACAGTCTGTTGAGAAGGGCTGGTTAACATCTGGGCCAGGGCCTGTGATTTAAGGAGTCTACTGACCATCCTCTCCAAGACATGATCAGAGAGCCTGGAGGACCGAGAGGAGTGGAACCTATGGCTTCGTTCAGAATGAAGCAATGGTGACTTCGGAGCCGAACAAACCGATTCTAGGGAAGGGGACCTTGAACGTTTTCGGCCCAAAGATGGTTCCGACACTAAAGTCGGAGCCGATTAAGGTCTAGAGATGTCGGCTCCAGCCGGAACCGAAGAGGAGGAAGATGCTCCGTCCGGCGACTGCTCCGAACTGGGAGCCAACGGTTTGGCGGGCTTTGAGGATTTCCTCGACTGAGACTTCGCCGGGGATCCCTCTAGCTTAAGTAAGCCTCTCAAAATAAGCTTGTTCCTATGCTCCTGCAGGACTCTTGGGCTGAAGGTGTGACAGACCGAGCAGGAGTCCTGCAGGTGTAGGGAACCCAAGCAATACACACAAAAAGTGTGACCGTCTGTCAGAGACATCTTCTGACAGCACGAGTCACACTTCTTGAAGCCTGAAACTTTAGTATCCTTGGACATACTGGCAAGGGGATACTAAAGAGTGAAAAATTAAACTAGTGCTTAAACAAGGCACACAGAAACACTCACACACCCGCACTAGTTAAGCTAACAATAATAACTACAAAAAACTATCACCACACTTAATAACAACAACTATCCTTAATAAAAATATACAAATACTATAAAGCTAAACACTAGTACCAAAGGGGTGGGGTTAGTCACTAAAGAGAAGAAACAAGGGGGGTGGGAAGAAACTCCCCAACAAAAAACGAGCTTCCTAGGTGGGATAAACTAGGGGATACACAGTCTAACTACACTAAAAGGGAAGACAATCTAAATATACTAAAAATACAAGGTAAATTTTTAGCTAATAATACAAAAAAAGGAATACTACAATCTGAGCCAATAAAATCGCAACCTCGTAGCTGAAGCGGCAAACGAGATCTGGGTATCTAGTGCCAAGCATTGTGGGATATGGGGAGGCCTCGAGCCAGTAAATAGCTCTCGAGCTTTAGTAGATGGCCGAGTCGGAGCCGAGGATTGGCTCTGAACCCAACCAGCAAGAATGAAGGTGAGATAGACAACTTAACATTATAGAGTTGAAGGATTTTATCTGGGAGGGGAAGATGGCAAGAGTCAAGTGGGATAAGCTTATTCTTCCAACAGAACAGGATGGATTGGGATTACCTAATTTGAAGAGGTATTTCAGAGCAACACAGTTAAAGCTCCTATATATATATATATATATATATATATATATATATATATATATATATATATATATATATATATATATGTGTGTATATATATATATATATATATATATATATAAAACACAAGCAGAAAACTTTAACTCAAAATGGAAAGAGATAATAAAGAAACGGGGAAGTTCAAGTAACAGGGAGATACTGGGATTTTGGACACAAACCTGTAACGAGGGCAACAATAATCATACAGAATATTATACTTATAAAGTAGCAGAAGGTATTCTAAGAACTAAGTCAATAAGGGAATAGAGAAATGAGATCCTGCCAAATATGGGTGACTGCAATTAGGGATAAAGACAATAGGGAAGAGGGGACAAAGTATACTGGAGAAAACTGGCAAAGGAACCAAGGTACAGGGAGCAAATAACTAGACGGGAAGGTAACAGAACAGGAAGATGCCGAGAACTTATCTGGAGTACAGGTAAAGAGAAAGAAATAGGGGGGGGGGGGTCCTAAACGAAAAGCCAGCACTGGTAGAGTTCTTAGCAGAATCTAGAAGACAAGTGGTCGTTAGGAAAGGAATAATTAGTATAGCATATAAAAAACTGCATGATGACTATAGGAATCAATCAGAAGAGGTTAGGAAGAATTGGGAAGAGAGACTGGACAAGCAATTCACAAAGAAACAATGGGGGATATTTGTATGTCTACCAAATATGCAACATCTAAAAGATTTAGGATCTTTGCCTGGAAGTGTTTGCATAGATATTTTATACCCCAAGCAGGCTCCAAAGAATCTTCCCTCAGGTAGACAGCAAATGTGGAGATGTCACTGGGAAGAATGAGGTAACTGGGAACATATTTTCTGGGAGTGTAAAGGGTTGGCTGACTAAGGATTCCCTGCAGACTGCTCTGTTGGAGATGCTGGGTGAGCAAATTGTAGTAACTAGGGAATTTTTTTTTTTGAGTTATGATAGAGTTGGAATTGCCTAGATAAAAGTAAGGCCTTGCTGAGTCTAATTATGATAGCTGCCAAAAAGCAATAACTAGAAAATGGAAATCAAAGTCTATACCAACTTTAGTAGAGGTAACAAAGATAGTAACAGGGATAAAACAACTGGAACTGGGATCTTTAGAAAAGGGTAAGAGTAAATTACACAGGAAAAAATAGGAAATGAGGGATCACTACATGCAGAAGAGGAACAATGTTTAAAAAGAAAGCCGGATCTGAATAAGCTATGTAACGGCTGACTGACAATAACTGGATATATTAAAAGTGATGTATAAATGTTTGTAGCTACAGTTGTGTTGGCATAGTTTACAAGGTATAATGTTTGCAAACTGAGATTATGGCACTATGATATTTCCATTTATATAAATGTAAAATTGCCTGTGTCACACATGATAATTTAATAGAGAGGTTTCTTGTAAAAATAAATAAATAAATACATACATACAAAGGAAGAACGAGGTTTAAAAGAAGGCAGGATTTGAATGAATTATGTAATGTTTGACTAACAATGGCTGGATATATAAGTGATGTGTAATGTTTGCAGCTACAGCTGTCAGCATGGTTTGCAATATATCATGTTTGCAACTGAAATTGGATTGGGATGGTATATTTTCATTTATATAAATGTAAGATTATCTATGCCATACATGATAATTTAATAAAGATGTTTCATGTTTAAAATAAATAAATAAATAAATAAATAAACATCATGACAGCTGCATTTTATACTATGCCTAGCCACTTGAGTGGCTTGATTTACCAAGAACGAAATCTGTTGCTTGGAGTCTAGTGCCTGACATGTCAGCCACAGCCTTGTTCAGATAGTCAAGTACAGACAAAAGGTATTTGGTCATTTTTGTCTGATAACTAATGGGCCTGAAAGTAGAAAAATTACATACATCTTTATTCCCCACTTGTCTATAGCCCTGCTGTCCTTCTGTGAGGGTAGGGCATTAGCATTTAGCAGTAGCTTAGAAGGTTTGTCTGAGGCTAAGGAGACAGCTGAATGGTCAGCTATAGGATTCTAAAAAAGAAACTTAAGATCCCTTGGAACTTTGCAGAATCTATATATCTTTTGAGGGATGGAGGCAGACAGTCTGGAGCAATGGATGTGGATGTGAAAACATCCAGGAAGGCCTCTAGGACTGCAGGGACACAAAGGGTCTACAGTGCCATCTCAAAATCTATAGCATCTCTTTCGGACATCAGAGATTTGTTTAGACTTACAATCACAGTGCTTCACTATATTTACAATTGTCTCTGTGAAGGATGTCTCTCCCACAGAGGGATAAGAACAGTGTGTGAATTCTCATCATCTGGGGGCAATCTATCCAGGAAAGATAATTTGAGAGAAGTATGCTAAGAAATGGTCACCAGAATCTGAGGCCTCCTCCTCAAAAGATTCCACAGTAATCTTCTGTGCAGCGGGCAGTGAAGAAGACAATGAAGAAGGTTTAAGAGTCATAACAGCCATGAACAGGGCTAGAGACAAGCAATCCACTCCTCCCTAACAGGAGGGGAGATGCTTGGTTTCCTTGCACTTTTACTAAGGGGTGATGTCTGACAAACAAGGGTGGGGACTCCGACCCCCTGACATATCTCAATCAGTGATCAAGGAATGTCTACCTATACTAGAATCTGAGGGATGACTTCTGGCTCCTCTGAAATAATGACCCTTGGTTACCCTTTCTCTGCTGTAGTAGCATTAGATTCGAATGTGCAGTTCTCAGACACCATTCTGGCCTCCAACAAGGTCTCAGAGGACATGTGAGGTAAAGGCAGACGTACTGCAGGCTCTGTAACCTCAGTGGGTATATGTTGGAATCAGACTGGGTAGGCTGGGTCTCAGGCCCAGGCTTCTTCAGCTTTTTCTTGGGAGTAGACAATATGTCAGGTGTGGAGGGATCTGCCATCTTAAACTGGACTAACTGCTTTTAATGTTAGGTCTCTAAAAACATATTCAAGGACGATAAACAAGATCACAATATCTTGGGTACAATGGACTGATAAATGGAATAAGATTTATAGTCATGTTTGGACTCCAAGCAAAACAGACACTGGGAATGGAGATCTTTGTAGGGTATCTGCCTACCGCACTCACTTTCCTCTCATAGCTGACATTTAACAAAATCACAGAAAATAGTATAAAGAAAGAAAGTTCACTAAGTGGGCACTTAATCTGAATCCAAGAAAGCCTACTGTATAAACGACCACAAGAAAATCAGACCAACGGATGAGAGACCTGTGTTTGGACTGGTGACGAGCTAGTCAGAGGATTTACACTCATACGTCCAGTTATGTACACCTACACTTGCAGGCTGAGGTCATACATCAGATGTATGTTTCTGGAAGGGTTTAGGCTGTGGTACACCAGCTGGACATCAGTGATGAAAACCCATCTGTTTGGAATACTGCAACAGTGACTTCAGTCAGGACATCTATAACTGAGGATAACCTAATGCCTCAGGACAGAAGCTAATACCACGGATGTCATCCAGGCTACATGGATGAAAAAAAACAGAAGTTCAAAACAGAAATTAGGGCTACCTGGGTGGAAAAGGAGTTAATGACAAAAACCTTCACTTTTAGGGTACCTCTTGTCCAGGACAGCTTTAAGAAAGGTCTTTACATTACAGGATGTTAGACTAGACTTCTGATAATTCAAGGATGGCTCTATAGGATGGTGAGGCATTCAAAAGTATAATCCAGAACTCTACTCAGTCCTTCTGTGACATGGTCTGAAGACAGTCATCCACGTAATGGTAAACGTGGATGTCAGTGACAATGAGATGGGCAAAAACAAGGATTTAGCATTCTGTGAATATCCCAGAAGGCAGTGGAAAGTTCAAAGGGGAAGTGAAATAAAATGGAAATGCTGCACCTAGTCATAAATCGCACGGTTCCTGTGCTCCCTGTAAATGCGGATGTGCAAGCAGTTACCAAAGAGTAAACTGGAAGTTGTAGTTTGGGGAAAGTTTACAGGGTTAACATTTTAAATTTCTTTACCACAAGACTTTTCCAATCTGGACACATTTAGGATTAGTATTATATCTGTTTTGACAGTAGAACTCTATGTGGAGACTAATGAGAGCATATTGTTTAAGACAGGCTCTGGCAAGGCCACCTTGTCTGGTGTATGGAATGTATCCCCATAAAGGGTAGAGTGAACTTGCATTCAATCTTGTATCCTGTAAGTGATGCACTCCCTTCTCCACAGGTCCATGACAAGCTTGAACCCACTGGTTCCCTAAATGGGACAGCCTTCCTCCCAACAGGTAGATGTGGGTAGTGAATGGAGGGGAAGGGAAAGGAGAAGCAAGGATAATCGGAACTGGAATGCACTCTCTTGCCCTTGCCTTAAAGACTGCCTGCCTCACCCTCTTCCATCTCTGTCATTTGCAAACACCTCCTGTTTAAACTGCTTAGTTTGAGATTAATTTAGATAAAAGGACAACTGCTTCCTTGGAAATGTTCTAGTATATGTGGGTACTGGGGATTAAAATAGGTATCTGAATAGTTTACCCCTTTTCATCCAATGTCTGAGCACTCTGAGTTAGAGAAAATCAAGAAATAATTGTCTGTCTGGAGGCACAGGAGAACCAAACAATGTTTTTCTAGGAGTGCTTGCAAAAGCTGTCATCAGTGCTATCTGACATTTTCAGGAAGTGATGAATATTTCTTACTGCTACTACATGAAGGAACAATTCCCTCTGGGAAGCCAGTTCCTATGCAAATACTGCTATTGCTGGCCCACAAAAGTTATTTTTGACAGAAAAACTCAGTGAAAAGAAATTTAAAACACTATGCCAGTCCCACAAAAGTAAAATGAACACAATCCTCAGAGGAAAAAAAAGTTTTCAGTAACTTTACATCACTTTTAAACTGACAGAAAAAATAAGCAGTCCATTTAAAAGTCTGTTACAGTCTTGAGACGGTCCATGAAAACATACCACACCAAGCTTTAAAATGACTTTCCTGAAGAGGAAAGTATTAAAACTAAGAAAAAAAGAAGTTATGTACTCACCATAATATTCCATGTGAGTTGTTTATCTCTCCTTTATTCTCACTGATGGGTTCGGAGCCGATCCTCGGCTCCGACACGGCAGATAGCAAAGCTCAAGGTTTGCCAGTAGCTAGAGACCAAGCCCCTTATCCCATGATGCACTGCTGGAATTACCTCACATCTTATTTGCTGCATGTATATATAGCCCTGTAAGGGAAGCACTCCCCCAAAAAGGAAGAAATATTGAACAACCAGGATGATACTAGCCTCTAAGTCAACTGTCAGCCAGGAGGGGGATGGAGGGAGGGACACGAGAATAAAGGCGAGATAAAACAACTCACATGGAACGTTATGGTGAGTACATAACTTCTTTATGTGAAATTGTTAAATCTCCCCGTTTATTCTCACTGATGGGTAGCGTCCCTAGCACCCACAATCCTGGATGGCTCACAAGAGTACATTTTTCAGGACTGTAGAACCAAAAGAAGACCTGTCCCTGGAAGCCTTTTCTACTTTGTAATGAGTGATAAAAGTATGAGGCTTAGACCAAGTGGCTGCAGCACAAATGTTATCAAGGGGCAATTTAGCTTGAAAGGCAGAAGATGTAGAAACGGCTCTGGTTGAATGAGCCTTTGCTTTGTGTGGCAAAGGTATGTTAGCATTTGCATGAACAAATGAGATACAATCAGATAACCATTTTGAAAGGGTTGTTTTAGCCACTGGTCTACCTTTTCTGGCCTCCGAAAAGGATACAAAGAGTTGATCTGATTTTCTAATATCCTTAGTTCTATCAAGATAAAATCTGAGCTGTCTGTGTACGTCAAGTTTGTGCATGTATTCCAATTTGTTGGAATGGTTGGGGAAAAAAGACTGGCAACTCAATGACCTGATTGATATCAGACTTGGAACAGACTTTAGGCAAAAAGGAGGGGTTTGTTCTGAGAGATACTCTATCAGCATGGAAAATCATATAAGGAGGTCTGATAGATAATGCTTGAAGTTCTGACACACTGCGGGCAGAAGTAATGGCCACTAGAAAAATAGTTTTCCAGGACAAAAATTTGAGATCACAAGATGAAGTTGGTTCGAAGGGGGGCAGAATTATTTGAGATAGCTTCAAATTCAAATTCCAGGGAGAATAAGGGATTTTGACAGGAGGTCTCATGTGAAAAACACCTTTGAGAAAAACCTTAGATAACTTAAGGGCCATAATATTTAACCCATCGAATCCAAGGTGAAAATTTGATATGGCGGCTAACTGAACCCGAACTGTGGCAGCTGCTGCTCCTTCCTTAAACATCACTGTCAAAAACTCTAAAATGGACAACAAAGGAGCTTGGAAAGGGTCAATTATTTGTATACTGGCCCAAATGGAGGACCTTTTCCACTTACTGCAATATACTTTTCTGGTGGATGGCTTATGAGAAGACAATAGAATTTGTCTTGTGTCATCGGAGAGTGAATGAAGCCTGGCTATTTGGGGAAGTGGATCAGCCAAGCAGTCAGCTTTAGAGACTGCAATGAAGGATGAAGGTCCACTGACGGGTGTGTCAGGAGGTCTGGAACTGGGTCCAGGATCCATGGATCCTCCAGCAGACGATGGTCAAGAAAAGGGAACCAAATCTGTCGAGGTCAATGGGGGGGCTATGAGGATAACAGTCCTTCCCAGTGATTTTGCTTTCTGTAAAAACCTGGGTATCAATGGAATTGGTGGGAATGCATATAGGAAACCCGGAGACCAATCGTGTACGAGTGCGGCTCTCGAGGGATGTATTAGTGCAAAGTAGCTTCTGCATTTGGTACTGATTTGACTGGCAAAGAGGTCGCAGCAAGGCAGGCCCCATTTGCGGAAAATCATGTCTGCAACGTGTTGGTTGAGAGACCACTCGTGAGGCAACAGGGTTGCCCTGCTCAGCTTGTCCGCTATCACTTTCGATTTCCCCGGGATGTGCGATGACACAGCCCATTGCCATACCCTGAGGGCTTCTCGACAAAGGGGATAAGACTTGGTTCCATCCTGTTTGTTCAAGGACCAGACCACTGACATGTTGTCTGTCTGAATTGCAACTGTCCCTAGAGGAAGAGAGTCCTGGAAGTACTGCAACGCCAGACGTACTGTTCTCAACTCCAGAACACTGACATGCAGATTTGACTCTTGATCCGTCCATGGGCCTTGGGCAGTCTTTCCCTGAAAATGCCCCCCACCCCACCCTATCAGGGAAGCGTCCGTGGTCACAGTGGCTACTTGGGGAGGGGGGGGCACAAAGGCTTTTCCTATTGTGACAGGAAGAGATGTCAACCACCACCTAAGGTCTCTCTTGCAAGAGTTTGTGATGAGAATCATATGGTTCATTGGTAATTTCTGGTAAGACCATTGAGCGAAAAGGAGCTACTGAAGAATTCACATATGCATCCTTGCGAGTGGAATGGCTAGAATTGCTGCCGCCATCAAACCTAGTACCTTCAAGACCTCTGTGGCTGTAGCTCTGTTCTTTGACACCAATGAGTTGACGTGTTGGCGAAGAAGTGAGACCCTTTTGACTGGAAGACGTAGAGTGGTGGTTGAGGTATCTAACTCTGCTCCTATAAATACGGTATGCTGCAATGGCGACAAGGCAAACTTTTTGAAGTTGACTGTAATGCCCAAGTGGTGGCAGAGTATCAGAGTAGATTGTGTTGCCTGAATCAATTGATGCCTGGTGGTAGCAGTGAGGAGCCAATCGTCTAGATATGGAAAGACCTGGAATCCTAGACGCCTCAGGTGAGCCATGACCACTGCCATTCATTTGGTGAACACTCTAGGGGCTGTAGTGAGACCAAAGGGCAGGGCTTGAAACTGGTAGTGATTGGCTCCCAGCCGGAAACACAGGTGATCTCTGGAGTGTCTGTCTATCTTTATGTGGTAGTATGCATCCTTGAGATCAATGAAGCACATCCAATTCGCCATTCCCTAGAAAGGGAAGAATGGCCTGAAGTGTGACCATTTGTAACTTCTCTTTTTTTACAAATTGGTTGAGTCTGCTGAGGTCCAAGATAGGTCTCCAGTCCCCTGTTTTCTTTGGAACCAAAAAAAATCTTGAGCAAGTTCCGAATCCAATTTGGTCTGCTGGGACTGGCTGGATGACTCTTTTTCTAGCAACTTGCGGACCTCTATAGTTGCTTGTTCCCTGAGACTGGGTGGAACATCCAGGATTCTGTTTACAGGAGTGGGAGGGGAAGAGAACAGTACGAAATACCCTCTGGAAATGATGCTTTGTAGCCAGGTATTGGACATTATGCTTAGCCAGGCTTCTGGGTACAAAGATAAGTGACCCCCGACTGCCTCCAGAGCTGGATAGCCGGGTCTTCTTTTAGAAGCGTTGGTAGGGCTGACCAGTGAACTGGCCTCTGTCACCCTGCTGTTGCGGTCCCCCCCTGCCACGCGGGCAGAGTCTTCCATTATAACCCCCTCCTCTTACCTCTAGAGGGGGTTTTCTCCACGTGTCCTGAAAGGCTCCCTGTGCTTTTCGGAACCACATCTTTCCACCCTTGGGATAGGGCCGAGTAGGGGTAGAAAAACGGACTCCAACGGCAGATAGTCTTGCCTTCCTGCTCATACCTGGTTAGAGTTTCCTTTACCTTGGATCCAAACAGGGATGAGCCATCAAATGGGGTGTTGATAAAGGAAGATTTGAAAGGCTCCGCAAAGGAACAGAGATGCATCCAGGCTTGTCTACGCAGGGAAATGCCTGAACTAGCAGCTCTACTCGAACCATCAGCTGCATAAGATATGAGATGCATGGACGAGTTCACAATCAAGTTTAGGGTAGCGAGCTGTGTGTTAACTTTGCCGGCAACCCCTGCAGCTACCATACCCTGGAGAGTATCTCCTAGTTCTTTCAGATCTCTTTGTAGTCTTGTAAAATGGGTTAAATAGTTCAGTGAGTGAAGTGAAAAGGTCGTTGAACTAAACATGCATTTCCCATATCTATCAGAGAGGAATCTGGGGAGTTAATAGTAGTATGGGTAGGGTTGTGTGATACAAGGGCATAACCAGGTACTGATCCTAGAATCTCTGTTAGGAGGATGGATAGATGAGGACTTCTAAGACATTTCCTTTTTGGTGGCTGCAGCCACCACCATGGCATCAACAAGCACTCCCTTAGTCAAAAAGGCTTTGTCCAACTGGGGCAGAGATGAACTTATTTGGCTTCCGAGGGACAGGTTCCATGGCCTCCGGAGACTCCCACACCTTACGAGAGATCAGCTCCATGAGCTCATCGTAAGGCGGAGACACCCAAGAAGTGGAAGGTTGAGACCTGAAAGCCTTCAAGAGCAATGACTCGTCTTCAGTAGGGCTTTTGAACTGCCAACCGCCCCTCTGATTAAGGATCTCTAATATCTCCACAAAGGAGATATCCTCAGAAGTGGATCAAGGGGACCCTTCTGACTCATCCAAGTCAGTGTCAGATGTCAAAGACTCCTGTGGGGAGTCCAGCTGCATCCTCTTGCACAGTCTCTTCCTGGGTACCTCCTTAGTGGGGGGATCTGGGGAGGTCTCAGAAGAGCAGGGGGCACCCTGTGGGGCTACTTGAGGCTCAGGGTCTCTACACTTGGCTGGACCGGTAGAAGCAGGAGTGGACACAGGCGCTTGAGGGGAGGAGGAAGCCAGACTGGATGCTGATGATGTCTTTGGAGACGGGACTCTCCTCATGGCATCGAACGCACCATGTCTCCGACAAGAAGGGGTAGACTGATCCGAAAGGGACCGTCCGATCCTCCCGCACCGAGGCCATGGGCTCCGAGCCCGAGGTAGGAACAGAGCTCATCCGAGCCGAAGCCCCGAGAGGAAGCGTCGGCACCGACAAATCGGTACGACTATCCTCCCCGGACCCGACAGGAAAGTGTCTGCTCCTAGAGTCCCCGGTCGATGCTGAGGACGTCCGAGTAGATGGAACCGATAACACCAGAGCAGGTCTCGGCTCCACAGGCTCAACAACCATCAGGTCGGGCTCCTTCGGCTCAGAGGAGTAGTCAAGTCCGGGTCAATGGTCTTCGGCTCTGACGAAGGAGTCGGAGCCAACAACAATTTGGCAAGGCCTGGTGCCCGTAAAAGCTTCTATACCAACCGGTCCATATCCAGATCTGAGAGGCTGACAGAAGACTTTGAGGAGTGCACCGAGGATGCTGATTGGAGCAGAGGAGATGAGGGAATCTCAGAAACAGACTCCAAAGCTGTGAGCTGGCTCAGAACAGAAGGGACACTCGGTTCAGACAACAGTGGAACAGATGACCCTTCAGCCTCCATTTTTTTAACCTTTTTCGGTGCTTTCGAGTCACCTGAAGACTTGGATGACGGAGGATCTACTAGCACCATCCTGGTCACCCAGTGCTTCCGAGAAAGGGTGCTGAAGTAAACCCCTATCCACTAATTTCCTCCTCCTCTCTAAAAGTACCCTGGAAGAGAAGGAGTGACAGATGCTACAAGAGTCTTGGAGGTATAATGCCCCCAGGCAAACACACTGAACATGCCCGTCAGTGACTGACATTTTTTGTCCACAATCTGGACATTTTTTGAAGCCAGATTTAGGATGTGTTTTCTCTTTCTCATCAGACATCTCTATTATAAATTTAAACAATTGAAACAACACATTCAAGAAATTATCTAGCAAAGTACTCCTAAGAATGTGGTTAAATATAAGGCCAACACTATAGAAAAAAAAAAAAAACAAGCCAACATAGGACACTTATCTAAAACTAAATTGAAGTCTAAAACTATAGAGATTATATATGTATATATATGCCCAGCTGGTGATAGTTAAGTAGCTGTGGTAGCTAAAGCCATTTTAGTTCTTTTAGTGCAGCACAGTGATGGGTTCTATAGGTTGAGTTAGTAGCAAACTTGACTATTTTATTGTAGCATGATTCTAGTTTGTCTAGGTCACATTGTCTGATTTGGGTAAAGATTGGTGCTGCGTATAATAGAGTTGAGAGGAGGTGGCTTTGTGCAAGAGTGACTCTTGCTTTTTGTGAGAGAAAAGACTTATGCCTGTACAGGGAACTTAGTTTTTTGTGTACTAGTTTTATGTTATCTGAGATGTGAACATCAAAGTGGAGATTGTCTATTTCAATGCCCAGAAGTTTGGTGTGGTTAGAAGGGGAGATGGTGGTGCCGTCCTTAGATGTTATGGTAAAGGAGAGGTTTTTTTTTTTTGATTAGGGGTAAATAATAGCAGTTTTGTCTTTTTGGGATTTAGAATTAGTTGGATACCCGATATTCATTTTTCGACTGAGATAAAGGTAACTTGAGTGAGTGTATGTAGGGTGGTGGGAGATGAAGCGGAGCAGATCAGGGCTGAATCATCCGCATATTGTACGAGTGTGGCATGTTGTGTAGAGCATTTGAAGTTATTTGTGAAAATAGAGAACAATAGTGGGCCCAGTATAGAGCCCTGTGGGACTCCTATGGTGGTTGGAAGTTGTGTAGACAGAGTTCCTTTCCACTGGACTGATTGTTGCCTGTCAGACAAGTAGCTTCTGAACCAGGCTATAGTAGAGGAGGTGAAGGATAATGATGTTAGTGAGTCTAGTAGAATGGAGTGGGAGACCATATCAAATGCTTTTGAGAGGTCTAGGAAAATGGCTGATACGTAATTGTTATCATTCCTGTGAAGGTTTATATAATTAGTGAAGGATAGAAGTGCTGTGATGTGGATGGAAACCGTGTTGTGTGGTAGATAGTAGATTGTGTGTGTAAAGAAATGTCATCACTTGCAAGTGGATGCATTTCTCAAGAATTCTGGATAAGGGGCAAAGGATGGCAACAGGTCGGAAGTTGGAGAATTCATAAAAATTACCTCCTTCATGGAGAGGAATTATGTGAGATACATTCCAGAGTTTGGGTACATTCTAGTATGGAGCGGCTGATAAGGATGGAGACAGGATACGATAGGGAGTCACTAGCCATTTTTAGGTATGCAGCAGGTATGTTATCAGCTGCTAGTGTGGTTGGCTTTAGTTTAGGAGGAGTTTGATAGTTGAGGTGGGCACTGGTGATAGGCTGAAAGAGGGGGTGGTGTGGGATAGGTTAGGTTGTGATTGAGGTAGACTGTTTTTGGTTATTTGACTGGACAAGGCTAGGATGGATTTAGTAAAATGGTTATTAAATTGAGAAGCTATGTTAGAGTATTGTTAGTAGAGACGAGTGCTGGGGTTGTGGTTTTGCCTGGCTTTAGTAGGGAGTTAATGGCATGCCAGAATTTTTGTGGACTACTTGAATATTTCCTTTGGGCGCTAAGAAAATAGTTTTGTTCGTTTATTTTAGATTCAGCCTTGGCCTTGTTTCTAAGCTGTTGACAGTATTGTCTGGAGCTAGGGGTTTTGTCAGTTTTCCAGATTTTCCAGACTTTATCTCTAGCTTTTAGTAAGGCTCTGGTGTCCCTATTTAGGGTGCGTAGTTGGCTTTAACTCTAATCTTTCTGCTGGGAGCTAGACTGTTAAGGATGTTAGAGAAGGTAGTATTGAAGTAGTTTACTGCCTGGTCTAACCCGAGTGTCCGTAGTGGTTCCCAGTTGCAGTGGCTTAGGACAGTATTTAGATATCATGGGGTGAGGTTACGGTCATCTCTTACAAATGTGTAGACTACTGGTTTGGGATGACTGGAGTGTTTCTGGAGTAGGAAAGTGGGGAGATCACTTAAGTCATCTGGGAGACAGCCTACTGTATAGTTTTGTATGGGATAGTTGGTTAGTGTCTAGTCCAGTATGGATTCTCTCTTTGTTTTCTCATCTATTCTAGTTGGTTCTTTAATTAGTTGAGAGAACCCATATAGATTGACATGAGTAGAGGGGCTGCTGGAGTTACAGGCTGCCCAGTCAGTGTTAAGGTCTCCTAGTAGGATTGTTTTCTGAGGTAGATTGTCCTTTGTCCAGTGTAGGATGTCTTCTATTATGAGCGAGTTGTTGCCTGGAGGTATGAAGCAGCATATTATATTGATCTTCTTTGTGTTTCTTATGGATAGGACAAAAAATAGGACTTCAGCATTTTGAAAAGTGGATGGTGTGGTGTGCTGGAGGTTAAGGGTGTTTTTAAAGAGAATGGCTACTCCTCCTCCTTTCCTGTTTGTTCTACCAGATCTAAGTGCATTATACCCTGGGGGAAGAAGTTCTTCATCTTGGATACTGGGTTTAAGCCAGGTTTCTGTAATGGCAAGTATATCAGGGTTGTAGTGGGCTATGAATGCATGTAGGTCCATTAGCTTGTTGGTAATGCTTCTTATGTTGAGATTTAGGATAAGCAGGTCAGACGTTTGTCTAGCTGAGAGAGGACCTGGATTTGGGGGAATGTCACCAGAGGTTAGCAGAGTTTGTAGGAGTGTCAGTATGTGTTTTTTAATATTAATTGTTTGTGAGCTTGGTCTATGAGAGTTTTTCTTAGTGTGGTGAGATGGTGTAATTTTTGTTAGTGGGTAATATGTAGTTGTAATATTTATGATTTGTAGAGCAGATGTAGAAGTCTGAGTGGGTGGACTAGTGTGGGTAGTGTGACAGTAGTTGTGCAGCGGCAGGTCTGTTTGTAAGGAAGTTAGGAAGGTTAGCAATAGTAGAGCTAGTGATAGGGATGTGAGTGTGGGTAACATGATACTACTTTGAGAAGTACAACTAGGATTCCTGGTTGGTTGTCTGTGAGGGTAGAGTTGTGTTGTTGGGAGTGGGATCAGTGTGGGATGCAATTGGATTGGGGGGTGGGGGGAGGTAGGATGACTGGGTTGGGCTAGTTGTTAGTGAGCCAAGAAAAAAAAAAGTTTTTAAACTTGCAAATAGATGAATCTATCGAAAAATATTGGACCCAGCTATCTGGAACACCGCGATCTGAGCCACAGCAAACTAAATCTGGGGTAATTCCAGCAGTGCATCATGGAATAAAGAGCTTGGTCTCGAGCTACTGGCAAACCTTGAGCTTTGCTGTCGGCCGTGTCGGAGCAGAGGACAGGCTCCGAAACCTTTCAGTGGGAATAAACGGCGAGATTTAACAACTTCACATTGTTAGTTTTTTTTTTTAATCAATGGGAACTTATCTGCCCAGAAAAGGAAAGTACAAGCAGACTGCTGATCTTCAAAAGCCTTAGAGTAGTGTACTCTTTAGCAGCAGTAAGGCTCTGAAGGGCTTCACACCGGAACTTGTCTTTCAGTCAGCTCAGCTTGAGCTGCATGACAGTTTGGGAGCATGGAAGGTGCTCGGCTGTTAAATCCTTAGCAGGATATAACCCACACAGCTAAGGCTACTGCAGCAGTGACCAATATGATGAACATTTTTCTCCCTGGAAAAGTCCAACTGCTACCTGTAGCCTTGATGAATGATCTTCAGATTACCAAAGAGAAAAGTGGAGATTCAGACTTTCTGGAAGTGAAAAGGGACTGCCACAGTTGGAAGGGAAAATAAGGATCATTAAATAGTCATTCTGACTTGCTAGACTGCCTTTGGTTTGGGGGAAACCTAGATTCTTTTTGGGACCCCCCCCCCTTGCCGCTTCTTTTTAAATGTCTGTTTATCCGCATTTTGGTGAGACTGTTTATTTTATTTATTTTTTGCTGAAATTGGATGCAGGGTTAAAGAATTCCTTCAAAAATTTGGAAAAGGAGAGCTGAAAAATCTTAAGGAATTCCATGCATCAACTTACCCCATTCATCACACTGTTTAATAACCTTTGTAGCAGAGGAGCCAAATCTAAATCTCTATCCAAAGCAAAGTTTAAAATCTCATCGTTCACATCATCTGGAAGGTTCTGAGAATGCAGGGAGAAAAATCTCCTCAAAACAGTACCAGTGGCCATAGACCTGGAAGAAGCATCATCTGAATCATACACAGCCATAGCCCTGGAAGAATTATCAACTGAGTCATACACGCACTAAACAATGAGTTGCAATATGTGAAATAGAAAGAAAATAAATTTAAAGCAGAGTTCTTCTCACAAGAAGAAACTGCCAACAAAACATTCCTCATGCTTTCAGTATTAGTCAGAATAAACTAATATACAAGCCTAAAAATTTAAAATTCTGAAAATCAAACTTAAAGCAGCATCCACTTTTTCCTCATATTTATCATTATCTTCCCAACCTTATCAGAAACAGTAAGACTGGAATTACTCAAATGTTTAACAGTACTAGGATTAACTAAAACTATAGGTGCTGTTCAGGTTTGGGATAAGTGTATAAAAGCTTAAAAGGCTGAGGAACTTTATTTATTCTATCTGCCTTTGTAGAAATAGTGGAAAATTGCAGGTAGTTAACACACATCCTTCAAAGACAACAATACTGGAGGAATGAGTGAAGGTTCTGAAAATTCCTTCTGTAACAGCTCATGGTAATTTCTGAGGAACTGAGAAACCTCAGTGTTTTCCCATTAGAAACACTGGCACACTCTGGAAAGAAGTCTCAAAGAAAGAAATACCCACATGGAGAATCAGAAACTGAGCTCTCCTCGAGTCCGAATCAATAGAAATCTGAAGGGAAAACCTTGTACCTGTCCCCTCAACTTTTTTTTTTTCTTTCAGATTCACAATCTAGAATTTCATCATGAAAAGAGGCATTCATTCTTTCTTTTACCAGAAACCATTTTACAAGAAGGATCAATATCCTGAACAAAAACCTAAGCCAGAGCAAGTACTCCTAAGAAAACTGTGAAGGAGTAGATGCAAGTCTAGTTTTTTTTTTTTTTTTTTTTTAACAGAAAAAAAATGGGGCAGCAGAAGTTCCCCAGGGATGTTCAGAACATTCTGATTAAGCAGGGAAGTCTTTCCTGTTCCATCTCCCAGGACCAACAAGACAAGATCTCCCTTGCCCACTGAGGGGATCCTAACAGCTGCAGAGGACTTGGCTAACCCCTGGTCCATGCTACACCAGTGCGACATGGGGTAAAGGATAAGTAGTCTTTGGAACAAGCTATGGCCATAGCAGCATCACTCACCTGCAGCTGCGACAAACTGTTAGCCTGCTTTGGTGGCAAAGGTTGTTTGCTTAATGTTTTATTTTAGTGACTGGAAGGAGGGCCAACCATGGGACCAATAGCTTGTTTCATTATCAAGCTGAAAATGGTGCTCATTTTCTAAGAAAACAAGCAACATAAGCCGGTAAAATTTTCATGTCTTCAGTCACTTTTTCCACAGAAAAACATAGTAAAAGGCAATTTAAAATGCTTTGTCAGTCCCACAAATTAAACAACTTTTCCACAAAAAAAGTTTTTCAATTACTTTAAACAATTTTTAAATGGACAGTTAAAAACTGTGGTCCCATTTAAAAGAACAGTTAAGTTTTGCGACACTCCATTAAAACACAAACTCCTAGCTTAAAAATAACTTTCCTAAACAGGAAATTACAATAAAACACAATTTATTTAATGTGGGAAATTTCCCCCAAAGGGAACTTATCTGTCCAGCAAAGGAACAGCACAAGCCAACTGTCAATCCTCAAAAGCCTTGACAGGAGTGCTGTTAAACGGCAGATAATCTCTGAAAGGCTTGGTGCCCAAATCTATCTTTATAGTGAGCTAGCTTATGCTGACCGATGGTTTGGGTACCTAGAAAGTGCCCTAAAGCTTTAGAAGCTGACCGCCTGTTATACCCTTGGAAAGATATAACCCATACAGCTAAGGCTACAGCAGCAGTGACAACATGAACATGCTTAGCCTTGACAGGTCCAAGTGAGTCACCAACAGCTGACCCTTTTTTGTGACCAAGTAAAGCCTGGAATAAAAATCACTTCCTTGATCCACCACAGGAACTTTCTCTATTGCAATGTAAGAGAAGCCAGTACAAAGAATGCCAAACGAGTCTGATCCAGAGGGACAGGACACATTTCAATGACAGGAGAGACGATCTTGAAGGCCAATTTATAGTCTGATGACATAATTTTCCTTATTCATTTGCTGGCAGTCAGACTGAATCAGCTCGAAGTATGACAGCCTGCTGCCCAAAAGTTGAGGAGGAGAACAGATGGAAAGGACTGATGGGGAAGGATTCAGGACAACAGTCAATACCAACCACTCTTTTCCTAGATGCAGGGCACTTACCTTCTCCCTCTACGCTCTTACCCACTTCTGGCACATCTCAAGGCCTGTTCTGCTGTTCCCCTCAGTAACTCTTTTGCCTAAATTGGTCTGTTCCGATTTATGTGCAAAAGCAACATTGCTTAGCTGGACAGCAAAACGTATGTTTTACTTTGCAATAGACAGATGAAAGACCAGCTTTACAAACTCTATCGTTTGGCCCTCTCTTCCAGTTTTCTGAAAACCTCTTAAGAAGTTGGACTAAAAAAATAAGCCATTTTCCAGGGCAACATCCAGCAGCTACATTTTTAAATCCTTTGGCATGGGCTATAACCAAAGTATCAGTTGTTGCTGCTCTGTTACAAGCATCCAGTGCATCACAACCACATTTAATGGTATGCTTATTTATTCTGAATGCTGTCCTGGTCAATCTGCACACCCTTTATTTCAAAGGGTGTCTAATCTCTAAAGCCATGTCCTCAACTTTCTTGAGCATCTCACCTTAATACCATACTAAACATGTCTGACAATTACTAGCCCTAAATGCCAAAGCAGAAGTGGTGTACTTCTTCCACAAATGTGCTAAGGCTTTGTCTCCTTCCTACTGGTGGATGTGCGGAGTCCTCAAGAAAGTACAGACCCATCTGGCAGCTTCCAAAGACAGAAATGCTGGTCTACTAAGGAGATATACAGATTTGTGAAGCTTCTTAAACCCTGTAAAACTCTGTCTGGAATCCTAGGATTGTGTGCCTGTCAGTCAGGTCCCAGGGATTCTGGTTCAAAGGCATTTTTGTAGGACTGGGAAAAAGGAGGACTTTCCACAGGCTTTGTTTCCTCTATGATCAGCAGATGCAGATCCAAGCAACTCTTCTTGGATACCAACACCTCTTTAGAGTTCCACTTGAAATGTTCCCATGACAGTAGAATCTCAGGGAGGCGATTCCTTTCTTGTCTTGGCGGTATAGACAGTATCCCTGACATGGAGGGCTGAAATGAGTTTTGTCCTCTACCAGGTCACCACCTATTCCCTGTAAAATTATTTTTTCCCCCCAATAAATATCTTTATTAAATCACTTACGACATAGGCAATCTTACATTTACATAAATGAAAAACAACAATGACAACCACTTTAGTTGCAAACATTATACATCACAGACACCATTGAAACAACTGTAGCTGCAAACATTATACATCCCTTATAATCTATTCAGTTACTGTCATTAAGCCTAAGTCCACATAACTTATTGTCCAAGCCATAGGGCTTGGGCCTACCTTGAGGGAATCTTTCCCAAAGAATTGCTCCACAAAAGGCCAGGTTCTTGACTTTCTATAGTTACGATTTCATACAACTCAAGTAGTGAAAGTAGTTATGTACTCAGCATAACGTTCCATCGGTATTGTCCATTTTCATTTTCCTCAACCTGTGGGTTCAGATCCGAACCTCTGATCCAACTTAGATGCTTTTACATCTTAGGGTCTGTCAAGCTCCTCCCTTAACCATAATGCCAGTCTTCCAGATTACCTCAGATAGAGTTTGCTGTAGTTGTATATACATAATACATATATGTATATATAGAAAATTATCATAAGCTAGGAAGATAAAATCAGGAGCTCAAAAGGAAAGTACAGTTGTGTACACTTACCATAAATGTAGATGTTCGAGTGTATTCACTGTTGCAGTCATTACAACTGGGCTATCCTGCTGGCAGGCTACCCTCAGTCGGCCTGAATTCCAAAGTCTAGGTCCGGCGTCAGTTGCTGTCGCCTCTTCTCTGATGTCAGTGCGCCAGGGGTATAAAAGATGCAGCCGATGCCATTTTCTTCAGTTTTTCTTGCCCCAGATGTCAGGTGCCCCCAAAGGGGTATGCTAAAATATGTCAATAAAACATGCGCGCACCAAAGTATATATTTTGCCTTCATCTACAAGCAAATACATTACATAGGTTGTATAGAATAGACAAGTACAGATAAGTTCCAGCAAAAAAACAGGGGATGGAGGGTGGGTAACCTGGACTGCAACAGTGAATACACTCGAACATCTACATTTATGGTAAGTGTACACAACTGTACTATGTTCTTTGTGTTTCACTGTTGCAGTCATTACAACTGGGTTGAACCCCAAAGCTAAGGTTGGGAGGCTGGAGCTAAACAGCATTAGGAGTGGCAATTAGGCCCTGCAGAACTGCAGTGGCAAAGCCTGCCCTGGATTTAGAGTAGAGTGGTAAGTGACAGTGCTTTGTGAAGGTGGGCACTGAACTCCAAGTAGCAGCTTCTAAAATGCCTTTGGTTGGTACTCCCCTGAGGAAGGCTGCTGCTCTGCTTGAATGTGGCCTAATGCCCTTAGGTACTGGCTTGCCATGTTGTGAATAGCAGAAACTAAGCAGTGGCCTATCCACTTTGAAATAGTCTGCTTTGAGATAGCCTTTCCTTGTGATCCTGCAGCATATGCCACCAGTAGTTGCTCTGTCTTTCTGAAAGCTTTGGTTCTGTTCAAATAGAAGCATAGCTGTCTGTGTATGTCCAAAGAATGCAGAATTCTCTCCCCCTTATTCTGTGGGTTTGGATAAAAGGTAGGCAGGTGAATAGTTTGGTTAAGGGCCACACTGGACACTAGCTTAGGCATAAATGTCGGGTTTGTCCTCAGAGAAACCCTGTCTGGATAAAAAATGATAAAAGGTTCCACAGCCATGAGTGCCTGTAGCTCTGAGACTCGTCTTGCAGAAGTTATTGCAAGGAGCAGAGCTGTTTTCCAAGATAAAAACTTTATATCAGCTGTAGTGGCTGGCTCAAAAGGAGGCAGGGTTTTTTCCAAGACACAATTGAGGTCCCATGCAGGTATTGGTGAACTCCTTGCAGGCCTTACATTTTTGGCCCCTCTGAGGTACTGCCTTAATAAAGGATGAGAAAAGATTGGTGGCTCTGTATTTTAATGAGCCGAAATGGCAGAGGCAAGAATTTTTATAGATGAAAAGGATAGGCCTTTGTCCAGCATCTCAGTCAAGTATTGCAAAATCTGAGGAATATTTGGTACAGCTGTGTCAATTCCTTGTGCCTGGTTCCAAGCACAGAATCTCTTCCATTTTCCAGCATAGGATTTTCTAGTACTAGCCTTCCTGACGTCCAAAATTACATCCATCACCGCTTTAGTGAGAGGATTGTTTTGTATGACTATATTATCCGGCATGCTGCCAGATTTAAGGTCTTGAGTTGGCTGTGCATGATCTGATTGTTCTGCTGGGACAGTAGATGACGCACTTGAGGTAAGGTCCAGGCTGGGGATTCAGACAAGTTCCTTAGGATTGGATACCAGTACTGGCGTGGCCAGTCTGGGGCAATCAGCATCATCTTTGGCTTCTCCTGTCTGACCTTTAGGAGTACCTTAGGGAGGAGAGGCAGAGGAGGAAAGGCATATAATGCTAAGTTTTTCCAGCTGAAAGTTAGGGCATCCACGTTCCATGCTTGTCTGTGATAAGTCCTTGCGCAGAATCTCTTTAGTTGGCAGTTGTGAGGAGAGGCAAATAGATCTATGTCCTGGCATCCCCATTTCCTTGTTACCATGCTGAAGACTTGTGGATCCAATTTCCACTTGTGGGGATCCATGAGGTTTCTGCTTAGGTCGTCTGCCAGAGTATTTATCTTTCCTGGCAGGAACTGTGCCTGCAGATGTACTTGGTAAGTCAATGCTGTGTCCCACAAAGTCATGGCTAGTCTGCAAAGGGGGCAAGAATGAGTGCCTCCCTGCTTGTTTATATACCACATGACCATGGTATTGTCTGTCTTTATCAGTAGTTGTCCCGGGTGAAGTAGGTCCTTGAAGGCTGTCAGGGCATTTTGAACAGCTAGCATATCTTTTTGACTGATATGTAGATGCATTTGGTTTGCAGACAATGTGCCTTGAATACATCTTCCTGCCATTTGGGCTCCCCAGGCATTATCCGATGCATCTGTTCTTAATGTCTGTGTGGCTGGGGGTAGAGTGAATGGCTGTCCCTTGTTCTGGTGACAGGCCTTCGCCCACCATCGAAACTCCTGTTGCAGACAGGGGATGAGAGCAACTATTGTTTCCAGGCTGTGGCAATGCTGAGTCCAAACACTTTTTAGGTACCATTGAAGTTTCCTCATATGCAGTCTTGCATATGGAATTAGTAGAATGCAGGATGCCTTGAAGCCCAAAGCCTGCAAAACATTTCTTGCAGATAACTGGGCCTTTGTTGCCAACAGTTTGAAATAGGTAGTCAGTTGCCTTTGTTTTTCTGGCATGAGATAAACCATCTGGGCAGTTGTATTTAAGCTTGCACCCAGGAATATTATCTCTTGGGAGGGTACTAGTTTTGATTTTTGTTCACTGACTGTGTACCCTAAGCATGGTAGTAATATCTTTACAAATGCCAGATGCTGTAGTAGAATGTCCTTGTTCTCTGCTTGAATGAGGCAGTTGTCCAAATAAGGATATATTTGTATTCCTATTTGTCTGCAGTATGCAATTACTGGTGCCAGGCACTTTGTGAAGACACTGGGCGCAGTAGATAAGCCAAAGGGCAGTGCAGAGAATTGGTAAGTGCATTGAGCCAGCTTTGAATCTGAGGTATCTTCTGCATGTTTGTCTGATTGGGACATGCAGGTATGCCTCTTTTAAATCTAAAGTCACAAGCCAAGCCTTCTTGCCCAACATGGGCAGAAGCTGCTGTAGAGTCAACATTTTGAATTTTGGAACATCCAGATATACGTTTAGAATAGATAGGTCCAGTATTGGTCTCCAGGCTTTGTCCTTTCTGGGTACCAAGAACAGTCTTGAATAGAATCCTTGTCCCTGCTCTTGCTCTGGTAGTTGAATGGCCCTTGGCAGGGTATGGAAGTGAAACTTGTAGCCTTGTGACACTATGTTTAAGACCTATTTGTCCTGGGTTATTATGTGCCAATTTTGAGAAAAAAGTGCTAGTTTTCCCCCTAAAGGTGCTGCCAGAAGATAAGTGCTTGGCACAGGCAGGGAGAAGTCATTGAGACTGTTTCCTGTATGGCTGTGATTTGTCTTCTCCAGTTATGGAGGTAGAAGCACCCCATTGTTTAGACCTGTACGAACCTTGGGGCTGGGATCTGCCTCTAGGGCGTCTGTATCTGCCCCTTTGTGGCCTGTCTTCACACTGGAAAGGACCAATTCTTTGTAGGCCAGTGTCTGCTAAATCTTAGTGGCTGTACCTGTAAGAAATCCTTGACTATTTGCATAGATTTACCTTTGTCCTCCATTTTCTTTAACACCTCTTCTGCTTTAACACCAAACAAAACCTCATGCTGTAATGGAGCATCTAACAATTTTGCTTTAACATGATCAGGTAGATTTTGTTCCTTTAACCAAGCATATCTCCTAATGACAGAACCTGTAACTGCGGCCCTGCATGAGACCTCCAGAGAATCAAAGCCACATTGCAAAGTATGCTTTCCAACTTGTTCAGCTGCATGCAATAAATCCTGCATTTCTTTGTTTTCTGCACATCTGTCCAGGTCCCTAGAGTCCCTGTCAAAAGGAGTAGGGGTTTTTTTGCAGTGGAAGCCTTGACCCCTTTAGGACCCCGAGAGATAGTTTCTGGGTCAGCGGCAGGGTTTTTGATTAAGAATTTATGAGAGTCAGGAACCCTGTAGCACCTGTCCGGCTTAACAGGAGCTGGAGGTAAGGAGTCAGGGGTCAGACTGGACTCTGAAAATACATATACAATGTCTAACACAGGTGGGATAGCTAGGGGCCTGTGTTGCGGTAGCAAAAGGAAGTCTCTGAGCCTTTTCTTAGATTCTGAATAATCTTGGCTCTCCCAGTGGAAATGCTCCCTCATGTTATGTAGTTTCCCCAAAAGAATAATCCTCAGGAGGAGAGGCTGAAGGGATAGATTCTTCAGCATCAGAATCCTCATAGGGAGGAAGAGAGTATTCCTAATCAGAAGAGGAATCAGATGAAATAGAAACCTGATCTGAAGATTCATATTCTGTCTCTTGCCGAGGACTCTTATCAGGTAGGGGATGGGAAGCCCTGATCAAAGTAATTAGGTCTTCGGCCATTTTGAGCATCTGTTTTTTAAGCATGGAGGCCTGTCCATGAGGCTGCTGTACTTGTTTCTTTGTCTTTAAAGGTGTTTTAGTCTTTGCCTTTGAAGCTGAAGTCATTTTAACATATAACGGAGTAGGTCTGAAAACACCCTCAGAAGCAGATGCCTGTTCAGCGGCTCCAGACCCATCTGAGGGAATCATTTCCGAAGGTCCAATACCTTGAGCTTCAAGCGGCCTGGTCGACTCCACGTGGGTGTCGGTAGCAGCCTGCGAGTAGCGGTCATCAGGGGCTGCGAAGGCGCCTCACTGAGAAAGTACAGTTTTGTACCTACCATAAATGTACATGTTCGAGTGCTCATACAGCTGCAGTCATAACAGATGGGTTATCCTGCCGTCAGGCGGGTCCTCGGTCTGCCGAATTCCAAAGTCTAGGTCCGGCGTCGGTTGTCGTCGCTTCTTCCCTGATGTCAGTGAGGCAGGGGTATAAAAGAGGCAGCCGACGCCATTTTCTTCAGTTTTTCTTGCCCCAGATGTCAGGTGCCCCCAGAGGGAAGGCAAACATAATGTTATGCAAAAATGCAATGTTGATAAATCAAAAACAGTAGTTGCAAGCAAATACACCATAAAAGAATACCCCAAAAGGTTATATGAAAAGGATTTGTCATAAGGCCTGTCCTACGAGGGGTTGGAGGGAGGGAAACCTGGACTGCAGCTGTATGAGCACTCGAACATCTACATTTATGGTAGGTACAAAACTGTACTGTGTTCATCGTGCATACAGCTGCAGTCATAACAGATGGGTAGAATCCCAAAGCTAAGTAAGGGTGGTAGGCACTAAGTGGAACTAGGAGGGGCTAGGATGCCTTGCAGGACTGCTGTGGCAAAGCCCGCTCTAGATTTAGAGTATAGAGGGAGGTGATCGTGCTTGGAGAAAGTGTGCACTGAACTCCAGGTGGCTGCTTCCAAAATATCCTTGGTAGGGACCCCCCCGAGGAAGACTGCAGAGGTAGCTGTGGCTCTGGTGGAGTGGGATCTGATGCATGCAGGCACAGTTTTTCCATGAAATGAGTAACAAAAGCGTATGCAGTGGGCTATCCATTTTGAAATTGTCTGTTTGGAAATAGCCTTTCCTTGAGCACCTGCAGCATAGGACACAAAGAGTTGCTCAGATTTCCTGAATGGCTTTGTCCTGTCCAAATAATAACAAAGTTGTCAGTGAATGCCCAAGGAATGTAGTAGTCTTTCCCCTTTGTTTTGTGGATTAGGATAAAAGGTAGGTAAGTGGATAGTCTGATTCAAAGCTACACTTGATACTACCTTTGGCAAAAAGGTAGGGTTGGTTCGTAAGGAAACTCTGTCCTGATGGAAAATGATGAATGGTTGCACAGCCATGAGGGCCTGTAGCTACGAAACCCTGCGAGCTGAGGTGATAGCCAGAAGAAAGGCTGTTTTCCATGACAAGTACTGTAACTCTGATGAAGAAGCTGGCTGGAAGGGAGGAAGGGTCAGCTTTTCCAATACGAAGTTGAGGTCCCAAGCAGGGACTGGTAGATTCCTTGGGGGTTTTATATTCTTTGCCTCTCTGAGGAACTGCCTTAAGAGAGGATGAGAGAATAAAGGAGGATCTGTGTTGTATTGTGCAGAAATGGCTGAAGCGTGGATCTTGATGGAGGAGAATGAAAGTCCATTGTTTAACATCTCAGCTAGGTACTGTAAAATTTGAGGTATATTTATTACCTAAGGATTCTGTCCCTTCTTTTGATTCCAGGCACAAAATAGTTTCCGTTTGGCGGAGTAGGCCTTTCTAGTAGAAGGTGTTCTGGCCTCCAAGATGACATCCTGCACCTCCTTGGAGAGGAGAAAAGTACAGTTTTGTACCTACCATAAATGTAGATGTCCGATAGACATGCAACTGCAGTCATAACATATGGGTTGTCCTGCCTCAGGCAGCCCTCGGTCGGCCGGATTCTAAAGTCTGGGTCCGATGTCGGCTGATGTCGCATTTCTCTCCGACGTCAGAGCGGCTGGAGTACATAAGCATCAGCCGATGCTATTTTCTTCAGTGTTTCTTGCCCCAGATGACAGGTGCCCTCCAAGGAAGGCTGTAATCAAATTGGAAGACAAAAACAGGATTCCAGACAAATAAATGAGCAATAAAACAAATACACCATAACAGATATCCCCAGCTAAGAGAAAAGTACAGTTTTGTACCTACCATAAATGTAGATGTTCGAAGATCCACATTGCTGCAGTCCTGACACTTGGGTAGTCCGCTGTCCCAGTCGGCCCGAATACCAAAGTATAAGGCTGACGTCGGTCAAGGCGCATTAGTCTGACGTCAGGGTACAAATGCGCATGACCGACGTCATTTCCTCAGTCTTTTCTTGCCCCAGATGTCAGAAGACCCTAAAAAGATAAGGCCAAACCAAAAAACAACAACACACCAAACACCCTAGTACCAAATATATGTACAATATATACAAAGTCAGAAAGGTACAATCCCACCCACACAACCACCCCTAAACATAGAGGGGAAGGAGGGAGGATTGACTGCAGCAATGTGGATCTTGAACATCTACATTTATGGTAGGTACAAAACTGTACTATGTTCTTCATCTCACATTGCTGCAGTCCTGACACTTGGGTAGAATCCCAAAGCAGAGGTAAGGGAGGATGGCAAATCACAAAGAAGCAGGAGCTGACAACATGCCCTGTAAAATAGCAGTGGCAAAACCAGCCCTAGATTTAGAGTAGAGAGGAAGGTGGTAATGCTTAGAGAAAGTATGCACTGAACTCCAAGTAGCAGCCTCCAAAATATCCTTAGTTGCCACCCCCCTTAGAAATGCTGTTGAAGTGGCAGTAGCCCTAGTTGAATGAGGCCTAATCCCAGCTGGAATCTCCTTGCCATGATGGGAGTAACAGAAAGTAATGCAAAACCCAATCCACTTAGAAATAGTTTGTTTTGACACAGGCTTACCCTGAGAACTCAAAGCAAATGAAACGAACAACTGCTGAGACTGCCTAAAATCCTTAGTCCTGCTTAAATAATAACGTAATTGCCTGTGTACATCTAAAGTGTGCAAAATCTTTCCCCCTTATTTTGGGGATTTGCATAAAAGGTAGGCAAATGAATAGTTTGGTTTAAAGCCACACTAGAAACCACTTTAGGCATAAAGGAAGGATTAGTACGTAAAGATACCCTATCCTTATGAAAAATCAGGAAAGGCTCAACCGCCATAAGGGCCTGCAATTCAGACACCCTTCTTGCAGAGGTAATGGCTAACAAAAACGCAGTCTTCCATGACAAATATTTCAATTCAGCAGTAGCTGCAGGCTCAAAAGGTTGTAGAGTGAGTTTCTCCAACACAAAATTGAGGTCCCAAGCAGGAGTAGGAGCTCTACGTGGGGTCTTATATTCTTTGCCCTCTAAGAAATTGCTTGAACAAAGGATGAGAAAACAATGGTGGGTCACAATCATAGTGAGCTGAAATTGCTGCAGCATGAATCTTAATGGAAGAGAAAGACAAACCTTTGTCCAATAACTCAGTAAGATATTGAAGAGCCACACTCAAATTTGGCTCAGAAACATCCAAATCCTTTGCTGCACTCCAAAATGAAAATCTCTTCCATTTTCCTGCACACTTTCCTTGTACTAGGTCTTCTGGCTTCCATAATCACATTCAAAACTTGTTGAGGAAGCTGAGACCTGCTATGGTTCAAAACAGAATATGCCAGGCTGTTAGATGAAGAGAGTGAAGCTTGACATTGAGTAGATGCCCGTCCTTCTGAGACAATAGGTGTGGAATCAAAGGTAAGGGCCATGGAGGCTTCCTTACCAGACTCCTCAGCAATGGGTACCAGTGCTGCCGAGGCCAATCTGGAGCTATTAAAATCATCCTTGGCTTGTCTTGTCTGACCTTTAGAAGTACCTTTGGGAGGAGAGGCAGAGGTGGAAAGGCATACACATGAAGATTTTTCCAACTGAAAGAAAGAGCATCCACTTTCCAGGCTGTGTGATGAAACCTTTGTGCAAAACTTTGGCAGCTGGTGGTTTAGTGGAGAAGCTTAACAGATCTATGTCTGGAGTTCCCCATGACACTGTCAATGTCTGAAATACATGAAGATCCAGTTTCCACTGTGGGGATCCATGATTTGCCTGCTTAACACATCTGCTAAGGAGTTCTGTGCTCCTGGCAGAAACCTTGCTTGAAGATTCAGTTGCAAGCTTAACGCAGTCTCCCACAAAATCATTGCTTGCCTGCATAGAGGATAAGAATGTGTTCCCCCTTGTTTGTTGATGTACCACATGACAGTTGTGTTGTCTGTTAGAATCAACACCTGCCCTGGAAGAAGTAAATCCTTGAAAGCCAGTAATGCAAACTGGACTGCTAACATCTCCTTCATGTTGATATGTAGATGCTGCAGTCTGGCAGGCCACTTGTCTTGTATCCACTTTCCATTCAGATGAGCTCCCCAAGCTGTGTCTGAGGCATCTGTCGTTAGAATCTGACTCCTCTGGCCAGGTCACAGAGAGTCCCTTGTTTAGGTGACATTCCTGAGCCCACCACAAAAATTCCTTCTGAATGCAAGGAATTATTTGAATGACAGTGTCCAAATCCTGGCAGTGCTGTGTCCATACATTTGAGATACCATTGCAGCTTCCTCATATGCAGTTTGGCATTGGGAAGCACCAGAAAACAAGATGCCATGAACCCTAAGGCTTGAAGGACTGTCCTTGCAGTCAGCCCGGACTGATGAGAAAGTTGATGGAAGTAAAGAGAAAGATTCTTTTGTTTGTCCGGGGTTAAAAGGCCATCTGGGTTGCTGTATTCAGTCTCACACCCAGAAAGCACATGTCTTGAGAGGGTACTAGACTGGACTTTATTTCGCTCACAGAATACCCTAGGCATCTTAGCACTGCTATCACATATTCCAAATGCTGAAGAAGAACGTCCTTCCTTGAGCCAGAATCAGGCAATCGTCCAAATAAGGATAGATTTGTATTCCTTTTAGCCTGAAGAAAGCTATCACTGGAGCCAGAACCTTTGTGAATACTCTGGGCGCAGTAGATAAGCCAAAGGGCAATGCAGAGAACTGATAATGAGAATTCCCAGCTCGAAAACGCAGATATTTTCTGCAAATTAGTCTGATAGGAACATGAAGGTAAGCTTCCTTGAGATCCAAAGTTACCATCCAGTGATCTTTGCCCAGCAGAGGTAAAAGCTGTTGTAACGTCAACATTTTGAACTTGGGAATGTCCAGATAAGTGTTGAGGATAGATAGATCCAAAATTGGTCTCCACGTGTTCCCCTTTTTTGGTACTAGGAACAGGCGAGAATAAAATCCTAGGCCCCTTTCTGGCACAGGAACCGGCTGAATGGCCCCTATTTGGAGTAACAGAGAAATTTGCTTGTGAGCCTCTTTCCTTTGTTGAGGAGGAATGTCTGGCATGCCTTTGAAAGGAGGCAAGGTATGGAAATAAAACCTGTAACCGTGGTGAATGATATCCAATACCCATCTGTCTTGGGTAATTAAACTCCAGTTTTCTTTGAAAAGTGCCAACCTTCCTCCCAAAGGTGCTGCCAGACGAGAAGATTCTGGCAGCTGAAAAGGTAGGTCATTGGGTCTGTTTACGAAAGGACTGACCCCTGCCCTCACCAGAAGACTGAGCAGGTGAACTCCTGTTCTAGGCCTAAAAGAACCTTGAGCTCTGCCCCTACCACGTCTAGACCTACCCCTAGACTGGGAATCATAAGCAGGATATGTCCACCCCTTGGTAGGCCAAATTCTACTAAACTTCGGAGGCTGAACCTGCAAAAAATCTTTAACAGTCTGCATAGACTTAGCCTTGTCTTCCATTTTCTTTAGAACTGCTTCCACAGGCGAACCAAACAACACATCAGATTGTAAAGGAGCATCTAAAATCCTTGTCTTCACATGCTCAGCTAAATTCTGATCCCTCAGCCAGGCGTGCCTGCGAAGAACGAACCAGTGGCAGCCACCCTCAAAGAGGCCTGCACAGCATCAAAACCACATTGCAAAGAATGCTTACCCACCTGTTCAGAAACATGAACTAAATCCTGCAACTCCTTACACTCAATACCTTCCGCCAAAGCATCTACCTTAGACTTTAATTGTGAAAGGAGATAATTTTGGTATTTCAACATATGAAACTGGCAATTCAAAGCTCTCATGGCCAAAGTGGAAGAAGTATACACTTTCTTTCCCCATCTATCCAAAGCCCTTGCCTCTTTATCTGGAGGAACAGGATTTTTAACAACAGAAGCCTTAACACCTTTAGGCCCCTGTGAAACAGTTTCTGGGTCTGCCCTAGGACTCTTAAAAGATACTTATGAGCTTCAGGCACCCTATAATATCTATCCGGTTTACTGGAGCAGGAGGCAAAGAATCAGGGTTCAGAGAAGCCTCTGCAAAACATCCTCCACCACATCCAGAACAGGAGGTATAGCTAAAGGCCTATGCTGGGGTAGAAACAAAATTCCCTAAGCCTTTTCCTGAATCAGAGAAATCCTGACCTTCCCATTTAAAATGCTCCCTCATGGAATGAAGAGTCTCTGAAAATGAAAAATCCTCAGGGGAGAAGCAGAAGGAGTAGAATCATCTACATCAGAATCAGAGTAAGGGAATACTCCTGCAAGTCTTCAGTCAAGACTCAAGCATCCGAACACTGCTCAAAACTCCCAAGCTCAGGTTCCACCCTAGGCCTCTTATCAGGAGGGGGCATAGAACCTCTAATCATTGTAATCAAATCTTCTGCCATCTTAAGCATATGCTTCTTAGGTACAGACCCTGAAGAACTAGGGGTAACACCTGAAACAAAACCTGGCCTTCCCCTGGGAGAAGCCTTGGAAACAGCAGGGGAGGGCCTAACCACCTTAGGAAGGGAGGGAAGAACAGCTACCTGAGAAGCCCCTTCCGCCTGGCCTACCTCCTGAGAGGTCACATCTTGCAGAACTAAAGTCTTTCCCTGGGATTCCAAAGAAATAACTGGCTGAACCTCTGGCTCCACCGAGCCCTCTAAAGAACCGACGTCCGGTACGGACGGTTCTTCCAGCCTAGGCTTTGCTGTTTTGTCCTTGCGCTTTTTTGATGAAGCGGGCGTCGGAGAATCCGACGGCATTTTATAATTACACCGCTTCCCAAAAACTAACCTGGCACAATCTAATCTTCTCTTTATAGTGCGTTTGTTAAATCTAGCACAAGAGCGACAGCCAACCACGTCGTGCTCAGGCCCTAAGCAAGGTATACACAAGGTATGGTAATCCCTATGAGGTATCTGTTTCCCACAAGAAATACAGTTATTCACTTTTTCTGACATCCGGTAAAATACTGAGGCAAGAAAAGACCAAAATATTCCCCAACGGGTACTTAGCCAACTTGATTCGGTCTGAAACTCCGACTTTCGAAAATCTCAGAACGCCAACCTGCACTTGCAAAACTGCTTCTGCATCGGACCATGCGGCAAAAGACTGAGCAAATGCCGCCGGTCATGCGCATTTGTACCCTGACGTCCTGACGTCAGACTAATGCGCCTTGACCGACGTCAGCCTTATACTTTGGTATTCGGGCCGACTGGGACAGCGGACTACCCAAGTGTCAGGACTGCAGCAATGTGAGATGAAGAACATCAGGGATAGGAGTGGACCCTAGGCATAGAGGAATGGAGGAGGGAATCGACTGCAGTTGCATGTCTATCGGACATCTACATTTATGGTAGGCACAAAACTGTACTATGTCCTTCAAGAATGCAACTGCAGTCATAACATATGGGTAGAATACCACAGCTTAGCTGGGGGAGGAGGAATGCTCGAGGAAAAAGATGGTGTGGCAATCAAACCCTGCAGGACTGCCGAAGCAAAGCCTGCTCTGGATCTGGAGTATAGAGGGAGATTGTAGTGTTTGGAGAATGTATGCACGGAGCTCCATGTAGCAGCTTATAGAATGTCCTTAGTAGGCACCCCTCTTAAGAATGCTGTAGAGGTGGCTGTAGCTCTGGTGGAATGTGGTCTGACATTGGCTGGAACAGTCTTTCCATGAAAGGAATAACAGAATCTGATGCAATGTCCAATCCATTTTGAAATAGTCTGTTTTGAAATTGCTTTTCCTTGGACTGCAGGGGAAGCTACAAAAGTTGTTCAGACTTCCTACTGGCCTTGGTTCTGTCCAGGTAGTATCGAAGTTGTCTGTGAATGTCCAAGGTATGTTAACAGTCTTTCCCCCTTATTCTCAGGATTGGGGAAGAAAGCAGGCAGATGAATAGCTTGATTTAAAGAAACCCTAGATACCACCTTTGGCATAAAAGTAGGGTTGGTCCTTAATGAAACCCTGTGTCTGTGAAAAATTATGAACGGTGGTATTGCCATTAGGGCCTGTAGTTCTGAAACCCTTCTTGCTGAGGTAATTGCCAACAGGAAAGCTGTCTTCCATGAGAGAAATTGCAAGTCAACTGAAGCTGCTGGCTCAAATGGAGGTAGAGTCAGTTTTTCTAGGACAAAATTGAGGTCCCAGGCTGGCACTGGGGCCTTTCTTGGTGGCTTAATGTTCTTGATTCCCCTGAGGAATTGCCTTAGCAAAGGGTGTGAAAAGACAGGAGGATCAGTGTTATATCTAGCTGAAATAGCTGATGCATGTATCTTTATGGAAGAATATGAGAGGCTTCTTTAGCATATCTGCCAAATATTCCAAGATGAGTGGGATGTTCAACAATGATGCATCATGTCCCTTGCTGGTATTCCAATTGCTGAATCTCTTCCATTTTGCTAAGTAAACCTTTCTGGTGGATGGTCTTCGAGCCTCTGTTAGTATCCGCTGAACTTCCTTGGAGAGAGATAGGTTGAGGTTATTTATGGGATCTCCCAGGCTGTTAGCTGCAGTGTCTGAAGGTTTGGATGCACTGTTTTGAAATTGTGTTGAGTCAAATGTAGAGGCCATTGTGGAAGGGCCCACCTCCTGGTGTGACATATGCTCCGTAGCAGAGGTGGGAATGCATAGATTGTTAGGAAGTTCCAGTTGAATGAGAGAGCATCTATTTTCCAAGCTGTTGAATGGTATGTCCTTGTGCAGAATTTTTGTAGATGATGGTTGAGGTGAGAGGCAAATAGGTCTACTTCTGGCCTGCCCCATGTCGAAGTGAGTTGTGTGAAGATCTTCGGATGCAACCTCCACTCGTCTGGATCTGTGAAATTCCTGCTTAGGCTGTCCGCCAACACATTGTCTTTGCCTGGAACAAACTGGGATTGTAAATGGATGTTTAGGCTCAGTGATTTTTCCCAAAGAAGCATTGTCAGTCTGCAAAGGGGGTAAGAGTGGGTGCCCCCTTGCTTGTTTATATACCACATCACAGTGGTGTTGTCTGTCCGTATCAGTAAATGGCCTTGCTGAAGTTGGTGTTGAAAGGCCTCGATGGCATGCATTACTGCCAGCATTTCCTTTTGGTTTATATGCAGATGTGTTTCCTTTGGAGACCATTGTCCTTGTATACACCTGCCTTCCATGTGCGCCCCCCCATCCAAGGTCTGAGGCATCTGTGGTCATGGTCTGTGTTATCTGTGGTTTTTTAAATGACATACCTGTGTTTGCCTGGCTCACCGAGGCCCACCATAGGAATTCCTTTTGTAGGCATGGAATGAGCAGAATGGTTGTCTCCAAGTTGTTGCTGTGCTGAGACCAAATGCTTTTTAGGTACCATTGAAGCTTTCTCATGTGTAGTCTTGCTAATGGAACCAGGAGAATGCAGGATGCCATGTAACCCAGGGCCTGTAGGAATCTCCTTGCAGTCATCTGGGTGAGTTTTGCTAAACCTTTGAAGTAATGAGTTAATTTCTCTTGCTTGTCTTCTGTCAGGTAAGCCATTTGAGAGGCTGTGTCTAATTTGGCTCCTAAGAAGATTATTTGCTGGGATGGCTGCAGTCTTGACTTTTGGAAGTTGACTGTGTATCCCAGAGCTTGAAGTAATCGTATGACATAGTCCAAGTTTTTTGTCAACATCAATTTGTCGTCCGCTTGTATGAGGCAGTCGCCCAGGTACGGGTAAATTTGTATCCCCTGGAGCCTGCAATGAGCAATTACTGAAGCCAGGCATTTTGTGAATACTTTGGGCACAGTAGATAAGCCAAATGGCAATGCTGAGAATTGATAATGCTCTGGCCCTGCAAGAAATCTGAGGTATCTTCTGCAGCTGTGTCTGATAGGGACATGCAGGTATGCCTCCTTGAGGTCCAGAGTAATCAGCCAAGACCCCTTGCCCAGCATGGGAAGGAGTTGCTGTAGAGTCAGCATTTTGAACTTTGGTACTATGAGAAAGGTGTTTAATGCGGACAAATCCAGTATTGGTCTCCATTGAGATTCTTTTCTTGGAACAAGGAACAGTCTTGAGTAAAACCCCTGGCCTTGTTCTTGTTGTGGAACTCTTTCTATTGCTTTCATCAGAGTCAGCAGAGAGATTTGCTTGATAGCCTCTGCCCTCTGGTTTTGTGGTAGGTTTGGCATGCCTTGTTTTCTTGGCAAGGTATGAAAATGGAACCTGTAGCCTCAGTCTATAATGTCTAAAATCCATTTGTCCTGTGTCAGTCTGTGCCAATTTTCTGCAAACAGAGATAATTTCCCCAAGGAGCTTCTGTTTGTTCCTGGTAGGCGGAAGTAGAGGAAAGTCATTGAGATTGTGGCTGTGGGGCAGGTGAAACCCCTGCGCTTCTTTGGTTTCCTGGCTGCCATTGTCGCCCCTGTAAGGACCTCTGTATTGGCCTCTTCCTCGCCACGCCTGTTTTACCCCTTTGAAACTTTTCTGGATTAGGAAAGGACCAGTTTTTTGAAGGCCAATTCCTACTGAATCTGGGGGGTTGAACCTGGAGGAAATCTTTCACCGTCTGAACTGATTTTGCTTTTTCCTCGATGGTCTTTAACACATCCTTAGCATTAGCACCAAAAAGCTTGTTCTTTTCCAAAGGTGCATCCAGAAGTTTTGCCTTTACATGATCTGGTAGAGGTTGATCTTTTAACCATGCACGCCTACGAATGACTGCCCCTGTCATAGCTGCCCTACATGAAGCTTCCAGTGCATCATATCCACACTGCAGGAAGTGATCGCTTACTTGCTGAGTATTATGTACAGCTTCCTGCAAAGCCTTCCTGTCTAAAGGATCAGGAGTGGCCAATGTTTTTTGTAAATCTTCTAACAGGAAATCCTGATACTGTAACATATGAAAAAGGCAATTCAAAGCTCTCATAGATAAGGTAGTGGATGTGTAAACCTTTTTGCCCCATCTCTCTAATGACCTAGCTTCCCTGTTGGAGGGCAATGGATTTTTAGTGGTGGAAGCTGAAACTCCTTTAGGCCCCTGTGAAATAGTTTCCAAATCAGCAGTATGGGCCCTGAATAAATGGGAATGTGTTTCTGGGACCCTGTAATACCTGTCTGGCTTGGCAGGAGCAGGAGGAAGAGAGTCAGGGGCAACACTAGAGTCAGAATATAAATCATCCAAAACATCAAGTACAGGAGGAATAGCTAAGGACCTGTGCTGAGGCTTCTTAAGGAAAGTCCGAAGGCGTTTTCTGGAATCAGAATATTCCTGGCCTTGCCACTTGAAATGTTCCCTCATGGTATGCAGAACTTCCCCAAAAGAAATATCCTCAGGAGGGGAGGCCGAGGGGATGGAATCCTCTGCATCCGAGTCCTCATAGATCTGGAAGAGCTCTTCCTGGCTATCAGAGTGGAAAGAGCCCTCAGAATCTTCATCTGACGGAATAGGGTCAGAGGGTTCAACCCGGGGCCTTTTATCAGGAGGAGGCTGGGATCCTCTTTCAGGATGGGCCTGTGAACCTCTAATCATAGAAATTAAATCAGCAGCTTTAGACATAATTTGTGTCTCTGGAGTAGGCTGAGGTAAGGTTTTAGTAGTAAGATGTTTTGTTTTGCTAGCTGTCTTAGCCCTAGTGTAGGCCTTAATAGACATGGCCATAGGAGGCCTGGCAGCTCCACGTGCAGGAGTGACCTTGTCTACAGCAATGGTCTCTGGCATTTCCTCGATTTCGGTATCCAGAGGAAAATCAATAACTGGTGCCGGAGTGATATCCGGAATCGGAGTCGTCGGTAATGTGGTGTCTTCGGTTCGGAGTGGTGGAGAGACCGTCTCAGAGAGAACCGGAGCACTCGCAATAGGTTTTGGCGTGGAGTCGGTGTCGGTGGTAGATGCGGGCAGAGGATGTCGGTCCCGGTCTTTTCGTTTCTTGGGAGTTTGCGATGTCGGAAGTTCCAATGGCATTGTGTAAGCAAATTTTTCGCCGAAAAAATCTTCAGCGAACTCCGCCCGGCGCCTGAGAGTGCGCTTGTTGAAGCGAGCACAGGCTACACAGGCCGAGACGTTGTGGTCTGGGCCAAGGCAAGGAAGACAGTAAGAGTGGAAATCCTTATGAGGTATTTGTTTACCACAAGAAAGACAATTGTTAACTTTTTCAGTAATTTCTGACATCGGCTGAGGCAAGAAAACGTCCCCAACGGGGTACTTAGCTTTTTTGATGACTTCGGAATCGAAGAATACAGGAGCTGACCGACCGGCACTTGCGAACTGCTTCTGCTTCGGGCACCGCGCAGCAAGAAAGACTGAAAAAAATGGCGTCGGCTGATGCTTATGTACTCCAGCCGCTCTGACGTCGGAGTGAAATGCGACATCAGCCGACGTCGGACCCAGACTTTGGAATCCGGCCGACCGAGGGCTGCCTGAGGCAGGACAACCCATATGTTATGACTGCAGTTGCATTCTTGAAGGACATCTGTTGGGAAATCAAGGAATTCTCCATGCAGCTAGATTTAGAGTTTTGAGATGGCTGTGAAGTGTTTTGTAGTTGTGCTGGGACAACAGAAGAGGGACTAGAGGTAGGATCCATGGTGGGGAATGTGTCAGGCTCTTCAGAAGCGGATACCAGTGTTGTCTTGGCCAGTCTGGAGCAATGAGAATCATTTTCGGCCTCTCTGCTCTGGCTTTTAATAGAACTTTGGGCAGCAGAGGAAGAGGCGGGAAGGCATAGACTGTCAATGTTGCCCAACTGAAGGAAAGTGCGTCCACTTTCCAGGCCTGTGGATGATAGGTCCTTGAACAAAATTCTTTCAACTGGCAATTTCTGTGGGTAGCAAAGAGATCTATGTCTGGCTGTCCCCATGCCGGAGTTATCTTTGTGAAAATTTGAGGATGCAACTTCCATTCATCGGGATCTGTCATATTTCTGCTTAGGTTGTCTGCCAGTGTGTTTTCCTTCCCTGGCAGGAATTGTGCCTGTAGTTGAATTTTCAATTCCAGTGCTGTGTTCCATAAGAATCTGAAATGCCCACATGAAAGTTAGAAATAGCTGCCAATTGAACTTTAAGAGTAGAAGGAGATGAACCTGCATGGAAGAGTTCAGCTAGAAAATCAAGGACTATTTGGATGGAAGCAGTGAAAGGATCTATGTCCCTTCCTTGAGCCCAAAAAGAAAACGTTTCCATTAAGATAAATCTTCCGAAAGTGGAAGATTTATGGAAGCTATCAAAATATCTTGAACAGAGTGAGATATTTGAGGAAGCCTGGCTAAGGTTGGAATTGGAGGAACCAAGCAGTGAGGTTCAGAGAGGGAGGGAGTAACTGACCCGATTGATGGATCAAAAGATCTGGAACTAGGTCCAGATGCCAAGGTTGCTCCAACAGAAATTGATGTAGAAAGGGGAACCAAACCTGTCGAGGCCAGTAAGGAGCAATGAGGATCAATGAGGCCTTCTGAGCGATAGCTTTCTGTATCACTTGAGAAATTAGTGGGAAGGGAGGAAATGCATACAGAAGTCCCCGGGGCCAAACTTGGACTAGAGCGTCTCTGCTGGGCTGGCCTGGTAGCACGGGAATAGGGTGAAATAATCTCTGCACTTGCTGTTTTGGGAGTAGCAAAAGGTCGCAGCAAGGCTGACCCCACTTGAGAAAAAATTTTCTCCAAAATAGAATCTTTCAGAGACCACTCGTGAGGCATGAGGACAGCTCTGCTCAACTTGTCATGATTAGATTGGACTTCCTGGGATGTGCGTTGCTATCAGAAACCGCTGAGAAGAAATCACCCATTGCCACAGTCTGAGTGCTTCTACATAGGGGATAGGACCTGGTTCCCTTGTCTGTTGATATACCACACTACAGACATATTGTCCGTCTGGATTGCTATCGTTCCCAAGGGAAGAGAGTCTTGAAGGGCTTGCAACGCTAAAAGCACTGCTCTCATCTCTAGAACATTTATATGCAAGTGGCATTCTGGTTGCCATATGCCCTGGACTGTTCTGCCCTGATAATGCCCCCACCCGATTAGGGGAGGCGTCCGTTGTCAGAGTAGCAACCGAGGGGAAAGAACAAAGGGTCTTCCCAGAAAGAGCTGAGGGGAAGAAATCCACCAAAGAAGATGATTCTTGCATGCTTGCGTAATCATAATGGTGTGGGACATTGGAAGTTGCTGGTACGACCATTGTGTGAAGAGCATCCACTGAAGGATTCTCATGTGGAATCTGGCTAATAGAAGTAGAGGGATAGCAGCCGCCATAATCCCCAGTACTTTCAGAACTAATCTGGCTTTGACTCTGTTGCTGTGGAAGAGAAGGGAGACCAGTTTGCGTATGTCTGCTATTCTTTGGTCTGTTAGTCTTGCAGACATGTTGACTGTGTCTAGATGTGCGCGACAAGGCGACAAAACAGACTTTTCGCAATTTATTGAGATGCCTAACTTTTGACAAATGCGAAATGTGTAGTCTCTGGCCATTAGAAGAAGATGCTTAGTAGGAGCTGTGAGGAGCCAGTCGTCCAAATATGGAAACACCTGCAATCCTTGACGTCTCAGGTGAGAAGCTACCACTGCCATGCATTTGGTAAACACCCGGGGGGCAGTGGTGAGACCAAAGGGCAGGGCTCTGAATTGAAAGTGACTGGTTCCCAGCCGGAAGCGGAGGAATCTCCTGGAGCGTCTGTTCATTTTTATATGATAGCACGCATCCTGGAGGTCTATAGAGCACATCCAGTTTTCCTTTCCCAAAAGGGGTAGGATGGAATGTAGCGTGACCATCCGAAATCTTGTTTTCTTGACCGACTTGTTCAAGATACTGAGATCCAAAATGGGTCTCCAGTCCCCTGTTTTCTTTGAACCAAAAAGAATTTGGAGTAGATTCCGGATCCTTGCTGGTCTGCTGGCACTGGCTGAATGGCTCTTTTTGCAAGCAACTTTGATATTTCCAACGCTGCTTGATCCCTTTGAGTGGGTGGAACATCTGGAAGGGATTTTTTTGATTGATTTGGAATACGAAAGAACGGAATGGAATAGCCTTCGGAAATGATGGACTGTACCCACTTGTCTTGAGTTAGAGATCGCCAGGCTTCTGGGTACAGTGACAATCTTCCCTCGACTGCCTCCGAAGGTGGACAGTCGGGCAACACCTCAGGGATGCTGGAAGGGCTTATTGGAAGCGTTTCTCGATTGCCCTGGTTCTGCGGGACCCCTGCCTCTAGGGCGTCTACCATTATTGTTCCCCCTCTGCCTCTGGAGGGAACCGACTCTGTCGTCAAGCAAAGTCCCTTGAGATTGTTTGCGGAACCACATTTTCCCACTTTTCTGGCCTTTGGGGTAAGGCCTAGAAGGAGTAGAAAAACGGACTCCAACGGCAGAAAGAGTTTTGCCATCCATCTCGCACCTCGTCAAGGTTTCTTTCACTTGAGGACCAAAGAGAGATGATCCATCAAACGGGGGATTAGTGAAAGACGCTTTAAAGGGTCCGCAAAATTGCATAGCCGCATCCAGGCATGCCGCGTAAGGCAACACCTGTCCCTGCGGCTCTGCTCTCGCTCCATCAGCCGCATATGAAAGGAGGCGCATGGAGGAGTTAGCTATAGAGTTTAGGGTAGCCAGCTGAGCGTTCATCTTGTCCTGAAAACCCGCAGCTGTAGGATCCTTCAACATCTCACTCGCTTCCTTGATCAAATCTCTCTGAAGACGAGTGAAATGGCATAGGTAGTTCAGCGAACGCATAGCAAAGGTCGCTGATGAAAACATTCGCTTCCCGTACCTGTCCATAGACCTAGATTCCTTGTTAGGAGGATGGACAGGCACAGAAGGATCAGCTAGTTCCCTTCTTAGTGGCAACAGCTACCACCATAGCATCCACAGAGACTACCTTGGTCAGAAATTGCTTATCTGCTGGTGCTGTGATAAACTTTGAAGGTCTCCTGGGGGTGGGGTCCACTGAGTCAGGAGCCGCCCAAGCCTTCTTTGCTACCACCTGCATGAGGGGGTCAAAGGGGGGGGGACACCCAGGAGGTGGAAGGGCGAGAGCCAAATGCCTCAAGATACACAGATTCATCCTCCAAAGGGTTAAGGGCTGGCCAATTTCCCCTCTGTTTCAGGATCTCTAGAATGTCTGCAAAGGAGACATCTTCAGAAGGGGAACGGGGGTAACCCTCGGAATCCTCTAAATCTGTGTCAGAGGTGACAGACTCAGGTGAGTCTATGTGCTTCCTCTTACACTTTCTCTTCCTAGGGGCTCCCTGCTAATTCAGGAGAGGCCTCGAAGAGGATGAGATCCCACAGGGGATTCTTGAGGAGCTGGCTCTCTGCGGTCTGGGATGAGGGAGTGAGTAGACATAACCTGAGGCACCGATGAGGGAGGGGCGGACGGAGCCGACTGTGGAGTCGAACCAGGTTCCAACACACTCCGCATGACCTCGAACGCACCCCTGTCAGGCAGAGCCAGAGGTCCCGCCCAAAAGCTGAGAACCCCTCGGCACCGACAGTGATGGCTCGAGGCGATGTCTGAGCCGAACTCACCAGCGCCACCCAGAGGGAGAGGGGTCGGACAAGGGTCCGATGCCACTCACCCTCGAGCCGACGAGGAAGTCCGGCGCCGAGATTCTTCAAAGGAAGAAATGGAGCCGACTGAACCGAAGACAATTGTATCGGTTCCGCTACCACAGTCTCGGTTCAGCGCCCGGCTCCGAGCTCAAAGGAGTTGGAGGAGGAACATTTTGAGGGATAGGGTCAAGCATCGACTGATGAGTCGGGCTCTGAAGCATTTGGGCCAGTGCCTCGGACTTAAGAAGTCGACTCACTACCCTCTGAAGGTCATGATCCGATAGCCTCGATGATCTAGAGGAGTGAGATCTATGGATCCGTTCAGACAGCAAGGGAGACGCTGGAGCCGAATGAACGGGGCCAAGGGACGGTGACCTAGACCTCTTTCTAGATGTCGGCTCCGATGATCTGATCGGAGCCGACCCAGGAATTTCCAATGCCTCGGCTCCAGCCGGAGCCGAGGGAACCACAGAAGCTGCAGTCCGAGACTCATCGGCTCCAGCCGGAGCCGATGTAGCAGTAGGTTTCGAAGCCTTAGGCCTACAGAAGCTGGAGTCGAGGACCTAGAAGCCTTAGAGGGTTTGCCCGAAGTAGCAGTAGGGGAACCCTCAGGCTTAAGCAAACTTCTTAAAATAAGTTTGTTTTTTCTTTCCTGCAGGACTCTAGGGCTGAAGCCATGGCATACAGCACAAGAGTCCTGCAGGTGTAAAGGTCCCAGGCAGTATACACAAGAAGTGTGACCGTCTGTCAGAGACATTTTCTGACAGCACGAGTCACACTTCTTGAAGCCTGAGACCTTTGACTCCTTAGACATTTTAAAGGAAAGTGTAACCACACACAAACACACCGATTACACTTTTCACCAGGTTAACTAAAAAAAGGAGATTAGTTCTTTTTTTTTTTTTAGATCCCTAAAAAAAAACACATACACTCCACTAAGGGAATGGAAGGGCCCGAAGGCCTAAGGGAAGAACTAATAAGTTCTTGTGGATAAACAGGGAGGAAGGGTCAAAATCCACTAAGTTAAGGGAAATAACTATAAAGGACTAAACTAAGGGGGTTTAAATTCACTATAGATAAATCTATAATAACTGACCTGAAGCCGGTAGAAACCATACACCTCGATCGCTGTAGCGGCAAACGAGATCTGGGGTAATACCGCCTAGCATTGTGGGATATAAGGGGAGCCTCGAGCCGGTGGAACCAACTCTCGAGCTTTTAGAGTGGCCGAGTCGGAGCCGTGGTCGGCTCCGAACCCATCCAGCAAGAATGAAGGCGAGATGGACAACTTAACATCGTATGTTTTACTTTGCAATAGACAGATGAATGACCAGCTTTACAAACTCCATCGTTTGGCCCTCTCTTCCAGTTTTCTGAAAACCTCTTAAGAAGTTGGACTAAAAAAATAAGCCATTTTCCAGGGCAACATCCAGCAGCTACATTTTTAAATCCTTTGGCATGGGCTATAACCAAAGTATCAGTTGTTGCTGCTCTGTTACAAGCATCCAGTGCATCACAACCACATTTAATGGTATGCTTATTTATTCTGAATGCTGTCCTGGTCAATCTGCACACCCTTTATTTCAAAGGGTGTCTAATCTCTAAAGCCATGTCCTCAATTTTCTTGAGCATCTCACCTTAATACCATACTAAACATGTCTGACAATTACTAGCCCTAAATGCCAAAGCAGAAGTGATGTACTTCTTCCACAAATGTGCTAAGGCTTTGTCTCCTTCCTACTGGTGGATGTGCGGAGTCCTCAAGAAGGTACAGACCCATCTGGCAGCTTCCAAAGACAGAAATGCTGGTCTACTAAGGAGATATACAGATTTGTGAAGCTTCTTAAACCCTGTAAAACTCTGTCTGGAATCCTAGGATTGTGTGCCTGTCAGTCAGGTCCCAGGGATTCTGGTTCAAAGGCATTTTTGTAGGACTGGGAAAAAGGAGGACTTTCCACAGGCTTTGTTTCCTCTATGATCAGCAGATGCAGATACAAGCAACTCTTCTTGGATACCAACACCTCTTTAGAGCTCCACTTGAAATGTTCCCATGACAGTAGAATCTCAGGGAGGCGATTCCTTTCTTGTCTTGGCGGTATAGACAGTACCCCTGACATGGAGGGCTGAAATGAGTTTTGTCCTCTACCAGGTCACCACCTATTCCCTGTAAAATTCTTTTTTCCCCCCAATAAACATCTTTATTAAATCACTTACGACATAGGCAATCTTACATTTACATAAATGAAAAACAATGACAACCACTTTAGTTGCAAACATTATACATCACAGACACCACTGAAACAACTGTAGCTGCAAACATTATACATCCCTTATAATCTATTCAGTCACTGTCATTAAGCCTAAGTCCACATAACTTATTGTCCATGCCATAGGGCTTGGGCCTACCTTGTGGGAATCTTTCCCAAAGAATTGCTCCACAAAAGGCCAGGTTCTTGACTTTCTATAGTTACGATTTCATACAACTCAAGTAGTGAAACAAAGTAGTTATGTACTCAGCATAACGTTCCATCGGTATTGTCCATTTTCATTTTCCTCAACCTGTGGGTTCAGATCCGAACCTCTGATCCAACTTAGATGCTTTTACATCTTAGGGTCTGTCAAGCTCCTCCCTTAACCATAATGCCCGTCTTCCAGATTACCTCAGATAGAGTTTGCTGTAGTTGTATATACATAATACATATATGTATATATAGAAAATTATCATAAGCTAGGAAGATAAAATCAGGAGCTCAAAAGGAAAGTACAGTTGTGTACACTTACCATAAATGTAGATGTTCGAGTGTATTCACTGTTGCAGTCATTACAACTGGGCTATCCTGCTGGCAGGCTACCCTCAGTCGGCCTGAATTCCAAAGTCTAGGTCCGGCGTCGGTTGCTGTCACCTCTTCTCTGATGTCAGTGCGCCAGGGGTATAAAAGATGCAGCCAATGCCATTTTCTTCAGTTTTTCTTGCCCCAGATGTCAGGTGCCCCCAAAGGGGTATGCTAAAATATGCCAATAAAACATGCACGCACCAAAGTATATATTTTGCCTTCATCTACAAGCAAATACACTACATAGGTTGTATAGAATAGAGAAGTACAGATAAGTTCCAGCAAAGAAACAGGGGATGGAGGGTGGGTAACCTGGACTGCAACAGTGAATACACTCGAACATCTACATTTATGGTAAGTGTACACAACTGTACTATGTTCTTTGTGTTTCACTGTTGCAGTCATTACAACTGGGTTGAACCCCAAAGCTAAGGTTGGGAGGCTGTAGCTAAACAGCATTAGGAGTGGCAATTAGGCCCTGCAGAACTGCAGTGGCAAAGCCTGCCCTGGATTTAGAGTAGAGTGGTAAGTGACAGTGCTTTGTGAAGGTGGGCACTGAACTCCAAGTAGCAGCTTCTAAAATGCCTTTGGTTGGTACTCCCCTGAGGAAGGCTGCTGCTATGCTTGAATGTGGCCTAATGCCCTTAGGTACTGGCTTGCCATGTTGTGAATAGCAGAAACTAAGCAGTGGCCTATCCACTTTGAAATAGTCTGCTTTGAGATAGCCTTTCCTTGTGATCCTGCAGCATATGCCACCAGTAGTTGCTCTGTCTTTCTGAAAGCTTTGGTTCTGTTCAAATAGAAGCATAGCTGTCTGTGTATGTCCAAAGAATGCAGAATTCTCTCCCCCTTATTCTGTGGGTTTGGATAAAAGGTAGGCAAGTGAATAGTTTGGTTAAGGGCCACACTGGACTCTAGCTTAGGCATAAATGTCGGGTTTGTCTTCAGAGAAACCCTGTCTGGATAAAAAATGATAAAAGGTTCCACAGCCATGAGTGCCTGTAGCTCTGAGACTCGTCTTGCAGAAGTTATTGCAAGGAGCAGAGCTGTTTTCCAAGATAAAAACTTTATATCAGCTGTAGTGGCTGGCTCAAAAGGAGGCAGGGTGAGTTTTTTCCAAGACACAATTGAGGTCCCATGCAGGTATTGGTGAACTCCTTGCAGGCCTTATATTTTTGGCCCCTCTGAGGTACTGCCTTAATAAAGGATGAGAAAAGATTGGTGGCTCTGTATTTTAATGAGCCGAAATGGCAGAGGCATGAATTTTTATAGATGAAAAGGATAGGCCTTTGTCCAGCATCTCAGTCAAGTATTGCAAAATCTGAGGAATATTTGGTACAGCTGTGTCAATTCCTTGTGCCTGGTTCCAAGCACAGAATCTCTTCCATTTTCCAGCATAGGATTTTCTAGTACTAGCCCTCCTGGCATCCAAAATTACATCCATCACCGCTTTAGTGAGAGGATTGTTTTGTATGGACTACGTTATCCGGCATGCTGCCAGATTTAAGGTCTTGAGTTGGCTGTGCATGATCTGATTGTTCTGCTGGGACAGTAGATGACGCACTTGAGGTAAGGTCCAGGCTGGGGATTCAGACAAGTTCCTTAGGATTGGATGCCAGTACTGGCGTGGCCAGTCTGGGGCAATCAGCATCATCTTTGGCCTCTCCTGTCTGACCTTTAGGAGTACCTTAGGGAGGAGAGGCAGAGGAGGAAAGGCATATAATGCTAAGTTTTTCCAGCTGAAAGCTAGGGCATCCACGTTCCATGCTTGTCTGTGATAAGTCCTTGCGCTGAATCTCTTTAGTTGGCAGTTGTGAGGAGAGGCAAATAGATCTATGTCCGGGCATCCCCATTTCCCTGTTACCATGCTGAAGACTTGTGGATCCAATTTCCACTTGTGGGGATCCATGAGGTTTCTGCTTAGGTCGTCTGCCAGAGTATTTATCTTTCCTGGCAGGAACTGTGCTTGCAGATGTACTTGGTAAGTCAATGCTGTGTCCCACAAAGTCATGGCTAGTCTGCAAAGGGGGCAAGAATGAGTGCCTCCCTGCTTGTTTATATACCACATGACCGTGGTATTGTCTGTCTTTATCAGTAGTTGTCCCGGGTGAAGTAGGTCCTTGAAGGCTGTCAGGGCATTTTGAACAGCTAGCATATCTTTTTGACTGATATGTAGATGCATTTGGTTTGCAGACAATGTGCCTTGAATACATCTTCCTGCCATTTGGGCTCCCCAGGCATTATCCGATGCATCTGTTCTTAATGTCTGTGTGGCTGGGGGTAGAGTGAATGGCTGTCCCTTGTTCTGGTGACAGGCCTTCGCCCACCATCGAAACTCCTGTTGCAGACAGGGGATGAGAGTAACTATTGTTTCCAGGCTGTGGCAATGCTGAGTCCAAACACTTTTTAGGTACCATTGAAGTTTCCTCATATGCAGTCTTGCATATGGAATTAGTAGAATGCAGGATGCCTTGAAGCCCAAAGCCTGAAAAATTTTTCTTGCAGACAACTGGGCCTTTGTCAACAGTTTGAAATAGGTAGTCAGTTGCCTTTGTTTTTCTGGCATGAGATAAGCCATCTGGGCAGTTGTATTTAAGCTTGCACCCAGGAATATTATCTCTTGAGAGGGTACTAGTTTTGATTTTTGTTCATTGACTGTGTACCCTAAGCATGGTAGCAATATCTTGCCAGATGCTGTAGTAGAATGTCCTTGTTCTCTGCTTGAATGAGGCAGTTGTCCAAATAAGGATATATTTGTATTCCTATTTGTCTGCAGTATGCAATTACTGGTGCCAGGCACTTTGGGAAGACCCTGGGCGCAGTAGATAAGCCGAAGGGCAGTGCAGAGAATTGGTAAGTGCATTGAGCCAGCTTTGAATCTGAGGTATCTTCTGCATGTTTGTCTGATTGGGACATGCAGGTATGCCTCTTAAATCTAAAGTCACAAGCCAAGCCTTCTTGCCCAACATGGGCAGAAGCTGCTGTAGAGTCAACATTTTGAATTTTGGAACATCCAGATATACGTTTAGAATAGATAGGTCCAGTATTGGTCTCCAGGCTTTGTCCTTTCTGGGTACCAAGAACAGTCTTGAATAGAATCCTTGTCCCTGCTATTGCTCTGGTAGTTGTTGAATGGCCCTTGGCAGGGTATGGAAGTGAAACTTGTAGCCTTGTGACACTATGTTTAAGACCTATTTGTCCTGGGTTATTATGTGCCAATTTTGAGAAAAAAGTGCTAGTTTTCCCCCTAAAGGTGCTGCTAGAAGATAAGTGCTTGGCACAGGCAGGGAGAAGTCATTGAGACTGTTTCCTGTATGGCTGTGATTTGTCTTCTCCAGTTATGGAGGTAGAAGCACCCCATCGTTTAGACCTGTACGAACCTTGGGGCTGGGATCTGCCTCTAGGGTCTGTATCTGCCCTTTGTGGCCTGTCTTCACACTGGAAAGGACCAATTCTTTGTAGGCCAGTGTCTGCTAAATCTTAGTGGCTGTACCTGTAAGAAATCCTTGACTATTTGCATAGATTTACCTTTGTCCTCCATTTTCTTTAACACCTCTTCTGCTTTAACACCAAACAAAACCTCATGCTGTAATGGAGCATCTAACAATTTTGCTTTAACATGATCAGGTAGATTTTGTTCCTTTAACCAAGCATATCTCCTAATGACAGAACCTGTAACTGCGGCCCTGCATGAGACCTCCAGAGAATCAAAGCCACATTGCAAAGTATGCTTTCCAACTTGTTCAGCTGCATGCAATAAATCCTGCATTTCTTTGTTTTCTGCACATTCAGAATTTATCAATATTTTCTGTTTAAGCAGTGACATTATATATTGTGGATATTTGAGCATATGAAACTGACAATTTAAAGCCCTTATAGCCAAGGTAGCAGAAATGTAAATCTTTTTTCCCCCATCTGTCCAGTGCCCTAGAGTCCCTGTCAAAGGGAGTAGGGTTTTTTTTGCAGTGGAAGCCTTGACCCCTTTAGGACCCCGAGAGATAGTTTTTGGGTCAGCAGCAGGGTTTTTGAATAAGAATTTATGAGAGTCAGGAACCCTGTAGCACCTGTCCGGCTTAACAGGAGCTGGAGGTAAGGAGTCAGGGGTCAGACTGGACTCTGAAAATACATATACAATGTCTAACACAGGTGGGATAGCTAGGGGCCTGTGTGGTGGTAGTAAAAGGAAGTCTCTGAGCCTTTTCTTAGATTCTGAATAATCTTGGCTCTCCCAGTGGAAATGCTCCCTCATGTTATGTAAAGTTTCCCCAAAAGAATAATCCTCAGGAGGAGAGGCTGAAGGGATAGATTCTTCAGCATCAGAATCCTCATAGGGAGGAAGAGAGTATTCCTAATCAGAAGAGGAATCAGATGAAATAGAAACCTGATCTGAAGATTCATATTCTGTCTCTTGCCGAGGACTCTTATCAGGAAGGGGATGGGAAGCCCTGATCAAAGTAATTAGGTTTTCGGCCATTTTGAGCATCTGTTTTTTAAGCATGGAGGCCTGTCCATGAGGCTGCTGTACTTGTTTATTTGTCTTTAAAGGTGCTTTAGTCTTTGCCTTTGAGGCTGAAGTCATTTTAACATATAACGGAGTAGGTCTGAAAACACCCTCAGAAGCAGATGCCTGTTCAGCGGCTCCAGACCCATCCGAGGGAATCATTTCCGAAGGTCCAATACCTTGAGCTTCAAGTGGCCTGGTCGACTCCACGTGGGTGTCGGTAGCAGCCTGCGAGTAGCAGTCATCAGGGGCTGCGAAGGCGCCTCACTGAGAAAGTACAGTTTTGTACCTACCATAAATGTAGATGTTCGAGTGCTCATACAGCTGCAGTCATAACAGATGGGTTATCCTGCCGTCAGGCGGGTCCTCGGTCGGCCGAATTCCAAAGTCTAGGTCCGGCGTCGGTTGTCGTCGCTTCTTCCCTGATGTCAGTGCGGCAGGGGTATAAAAGAGGCAGCCGACGTCATTTTCTTCGGTTTTTCTTGCCCCAGATGTCAGGTGCCCCCAGAAGGAAGGCAAACATAATGTTATGCAAAAATGCAATGCTGATAAATCAAAAACAGTAGTTGCAAGCAAATACACCATAAAAGAATACCCCAAAAGGTTATATGAAAAGGATTTGTCATAAGGCCTGTCCTAAGAGGGGTTGGAGGGAGGGAAACCTGGACTGCAGCTGTATGAGCACTCGAACATCTACATTTATGGTAGGTACAAAACTGTACTGTGTTCATCGTGCATACAGCTGCTGTCATAACAGATGGGTAGAATCCCAAAGCTAAGTAAGGGTGGTAGGCACTAAGTGGAACTAGGAGGGGCTAGGATGCCTTGCAGGACTGCTGTGGCAAAGCCCGCTCTAGATTTAGAGTATAGTGGGAGGTGATCGTGCTTGGAGAAAGTGTGCACTGAACTCCAGGTGGCTGCTTCCAAAATATCCTTGGTAGGGACCCCCCTGAGGAAGACTGCAGAGGTAGCTGTGGCTCTGGTGGAGTGGGATCTGATGCATGCAGGCACAGTTTTTCCATGAAATGAGTAACAAAAGCGTATGCAGTGGGCTATCCATTTTGAAATTGTCTGTTTGGAAATAGCCTTTCCTTGAGCACCTGCAGCATAGGACACAAAGAGTTGCTCAGATTTCCTGAATGGCTTTGTCCTGTCCAAATAATAGCGAAGTTGTCCGTGAATGTCCAAGGAATGTAGTAGTCTTTCCCCTTTGTTTTGTGGATTAGGATAAAAGGTAGGTAAGTGGATAGTCTGATTCAAAGCTACACTGGATACTACCTTTGGCATAAAGGTAGGGTTGGTTCGTAAGGAAACTCTGTCCTGATGGAAAATGATGAATGGTTGCACAGCCATGAGGGCCTGTAGCTCCGAAACCCTGCGAGCTGAGGTGATAGCCAGAAGAAAGGCTGTTTTCCATGACAAGTACTGTAACTCTGATGAAGAAGCTGGCTGGAAGGGAGGAATGGTCAGCTTTTCCAATACGAAGTTGAGGTCCCAAGCAGGGACTGGTAGATTCCTTGGGGGTTTTATATTCTTTGCCCCTCTGAGGAACTGCCTTAAGAGAGGATGAGAGAATAAAGGAGGATCTGTGTTGTATTGTGCAGAAATGGCTGAAGCGTGGATCTTGATGGAGGAGAATGAAAGTCCATTGTTTAACATCTCAGCTAGGTACTGTAAAATTTGAGGTATATTTATTACCTAAGGATTCTGTCCCTTCTTTTGATTCCAGGCACAAAATAGTTTCCGTTTGGCGGAGTAGGCCTTTCTAGTAGAAGGTCTTCTGGCCTCCAAGATGACATCCTGCACCTCCTTGGAGAGGAGAAACTGTTGGGAAATCAAGGAATTCTCCATGCAGCTAGATTTAGAGTTTTGAGATGGCTGTGAAGAGTTTTGTAGTTGTGCTGGGACAACAGAAGAGAGACTAGAGGTAGGATCCATGGTGGGGAATGTGTCAGGCTCTTCAGAAGCGGATACCAGTGTTGTCTTGGCCAGTCTGGAGCAATGAGAATCATTTTCGGCCTCTCTGCTCTGGCTTTTAATAGAACTTTGGGCAGCAGAGGAAGAGGCGGGAAGGCATAGACTGTCAATGTTGCCCAACTGAAGGAAAGTGCGTCCACTTTCCAGGCCTGTGGATGATAGGTCCTTGAACAAAATTCTTTCAACTGGCAATTTCTGTGGGTAGCAAAGAGATCTATGTCTGGCTGACCCCATGCCGGAGTTATCTTTGTGAAAATTTGAGGATGCAACTTCCATTCATCGGGATCTGTCATTTCTGCTTAGGTTGTCTGCCAGTGTGTTTTCCTTCCCTGGCAGGAATTGTGCCTGTAGTTGAATTTTCAATTCCAGTGCTGTGTTCCATAGGGTCATGGCTTGCCTGCACAGGGGGTATGAATGAGTTCCCCCCTGTTGGTTTATGTACCACATCACTGTGGTATTGTCTGTCCTTATCAATAGCTGGCCTGGATGCAGTAGGTCTTTGAAGGTCATAATAGCCTTTTGCACGGCTAGCGTTTCCTTTTGGTTGATGTGAAGGAGCTTCTCTTTTTGTGCCCATTTTCCCTGAATGCACTGATCTGTCATGTGTGCTCCCCAGGCGTAGTCTGAGGCGTCTGTTGTGGTGATTTGAGTTGCTTGAGGTACACAGAAAGGAAGACCTGTGTTTCTTTGGCAAGCTTGAGCCCACCACATAAATTCCTTTTGAAGGCATGGAATGAGTGGTATAATTGCTTCCAAGCTGTGGCTGTGTTGCGACCATAAGATTTTTAGGTACCATTGAAGTTTCCTCATATGCAGCTTTGCACATGGGATTAAGTAGGATGCAAGATGCCATGAATCCCAGAGCCTGCAGGACTTTCCTTGCAGTTAAGCCTGGTGTAAGTTGCCATTTTTCTGAAGCATTGAGACAGTTGCCCTTGCTTGTCTGGCGTGAGGTAGGCCATCTGCGTGGTTGTATCCAAGCTGGCACCCAGGAAAATTATTTGTTGAGAGGATATTAGTTTTGATTTCTTTTTGATGACTGTGTATCCCAGGAAGTTCAACAGTTTTATTACAAACGCCAGGTGCTGCAGTAGTATGTCCTTGCTGTCCGCTTGGATCAGGCAGTCGTCCAGATATGGGTAGATTTGTATCCCTTGTAGTCTGCAGAAGGCGATTACTGATGCCAGGCATTTCGTAAACACTCTGGGCACAGTAGATAAGCCAAAGGGCAATGCAGAGAATTGGTAATGGGTTGAACCTGCAAGAAATCTGAGGTATCTTCTGTAATCTTGTCTGATAGGGACATGCAGGTATGCCTCCTTGAGGTCCAATGTTACCAGCCAAGACTCCTTGCCCAGCATGGGAAGAAGCTGCTGTAATGTGAGCATCTTGAATTTTGGCACCTGTAGATATGTGTTTAGGATGGATAGGTCTAAGATAGGTCTCCAATCTTTGTCTTTCCTTGGTACCAGGAAAAGTCTGGAATAAAACCCTTGACCTTGTTCTTTTGCAGGTACCTCTTGAATTGCTTTCATGTCCATGAGAGCTGAAATTTGCTTTTGTGCCTCTGCCCTTTGATTTTGTGGCAGGTTTGGCATGCCTCTCATTTTTGGAAGGGTGTGAAAGTGGAACCTGTAGCCTCTGTCTATAATGTCCAGAATCCATTTGTCTTTTGTAACAATATGCCAATTTTTTGAGAATGTCAGGTTCCGCCCAAAGGTGCTGCCATTAAAGATTTGCTTGGCAGGTGTAGGGGGAAGTCATTGTGTCTGTTTTCTAAAAAACTGTGATCTATCTTCTCCACCTCTTGGGGTTGGTGCTTGCCACTGTCTGGCTCTGAAAGATCCTTGAGGTTGCCCTCTACCCCTTGGATGCCTGTATCTGCCCCTTTGAGGTCTGTCCGTGGCTGGAAAGGATCAATTTTTTGAAGGCCAGTTTCTGCTGAAACGTGGAGGCTGTACCTGCAGGAAATCTTTCACTGTTTGCATTGATTTTGCTTTTTCCTCCATTTCCTTTAGCACCTCCTCTGCTTTAACACCAAACAATACATCTTTTTGAAGAGGTGCATCTAATAATTTAGCTTTGACATGATCTGGTAAGGTTTGCTCTTTGAGCCAAGCATGCCTACGTATAACAGACCCCGTAACAGCAGCTCTACATGAGGCCTCTAAAGCATCAAAACCACACTGCAAGGTATGTTTACCCACTTGCTCTGCACCATGCAACAAATCCTGCAACTCTTTTAAATCTGGTTGTTCTGGTTGTGTCATCTTGCTTTTCAGCTGAGATATCAAAAACTGCTGATACTTTAACATATGGAACTGACAGTTTAATACCCTCATGGTTAAGGTGGCCGAGGTGTACACCTTTCCCCCCCCACCTTTCTAAAGATCTGGAATCTCTCTCTGAAGGTAATGGGTTTTTAGCAGTAGAGGCCTTAATTCCCTTGGGACCCTGTGAAACAGTTTCTGGGTCAGCGGTATGGTTTTTATATAGGAACTGGTGAGAATCAGGAACCCGGTAATACCTGTCTGGTTTAACAGGAGCTGGAGGCAAAGAATCAGGATTAAGGCTGGCTTCTGTGTACACATCATCCAATATATCCAAAACAGGAGGGATAGCCAGAGGCCTATGCTGGGGGAGCAGAAGAAATTCCCTGAGCCTTTTCTTGGAATCTGAGTAATCTTGGCCTTCCCAGTGAAAGTGTTCCCTCAATGTATGCAGGGTTTCTCCAAAAGAGAAGTCCTCGGGGAGGGAAAAGACTCCTCTGCATCAGAGTCTTCGAATGGAGAATAGGCACAATCCTGGTCCTCAGATAGTTCTGAGGTAATAGAAGCTTGATCTGAGGAAGGGTAGTCTTCCTCTAATCTGGGCCTTTTGTCAGAGGGGGGTTGAGAACCCCTGATAAGAGTAATCAAATCCTCAGCCATTTTAAGCATCTGTTTTTTAGGCATGGTGCCTTGAGAGGGTGTCTGAGGAACCTGTTTTTTGGTTTTCATGGCTGTTTTAGATTTAGTGAAGGCTTTAATAGAGAAGGAGGAAGGCCTGAAGACCCCTTGAGAAATGGCAGGCCTGTCTAAATTCTGAGTTTCCCCGCCAGGAGTGGCGTCGATATCTGTAGTAGGAATGGGGGCCGAGGAGCCTGCGACCTTGGGTACTGAAGACACCGGTAATGCATTGTCATCGGTACTCAGGGGCTGCGTAGGCACCTCGCTGAGTACCGGAAAACCGGTAGTCGGCCTTAGCGTGGTATCAGTAGGTGGTGCGGACCTCGTATGTCGGTCCTTATCTTTGCGTTTTTTGCTCAAAACTGGAGTCGGAGTATCCGACGACATAATATAATTAAATTTTTTGCGAAAAAAGTGAAGGGCGGACTCCGCCCGATGCTTAATAGTGCGTTTGTTGAATCTAGCACAAAAACGGCAGGCCGAGACGTCGTGGTCTGGGCCTAAGCAAGGTATACAGTAAGAGTGGAAATCCTTATGCGGTATTTGCTTCCCACATGAAATGCAATTATTAACTTTGTCTGACATCGGTCTGAGGCAAGAAAAGTTTCCCCAATGGGGTACTTAGCTTTCAAGAAGACTTTGGCTGAAATACTTTCGTAAATCTCAGAAGCTGGCCGACTGGCACTTGCGAACTGCTTCTGCTTCGGGCACCGCGCGGCAAGAAAGACTGAAGAAAATGGTGTCGGCTGCCTCTTTTATATCCCTGCCGCACTGACATCAGGGAAGAAGCGACGACAACCGACGCCGGACCTAGACTTTGGAATTCGGCCGACCGAGGACCCGCCTGACGGCAGGATAACCCATCTGTTTTGACTGCAGCTGTATGAACGATGAACATCCGGCGACTGGCTTAGAAGAAGCCTCGTCGGTTTTGGACCTCGGATGCCTGTCCCTTTCTTTGCGTTTCTTGTGAATTCCGGTAGTCGGATGGCTATCCGACAACATTGTATAGTTAAATCTTCTGCCAAAATAGTGAAATGCAAAATCGTACCGACGCTTGATAGTGCGTTGGTTACATCTAACACAAAACCGACAACTAGCAACGTCGTGGTCAGGGCATAGGCAAGGAATACAGTAAGAATTAAGTCCTTATGAGGTATTTGCTTCCCACAAGAAATACAATTATTAACTTTTTCTGACATCAGTCTGGAGCAAGAAAAAAAGTTTCCCCAATGGGGTACTTGGCTTTTAGTGAAGACTTCGGATCTGAAATTCGAACACGAAAATCTCAGGAGTCAGCCGACCGGCACTTGCAAACTGCTTTTGCTTCGGGCACCGCGAGGCAAGAAAGACTGGAGAAAATGGCGTCGACTGCATCTTTTATACCCCTGGCACACTGACGTCAGGGATGAGGCGACAGCAACCGACGCCGGACCTAGACTTTGGAATTCAGGCTGAATGAGGGTAGCCTGCCAGCATGATAACCCAATTGTAATGACTGCAACAGTGAAACACGAAGAACATCAGTGGTTCCCGAAACACCTCTGTAAGTCTTCCCAGAAAGGACAGGGGGATGGAAGGGGAAAAGGTTGAAGAATGAAAATGGACAACACAGATGGAACGTTACGGTGAGTACTTTATACAATGTCATTTTCATTTATTCCTCAGCCTGCAGGACAGAGCCCCCAGCTACATATCTCTTAGGTTGCCCTCATGGAAGGATATGCTGGAGCATCACAGAGCCAAAGGATGCTCTATTTCTATATATATATCTAACCTGTAATGTGTAACAAAGATGCGAGTATATGACCATGAGGTGGCTGCACATGCATCACCAAATAGGTATTCTAGAAAAAAAAAAGCTACTGAGGTGGACATTGACATAGTAGAATGTGCTTTCACATTCCAGGTGGCATGATACTTTTTGCAGAGTAAACATAAGAAATGCAACCTGTAATTCATTTAGCTAAGTTTTTTTTTGGAGACAGGCTTCCTAAATTTCGTTTTAGAAAAAAAAAATGAATAACTGGTCAGATTTATTGAAGGTCTTTGTTTTGTCCAAATAAAAGAGTGATTGTCTACGTATATCTAACAGGTGAAGGGTATATTCTCACTTGTTCTCAAAATTAGAAAAGAATACAGTAAGATTGGTGAATTGATTGATATTGTTTTCAGAAGCAAGTTTTGGCAAAAAGATTGGATTCATATATAGGGGAACTGTCATTATGGAAAATCAAATATGGTGGTTTGGAAGAAAATGCTTGCAATTCTGAAATTCTCCTAGCTGAGGTTAAAACCACCAAGAATAAAGTATTCTATGATAAGAATTTGAGATCTACTTTGGCAGAAGGTTCAAAGGGGGAGTGAACTAGGGCTTGTAAGACCACAGTGAGGTCCCACAGAGGAGTGGGGCCTTTGATAGGAGGTCTAAGTAAAAAAGTACCTCTGAGAAAGGCCTTACACAATTTGGAAGAAGCCAAAGAAGAAGAATTTTCACCTGTGTGGTAACTGGATATGGCTGCTAACTGTACCTTGACAGTGGAGTAGCTTGCTCCATTCTGAAAAATTGAACCAACGAAGTCAAGAACTGCTGGAATGGGGGCAGTAAAAAGATTCATTTGTTTTTGGTAAGCCCAAATGGAGAATCTTTTCCACTTGCTCTTGCAAATCTTTCTGGTGGAAGCCTTATGTGAACATACCAAGAGTTCTTTAACTGGACAGGAAAGCCTGGAATGTCTAGCCATCATTTTAACTAGAGAAATCATGCTGTCAATTTGAGGCCTGTCAAATCTGGGTCAGTTTGTTATGAAGGGTGAGAAAGGAGGTCTGGACTTGGTTACAGTGTCCAGGGAGGACGTATCAGGTGAGACCACAGGAAGGGAATCCAAACCTGTTGAGGCCACAAGGATGCAATGAAGATTACTTTGTTCTTCAACCTCTGTGCTTTCTGGAAAAATTTGGGGATGAGAAGTAGAGGGGGATAAGCATAAAGGAGACTGGAGGGCCAAACACAGAAGAGAGCATCTCTCTGAGACGGTCTCTGAGGAGGGATCAGTGCAAAGAACCTGCTGCATTTGTTGCTGGAAGGGGATTCAAGGAGGTCACAGCAATGCTGACCCCATTTGAGGGTGATCACGTTTGCCACAGACTGATTTAGAGACTACTCGTGAGGCATCAGAAGGGTTCTGCTGAGCCTGTCCGCTAGAATGCTGGATCTCTCCGGAATGTGCACTGCTACTAGAAAGCGGATGGAAGAGATCAATCAATGCCAAACTCTCACTGCTTCTCGACAAAGGGGGTAAGATCTGGTTCCCCCTTGTTTGCTGATATGCCAAACTATGGAAATGTTATCTGTCTGAATTGCAATAGTCCCTAGAGGAAGAAATCTCTGTAAGGCTTGCAACTAGAAACACAACTCATCTTTACAACACTGATAGGCAGACTGGTCACTTGTGTCGACCACATGCCTTGAACAATTCGTCCCAAGTAATGGCCCCCCACCTCAACTGGGATGCGTCTGTGGTCAACATGGCGATAGGGGTAGGAAGAATAAATGCACATCCTTCTTAGACGTCCACTGAGTGAAGCCGCCAAGACAGGGAGTCTTTGCACACTCCAGATAGCTTGATGGGATTATTCAACAAATAGCTGTGTACAGACCATTATACTGCTAGAGTCCACAGAAGAATCTTCATGTGTAGAAGAGCTGTAGAAAACCAACGTTATGGTGGCAGCCATTGAACCTAATGCTTTGAGAACTAATTCTGCAGGTGGCAAAGGAATGGCTAGGATTTGTCTGATATGTAATTGCAAGGACATAATTCTGTCTGAATTTAACAGGGCTAGGCAGTTGAGTGTGTCTAGATGTGCCCTTATAAAATCCATCACTTGGACTGACTAGTTAAGACTTGGAGATTTAATGTGATTCCCAGAATATTAGCTAGGTGAAGCACATAACTCCTGGCCTGGAGAAGTAGATGCCTGGTCAATGTTGTCACGAGCCAGTCATCCAGGTAAGGAAAAGTAGAGTTGTGTACAAATGTAGATGCTCGAGTGTATTCACTGTTGCAGTCATCACATTTGGGTTATCCCTGCCAGGGTAGCCCTTAGTCGGCCCGAATACCACAGGCTTAGTATTTCTGCATCGGTTGCTATTGCTCCAGGACTGTCAGGTCGTCAGTGGTATAAAAACAGGCAGCTGACGTCATTATCTCACTTTTTCTCGTCTTGTCAGGAGCCCACAATAAGGAGCTAGGTTATGATAGAAGAACACCACCAGTAGAAAGTAAATACCAAAAGTTCCTTGTAAGGAGAGAGAGAGAGAAAGACAAGAGGGATGGAGGGAGGGAAACCAGGTCTGCAACAGTGAATACACTCGAACATCTACATTTATGGTAAGTGTACACAACTGTACTATGTTCTTTGTGTTTCACTGTTGCAGTCATCACATTTTGGTTGATTCCCAAAGCTGAAGAAAAGGGTGGAGGCAGTCGAGAAGACTGGGGGCTGGCTAGGATGCCCTGCAAGAATGCGGTGGTAAAGCCTACCCTGGATTTGGAGAAGATAGGCAGGTGGTAATGCTTGAGGAAGGTATGAACAGAAGTCCATATTGCAGCCTCCAGGATGTCCCTGGTGGGGACCCCTCTGAGGAAAGCTGCAGAGGTGGAGGTTGCTCTGGTGGAATGTGTCCTGACCCCCTTGGGGGGAGGTTTTCCGTGCTGTTTATAACAGAAATGGATGCAATGTGCTATCCATTTGGAAATTGTTTGTTTGGATATTACCTTGCCCTCTGCTCCTGCAGCAAAGCTGACTAGCAATTGATCAGTTTTTCTAAAAGATTTAGTCCTGTCTAGGTAGAATCTGAGGTGTCTGTGCACATCTAGAGAGTGCAGAATCCTTTCCCCTTGTTTTGTGGGTTAGGGAAAAAGGTGGGTAAATGAATGAATTGGTTGAGAGCCACACTGGACACCACTTTTGGCATGAAGGATGGGTTAGTCCTGAGGGAGACCCTGTCAGCATGGAAAATGATGAATGGCTCTACAGCTATAAGTGCTTGTAGCTCTGATACTCTTCTAGCTGAAGTGATGGCCAGAAGCAATGCTGTCTTCCAAGAGAGAATTGTTAACTCTGCTGAAGCTGCAGGTTCAAAGGGGAGCAGGGTGAGCTTTTCCAACACAAAGTTTACGTCCCAAGCTGGGGTAGGAGCTCTTCTGGGTGGCCTCAAGTTGTTAGCCCCTCTTAGGAACTGTTTGATGAGAGGGTGCGAGAAAAGAGGTGGCTCTGTGCTGAAATGAGCAGAGATGACAGATGAATGAATTTTAACAGAAGAGAAGGATGGATCCTTGTGTAGTAGGTCTGCCAGGTAAACCAGGATGATAGGTAGGGTGGGCTGTGCCATTCCGGCTCCCTTAGCCTAGATACAGGTGCAAAACCTTTTCCCACTTGTCAGCATAAGACTTTCTAGTGCTGGGGCGACTGGCCTCACGTATAACATCTAAAACTTGTTTGCTTAGACTGACAGCTTGAGGGGAGGTCAGGGAATAAGCCAGGCTGCCAGATTGAGGGTCTGCAATTGGGGATGCATAAATTCTCCATTCCTCTGAGTCAGGAGTGTTGGGATTGGAGGAGGTGCCATGGTGGCAGGGGTGACTGGCTGCACAGCAGTGGGAGTGTTGGGACTGGAGGAGGTGCCATGGTGGCATGGGTGACTGGCTGCACAGCAGTGGGAACCAGTGCTGCAATTGCCATTCTGGGGCAATCAGGAAAGTACTCGGTTTTTCTTCCCTTATTTTGAGCAGTACCCTTGAAATGAGTGGTAGAGGGGGAAATACATAGACCAAGAGGTTTACCCACTGAAAGGATAGGGCATCCACTTTCCATGCCTTGCTGTGAGGTTCCCTGGTGCAGAATCTGCTGAGCTGATGATTGGAGTGGAAGGCAAAGAGATCTACCTTCGGGGTGTCTCATTTCTAGGTTACAAGGGTGAAGGTTCCTTGGTCTAGCTGCCACTCATGCGGGTCTAGCAGGTTTTTGCTTAGGTTGTCTGCCAGAGTTTAGAGAGCCTGGCAGGAATTGTGCTAACAGGTATAGTTGCATGGCTGCGGCCGTGTGCCAAAGGGTCATGCACAGAGGATAAGAGCGAGTCCCTCCCTGCTTGTTGATCTACCACATCACCGTGGTGTTGTCTGTTTTGATCAGCAGAGGCCCCGGGGAGAGTAGGAGTCTGAAAGTTGTCAGTGTGGCTGAACAGCAATCATCTCTTTTTGGTTGATGTGCAGATGTATTTGATTTGGGCTCAGCTAGCTCTGAATGCACCTGTCGTCCAGGTGTGCACCCCAGGCATAGTCTAATGCATCTGTGGTGAGGGTCAGGGTGGTGTGCGGTAGTGAGAAGGGAAGTCCCTTGTTGTGGCAGCATCCTGCTGCCCACCAAAGAAAATATTTCCTTAGACAAGGTATCATTGGTATAAGTGTTTCCAGGTCTTGAGAGTGCTGACACCAAACGCTTTTTGGGTAACATTGTAGTTTCCTCATATGCAGTCTGGCATATGGAATGAGTAGAATGCAAGAAGCCATGAACCCTAGAGCTTGCAGGATTTTCCTTGCAGATAACTGGGTCCTGGTGGCTAGTTGAGAGAAGTAGGCTGTCAGGTAGGTTTGTTTTTCTGGTGTAAGGAATGCCATCTGGGATGCTGTTGTCCAGGTTTGCTCCTAGGAATACAATTTTTTGTGTGGGTACTAGTTTTGATTTCTTTTCGTTGATAGCATACCCCCAGGGAGGTCAGTAGGTCCTTTACAAAGGTCAGGTGCTTTAGCAGCTTTTCCCCGACTGTCTGCCTGAATCCATCAGTCGTCCAAGTATGGGTAAATTTGAACATTTCTTTGCCTGCAAAAAGCAATGGTGGGAGCCAGACATTTTCTGAAAACTCTGGAAGCAGTGGATAAGCCAAAGGCAAGTGCAGAGAACTGAAAGTGCAGTGATCCCGCACTGAAACGTAGGTATTTCCTGCATGATTCCCCTGACTGGGAAGTGTAGGTAGTCCTCTTTTAGGTCTTGGGTGGCTAACCAAGCATCCTTGGAAAGCAAAGGAAGAAGCGGCTGGAGGGTGAGCATTCTGAATTTTAGTATCACCAGAAAAGTGTTTACAATGGATAGGTCGAGGATGGGGCGCCATGTGTCCTCTTTCCTGGGAACCAGGAAGAGTCTGGAGTAGAAACCTTGGCCTGTCTGTTCTGCAGGAACATGCAACATGCTCTGTTGCCCTCATAGAGAGGAGGGAAAGGACTTGCTTTTTGGCCTCTGCCCACTGGTTTGGGGGAAGATCTGGGAACCCTTTTGGGGTTGGCAGAATGTGAAAATAAAATTTGTATCCCTGGGACATTATGTTGACGACCCAGCAGTCTTTTGGTAATGTTGGCCCAGTTGCTTGCGTGGAAGGAGAGTTTTCCTCCTAGAGGCAAGTGCAGGTGGGCAGAGGGAGGGGGGTGGAAGTGTAAAGTCATTGTGAGTTCTTACCATAAGGGGGTGGCTTTGCACTCCCTGGGTTTGAAGATTAACTCCATTGCTTACATCTCTGCATTCCCTGGGGCTGTTGTCTGAGGGGCCTGCTTCCCCTGGGTCTGGGCTGAGCTGACCTGGGCGGGGGACCTGTACTTGGAGGGACAATGTCTACTGAACCTCGGTGGCTGGACCTGTTAGAAGTCTGTCCGCATAGATTTAGCTTTTTCTTCCATCTTCTTTAGGACCGTTTTTGCCTTGGTGGCAAATAAGCTGCCTTTGTGCAAGGGTGTGTCTTAACAATTTGGATCTGACATGGTCTGGCAAGGTCTGTTCCTTACGCCAAGCATGTCTTCTAAGTACAGAACCAGTAACTGCTGCCCTACAAGATGCTTCTAGGGCATCAAAACCACATTGTAAGATGTGCTTAGTTACTTGACTTGCATAATGCATCAACTCTTGTAACTCTATTTTCTGCACAAGCAGGGAAAGAAGATATTTTTGTTTGAGGAGTTCCACGGTATGTTGCCGATATTTCAGCATATGGAACTCACAATTTAATGCTCTAATAGCAAGAGTAAAGTACAGTTGTGTACCTACCATAAATGTAGATGTTAGAGTGTATTCACTGTTGCAGTCATTACTCTTGGGTTATCCTGCTGGCAGGCTACCCGCAGTAGGCCAGAATTAAAAAGTCTAGGTCCGGCGTCGGTTGCTGTCACCTCTTCCCTAATGTCAGTGCGCCAGGGGTATAAAAGATGCAGCCGATGCCATTTTCTTCAGTTTTTCTTGTCCCAGATGTCAGGTGCCCCTAAATTGGAAGGCTGAAAGAATATGCCAATAAAAATACATGCTCAATCATAACATGTCCTTCATCTACAAGCAAATACACCAAAAAGGTTGTATAGGATAGAGAAGTGCAGATAAGCCCCAGCAAAGAAAAGGGGGATGGTGGGTGGGTAACCTGGACTGCAACAGTGAATACACTCAAACATCTACATTTATGGTAGGTACACAACTGTACTATGTTCATCTTGTTTCACTGTTGCAGTCATTACTCTTGGGTTGAATCCCAAAGCTGAGGTAGGGTGGCTGGGCTAAATAGGATTAGGAGAGGCTATGAGGCCCTGCAGAACTGCAGTGGCAAAGCCTGCTCTGGACTTAGAATAAAGAGGTAAGTGGTAGTGCTTTGTGAAGGTGTGCACTGAACTCCAAGTTGCAGCCTCTAAGATATCTTTGGTTGGTACTCCTCTGAGGAAGGCTGCTGAAGTGGCTGCTGCTCTGGTGGAATGAGGCCTAATGTCCTTTGGCACTGATTTGCCATGTTGGAAATAGCAGAAACGGATGCAATGGCCTATCCATTTAGAAATAGTCTGTTTTGAGATGGCCTTGCCTTGTGAACCTGTAGCATATGACAATAAAAGTTGCTCAGTCTTTCTGAAAGCTTTAGTTCTGTCCAAGTAGAATCTTAACTGCCTGTGTATATCCAAAGAATGTAGAATTTTCTCACCCTTGTTCTGTGGATTTAGATAAAAGGTTGGTAAATGAATGGTTTGGTTGAGGGCCACACTGGACACCACCTTAGGCATATATGTAGGGTTTGTCCTCAGAGAAACCTTGTCGGGATGAAAAATGATGAAAGGTTCCACAGCCATGAGTGCTTATAACTCTGAGACTCGTCTTGCAGAGGTTATTGCTAGGAGCCGAGCTGTTTTCCAGGATAAGAATTTTATATCTGGTGTTGATGCTGGCTCGAAAGGGGGCAGTGTGAGTTTTTCCAAAACATAATTGAGGTCCCAGGCTGGAATTGGTGCTCTCCTTGGAGGCCTAATGTTTTTGGCCCCTCTGAGGTACTGCCTTATTAAAGGATGAGAAAAGATAGGTGGTTCCGTATTGTAATGGGCTGAAATGGCAGAGGCATGAATCTTAATAGATGAGAAGGAAAGGCCTTTGTTTATCATCTCAGTTAGGTATTGTAAAATCTGAGGGATATTTGGTACACACGTGTCTATGCCTTGTTCCTGGTTCCAAGCAGAGAATCTCTTCCATTTTTCTGCATAAGATTTTCTGGTGCTGGGCCTCCTGGCCTCCAAGATAACATCCATAACAGCTTTTGAAAGAGGAGAGTTCTGAATGGCTACATTATTCGCCATGCCACCAGATTTAAGGTCCTGAGTTGGCTGTGCAGGATCTGTTTTGTTGGGTCAACAAGTGAGAAGTCTGTGGCAGTATCCATGCTGGACCCTGAGACAAGCTCTTTAGGATTTGGTACCAGTGCTGGCGTGGCCAGTCTGGTGCAATCAGTACCAATTTTGGCTTCTCTTGTCTGACTTTTAGGAGTACCCTGGGTAGGAGAGGCAGTGGGGGAAAGGCATATACTGTTAGATTTTTCCAGCTGAAGGACAGGGCGTCCACTTTCCATGCTTGCTTGTGATAAGTCCTTGTGCAAAATCTCTGCAATTGGCAGTTGTGAGGGGAGGCAAATAGATCTATGTCTGGGCATCCCCATTTCCTTATTATCTGGCTGAAGACTTGTGGATCCAGTTTCCATTCGTGGGGATCCATGAGGTTTCTGCTTAGTTAGTCTGCCAGAGCATTTGTTTTTCCTGGCAGGAATTGTGCTTGCAGGTGAACTTGAAAAGCCAATGCTGTGTCCCATAAGGTCATTGCTTGTCTGCAGAGGGGGAAGGAATGTGTACCTCCCTGTTTATGCACCACATGACCGTAGTGTTGTCTGTCTTTATCAGTAACTGTCCTGGATGAAGTAGGTCCTTGAAAGCTGTCACGGCATTTTGAACAGCTAGCATCTCTTTTTGATTGATGTGAAGATGCATCTGGTTTGCAGGCCATGTGCCCTGAATACATTTTCCTGCCATATAGGCCCCCCAGGCATAATCTGATGCATCCGTTGTCAGTGTTTGTTTGGCGGGTGGTAAACTGAATGGCAGACCCTTGTTGTGATGACAGGCTTCTGCCCACCATTGAAACTCCTGTTGCAGGCAGGGAATGAGTGCAATTACTGTCTCCAGGCTGTGGCAATGTTGAGTCCAAACACTTTTTAGATACCATTGTAGTTTCCGCATATGCAGTCTGGAATATGGAATTAGTAGAATGCAAGATGCCATGAAACCCAAGGCCTTCAGGATTTTCCTTGCACTATAAGTGGGCTTTTGTTGCCAAATTCTTGAAGTAAGTAGTCAGTTGCTTTTGCTTGTCTGGCGTGAGAAAAGCCATCTGGGCAGTTGTATTTAGGCTTGCACCCAGGAATATTATCTCTTGAGAGCACACTAGTTTTAATTTCTTTTCGTTTACTGTGTACCCTAGGCCAATTAGTAATCTTTTTATAAACGCCAGATGCTTTAGTAGAATGTCTTTGTTCTCTGCTTGAATTAGGCAGTCATCCAAGTAGCGGTATATTTGAATTCCTTTTTGTCTGCAAAACGCAATTACTGGTGCCAGGCATTTTGTGAAGACCCTGGGCGCAGTAGATAAGCCAAAGGGCAGTGCAGAGAATTGGTAATGCATTGAGCCAGCTATGAATCTGAGGTATCTTCTGCAAGATTGTCTGACTGGAACATGCAGGTATGCCTCTTTTAGGTCCAAAGTTACGAGCCAAGCTTTCTTGCCCAGCATGGGAAGTAGCTGCTGTAGAGTCAACATCTTGAATTTTGGGACTTCCAGAAACGTGTTTAGTACAGACAGGTCCAGTAATGGTCTCCAGGTTTTGTCCTTTCTGGGTACTAGAAAAAGTCTGGAGTAAAATCCTTGCCCCTGCTCTTGTTGTGGTACATGCCGAATGGCCCTCATATCCATGAGGGCTGTAATTTGCTTTTGTGCCTCTGCCCATTGATTGTCTGGCATGCCTTTTGACCTTGGTAGTGTGTGCAAAGGGAACCTGTAGCCTTGGGACACTATATTCAGGACTCATTTGTCTTGGGTAATCCTTTGCCAATTTGAAGAAAAGAGTGCTATTTTTCCCCCTAAGGGGGCTGCCAAAAGAAAAGTGCTTGGATCTGGTAGAGGAAAGTCATTGGGACTGTTTCCTGAAAGGTTGTGATTTGTCTTCTCTGCTTTTGGAGGTAGGAGCACTCCACTGTTTAGGCCTGCATGAGCCTTGGGGCTGAGATCTGCCTCTGGGACTCCTGTATCTGCCTCTGCCTCCTTGTGGTCTGTCTGACGCTGAAAAGGACCAATTTTTAGAAGGCCAGTTTCTGCTACACCTGGGTGGCTGTACCTGTAAGAAATCCTTGACTGTCTCTGCATGGATTTTGCTTTATCCTCCATTTTTTTCAACACTTCTTCTGCTTTTGTGCCAAACAAAGTATCATGCTGTAATGGTGCATCTAATAATTTTGCTTTAACATGATCAGGCAGATTTTGTTCCTTTAACCAAGCATACCTTCTTATAACAGAACCTGTAACAGCGGCCCTGCAAGAGGCCTCCAGAGAATCATAACCACATTGCAAAGTATGCTTTCCCACTTGTTCAGCTGCATGCAATAAATCCTGCAATTCCTTGTTCTCTAAATATTCAGTATTTGTCAACATTTTCTGTTTAAGCAGTGACATTAAATATTGCTGATATTTAAGCATATGAAACTGATAATTTAAAGCCCTTATGTCCAGGGTTGCAGAAGTGTAAACTTTTTTCCATCTGTCTAGAGACCTGGAATCCCTGTCAGAGGGAACAGGGTTTTTTTTGCAGTGGAAGCTTTAACCCCCTTTGGACCCTGAGATATAGTTTTGGGGTCAGCAGCAGGGTTTTTATACAGGAATTTATGAGAATCCAGAACCCTTGCAGGGGGTAAAGAGTCTGGAGATAGGCCGGACTCTGAAAATACATCTGCAATGTCTAGAACAGGTGGAATAGCTAGGGGTCTGTGCTGAGGAAGTAGCAGAAAGTCTCTTGAGCCTTTTCTTAGATTCAGAGTAATCTTGGCTCTCCCAGTGGAAATGTTCCCTCATGGTATTGTAGGGTTTCCCCAAAAGAATAACCCTCAGGAGGAGAGGCTGAAGGAATGGAATCTTCAGCATCAGAATCCTCATAGGGAAGCATGGAGTAATCCTCTTCAGAAGAGGAATCAGAGGAAATAGAAACCTGATCAGAAGAATCATACTCTGTCTCTTGCCTAGGCCTCTGATCAGGAGGGGGATGGGAGTCCCTGATCAAAGTAATTAGGTCTTCAGCCATTTTAAGCATCTGTTTTTTAGGCATGGAAGTCTGAGTAGGAGAATGCTGTACTTGTTTCTTTGTCTTTAGTGCTGCTTTAGTCTTTGAAGCTGAAGATGGCTTAATATAAAGTTGTGTAGGTCTGAAGACACCCTCAGAAGCCGATGCCTGCTTAGCGGCTCCGGACCCATCTGAGGGTATGATTTCCGAGTGTCCAATACCTTGAGTATCCAGAGGCCCAGTCAGCTCCATGTGGGAGTCGGAAGCGGCCTGTAGCTCTGAGGTAGAGGGCGCCAGGGGCTGCGAAAGTGCCTCACTGAGAACCGGCGAACAGCCTAGCAGAGGCTTCGTCGTCAGTTTTGGACCTCGGATGCCTATCTTTTTCTTTGCGTTTTTTGTAAACTCCGGTTGTCGGCTGGTCCGACGGCATTATATAATTAAATCTTCGGCCAAAGTAATGGAAGGCAAAATCGAACAGACACTTGATAGTGCGTTGGTTAAATCTAGGACAAAACCGACAGCTAGCAACGTTATGATCAGGGCCTAGGCAAGGAATACAGTAAGAGTGAAAATCCTTATGAGGTATTTGCTTCCCACAAGAAATACAATTGTTAACTTTTTCTGACATCGGTCTGGAGCAAAAAAAAAGTTTCACCAATGGGGTACTTAGCTTTAATGAAGACTTTGATTCTGAAATCCGTATTTCAAAATCTCAGGAGTTGGCCGACCGGCACTTGCGAACTGCTTTTGCTTCGGGCACCGTGTGGCAAGAAAGACTGAAGAAAATGGCATCGGCTGCATCTTTTATACCCCTGGCACACTGACGTCAGGGAAGAGGCGACAGCAACCAACGCCAGACCTAGACTTTGGAATTCTGGCCGACTGCGGGTAGCCTGCCAGCAGGATAACCCAAGAGTAATGACTGCAGCAGTGAAACACGATGAACATCAGAGGTGTATACTTTTTTACCCAATCTGTCTAATGCTCGGGAATCCCTTTCTGCATCAGAATCCTCATAAGCAGACAGGTTGCATATCTTCATATTCAGATACATCAGAGTAATCAGACTCCTGTTCAGATAAAACAACTGGTGACAAGTCTCTTTCTTTTGGAAGGAGTAGCCTGGCTTTCCCTGATAAGCATTATAATGTCTTCCGCCATTTTAAGCATTTGAGACTGAGGCAAGGAAGGAGGGGCCTGAGCTTGGGTCATCATTTTTTTGGGTGTGGTTCATACCTTGGGCCTTAGAAACTTGGTTGTTTTTGAAAGAACTATAGACACGAAAGAAGTTGTCTGTCTGTGTCAAGTATCGGTTGTACAAAACCGGTGCCTGCTCAATGGCTCTGGACCCATCAAAGATAGAGACATCCGCAGGATCCTTAGTCAAAGAAGAGCCTCGCGGCACACCAGCCTCCGAAAGGGTCTTGGTAGTGGCCTGCAAATCCACAGAAGCGGCATCAGGGGCTGCAAAAACACCTTACTGAGGACCGGAGAACTGACAACTAGCTTAATGAAAGCGTTGTCGGCAGTTTTGGACCTGTGCTGTCTGTCTCTGTCTTTATTCTTACTTTTTTTGGAAGATCGGTTGTCAGATGGCTTACCGAAGCCATATCGGAAGTCAAGGACTGAGAGCGAAAATATCTAGCTACAATAAGGGCCTGACGACATAGTTCTGGTGTTGAACAAAGCACAAAAACGACAATGGGGAAGGTCGTGGTCTGGGCCTAAACAAGTGAAGCAGTAGGAATGAAAGTCTCGGTGTAGTATTTGCTTTCCACAGGCGAGACAATTGTCAACTTTTTCGGACATCTGTTAGAGCAAGAAAAAAGAAACCCAATGGGGTACTTGGCTTTAGAAGACTTCTACTTCAATTCGGAAACTAAAAACTCAGATAGCGGCCGACCAACACTCGTGCAAACTGCTTCTGGCTCCTCGGCAAGAAAGACTGGTGTAATGGTGTTGGCTGCCTGTTTTTATACCACTAATGACCTGACGTCAGTCCTGGAGCGACAGCAACCGACGCAGAAATACTAAGCCTCTGGTATTCGGGCTGACTGATGGCTACCCTGGCAGGGATAACCCAAGTGTGATGATTGCAACAGTTAAACAAGAAGAACATTACTCTAAATCCAAGCAGTCTCAGGTGAGCTGCTACCACTGCCATGCATTTGGTGAACACCCAGGAGGCAGTGGCAAGACCAAAGGAGACAGCTCTGAATTGGTAATGACTGGCTCCCAGCTGGAAGCAGAGAAATCAAGAGCTCCTGGTCATTTTGATGTGACAGTATGTGCCTTGAAGATCTAGTGAGCACATCTAGTCATCTTTTTGGAAGAGAGGTAGAACAGACTGTACTGTGACCATCCAGAATTTTGAGTTCTTTATGGATCTGTTCAGGAATGTTAGATCCAGGATTGGTCTCAGGTCCCTTGTCTTTTTTGGCACTAAAAAGAACTGTGAGTAGATTCTGGATCCTGTTTGGTCTTGTGGGACCTTCCAGATGACTTATCAAGCAGTGGTATGATTTTTTTGTGCTGCTGACTCCCTCTGATTAGGTGGAACATTGTGTAGATTTTTCTTTGGGATGGGAGTTTTGAAAAAGGGAATGTAGTATCCCTTTGGATATGATCCTTTGCACCCAACAGTCATTTGTAATGGCTAGCCAGACATTTAGGATAGGCACCCTCTGACTGCCTCCAGAGAGGGACAGGCAGGGCAACCATTTAGGAACACTGAAAGGATCTGTTGGAAAAAGAATTCTGAGATCCTTTGTTCCGTGGACCCCCTTTGCCATGTAGGTGGTGCCTACTGAAATGGCTATTTCCCCCTCTGCCTCTAGGGGGAAAACTCTCCCTGTGAATCCTGGAAAGGTCCTTGTGATTTCCAGAACCATAACTTCTTACCACCAAGTTGGTTCCTGGAAAATGGTCTTTGTCGGGTAGAGAATCAGATTCCAATGGCAAACAAGGTTTTCCCATCTTTCACAGCAGAGCGCATCTTTCATGGTTGCCCCAAAAGTGATGATCCATCAAAGACAGCATTGATGAATCAAACAAACCAAACAATGGTGGAACCTTGCAGCGAGTAAAAAAACAATTTAATATGAAGCGCTTTTCGTTTGTAAAATTTACAAACTTCTTCAGATAACCAAACAATATGAATACAAGAAGTTTAAAAACTTTTTCCAAAAGTCATGTGATTTGCAACAACCAATAACCAATATACATGCTCCCAGTGGAACCCAGGAACTAACACTTAAAGCAACATTTACCTACTACATATTAAATCACAAACTTTATAAAAATAAAAAACATTTATGTCCTAAGTATGAAAACCTATAATAAAATTGTATATTATAGATTACTATGTTATCAACTTTATCTTTAAAGGCTTTTCAATTTAAGCAAGCATGTAAGTGCATGCTTCATTTAAGCCTGGAAAGTTAAACGCATGTAATAACAGTTGGCAGTACAGCTCTAACTCCTCTAGTAATAATGTGGCTGGTCCACCTCTTTCATCCATTAATACTTGATCAATTACTCTAAAGGTAAAAGTATGACCTCTTGACATCTCAATGTTTAGCCAGAGCATTCCCTAGTTTACATTTTTCCATTGCATGCAAGTGCTTGTAAACCCTTTCACGGAGTCTACGCTCCATTTTTCCTATAAAAAAAGCTGAGCAGAGTTGACACTTAGCAACATAAACACCAAATCTTGAATTACATGTAAATTTTTGTTTAGACATCAATCTCCTACCTTTTACTTCAAATTTACTACCGATATCCATGTACTTACAAAATCTACACATCCCGCATCTCTGCATGCCTGGTTGTTTAACCAAGTTGGTACGCTCTACTTTCTAACGGATTTTTTAAATTACAACACCTTCTAAAAACTATTTTCGGGCATAATCCCAATGTTTTTAGTGAGAAGAATATCATTATTTATTAACTCCCAATTTTTACATATATGAGATATTATAGTACTATCCAAGTTAAACGTTGTTATAAAACTAATATTATAATTAGTATTAATATCGACTTGGTTCTGATGACCAAATAAGTATTGATGAATGGCAAATTGAAAGGTTCCACAAAGTCAAAAAGTCTTATCCAGGCATGTCTCCTTAAAGCAATACCTGAACCAGCAGCCCTTGAGGAACTCTTAGCAGCATGCAAGATTAGCCTCATGGATGCATTCAAGATGGATTGTAGAGTGGCCAGTCTAGACTAAAAGGCTTTCTGTTCCTCTGGAGACACGGACCCTGGGGCAGTGTTAAGAGTGTTCCTTTTGAAAGTCCCTCCATAACATGGTAAAGTGAACAAAATAATTCAACGATTGCAGTTCGAAGGTTGCTGATGCGTACACCTGCTTCCTGAATCTGTCCAAAGCCTGAGACTCACTGTTAGGGGGATGGACAGTGAAGCTCTGTTTAACTAGCTCCTTTTTTGTGGCTGCTGCAACAACCATGGCATCTACAGGGATACCTTTTGTCCAATGTTGTTTACCTAAAGGGGCACCGAGGATTTTGTCAGCTATTTTTGGTATGGACTCCACAGTGCGTGGCTCCTTCCTTGCCCTGAAGGAGACAAGGTCTATGCAGTCATCCACAGGAGAAATCACCCAAGATGTAGATGGGCAGACCTGAAGGCTTCCAGAAACACAGACTCCTCTGAGGAAGGGCTTTGCGTACACCAACCACCTCTTTGGGGTAGGATTTCAAGAATGTCTCCATTGTCAGGTGGAAATCTTGGAACCCTTTTCCCTTCATCAAAGTCTGTGTCTTCTGTCAATGACTCCTGAAGGGAATGTAGGTGCCCCTCCTCTTTCACAGTCTCTTCCCAGGGACCTCCTCGATGGGATGTTCTAGGAAGGTAGTGAAAGAGAGGGAGAGCCCCTCCACAGGAAGAGATGCTCAGAAGCTCATAGGGTCTGGCTGTCCCAGAGGTGAATGATGAGCAGGATCAGGTGCAGAAGTCAGCATAAGAGCAGAATCCGAAGGAGATGGAGTCAAAGTAGTTCTCAGTTAGGAAAACACTCTTCCCCACCACTTTGAATGCAGAAGAACACAGAGGTCAGTAGCAATTTCTCCTGAACCATAGCTATCAGAGCAGACAACTCCAAACCTAAAGGGGAACCCTCCCTCTGCCCCGAAGGGGGAATCAGAGAGCACCAAGCCTCCAAGGGAACCCAATAACTCCAAACACTTCGGAGTCTAGGACATCCTCTCTGATCTGATGCCAATGCTTTGGCTTCAAGAAGTCGTCGGAGCAGAGGATTGAAGGGCCATTGGATCGGATGTATAGACTCTGGTTACCTCCAGATCAGAGGGCTCTGAAACAGGTGGAAGGATCGGAGGAGGAGTAATAAAAGGTACAAAGGTAGGATGGTGGCTTATGGATCCAGTGGGGGATGGAGCAGGCAAAACCGCCATCTGCATCTGCTTCCTGAGGAATCTCATCATCCTGTCCACATCTGCTTCAGAAAAACTCCGGGAAGATATAACGGAGGATGATGTGGAAGACTTCTTACGTGTCCCCTGAAGAATGGGAGACCTCAAGGTTGGAATACAACCTCCAGGGAGGAACTAGAAGTTCAGCATCAAGGAGGTGACAGTAATGTGTGTGTCAGATTCAAAGGCTTTGGGTCTGACAGTTTTAAAGTCTAGGCTGCTGGCTCAGAAGTAGCTTTTTTCGGATACCAGGCAGGAGAGCATTTTCTGTGTTCCCTGGACTCCTTATAATTTTCGCAGGAGTTTAAGCCCCCGATTCTTTAGATGGTCCAGCAAAAGAAGTAGACTGAGGAAGAAGACCCTTTAAAATTAACTTGTTGCATCAGTCAACAGGTGCTCTGGCACTGAGACCTGCACAAATTTCTCAATTCACATCCAAATGATTAGGGCCTAAGCAGTAAATGCACTCTCTATGGTCATCAGGCTGAGGAATCTTCTGCCCACAGGAAGTGCATTTTTTGAACCCCAAAGGCTTATCAGATTTATCAGTCATGACAAAGAACTAAAATTTGAAGAAAGGAGAACCCCGTTTTTGTTAGAAGAAGGGGAAGAAAATGGAAAACTACCAGCAATGGTAGGTGAGAGAGATGTACCAGATGGTATATAAAAGGTCTGTATAGATAAACGGAGACACCCAAAAATAATAAAAAAGTTTGTAGAAGGGTAAAGAAGGGTGACATACTAAAAAGGACAAAAATATTAGAATTTAGCTTTAAATTCACTCAGAACCCATGAAGTGCTACAAGAGAAGAAAATACCAACTTGCTTGAAAGCATGGCAAACAAGATCCCAGGTAATCTGGAGGACAGGGGCATTATGGGTAAGGGAGGTAGGTGCTCAAGTGTCTGATCCTAAGCTATAGAAGTGGCAGAGTCGGATCCGAACTTACAGGTCGAGGAACGAATGAAAATGACATCATCAGATCAAAAGTTTAGAAGGACAGACATCAGTCACAGGCACCTAGTGACTGGTACCTTTATCTCGGGCATCTTCATATAAGGCCTATACTGCAGCAACTGACAATCCCACACTCTGCCTCCAGAGAATTCAGGAAAGGAGGGGAACCCAAAAAACTAGATACTGGACTGGGAAGCCAAAAGACAAAACTTCACTGGGTCCAACATCTTCAGGTTCAGTTGGACTAGTAGTGTCACTAAGGCCTCATATTCCCTCCCCTTCACAGTCTTTCACAATGACTCCTTTAATCCCTCCATCTCTCCAAACTTTCCAATCAGGCCAATGCCCATGTAAAGCCCTCAAGCTTTCCTGGTCTAAAAAGGACTTCAAATTCTGAACCTGATAGCAGTGGCATTTTTTTTTTGTTTTGAAAGTCAGGTTTTAAATAGGTGACTCAGTGTTCCTAACCCAAGTTTAAAAAAGCACTGCAAGTGAAAGTTCTTCGGAGGAAATGGCTCTCTGCATCCATACCTGTTAGTTAGCACTTCTAGATATGTCACGGACCTCAAAATTTTAACAATCCAAACAGAAACAATTAAATTATCAAACTTTAAAGAAATATTCTTGAACTGGATACTTAACTGTTCTGTAGAAGTCACCTGGAAGGAAAGTACAGTTGTGTACACTTACCATACATGTAGATGTTTGAGTGTATTCACTGTTGCAGTCATTACATTTGGGTAATCTGCTGGCAGGTTGCCCTCAGTCAGCTTGAATTCCAAAGTCTTGGGTCCTGCGTCGGTTGCTGTCTCCTCTTACATTACATCAGGTCATTAGGGGTATAAAACAAGCAGCCAAAGCCGTTTTCTTTAGTTTTTCTTGCTCCAGATGTCAGGTGCCCCCAAAAAGTGTACTCACCAAAACGTTCGATGTATGTAGTCCATCTCGCCTCACATTCTTACCCGTGGGTTCGGAGCCGAATATCGGCTCGGACTCGGCCAAACTTTTCTAGCTCAAAGTCTTCTATTGGCTGGGCTAAGCAGGTATCCCATACTGCACTGCTCCAGATCCCCAGATCTAGTTTGCTGCAAACACTCATTCATACCCCATGCATAACGACATCCAGATAAAGAAGAATAAGTTAAAGTGAAGGGAACTCTGTAAATCAGACCTAACCTCCAGATCCTCCAGGAAGGGGGAAGGTGGGAGGGTAAGTAAGAATGTGAGGCGAGATGGACTACATACATCGAACGTTATGGTGAGTACATAACTTCTTGATGTTATGTAGTCCAATCCCGCCTACATTCTTACCCGTGGGACAATGTCCCTAGCACCTACATCCTGGGAGGCTTATAGGAAGATACTCCTGAGTACTGTGGAACCAAAGGAAGACCTGCCCCTAGATACCACGTCCAACTTGTAATGAGTAACAAATGTTTGAGAAGCCCAAGTAGCTGCCGCACAAATATCATCCATAGACAATCTGGCTTGATAGGCTGTAGATGTAGATACAGCCCGAGTAGAGTGAGCCTGGACTGGAAACGGTAGGTCTTTACCTCCTGCGGAATAAGCGAAAGAGATACAACTGGAAATCCATCTGGATAAGCTGATTTTGGAGACAGTGGACCCAATTTTGTTTTCCAAAAGGAGACAAATAGTTGATCAGATTTTTCGGAGATCTTTAGTTCGGTGCAGATAGAACTGTAACTGTCTGTGCACATCCAAATGATGAAATTTAAATTCTGCCTTGTTTGAAAAATGGGGAAAAAATACTCGCAACTCAATAGATTAAGATTAGATATGGACGCCACTTTAGGAAGAAAGGAAGGGTTTGGTCTAAGAGAAACCCTGTCCTTATGAAAGATCAATTATGGAGGTTTGATAGAAAGGGCTTGAATTTCTGAAACTCGCCTGGCTGAAGTGATGGCTATTAAAAAGGCAGTTTTCCAGGTCACAAATTTTAAGTCGCAGGTAGCTGCAGGTTCGAAGGGTGGTGAAGTAAGGGCTTGCAGGACAAAATTTAGATCCCAGGGCATGATAGGTTCTGAGACCGGAGGACGGAGTAATAGAGTGCCCTTCAGGAAAGCCTTACAGAGTCTGTGAGGCATCAGACTAGGCTCATTAACAACATGAATGTTATAAATCGCTGCCAACTGAACTTTAATGGTAGCTGACGCTGAGCCCTGATGGAAAAGCATAGACAAAAACTCAAAGACTGAAGCAATTGGGGCTGTGTAAGGGTCAATTCCTCGGGTATGAGCCCAAATAGAAAACCTCTTCCATTTGCTAGACTAATCTTCCTAGTAGAGGGCTTATGAGAGGACGATAAAATATGAACTACCTCAGGTGAAAAATGACGAAGCCTAATGAGGGAAGTGTAGTAGCCACGCTGTTAACCGGAGGGTCCACAGAGAGGGGTGGAACTGTCCCGACATGTGTGTCAGTAAATCTGGTTGTGGGTCCAGAAACCAAGGTGTGTCCAACAATGTAGGTGTGGAGAAAGGGGAACCAGACTTGATGAGGCCAGTGTGGAGCAATCATAATCATTCTGCTTCCCAAGGATTGTGCTTTCTGAATCACTTTTGATAGCAAGGGAAACGGAGGGAAAGCATAAAGCAGACCAGAGGGCCAATTGTGAACTAGAACATCCCTGGGTGACTCCCCCTGTGGGGGGATCAGCGTGAAGTAGCTGCTGCATTTGGCATTGAGGGGGCTAGCAAAAAGGTTACAGCAAGGCTTACCCCATCTGTTGAAGATTCGTTCTGCAACTAGACGATTCAGGGACCACTCGTAAGGCATCAGAATAGCTCTGCTTAGCCTGTCCGCTACCATGTTGGACTTCCTCGGAATGTGCGTTGCCACCAGAAACCATTTGGAAGATACTGCCCACTGCCACACTCGCATGGCCTCTCTGCACAGGGAGTATGATCTGGTTCCCCTCTGCTTGTTCAGATACCACACCACTGACATGTTGTCCGAGTGTATTGCAATAGTCCCTAGAGGTAGAAAGCTCTGAAGTGCCTGCAACGCAAGTAGCACTGCCCTCATCTCTAGAACGTTGATATGCAGATGTATCTCGTGATCTTGCCATGTGCCTTGGACTGTCCTGCCGAGATAATGCCTCCCCATCTGGGAGGCGTCCGTGGTCATTGTGGCAACCGGGGTTGGTGGAACGAATGGTTTTCCCCTGTCCAGATTGTTGGTGCAAAGCCACCAATTGAGATCCTGTTTGCATCTGTCTGTGAGCAAAATAGGGTGGGAAAGTGGAAGTTTTTGGAGAGACCATTGAGCAAAGAGGAGCCATTGAAGGAGCCTCATGTGCAATCTTACTAGAGGGACCAACATAATTGTTGCTGCCATAGTCCCCAGGAGTTGAAGAACCAGTCTTGCCTTCACTTTCCTCAGGGGAAGCAGGGCGTGCACCTGTTGCTGTAAGACTCTGTTTCTTTCCTGCGGTAGAAAGGCTCGCATTTGAACGGTGTCTAACTCTGCACCTATAAAAATGACACGCTGTGAGGGCAACAAGGCAGATTTTTCCCAGTTCAGTGTTATGCCCAACTGTTGACAGAGTGATGGTAGCGTCCCTGGTTTGGATTAGTAGATGCCTGGTGGGGGTGGTAAGGAGCCAGTCGTCCAGATACGGAAACACTTGGAAACCTAGACATCTCAAGTGAGCTCTCACCACCGCCATACACTTGGTGAACACCCTGGGGGGCTGTGGTGAGACCAAAGGGCAGGGCTCGAAACTGGAAATGACTGGCTCCCAGACGGAAGTGTACGCAACTCCTGGATGCCCTGTCCATTTTGACATGGTAGTAAGCATCCTTGAGGTCAATGGAGCACATCTATACTTCTCCCAACAATGGGAGAATCGATTGTAGTGTGACCATACGGAACTTGGGCTTTTGTACATAGCTGTTCAGTCGGCTGAGATCTAATATGGGTCTCAGGTTCCCTGTTCTTTTCGGCATCAAAAAGAATCTTGAGTAAGTCCCCAATCCGATCTGGTCTGAGGGGACATGCTGGATGGCTCCCTTTCCTAGCAGCTTTGAAACCTCTGAAGCTGCATGATCCCTTTGACTGGGTGGAACGTCCGGGATTTTCCTGACTGGAGGGGGGGTGTGACAAAAAGGGGATGACATAACCTCCGGAAATTATTCGTAATAGCCTTCGGTCCTGGGTGATGTTTTGCCAGGCTTCCGGGTATAACGATATTCGACCCCCGACTGGCTCCGGAAACGCACAGTCGGGCATCCCATCAGGAATGACGGTAGGGAGAGCCGCAAAAGGAATCGCGGTCTCCCGAATTGCGGGGGCCCCCTCTACCTCTAGGGTGGCATCTCCCTGAATAACCTCCCCCTCCTCTGCCAGGGGACTCACCTTGTGCACTAGGAAAAAACCTTGTGATTTTTTTGAACCACATCTTCCCACCCCGCTGGGCCTTGGGGTAAGGCCTAGAGGGAAGGGAAAAATGGACACCTACAGCAGACAGGGTCTTTCCCTCTTGCTCGCAGCTGGTGAGGGTGTCTTTCACTTTGGCTCCGAACAAAGACGAACCATCAAAGGGGGCGTCAGAGAACAAAGACTTGAAGGCCTCCGCAAAATGACAAAGGCGCAGCCAGGCTTGCCTTCTAAGGGCAACTCCTGAGCTTGCTGCCCTACTCACTCCCTCAACTGCATATGAAATGAGCCGCATGGAGGAGTTAACAATGGAATTGAGGGTAGACACCTGGGCGTTAACCGTCTGGGCCACCACCACAGGCACGTTATCTGCAAGAGTATCTCCTAACTCCTTGAGGAGATCTCTCTAGAGCAGAGTAAAATGAGACAGGTAGTTCAGCGACCGTAAGGTAAAGGTTGCTGACGAGAGGGTACGCTTCCCGTACCGGTCCATGGTACTAGACTCCTTGTTAGGAGGATGGACGGAGGAAGAAGTCTCTGCTACTTCCTTCTGAGTGGCCGCCGCCGCCATGGCATCCATAGGGACTCCTTTGGACAGAAACTCCTTACCCGGGGGAGCAGAAAGAAATTTATTGGGTCTCCTGGGTAAGGGTTCCACAGAATCAGGGTTCTCCCACATCTTCTGACAAATTAAACCCAGGAGCTCGAAGGGTGGGGACACCAAGGAGGCGGAGGGCTGAGCAACAAAGGCCTTTAGGAAAAAAAAGACTCCTCCTCGGAGGGGGCTTTGGACGGCCAGTCATCTCTGTTTCAATATCTCCAGGATGTCGGAGAAAGAAACATCATCAGAGGATGACTTGGGGTACCCCTCCGATTCCTCTAGGTCAGTACCTGAGGTGAGAGACTCATCCTGGGAGTCTATGTGCTTCCTCTTGCACGTTTTCTTTCTAGGGGGCTCCTCAGGCAAGAACTCTGAAGGGCCCTCAGAAACTTGGGACCACTCGTGAAGGTATTCCTAGGCTTTGCGGCTCCGTTGTCTACAGATAGGTGGTGATCAGAGGCTCTCACCGGAGTGGTAGGGGACAGAATGACCGACCCGCATGATGTAGCTGATGATCTGGCCAGCACAGTCCGCATGGCATCAAAGGCAAGCCCCCCCCCTGATTCTGAGGACCGGCCAGCCTCTGACACCATGACAGGAGTCAGGGTTCCTCGAGCCGAGGCACCGAGCGGGAGACTAGGAACCGAAATGTGTCCCGAGGTGTCCCCCTTGGGCCCGACTGAAGAATCCCGAGTCCCGAACCCCGTGGATGGCACCGACGGGGTCGGAGCAGACGTCGGTACCGATAGGCCCAGAGAGGCCATCGGAACCGACCTAGGAACATCACATGGAGCGGAACATTCTGGCTCCGAAGACAGAGACGCGCTAGGAGGAGGAATGATCAAAGAAGATATCGGGACGAGCTCCGGAGCAGACTGGGACGGAGCCAAAAAATTCTTGCCAAAACCGGTGACTGGAGGAGCCTCTGCACCACCCTATCGACATCCACATCTGAAAGAGTCCTGGAGGATTTGGAGGGCAGGGAGGGAGATCGAGATCTCTTCTCAGGTGACACTGGTCTAATACTGGGCGATGGGCTCCGAGGAGGTTCCAGTATAATTGGAGCCGACGCCAGTTCCATCAACACAGACACTTCCTACGGCCCCGAGGACAGTGGAGCCGAGGAGGTCGAAGCAAGTTTTGTGACTTTCTCCGGTGGCTCCAAGGAAACTGAAGGAGCTGGAGATCTCTTATTTGACTTTGAGGCTTTCGATTTAGAACTGGAAGCAGAATCCATGGCCTCTTCAAATGAGGGTTTCAAGAGTCCCTTTAGAATTAGCTTATTCTTTCTTTCTTGAAGCACCCTGGGACTAAAAGCATGGCAGAAGCTGCAGGACTCCTGCAGATGGATTGCTCCCAGGCAATAAACGCAAATGGAATGTCCATCTGTGATGGGACATCTTGTAACCACACTTAGAGCACTTTTTAAAACCCGAAGGTTTGTGCTCCTTGGAATCTTTGGACATATTTTAAACAAGTAATCACAAATACCACAACAATGAATAAGTCACTGTCTGACAGGAAAAACTACGCAGACACGCAAAACACCACTAAGAGCGGGAACAAGTTTTTACACAACGCATACACATAATACACAGAAGGGACACACACAGATGACTAGGGCTAAAAACCTCTAACTAAAACGTTTTTTTTTTTTTTAAACCACGTACACAGAAGGGAAACGGAGACTAAAACCTCTAACTCAAACGGTTTTAGAAGGGAAACAACACAGGACAAGAGGGGAGGACTAGGTCCTCTAACTAAAACTGGCCTAGCCCAATACAACAGCTAGTGGGATACCACAAATCACAATCACACTACAGAAATACCAACACAACACCAATTAGAAATAGCTATTAAAATAGCTTTTTGTTTGTAACAAGTTTTCTCAGAATAATAAGAAAAAAAGGGTACTTAGCCACAGCCAAGAACGAGACCACGTCTGAGCTACACGAGCGGCAAACGAGATCTGGGGATATGGAGCAGTGCAGCATGGGATACCTGCTCAGCCCAGCCAATAGAAGACTTCGAGATAGAAAAGTTTGGCAGACCCACGGGTAAGAATGTAGGCGAGATTGGACTACATAACATCTATATATACATGCATCAATATAAACTTTACCTTCATCTCCAAGCAAATACGCCACATAGGTTGTAGAAGACAGAGAAGGAAAGACAAACTCCAGAATGAAAGGGGGATGATGGGTGGGTAACCCTGACTGCAACAGTAAATACACTCGAACATCTACATTTATGGCAAGTGTACACAACTGTACTATGTTCTTTGTGTTTCACTGTTGCAGTCATTACCATTTGGGTAGAATCCCAAAGCTATGGTTGGGAGACTGGAGCTAAACAGCATTAGGTGCGGCTATAAGGCCCTGCAGAACTGCAGTGGCAAAGCCTGTCCTGGACTTAGAGTAGAGAGGCAAATGATAATGTTTTGTAAAGGTGTGAACAGAACTCCAAGTAGCAGCCTCTATAATGCCTTTGGTTGGTACTGAGAAAGGCTGCTGAAGTAGCTGCAGCTCTGGTGGAATGAGACCTAATGCCCTTGGGCACAGGTTTGCCATCGTGTAAGTAGCAGAAACTAATGCAGTGGCTTATCCAATTTGAAATAGTCTGCTTTGAAATAGCCTTTCCTTCTGATCCTTCAGCATATGTCACTAGTAATTGCTCAGTTTTTCTTAGAGCGTTAGTCCTGCTCAAGTAGAATCTTAGCTGTCTGTGTAGGTCCAAAGAATGCAGAACTCTCTCCCCCTTGTTCTGCGGATTTGGATAAAAGGTTGGCAGATGAATAGTTTGGTTAAGAGCCACATTGGAAACCACCTTAGGCATAAATGTTGGATTTTTCCTCAGAGGCACCCTGTCTGGGTAAAATATGATAAAAGGATCCACAGCCATGAGGGCCTGTAGCTCTGAGACTCTTCTTGTTGAAGTAATTGCTAGTAGCAGAGCTGTTTTCCATGATAAGAACTTTATATCAGCAGTAGCAGCTGGTTCAAATGGAGGCAGGGTGAGCTTTTCCAACACATAATTGAGGTCCAATGCAGGTATTGGTGATCTTCTAGGAGGCCTTAAAGTTTTGGCTCCTCTAAGATACCACTTTAGTACAGGATGAGAAAAGATTGGTGGCTCTATACTGTAATGAGCCGAAATGGCAGAGGCATGGATTTGAATTGATGAGAAAGATAGGCCTTTGTCAAGCATCTCAGTCAAGTATTGTAATATCTGAGGAATATTTGGTTCTGCTGTATCAGTTCCTTGTGCCTGATTCCAAGCACAGAATCTCTTCCATTTATCAGCATAAGATTTTCTAGTACTAGGCCTTCTGGCTTCCAAAATGACATCCATCACAGCTTTACTGAGAGGTGTTGTTTGTATAACTACATAATCAGCCATGCTGCCAGGTTCAGTGTCTGGAGTGGATTGTGCAGGATCTGATTGTTTTGCTGGGACAGTAGTTGAGGCCTTTGAGGTAAGGTCCAAGCTGGGTATTGAGACAAGTTCCTTAGGACTGGGTACCAGTATTGGTGGGGCCAGTCCGGGGCAATTAGTATCATCTTTGGTTTCTCTTGTCTGACTTTTAGAAGGCCCATGGGAAGAAGAGGCAGAGGAGGAAAGGCGTAAACTGATAGGTTTTTCCAACTGAAGGATAGGGCATCCACTTTCCATGTTTGTCTGTGATAAGTCCTTGTGCAGAATCTTTTCAATTGATAATTTTGAGGAGAGGCAAACAGATCTATGTCTGGGCTCCCCCATTTCTTTGTCATCATGCTGAAGACTTGTGGATCTAGTTTCCACTCGTGAGGATCCATAAGGTTTCTGCTTAAATCGTCTGCCAGAGTATTTTGTTTTCCTGGCAGGAATTGAGCTTGAAGATGCATTTGGCAAGTCAAAGCTGTGTCCCACAGTGCCATGGCTAATCTGCAAAGGCGGTATGAGTGCGTGCCTCCCTGCTTGTTTATATACCACATGACAGTGGTGTTGTCCGTCTTTATCAGTAGTTGTCTTGGATGAAGTAAGTCCTTGAATGCTGTCACGGCATTTTGAACAGCTAGCATCTCTTTTTGGTTGATATGTAGATGCATTTGTTTTGGGGTCCATATGCTCTGAATGCATCTTCCTGCCCTGTGGGCCCCCCAGGCATAATCTGATGAGTCTGTTAGGGTTTGGCTAGCAGGGGGTAGAGTGAAGGCCCATCCCATGTTTTGATGACATGCCTTTGCCCACCATAGAAACTCCTGTTTTAGGCAGGGAATGAGAGGAATCATTGTTTCCAGACTGTGACAATGTTGACTCCATAAACTTTTTAGGTACCACTGAAGTTTCCTCATATGCAGTCTTGCATATGGAATCAGTAGGATGCAGGATGCCATGAAGTCCAAAGCCTGCAGAATTTGTCTTGCAGATAACTGGGTTTTTGCTGCCATCAGTTTGAAGTAAGTAGTCGTTTGTCTGGCGTGAGGTAAGCCATCTGGGCAGTTGTATTCAAGCTTGCACCCAGGAATGTTATCTTTTGAGAGGGTACCAGTTGTGATTTCTTTTCGTTTGTGCACCCTAGGCATGTTAGAAGCCTTTTCACAAATGCCAGGTGTGAAGAATGTCCTTGTTCTCTGCTTGAATGAGACAGTCGTCCAAGTAAGGATATATTTGTACACTTCTTTGTCTGCAAAAAGCAATTACTGGTGCCAGGCACTTTCTAAAGACCCTGGGCGCAGTAGATAAGCCAAAGGGCAGTGCAGAGAATTGGTAATGCATTAAGCCAGCCTTGAATCTGAGGTATCTTCTGCAAGATTGCCTTACTGGGACATGCAGGTATGCCTCTCTTAGGTCTAATGTCACCAGCCAAGCATTCTTGCCCAGCATGGGCAGAAGCTGCTGCAAAGTCAGCGTTTTGAATTTTGGAATGTCCAGGTATGTGTTCAAAATCGATAAATCCAGTATTGGCCGCCAAGCCTTGTCCTTTCTGGGTACCTTCAAGAACAGTCTTGAGTAAAAACCTTGTCCTTTTTCCTGTTCTGGTACTGGCTGAATGGCCCCCATATCCATGAGGGACGTAACGTGTTTCTGTGCCTCTGCCCATTGAATTTTTGGCAGATCTGGCCAACCGTTTGCCATTGGCAGAGTACGGTAATGGAATCTGTATCCATGTGATAATATGTTTAGCACCCACTTGTCCTGGGTTATTAACTGCCAATTTTGAGAAAAAAGTGCTAATTTTCCCCCTAAGGGTGCTGCCAAAAGGTAAGTGCTTGGTGAAGGCAGAGGAAAGTCATTGGGACTGTTTTCTGTAGGTTTGCACTTTATCTCCTCCAGATTTGGAGGTAGAAGCACCCCATTGCTTTGACCTGTATGAATCTTGTGCCTGGTATCTGGAACTCTTAGGGCATCTGGATTTGCCCCTTTGAGCTCCGTCTGACACAGGAAAGGACCAATTTTTTGTAGGCCAGTGTCTACTGAATCTTGGTGGCTGCACTTGTAAGAAGTCTTTTACAGTTTGCATAGATTTAGCTTTGTCTTCCACTTTCTTTAAAACCTCTTCTGCCTTAATACCAAACAGAGTATCATGCTGTAAAGGTGCATCCAGTAATTTAACTTTAACATGATCAGGCAAATTTTGTTCTTTTAGCCAGGCATGCCTCCTAATCACAGATCCAGTAACTGCAGCCAAGCAGGAGGCCTCTAAGGAATCAAAACCACATTGCAAAGTAGGCTTTCCAACCTGTTCAGCTGCATGCAATAATTCCTGCAATTCTTTATTTTCTACACACACAAATCAACATAATTTTCTGTTTCAGCAATCCCATAACATGTTGTTGATAATTTTGCATATGAAACTGGCAGCTTAAGGCCCTAAATGCCAAGGTTGCAGACGTAGAAACCTTTTTTCCCCATCTATCCAGTGCCCTTGAATCTCTGTCAGAGGGGGTAGGATACTTTGCTGTTGAGGCCTTAACACCATTTGGACCCTGTGAAACAGTTTCAGGATCAGCAGCAGGGTTTCTAAATAAAATTTTGTGCAAGTCAGGGACCCTGTAATATCGGTCAGTCTTGCTGGGAGCCAGAGGCAAGGAGTCAGGGGTCAAGCTTGACTCCAAAAACACATCATCCACAATGTCTAAAACAGGGAGTATGGCTAAAGGCCTGTGCTGAGGGAGAAGGAAATCCCTGAGCCTCTTTTTTGATTCTGAGAAATCTTGACTCTCCCAATGATATGCAAGGTTTCTCCAAATGAATAATCCTCAGGAGGTAATGCAGATGGTATAGACTCCTCTGCATCAGAATCCTCATAGGGAGGTATAGATAATTCCTGATCAGAAGAGGAATCAGAAGTAATAGAAACCTGATCTGAAGATTCATAATCCGTGTCTTGCCTAGGAGGGGGGTGGGAACCCCTGATCAAGGTAATAAGGTCTTCAGCCATTTTGATAATCTGTTTTTTAGGCATAGCGGCCTGTGCACGTGGCTCATGCGTCAGTTTTTAGTTTTAGAAGTTGCCTTTGTCTTTGGTTTTGCAGCTGTCATCGGTTTGATATAAAAATGTTGAGGCCTGAATACACCCTCAAAAGCAGATGCCTGCTCAGCGGCTCCGGACCCATCCGAGGGAGATACATCCGTGAGTCTAATACTCTGAGTATTTCGCTGCATGCCGGACTCCACATGGGTCTCGGTAGGGGCCTGAGACTCGAAAGAAGCGGGTATCAGGGGCTGCGAAAGCGCCTCACTGAGTACCGGCAAACCGGCGACTGGCTTAGGAGAAGCTTCGTCAGTTTTGGACTTTGACTGTCTGTCTCTGTCCTTTTCTTTGCATTTTTTATGTACTCCGGTAGTCAGATTGCTATCCAACGACATTTCTGGGTAGTTAAATCTGTTTCCAAAATACTTTGAGGCAAAAGTATACAGACGCTTAATAGTGTATTGGTTAAATCTAGCACAAAACCGACAGCCAGGCACGTTGTGATCAGGGCCTAGGCAAGGAATACAGTATAAATGGAAATTCTTATGAGGTATTTGCTTTCCACAAGTTATACAATTATTAACTTTTTCTGACATCGGTACGGAGCAAGCAAAAAGTTTCCCCAACGGAGTACTTAGCCTTAGTGAAGACTTCGGTTCTGAAACCCAAACTTGAATATTTCAGGAGTCGGCTGACCGGCACTTGCGAAATGTTTCTGCTTCGGGCACCGCGCGGCAAGAAAGACTAAAGAAAATGGCGTCGGCTGCTTGTTTTACACCCCTGACGTCATGGAAGAGGACACAGCAACCGACGCAGGACCCAAGACTTTGGAATTCAGGCCGACTGAGGGCAACCTGCCAGCAGATTACCCAAACGTAATGATTGCAGCAGTGAAACACGAAGAACATCAATGCACAGACAGACTGAAGACTTAAAATTTCTACCAGGAATAAAAGGTCTAAAAATGTCAAGCTGCTCCTTTCAAAAGTTGTGCCTCAAAATGATGGCTGGCAGAAGAAGAGTCCATATTTCCAGAGAGATCCACAAACATCTGGACGTCACATAGGTAAGGGCTGGTGTCTGCCTTCAGCTACTTCCAATAGATAGGGATTTAAAATGCGGCAATAATCCCCAAGATGAACAATTTCTAATCACTCAGCACAGAAAAAAAAAGAACTGAAAATGATGTGGGTGTTTCACCCATTTATACCACCCAGCCTACTAACTTCTACAATGTAAGGGATGCCATCAGTGTCTGGAGGACATCTGAAAACTCAAAGTCAAGTCAGATGGTGAAGCATCCACCTGCAGCAACATTCTTTTTGAAAACAGCTTTATTGAATTTTCAATAAAAGAACTAAATACAAAAGATGTTCAAGTATATTCATTACAAAAGTTAAACAATGTATATCTAACAAAGGAACATAACTATTTACAATGACGTTCACATGTATATCAGATTTTAATAAATATGTTCTTCACAATTAATATTTTTCTAGCAAATTAAATATTTTTTTCCACATACAGATTTTGTTTATGTTTTTATTAGTTCTTGACTTGATGGTCAGAAGTTCTAGAGTGCAGACTTCAGTGAGAAGCATTTTAAATTCTCGAAATGATGGGGGAGAACCAGATTTCCAATTAATTATTTTCCTTGCTACTGTCAGTACAGTCCATATTATTAGATATTTTATTTTATTAACATCTTGATGTATTGGAGTGTTTAATACTAAAGACTTGGTTATCATGAAATTATCTGTAAACAAGCCTTGTAAAAAAACAATTTATATCTTCCCAATATTTTGTTAATAGTATGCAATCATAGAACATATGAGACCAATCAGCTTTCAATACCTTTTTGCATTGCAGCAACATTCTTGTGTGTAATGAATGACACTGCATCAGTGATCCTTACAATAAGCATTTAAGGTGGAGATCCTTTCTGAAAATGGGATGACTTCCAAAAAGTAAAAACTATGGAGGCCACAGCTGGTGAAAGGCTAAAGAGCAAGAACATTAAAGAGGAAGTTCTGAAGCACCAACCTGCCAAAGGAGACCTGATTTCAGAATCAAAGTCCATGAAGTTATGCTCAGTGAAGGTGCCAGCTGATGACAGGTAGCCACCATACAACTGACTGCATGTAACACTTCCTAAAACAGACAAAAGTAGCAGCTATACTCCTGCTGGTCTGACCACTGATAGCAGCATCTTCCATCAGGTGGTAAGCCACTTAGCAGCAAAATCACAACACTTAATCCATTTGGAAAGGACTTGCTTAGCAACCAAAACACCTTCCTTATTCAAGGCACAAGACAGAGTTATATGTCTTCTTTACCTAATGAACCATTCTTCAGGTAAAAAATAACCCGATGGTGCACTTTAAAAAGCATGAAGGAATACTTTTCCCTGGCACTCTCACCCAAAAATGAGAGCAAAATGGACTTTTTAGTTTCCGAGACCATCTTCAGAAAAAATGTGAATTTCTCATACAGTACAGCTGATCTTTGTGAAATATCAAGTAGAGTTCTCTTCAAATAAGGATGTGCAACTCAAATATCCTATACATACATGATTTCTTGACATGACTGCCAAGAAAAAACATTTTCCAAAAAATTCAGAGCTACAGCAACAGCTATTTTAAATTGAGAATATTCAGCATTGTCAATCGTGAATGTCAAATCACAAATTTGGAAAAGTTCTTTAGCCACTGGTCAAGGTGGAGAATTCTGTTATAGATTCAAAAATTGTTACTATGCTAATGACCCGGGAGGGTCTTTCTAAGCTTATCCAAGTTTTCTCACAAAGAATAATGATATCCTGCATCCAAATAGGACATTGAGGGCCAGGCATTTATAAGCTACAGTTATCTGTAAGGGACATGTGTGCCAGGCCCAGTGTCAATCTCACTTTGCAACTGCTTAACCAGTTTGTGTTAGGTCACATATTGTGATGCAAAGAAATGCCTAAAAAGTGTACTATGCCCATGGAATAAATGAGTAAAGTGGAATAAGAGACCCAACTGAAAAAAAGGGTGACAGATAAGCCTATCTCTATGGCATATAATGATAAACCCTGGACCATGACTCATATGACCTCAGGTGTGGGAACACCTAACTGAGAAAGGGTGGGAGTGAGCAGCCAATCCCAGCTCATCCTTCCTGGGGAATGGAGTGATAGTTTCAGTCAGCCAAAAAGCAACATGCAAGAAAAGCAGCAAGGCATCAGAAGGACAAGACAGCGTGTAAGCTTCATCATCCCAAGCCAGTGAAAAGAGCACCAACAACGAAATAACCAGGAACCAGAGAGGAGCAACCAAACAGCAAAAGTACACTGGCGGAAACAGTTCCTGTAAGTACACTGGAAAAGTACAGTTTTGTACCTACCATAAATGTAGATGTTCGAAGATCCACATTGCTGCAGTCCTGACACTTGGGTAGTCCGCTGTCCCAGTCGGCCCGAATACCAAAGTATAAGGCTGACGTCGGTCAAGGCGCATTAGTCTGACGTCAGGACGTCAGGGTACAAATGCGCATGACCGACGTCATTTCCTCAGTCTTTTCTTGCCCCAGATGTCAGAAGACCCTAAAAGAATAAGGCCAAACCAAAAAACAACAACAACAACAACACCAAACACCCCTGTACCAAATATATGTACAATATATACAAAGTCAGAAAGGTACAAGTCCACCCACACAACCACCCCTAAACATAGAGGGGAAGGAGGGAGGGTAATTTGGACTGCAGCAATGTGGATCTTCGAACATCTACATTTATGGTAGGTACAAAACTGTACTATGTTCTTCATCTCACATTGCTGCAGTCCTGACACTTGGGTAGAATCCCAAAGCAGAGGTAAGGGAGGATGGCAAATCACAAAGAAGCAGGAGCTGATAACATGCCCTGTAAAATAGCAGTGGCAAAACCAGCCCTAGATTTAGAGTAGAGAGGAAGATGGTAATGCTTAGAGAAAGTATGCACTGAACTCCAAGTAGCTGCCTCCAAAATATCCTTAGTTGCCACCCCCCTTAGAAATGCTGTTGAAGTGGCAGTAGCCCTAGTGGAATGAGGCCTAATCCCAGCTGGAATCTCTTTGCCATGATGGGAGTAACAGAAAGTAATGCAAAACCCAATCCACTTAGAAATAGTTTGCTTTGACACAGGCTTACCCTGAGAACTCAAAGCAAAATGAAACAAACAACTGCTGAGACTGCCTAAAATCCTTAGTCCTGCTTAAATAATAACGTAATTGCCTGTGTACATCTAAAGTGTGCAAAATCTTTCCCCCTTATTTTGGGGACTTGCATAAAAGGTAGGCAAATGAATAGTTTGGTTTAAAGCCACACTAGAAACCACTTTAGGCATAAAGGAAGGATTAGTACGTAAAGATACCTATCCTTATGAAAAATCAGGAAAGGCTCAACTGCCATAAGGGCCTGCAATTCAGACACCCTTCTTGCAGAGGTAATGGCTAACAAAAAGCAGTCTTCCATGACAAATATTTCAATTCAGCAGTAGCTGCAGGCTCAAAGGTTGTAGAGTGAGTTTCTCCAACACAAAATTGAGGTCCCAAGCAGGAGTAGGAGCTCTACGTGGGGTCTTATATTCTTTGCCCCTCTAAGAAATTGCTTGAACAAAGGATGAGAAAACAATGGTGGGTCACAATCATAGTGAGCTGAAATTGCTGCAGCATGAATCTTAATGGAAGAGAAAGACAAACCTTTGTCCAATAACTCAGTAAGATATTGAAGAGCCACACTCAAATTTGGCTCAGAAACATCCAAATCCTTTGCTGCACTCCAAAATAAAAATCTCTTCCATTTTCCTGCGTACACTTTCCTTGTACTAGGTCTTCTGGCTTCCATAATCACATTTAAAACTTGTTGAGGAAGCTGAGACCTGCTATGGTTCAAAACAGAATATGCCAGGCTGTTAGATGAAGAGAGTGAAGCTTGACATTGAGTAGATGCCCGTCCTTCTGAGACAATAGGTGTGGAATCAAGGGTAAGGGCCATGGAGGCTTCCTTACCAGACTCCTCAGCAATGGGTACCAGTGCTGCCGAGGCCAATCTGGAGCTATTAAAATCATCCTTGGCTTGTCTTGTCTGACCTTTAGGAGTACCTTTGGGAGGAGAGGCAGAGGTGGAAAGGCATACACATGAAGATTTTTCCAACTGAAAGAAAGAGCATCCACTTTCCAGGCTGTGTGATGAAACCTTTTAGGTGCAAAACTTTGGCAGCTGATGGTTTAGTGGAGAAGCGAACAGATCTATGTCTGGAGTTCCCCATGACACTGTCAATTTCTGAAATACATGAAGATCCAGTTTCCACTCGTGGGGATCCATGATTTGCCTGCTTAACACATCTGCTAAGGAGTTCTGTGCTCCTGGCAGAAACCTTGCTTGAAGATTCAGTTGCAAGCTTAATGCAGTCTCCCACAAAATCATTGCTTGCCTGCATAGAGGATAAGAATGTGTTCCCCCTTGTTTGTTGATGTACCACATGACAGTTGTGTTGTCTGTTAGAATCAACACCTGCCCTGGAAGAAGTAAATCCTTGAAAGCCAGTAAAGCAAACTGGACTGCTAACATCTCCTTCATGTTGATATGTAGATGCTGCAGTCTGGCAGGCCACTTGTCTTGTATCCACTTTCCATTCAGATGAGCTCCCCAAGCTGTGTCTGAGGCATCTGTCGTTAGAATCTGACTCGCCTCTGGCCGGGTCACAGAGACTCCCTTGTTTAGGTGACATTCCTGAGCCCACCACAAAATTTCCTTTTGAATGCAAGGTATTATTTGAATGACAGTGTCCAAATCTTGGCAGTGCTGTGTCCATACATTTTTGAGATACCATTGCAGCTTCCTCATATGCAGTTTGGCATTGGGAAGCACCAGAATACAAGATGCCATGAACCCTAAGGCTTGAAGGACTGTCCTTGCAGTCAGCCCGGACTGATGAGATAGTTGATGGAAGTAAAGAAAGATTCTTTTGTTTGTCCGGGGTTAAAAAGGCCATCTGGGATGCTGTATTCAGTCTCACACCCAGAAAGCACATGTCTTGAGAGGGTACTAGACTGGACTTTATTTCGTTCACAGAATACCCTAGGCATCTTAGCACTGCTATCACATATTCCAAATGCTGAAGAAGGTCCCTTTCTTGAGCCAGAATCAGGCAGTCGTCCAAATAAGGATAGATTTGTATTCCTTTTAGCCTGAAGAAAGCTATTACTGGAGCCAGAACTTTTGTGAATACTCTGGGCAGTAGATAAGCCAAAGGGCAATGCAGAGAACTGATAATGAGAATTTCCAGCTCTAAACGCAGATACTTCCTGCAAATTAGCCTGATAGGAACATGAAGGTAAGCTTCCTTGAGATCCAAAGTTACCATCCAGTGATCTTTGCCCAGCAGAGGTAAAAGCTGTTGTAACGTCAACATTTTGAACTTGGGAATGTCCAGATAAGTGTTGAGGATAGACAAATCCAAAATTGGTCTCCACGTGTTCCCCTTTTTTGGTACTAGGAACAGGCGAGAATAAAATCCTAGGCCCCTTTCTGGCACAGGAACCGGCTGAATGGCCCCTATTTGGAGTAGCAGAGAAATTTGCTTGTGAGCCTCTTTCCTTTGCTGAGGAGGAATGTCTGGCATGCCTTTGCAAGGAGGCAAGGTATGGAAATAAAACCTGTAACCGTGGTGAATGATATCCAATACCCATCTGTCTTGGGTAATTAAACTCCAGTTTTCTTTGAAAAGTGCCAACCTTCCTCCCAAAGGTGCTGCCAAACGAGAAGATTCTGGCAGCTGAAAAGGCAGGTCATTGGGTCTGTTTACGAAAGGACTGACCCCTGCCCTCACCAGAAGACTGAGCAGGTGAACTCCCTGTTCTAGGCCTAAAAGAACCTTGAGCTCTGCCCCTACCACGTCTAGACCTACCCCTAGACTGGGAATCATAAGCAGGATATGTCCACCCCTTGGTAGGCCAATTTCTACTAAACCGGAGGCTGAACCTGCAAAAAATCCTTAACAGTCTGCATAGACTTAGCCTTGTCTTCCATTTTCTTTAGAATTGCTTCCACAGGCGAACCAAACAACACATCAGATTGTAAAGGAGCATCTAAAATCCTTGTCTTCACATGCTCAGCTAAATTCTGATCCCTCAGCCAGGCGTGCCTGCGAAGAACCGAACCAGTGGCAGCCACCCTCGAAGAGGCCTGCACAGCATCAAAACCACATTGCAAAGAATGCTTACCCACCTGTTCAGAAACATGAACTAAATCCTGCAACTCTTTACACTCAATACCTTCCGCCAAAGCATCTACCTTAGACTTTAATTGTGAAAGGAGATAATTTTGGTATTTCAACATGTGAAACTGGCAATTCAAAGCTCTCATGGCCAAGGTGGAAGAAGTATACACTTTCTTTCCCCATCTATCCAAAGCCCTTGCCTCTTTATCTGGAGGAACAGGATTTTTAACAACAGAAGCCTTAACACCTTTAGGCCCCTGTGAAACAGTTTCTGGGTCTGCCCTAGGACTCTTAAAAAGATACGTATGAGCTTCAGGCACCCTATAATATCTATCCGGTTTAACTGGAGCAGGAGGCAAAGAATCAGGGTTCAGAGAAGCCTCTGCAAAACATCCTCCACCACATCTAGAACAGGAGGTATAGCTAAAGGCCTATGCTGGGGTAGAAACAAAATTCCCTAAGCCTTTTCCTGGAATCAGAGAAATCCTGACCTTCCCATTTAAAATGCTCCCTCATGGAATGAAGAGTCTCTGAAAATGAAAAATCCTCAGGAGGAGAAGCAGAAGGAGTAGAATCATCCACATCAGAATCAGAGTAAGGGAATACTCCTGCAAGTCTTCAGCCGAAGACTCAGAAGCATCCGAACACTGCTCAAAACTCCCAAGCTCAGGTTCCACCCTGGGCCTCTTATCAGGAGGGGGCATAGAACCTCTAATCATAGTAATCAAATCTTCTGCCATCTTAAGCATATGCTTCTTAGGTACAGACCCTGAAGAACTAGGAGTAACACCTGAAACAAAACCTGGCCTGCCCCTGGGAGAAGCCTTGGAAACAGCAGGAGGGCCTAACCACCTTAGGAAGGGAAGGAAGAACAGCTACCTGAGAAGCCCCTTCCGCCTGGCCTACCTCCTGAGAGGTCACATCTTGCAGTAATAAAGTCTCTCCTGTGATTCCAAAGAAATTTCTGGCTGAACCTCTGGCTCCACTGAGCGTCTAAAGAACCGACGTCCGGTGGACGGTTCTTCCAGCCTAGGCTTTAGTGTTTTGTCCTTGCGCTTTTTAAGGCGGGCGTCGGAGCATCCAACGGCATTTTATAATTACGCTTCCCAAACACTAACCTGGCACAATCTAATCTTCTCTTTATAGTGCGTTTGTTAAATCTAGCACAAGGCGACAGCCAACAACGTCGTGCTCAGGCCCTAAGCAAGGTATACACAAGGTATGGTAATCCCTATGAGGTATCTGTTTCCCACAAGAAATACAGTTATTCACTTTTTCTGACATCCGGTAAAATACTGAGGCAAGAAAAACCAAAATATTCCCCAACGGGTACTTAGCCAACTTGGATTCGGTCTGAAACTCCGACTTCGAAAATCTCAAACGCCAACCTGCACTTGCAAAACTGCTTCTGCATCGGACCATGCGCCAAAAAAGACTGCGGAAATGTCGTCGGTCGTGGGCATTTGTACCCTGACGTCCTGACGTCAGACTAATGCGCCTTGACCGACGTCAGCCTTATACTTTGGTATTCGGGCCGACTGGGACAGCGGACTACCCAAGTGTCAGGACTGCAGCAATGTGAGATGAAGAACATCATGTACACATGCATGCACACAAACACAGACTGGGAAGGACAATGAATGACCTGAAATGATGCAGGCACTGATGTCACTCACCAGGGGGTGGGGATAAGCTTTCAACAGAAATGCCTTCATTGCCAGGATGCCAGTGAGAACACATATCATTTACACTGCTGTTTGGATAATTGCCCCTCCCCCAAGCTGCCCACCCCAAGTTGGTTCTCCCAGCTATGCTGGGGAATACCCAGTATGGGTGAATGAATGGGTTCAAGACTGACAGGAGTGTCTCAATGGTCAGAGGCACAGAAGTAACATGCACGTGTACAGGATCTTTTACAATGGCTTGTTTTGCAGCTTTTATCCTGGGCCAGCACTGAAAACAGTTCAGGATAACAAGGGCAAATAAAGCACAAATACTTAAACTCTTCCCCATGGCAGAGTATGCCTGAAGGGCAGGAAGGAAGAAAAGTTTTGGCAGTCTACTTCACTTTTGAGACCTCCACTGAAAGATCCAGTGGGACCAGAGCATCTAAATGAGGAGCAACCTCGCTCAGGCTAAGCCAACTGTCATTCTAAACAAATGGGAAAGCTTTACTGGAATATCAGGGTGGAGAAGGGGAAAATCCTCATGGGAGCATATAGCCAATCTACTTTTCTAGACTGTCTTAACTGGAAAGGCCTCACTTCCTTTTTCAGCCTTGTCGTTGCTTTCTGAAATTTTGTTTGCAGGTGCCTTATTGGGATTGTTTACTCTGTTTGCTATAAAAGAAACCTGAGCTGGAATATTTTGGTATGGAAGATTGAAAAATCTGGGTAGCCCCTTGAATTAACTTTACCTTTTCATTAAATCTTAAGGACCTCAGAGGAAGGGACAAATAATACCCCTTTAAGGAGCTCAGCTTTGAAACTGAATGACAACTTCTGGCAACATAGACAGACAAGTATTCTCATCACTAACCCAATGGCAGTTGGTCTAGAAATAGCATCAAGCAGTATCATAATGTTTTAGTGTGTGTTTTAGCCTCCAGACACACACAAGAGATTAAAGAATTCAGAGATGTCAATCTTTGAAGAAGAAAGATCAGCAATTAAGTTCCTTACATTGTCAAAGGAAGCCAGTGGTTATGGCACATGGAAGTTGCCCTAAAACTTTGAAGTTAGCCAGTCATACAGTCCTGGACAGGACACATCTCGTACAGCTTGGGCTACTGCAACAATATTATGATGATCAGCTAAGTGCACTTTTCTAGTGTAGCAGTAATATTGTAACACGCTCTTAGGACACAGGAAGCTTTTGAGAAGGACATCCAAACCAGAGAGGGAAGGAGGAAGGATCATCTTAACTACAGACCCACATATGAAGAACCCAGATGTCAGAACCACAGGGATGATGGTGCTCCTAATGCACTTCAAGGGTCACAACAACTTTGAGAGGATTCACATCTACTACAGTACTGCCACCAGGAAGTACCATGGCTCTGGTAATGTTGTCATAATATTGCTTTCAGGTCAGACACAAAATGTACTTATTCCCCTACAGTAGCAGGAAAAAATTAAAAGAGGAGCAGCAAAGACAAATACAGGACTGCCTTTTGCCATCCATTCTCTGATGTTCTTAACTAGAGAGCCCAACAGCTTGTCATCCCAAATGGTATGCCATGCAGAATGCTAGAAAGAGACCTAATGATTGTGAAACTGGGCAGTTAACCTGAGGGATGGGAACAAAATTAGGGAAAGGGCTGCATAAAAATTAAGATTTCAGATGATTTAACTGACAATGCTTCTAAACCTATAACTGAATCCCTTTTACATTTACACAGCATTACGATTTTGAAACCGCTGTTGCTATTATTCCACTAGGGAACACAAAAGCCCAGTTTGAAGCACTCACCTCAATTACTGAATTCCTACCTTTGTCATAGTTGTGTTCCGTTTCTTTGGCAGAAGTTTGACGAAGAAAGGGGAGCTGTAGAATCCAACAACAGATGACACCATCAGGTAGCTAAGAACAGTGGAGTGTTAAGGAAAAAAGAACACTTTAAAAAGACACCATATTACTCTCACCAAATGAAAAGCTGTCAACACTGTTTCAAGAGGTAGTATGGCTAACAGATTTACTATGTGAAAAAGTCAAAACCAAAAGCACCTCTACAGACTACAAACATCTTTGCAGAAGAAGCCATGTTAAGAACCAAGGGAAATTGGACAGTGCTAATAAATTTGCCACTGAAATTAAAAAAAAAGAGCTAGTTCATCTGTGTTTGTGTGTGTGCTTTCACTCTAGCTTGCAGGGTTTTATTCTGGAATATATAACGAAAGAAGATGGACCTGGAAATCCAGTTGGAGATGCACTGTTTGGAAATGAGACAGGAACCCAGGTATGAATGAGAACATCAGTATTAATAGTATACTGAAAATGAAAAGGAACAAACTATAGATAGTTCTCAGTTCCTCTTTGGTGTTCAAATCTCATTAATACTCATATTAATTATATTACAAGAGTTTTTTGAACAAGAAAGAATAATGTATTAATTGATCTATTTATGTACTTTGCTATTACACTTGTAATAATTTTTAATATGAATGAATTAGTTTAATTTTTGAATTATTGTCATATAAATATTTGTGCAGTATTAATTTGCATATTGGCTTACTTACTTTAACACAACAATTATATTTTTAGTTAAGTAATTATTTTTAATGATGTGTTTTTATTTTTATGACCAACAGAGTTTTTTAACTGTTGTTTAAATTCATTAGTTATTATTATTAATGTATTATATTTATATTTCTAAGAACAGGTAATGAATTTTGATAGGATCTAATAGTTTTAAGAACATTAAAATATGTTTTGCTGCTGGTATATGCTCACTGGGAGTAAAAGATTTTACTTGTCGTATTTAATGACAATATGCAGCACTATAGCACTTTAAAAGTTGATTGCAATTTAATTTAATTGCTAATTTGGCCTATTAACTTGTGTATTTAAACAGTGTGGCCACACTTGCATTTTAATCTTGAAAAAGCCTGGAATTGTCCGGGCGAAAGCGCTTGGTTTATTTTGGAGTGTTCTTCTGGTTTTCGCATTGGTGAATAAAAGACTTACGCTGGATTTACTTGGTTTGATTTCCTTTACTAAAGGAAGATTTCCTGTCTGGTTTGTTATTGAACAAGCATCAGAAGATTTTTGCAGTAGTTACTATTTCCATCAACGAAAAACTGTTACCTAACACGTTGGTTCTGGTCCAGGTTTGGCGTGTTTTTCCAGTTTCTTCATTTACTTGGAAATGAGACATCCCAAATTACCCTCCTAGAAGGAAACAGAGATGTTAAGTATTTCTGAACTGCTTTGTTTTTTCCTATTAGAATCTTGGCTGCCTATGTACATCGAGGGAGTGGAGGATACCTCTTACCTCTGTTTTGTTGGTTAGGGGAAAAAGGTTGATAAATGGACATACTGGTTCAGTGACAGCTTATTTACCATTTTGGGCATAAAACAGAGGGGTTAGCCGTTAAGGAAACCCTGTCCTTATGGAAGATAAGGAAGGGTGGGACCACCATTAGGGTTTGTAAATCAGAAACTCCTCTAGCAGATGTAAGAGCAATCACTAGAACCGTTTTCCAGGTACAAAATTTTAGGAAGGCTGAAGATGCTGGTTCAAAAGGTGGCAAAGTAAGTTTTTATCGGAACAAAATTCAGATACCAGTCTTAGCTATGCATGTTTTTTCTTTCTTAGCCTTGCCAGGAGGATTCAGATGAAAGATGTCTTTTAGAAACTAAATGTCCTCAATTCTGGAAAGCAAAAGACATGAGCAAAAATAGTAGGACCTTAATGAAGGAAAAGCCCATACCACTTTTGAGCAACTCACATGTATGACAGAATTTTAGTTTACCCCCTTGATATTGGTCCTCATTCTTATAGGTTCATAGCTGCCCTTTCGGGTCATTTAAGCCTAGCCAATTTCTCTTTTGATGCTTGAATTAATCTATTTCATTTGGTATTACATTAGTCTTACCCATACCATGGTCAATAATTATACATTACCCCTAGTGAAAACAACTGGGATCACAACATAGATAATTTGAGGGAACCCATGCATGGGATAAAGCATTTAGGACCTGCCTCTGTCTATTAGTAGTGCATGGGGCAGTCATGGGATAAATTCTGTTTCCCATCCATATATCCAAGTTGTTCTTGAATACAGACAAGGATGAGCTTTGGTTTACGTTGTTGGGAAGTCTGTTCCAGAACAGCAGTATCCTACTCGAGATGTACCTGTCCTTCCAAACCATTCTGTTGATGATGCTTAAGACATTTAAATCCCGACGTCATCTGACTTGCTCGACTGCAATAAATCCGTCAATATTGTGTCAGAGGATGCTTTGTATGACAGAGAAAGGTCACCTCTTAATAGTCTGTAGGATACAAAGTACAGTGATAGGGCTTTGGGTCAGTCCATGAAAGACAGATTGTTTAGGTTTTGTATCCTTTTATAAGATATCAATGTAGGAGTTCCAATTGTTGCATGTGTCTGGACATAGCCAAAGGGGCCATTGTACTCAATGACTGGCCTCATAAGGGCTGAGTAAAGGCAGACAATGACATCCCCAGATCTAGACAAAAATTCCAATGTTTTATAAGCTATGCAATATAGAAAGACTTTGTTATGACAATGGACGCATGTTGGTTGAAAGTTTGGTCACTGTCCATGTAAGTTAGCAAATCCCAAACAACTGGCTGAACTCTTTGGGGTGTATTGTCAACGTGGTAGTTCAGCAGGGTAAATGGCTTTTCCAAAGGGTATGATAATGCATTTTTTGTCATTTCGTTTCAGTCCACGATTCTGGTACCAGTTATTTATTTGGAATAGACCTTCCTAAAGGATGGCAACGTCATTTAGGGATTCAATGACTGTTCCTATCCTACAGTTATCTGCAAACTTACTCAGGCAGGGCCCTTTTACTACAGAGATGCAAATGGCAAACATGAGAGGTCCCAGCAGAGAAACCTTGGGGACTCTGCTGGTGACTGGTCTCTTTGTGGAGGTAACTTCTCCTATACTGACTTCTTGCACTTCATCTGTGAGACATCTTCCTGTGACACCATATTGAAAATGTTTTCCAGCTGGACATGCAAGATTTTCTAGTGGCACTTTTTCTCACCTCCTGGAGTACCTGAAGCATGCCTGTGAAAATTGGTGTCTGAAGGGAATTAGGATTCTATCACTCAAAATTAGGCTGATGGCCTTGCAGGGTGCATGGCTGTAAATCCACTTTGTGGGTAACTTGGAGTAAATGCCCCAGAGAGAGAGAGATGGAGTAGAAAGGGGAACCAATGCTGCCTGGGTCAAAAGGGAGAAACTATCAAGATTTTGGGCATGCTCCTCTGGATCTTCAGGAGAACCTTAGCGACTGGTGAAGGGGGAAGCGTAAAGAAACTTCCCCCAGTTGAAACACTTGGAATCTGTCTTCCAAACCTGGTGACAAGAGTTTCTGGAACAGAACAGTTTGAGTTATCTGTTCTGGTCGGAGGCAAAAAGATCTGAGGGGTACTCCACTTGTGAATTATGTCCAGAAATATCTCTCTGCGTAACCATATACTCATGAGGGTCTTCTTTGGATCTGCTGAGACAGTCTATGCTTTAACACCACTTGTTAAATTTCTAACTCATTGCTAAAGTAAAACAATGTTCACAGTCATCAGAATTCTGCCTCTCCTTCCACGGAAAAAGCACTGCAGGAGAACATCTTCATGTGCAGTGTGAAGCTTGTAAGACCACTTGTTGGTAATCTTCTGACAGGATATCATGAGAAACAACTAAAACAAAGAGTCTGGTATTGTTTCTCTAGAGAAATAATAAGATCTATAACACCTTCAAAGATCAGGGCCTAGGAAACAATGATGAATACAAGAAGCGCTTTTAAAAGTACCAAAATGGGCGAAGATAAACTCACTTTTATAGCCACAATTTTCCTAATGGCCATGTCATGACAATACAGATGTGCACCCTATTCACACCCATCACTATAAAAGGTTAGGCGGAGCCAGTGAAATTGATCTTCAGATAATTTCCAATCAAATGATGATTTCTTGCAGCCATATCTTTACAATGATCTCCACATGAAAGTCTGTGATGCTAAAATCCTCCTGGTCGAAGTAACTACCAGTAAAAGGAAATCTATGGGAACTGTAAAATGATAATTCAGAGTTTCTCTCAAGTAGCCTACCCTAAAATTACCTCCTAAGGTTAAATAACCTACTTGAGTTGTCAAGTTATGTGGAATCTATCTTCAACAGTGAAGCTGCACATACATGCATGCAAACAGTTCACACTCAGCCTCTGCTAAAGCATACATTCACTGCCATGAAGGCAAATGATGCAAAACTGTCAAAGCAAATATGAAATCGATGTTGCAATAAAGTTACAAAGCAAGGAAGCAAATAGACAGTTACTTACCTCCCCTGTAAACAGAAAAAATGTACAAGATAACATTTTGCACAAAAGATTCAACAGTCAGTATGCCATGTTCCTTCTTCAAGTGCCTTGTGATCCCCTGCCACCCTGGCCCCTTTTTTCTTCCAAAAAGTCTGAATCTCCATTTTTCTCTGACAACACACAGTTTCATGCAAATGGGTTCTGAAAACCAGACTAGCCATGTTAGCTTGTGATACAGATTCACAGCATACTCACTTGACAGACATCATACATTCTGTTAGAGCAAAACTGTGTGACAGACAAGCTGAGCAGCACCAGGGCAAACCCTCATGAATGGAAACTAGATCAGAGGTCTTCCAAGATTTGATCCATCTGGTAGCTCATCAGGTAGACTTATTTGTCTCCTGTCTGAACAGTCAACTGGCAAGATTCTGTTGTAGGACGAGCCCTAATGGTGGCCCCACCATTCCTTACCTTCCATAAGGACAGGGTTTCCTTAACGGCTAACCCCTTTTTTATACTCAAAATAGTAAATGAGTTGTCACTGAACTAAGCTGTCCATGTACCACCCTTTTTCTCCAACCCAAAAACAATAGTATCCTCCACTCCCTTGATGTACATAGCCAAGGGTGGAAGCCCCATCCTTAGTAAAGCAGACTAACAGCTGTACACCCCCCCCCCAACACACATTTTTCTGTAGTGCATTACAGTATACTATGAATTGTCTAGGTATGAAAAATTTCTTGATTCTACAGATTTCCATATGAAGCCTTTTCTTCTGTAAGGGTTTATACAGGACAGTTATTTAAGTTGGACTTATAACAGTGAATATTCAAATGATAATTGCTGCAGTAGCCTTAGCTATATGGAATATATCCTGCCAAGGATATAATGACCACCCAGCTTCCAGAGCTTCAGGGCACCTTCCACATGCCCTGTCAGGTAGTCTAAGCTGAGCTAAGCTGACTAAAAGACAAGTTTGGGCACAAAGCCCTTTAGAGCTTTCAAACCAGCAGGGGGAGGGTAGCTGAGCCCTGAAAGGACAGTGCCTGCTGTATTCCCTCTTCAACTGTTATAACCAGCCCAAGATTATTCCCTGGGACCACGAACTGTCAGTTTCCTCATTTTCTCCTACTGGTCTGGTTGACATGGGTCTACAGAGGTAGTGTAGCAACTGCCCCATGTACACAGACAACTCCTACTTCTAAATCATTCCTGTACCACTTGTGAGATGCACCTACATTATGAATCTGGAATCACTGCTCTCTTGCACAACAGATATCAATGCAGAGTGGGTTGTCAGCCCACCTACCAAAACTCCTACTCATGACACATCAGCGTTCTTTGGGAGCCCTCCCTGTCCTCCTCTGCCACGGAAGGACTGGTTGTCCGGAGCAGGCTGGGATTGTTGCGACTTCGAACCACATCTTCTTCTGACCCTTTTGGTTCCTAGAATAGGGCCTTCGGGTGCAGAAAGCGGATTCCGACAGCAGACAGCGTCTTCCGTCCTTCTGGCTCTGAGTCAGCGTGTAGCGAACAGTTTTGCCAAAGAGGGCAGAACCATCAAAGGGGCGTTAAATGGCGCTTGAAGGGCTCTGAGAAATGCAATGACGGAGCCAGGCCTGACGTCTAGTAACTAGGCCTGCCCCTCTTTACGCTCTAGCGGCGCCTTCCGTAGCATGGGAGAGTAGCCGCCAGAGGTATTGGTGACGGACCTGAGTGGCCATGCGGGTGGAGTGCAGCACTTTGTCCTCCTCCGACATGGACTCTGGGAGGATGCAGCGTATTCTTTAATAAGATCGCTGCATCCTAATCACATGTATAGATAGTTCAGCGCCCTTACAGAGAAGGTCGCTGAACTAAACATCCGCTTCCCCAAAGCGGTCCATCATCCGAGACTCCTTGCTCGGGGATGGACTGAGGGACTCTCCTGAGCAAGTTCCCTCTTGGTGGCCGCCGTCAACATGGCATCTACGGAGGCCCCTTACTCCAATGGGCACGGTCAGCCGGGGACTGGAGAATACGGTCGGGCCTTTTAGGGATTGGCTCCACGGTGTCCGGTTCCTTCCACGCCCTGGTGGTAATGAGGTCCACACCAGGGGTGCGGCAGGAGGACACCCAAGAGGTAGAAGCGGGCCGCTTCAAATGCCTCTCCAAGAACACGGACTCGTCCGAGGAAGACTTGGGGCAGACCACCCCCTTATGCGAGCATTTCCATGATGTCTCCAAATGAGACATCCTCGGGGGTGACGTGGGGAGCCTTCCCCTTCCTCCAAATCCGTGTCTTCTGTGAGAGACTCGGGGAGTCAATGTGCCTCCTTTTGCACATTATGTTTGCGGGGAACATCCTCCGGGGGGCTGTCAGAGGACTCCTCGCAAACAGTAACCTGCTCCAGGGAACAGCTTGGGGCACAGGAGCGGGCTGTCCCAAGGGCCGGATGGTGGAAGCTTGATCCAGTGCAGAGGGCCGGGATGGAGCGCAAGTGCCGGGGTCCGGAGACCCTCAACAGGGCCCTCTCCACTACATCAAAAGCCGAGGGAGCGACCTCGACCAAAGGATCGACAATGGCTCCCTTGATTGGATCCCGTGGAGCCGGCGCCGTGGCGCTTCGGATCCGAAGCGACAGTGCGCTCCGACACAGAGCGGCGCCGAAGGAGCACTGATCCCCGGATCCGGCTCGGATCCAGGCTCGAGAGGTCGGATCCGAAGCACTCGAGGGCAGGGTCGGATCCGTACCAAGTACTATCGGCGCCGACCCACCCGGCTCGAAGCTGCTCGGCTCCAACTGCTCGAACCCGGTAGCGGGTCGGAGAAGGAGCAACTGGCGAAAAGGGGTCGAAGCTCCCCAGAGGGGAGGAGGCAAGAGCACTCCCATCTGCATCTGGGCCTGGATGAACCTTCTCATCATCCGGTCCAGATCAGCGTCTGACAAGCTATAAGTTGATCTTGACGAGGCTACCCGAGGTAGGCCTTGAGTGCCTCCTCGATAGCCTCGACGGAGATCAGTCTCCTCCTCCTCAGGTCCCGTGAAAACACACTGGAGACCGGAGCCGAGGAGGGGAGAGCCAGCAGACAAGGAGGCCGGAGGAGAAGCCGCTTGGCTGGCGGGGCCGAAACAGAGGTCTCGGCCCGCCGCTTATGGTGCTTCTCCCTCCGGTCCTTCTTTCTAGCTTCCCTCTCCTCCGAACCACTACAGGGAGGTTGAGTCCCAGGAGGAGAAGGGAGCCAGAGGAGACAACCGTAGAAATGGTTACCCCCGAAGGAGCGGAGGCCGGCGAGTCGGTGGCAAAAGACCCGCCAAGACAAGCTTGGACCTCCGCTCCTTCAATGCCCTGGGGTTGAACCCTGCACAAATGGAACATCCAGAAGTGAGGTGTTCAACCCCAAGGCATCTAACACACCGAATGTGGCCATCAGCCGGGGAAAGCTTATGGCCACACTCGGAGCACTTGGAGAACACAGCTTTGGGCTGTTCAGACATCCCAAAAGCAAAAAAGGTTACTTAAACTAGGGTTAAAGTAAAGTAACAAAACCACTCAACAGGCCCAAACACACACTACGCTACCAGCGAGGGGAGGGATAAGTAAAATTACATTTAAAAACACTAAAAGTATAACTAAATAATAGGGAAACCTACACTTCCACACAACTTTCACACAAAACTTCAAAAATTAGCACTTTAAGAGTAATAAAACTACACTTAGCTGGAGAGCTTAGAAAACACAATCTGGTCACCATGCGCGGCAAACGAGATCTGAGGTCATGAGGGTAGAGCAGGGCATTATGGGTGAGGGGAGGAGCTGAGAGCTTGGATCCATAGCTGGTAAACCATGCCGGTTCGGATCCGATATCGGATCCATAACCCACAGGTTGCAGACAAATGAATCTCCTACTTCAGATTTATACATTACCCCTAGTGAAAACAACTGGGATCACAACATAGATAATTTGAGGGAACCCATGCATGGGATAAAGCATTTAGGAGCTGCCTCTGTCTATTAGTAGTGCATGGGGCAGTCATGGGATAAATTCTGTTTCCCATCCATATATCCAAGTTGTTCTTGAATACAGACAAGGATGAGCTTTGGTTTACGTTGTTGGGAAGTCTGTTCCAGAACAGCAGTACCCCACTCGAGATGTACCTGTCCTTCCAAACCATTCTGTTGATGATGCTTAAGACATTTAAATCCCGACGTCATCTGACTTGCTCGACTGCAATAAATCCGTCAATATTGTGTCAGAGGATGCTTTGTATGACAGAGAAAGGTCACCTCTTAATAGTCTGTAGGATACAAAGTACAGTGATAGGGCTTTGGGTCAGTCCATGAAAGACAGATTGTTTAGGTTTTGTATCCTTTTATAAGATATCAGTGTAGGAGTTCCAATTGTTGCATGTGTCTGGACATAGCCAAAGGGGCCATTGTACTCAATGTCTGGCCTCATAAGGGCTGAGTAAAGGCAGACAATGACATCCCTAGACCTAGACAAAAATTCCAATGTTTTATAAGCTATGCAATATAGAAAGACTTTGTTATGACAATGGACGCATGTTGGTTGAAAGTTCGGTCACTGTCCATGTAAGTTAGCAAATCCCAAACAACTGGCTCAACTCTTTGGGGTGTATTGTCAACATGGTAGTTCAGCAGGGTAAATGGCTTTTCCAAAGGGTATGATCATGCATTTTTTGTCATTTCGTTTCAGTCCACGATTCTGGTACCAGTTATTTATTTGGAATAGACCTTCCTAAAGGATGGCAACGTCATTTAGGGATTCAATGACTGTTCCTAGCCTACAGTTATCTGCAAACTTACTCAGGTAGGGCCCTTTTACTACAGAGATGCAAATGGCAAACATGAGAGGTCCCAGCAGAGAAACCTTGGGGACTCTGCTGGTGACTGGTCTCTTTGTGGAGGTAACTTCTCCTATACTGACTTCTTGCACTTCATCTGTGAGACATCTTCCTGTGACACCATATTGAAAATGTTTTCCAGCTGGACATGCAAGATTTTCTAGTGGCACTTTTTCTCACCTCCTGGAGTACCTGAAGCATGCCTGTGAAAATTGGTGTCTGAAGGGAATTAGGATTCTATCACTCAAAATTAGGCTGATGGCCTTGCAGGGTGCATGGCTGTAAATCCACTTTGTGGGCAACTTGGAGTAAATGCCCCAGAGAGAGAGAGATGGAGTAGAAAGGGGAACCAATGCTGCCTGGGTCAAAAGGGAGAAACTATCAAGATTTTGGGCATGCTCCTCTGGATCTTCAGGAGAACCTTAGCGACTGGTGAAGGGGGAAGCGTAAAGAAACTTCCACCAGTTGAAACACTTGGAATCTGTCTTCCAAACCTGGTGACAAGAGTTTCTGGAACAGAACAGTTTGAGTTATCTGTTCTGGTCGGAGGCAAAAAGATCTGAGGGGTACTCCACTTGTGAATTATGTCCAGAAATATCTCTCTGTGTAACCATATACTCATGAGGGTCTTCTTTGGATCTGCTGAGACAGTCTTTGCTTTAACACCACTTGTTAAATTTCTAACTCATTGCTAAAGTAAAACAATGTTCACAGTCATCAGAATTCTGCCTCTCCTTCCACGGAAAAAGCACTGCAGGAGAACATCTTCATGTGCAGTGTGAAGCTTGTAAGACCACTTGTTGGTAATCTTCTGACAGGATATCATGAGAAACAACTAAAACAAAGAGTCTGGTATTGTTTCTCTAGAGAAAATAATAAGATCTACTTAACACCTTCAAAGATCAGGGCCTAGGAAACAATGATGAATACAAGAAACGCTTTAAAAGTACCAAAATGGGGCGCAAGATAAACTCACTTTTATAGCCACAATTTTCCTAATGGCCATGTCATGACAATACAGATGTGCACCCTATTCACACCCATCACTATAAAAGGTTAGGCGGAGCCAGTGAAATTGATCTTCAGCTAATTTCCAATCAAATGATGATTTCTTGCAGCCATATCTTTACAATGATCTCCACGTGAAAGTCTGTGATGCTAAAATCCTCCTGGTCGAAGTAACTACCAGTAAAAGGAAATCTATGGGAACTGTAAAATGATAATTCAGAGTTTCTCTCAAGTTGCCTACCCTAAAATTACCTCCTAAGGTTAAATAACCTACTTGAGTTGTCAAGTTATGTGGAATCTATCTTCAACAGTGAAGCTGCACAGACATGCATGCAAACAGTTCACACTCAGCCTCTGCTAAAGCATACATTCACTGCCATGAAGGCAAATGATGCAAAACTGTCAAAGCAAATGTGAAATTGATGTTGCAATAAAGTTACAAAGCAAGGAAGCAAATAGACAGTTACTTACCTCCCCTGTAAACAGAAAAAATGTACAAGATAACATTTTGCACAAAAGATTCAACAGTCAGTATGCCATGTTCCTTCTTCAAGTGCCTTGTGATCCCCTGCCACCCTGGCCCCTTTTTTCTTCCAAAAAGTCTGAATCTCCATTTTTCTCTGACAACACACAGTTTCATGCAAATGGGTTCTGAAAACCAGACTAGCCATGTTAGCTTGTGATATAGATTCACAGCATACTCACTTGACAGACATCATACATTCTGTTAGAGCAAAACTGTGTGACAGACAAGCTGAGCAGCACCAGGGCAAACCCTCATGAATGGAAACTAGATCAGAGGTCTTCCAAGATTTGATCCATCTGGTAGCTCATCAGGTAGACTTATTTGTCTCCTGTCTGAACAGTCAACTGGCAAGATTCTGTTGTAGGATGAGCCCTAATGGTGGCCCCACCATTCCTTACCTTCCATAAGGACAGGGTTTCCTTAACGGCTAACCCCTTTTTTATACTCAAAATAGTAAATGAGTTGTCACTGAACTAAGCTGTCCATGTACCAACCTTTTTCTCCAACCCAAAAACAATAGTATCCTCCACTCCCTTGATGTACATAGCCAAGGGTGGAAGCCCCATCCTTAGTAAAGCAGACTAACAGCTGTACACCCCCCCCAACACACATTTTTCTGTAGTGCATTACAGTATACTATGAATTCTCTAGGTATGAAAAATTTCTTGATTCTACAGATTTCCATATGAAGCCTTTTCTTCTGTAAGGGTTTATACAGGACAGTTATTTAAGTTGGACTTATCATAACAGTGAATATTCAAATGATAATTGCTGCAGTAGCCTTAGCTATATGGAATATATCCTGCCAAGGATATAATGACCACCCAGCTTCCAGAGCTTCAGGGCACCTTCCACATGCCCTGTCAGGTAGTCTAAGCTGAGCTAAGCTGACTAAAAGACAAGTTTGGGCACAAAGCCCTTTAGAGCTTTCAAACCAGCAGGGGGAGGGTAGCTGAGCCCTGAAAGGACAGTGCCCTGCTGTATTCCCTCTTCAACTGTTATAACCAGCCCAAGATTATTCCTAGGACCACGAACTGTCAGTTTCCCTCATTTTCTCCTACTGGTCTGGTTGACATGGGTCTACAGAGGTAGTGTAGCAACTGCCTCATGTACACAGACAACTCCTACTTCTAAATCATTCCTGTACCACTTGTGAGAGATGCACCTACATTATGAATCTGGAATCACTGCTCTCTTGCACAACAGATATCAATGCAGAGTGGGTTGTCAGCCCACCTACCAAAACTCCTACTCATGACACACAGTATACACATAGACCAACATATGCGGAGGTACGCACACAAAAAAAAAAAAAAAAAAAAAATTTCTACCTAAACATCAGAGTCCTCCAAAACACATACATACTAAGCTAACCATTAACACCCAAAATGCACAATACAAATGACACAAACACAAGTGTCTCACCATCCAAGTCCATAAAACAATGCACATCCACTCCAAATATCTTAGTCATAGGACTCTATAGTGAGACACAGACATCCCCCCTCACCAGGATGAACAAGAAGGAAGTCACGGTCAGCTGTCTTTCTGGTGCCAGGATTCGTCACATCACGCAGGCACTCAAGTCTCTTAACAAGCACTGTTGATGATTCAGTCACAGTATATGTTGGTGTGAGCAGCTTGAGACTTACCTACCTGGACTACATGAGGAGAGACATGATTGAGTTCTCTGTGTGTCACAGGCAGGTATGCCCATAGCTTTGAGCAGCATATTACCCTCATCTAGGATGATACCACAATATAAACAGAAAATCATGGACTTCAATAATTAGCTTAGTTTTTGGTGTCATTCTAAGGGGATCCAGTTTCTTTCAGCCTGGGATGACATGATCGACGGACCTTGATGCTTTGCCAGAGATGGTCTTCATGTGTCACCCGTGGGATTTTGGCTACTGGCAAAGGATCTTGCCACTCCCATAGTGCCTTTTTTAGGTAATGTCACAAGGACAAAATTCCCACTGTAAAAATTTCATCAAAAAACAACCTCAAAGTTATGCTGCTAAACGCTGAGTCTCAGCATGAAACTGCACTCACTGGAAGCAGTCTTCACCTCAGAAGATGCTGACATCTGTGCAGTCATGAAGACCTGACAATGGGGAGCACTCCAGCCATAGCGGGTTACACCACCTACCATACTTTCAGACCAGGAATGGAAGGCATGAAAACTAAAGAAGGCGGTGTATCAATACTCTTTAAAGAGAAATGCACCTCCAGATTGGTTAAATAGTAGGATTCCATGGAGACACTTCAGGTGCAACTAACTGGTGGTAGGACACCTATTCAAGTCATTGCCAGCTACAGGACTACCTCCATGAATCAAGACACCCACTCTGCCTACTTGGATCTACTGGAATCCATCAAGATACATCTGAACACCATGGTTGTGGGTGATTTTAATTAAATATCCACTGACTGGTTGAATTACTTGTGCTCAAAATCACTTGTCCAAAGGTTCCTAGAGTTCATTAAATCCAGTCTCCTGGACTGGATTGTGGACACCCCAGCTAGGGGCACCAACACCTTGGATCTGTTGCTTACCAATATGGAGGACTGCTGTAGCACCCCCACTGTGAGGTCTTCCATTGTCAGATCTGCCCACAAATCAGTCTCATTTGAAGTAACATTCACACTGGCCCCCTTAGCACCAGGAGCAACTAAACTAAAAAACTTCTCTAGAGTAGATTATATCCTTCTAAGGGATGGTATAAATAGTTTCACTGTACCTCTTCCCTTAGATGTAACTGGCAACTAAGCAGAGTCCTACACCAATCCTTTTTACAAACACTTGTATTAACTGCATTGATGTGGCTGTACTTGGCAGGACTAAAGCAAGCTCTTCAAGGAAGAGCAAACCTGCCTGATGGACAACTGCCATTAACAGGCTTTACAATAACAGGAAGAAATTGTTGTCCAAAAGTAAGAGGAAGCATGCCCTAAAGTGAAAATACTCCCTCCTCAGCTTAAACAAGCAAATAAGACTTCTTGCGAAGTCCTCCAAAGCAAACTACGAATTCAAATTAGCATCCTCAACTAAGGACAACTATGAGCTGTTCTTTAGTTACATCTGTAGCCTACAAGGTAAGACCCAGATTTGCACCAAACCGGTAGTTAATGATACAACATACACGGAGCCTGTGGACATAACAAACCTGTTTGCCAATGGTTCTGTGAAAATTTCACTATCCTGTCCCCACCACACATACCCCACAACATTCCTTTCACCTGTCCCCCACCTTGTATCTCTAAAGAGCAGATCATAAAGTCCCTCTCTAAGGCTAAAACACAGCACTTATGGGACCCGATAACATCCCAGGCTGCATCCTACATGGGCCCCAACAAGAATTAGCAACCCAATTGGGTAGTCTTTTCAATCAGTCTAAGCACTGGCTTCATCCAAGCTAAATAGAAAATGGCCACCTTTATCCCCCTGCACAAGGGTGGTGCTTCCACTGGCCCTGGGAACTATAGACCTATTAGCCTGATTAGCCTTATATGCAAAGCCATGAAGTGAATCATCATGGACCTTATCAACAAAGATATAGGTAAACTCCAAACACCTGACCCTACTCAAGTTTGGATCTGCCAAAGGGAGAACATGCCTGTTAAACCTGGTGGACTTCAAGACCGCCACCAGACGAGGGGAAAACTGTGCATACAGCCTACATGGACTTGGCCAAGGCCTTTGACACTATTCCCCACTCAGGCATTATTGACAAATTCACTCAGCTAGGTATCAACCCTTATATCATTAGGTGGGTTGCTAAATGGCTGACTGACAGAACTTATGCAGTGAACATAGGGGAATCCACCTCCAATAGTAGACCTGTAACCAGTGCTGTTCCACAGGTATCACAGCCCTAAGACTAAAACTGTTCAGAATCTACTATTCCTAAGCACAAGCAAAAACTAAAGGTCTGTGGCTGCCGAAGTTTGCGGACAACTGCAAACTGGGAGCAGTCATAGAATCCCCAAACAATGTCAACATCCCACAAGAGCATCTTACGTAAAGAAATAATTGGTGTCAAAGTCACAGCCTTAAACTCAATGCAAAAAAAATTATCCCTTTCAGTAAGAGCGATGTTCCTGCTAAATACCACATCAACAGAAACACCCTAAGCACGCACTCAGTGGTGAGAGACCTGGGCACACAAGTTTACAGTAACCTTACCTTTGATCACCATTTCTCCACAGTGGTAAGAAGGGCATTCCATATTGCTCATCTCGTACGTAAGGGCATTGCCTCCAGAAAAAAAAAGTTATAACCTCCCCTGTATGCTTCCCTCATAAGGCCAGTAATGGAGTACAATGCCCCTTTAGGCATGCATCTTTCTAGGCACCTGCAGCAATTGGAGAGACCACAAAAGTTCCTCAAGGAGAATTCAAGGTATTCAGCATCTGTCCTATGTGGATCGGCTGAAGTCACTGCCACTTTACTCCATTTCATACAGAATACTCAGAGGCGATCTCTGACTCTGCTTTATTGGAAATGCTGCAAATAAGTCCATTGGCTCAAGGGCTACTTGATCTAAAGACCTTAATCTGGTATGTGACATTAGTAGAAACTGCTGGAGGGGCAGGTTTGTCTCCCAGAAGTTACTGCACCTGTGGAACACACTTCCAATTCATGTCAAGCAGAGTACCTCTTTGGCCCTCTTCAATTGCAACCTGGACTACTAGATGGGTAACCATAAATTCAACCCTGGGGTTCCACTGGTGTCTCTCTTGAACAGGGGCAATAGGTGCTGATCGTGGAAACAAGGGCAGATCTTGGCCAGGCTTGTAAGGGCCCTAGGGCCATTAGCTTAGTAACTTCCTATGATCCTAACAAAAAATCTAGAGCCATTAGCCTAGTAACTTCCTATGATCTTAACAACAAAAATAAATGTCCCCACTTCGGCATAAAAAAACACTCCAAAAAACAAGGGGATGGAGGAAGGAGGCAAATACTGTGGCAGTGATCACTCAAACATCTACTGTTATGGTAACCTCAATTTATGCAACTTTACTATGTTCCTCATACTGATCATTGCTTCAGTAGCCTTAGCTATACTGGTAACATTTGGAGGTGAAAAGAGAGGAACCCGGAAGCCCCGGGAATGGTCCTAGCAAAGCTTGATATGGACCTAGAGAAGGAATCAAGCTTATATTGCTTTGTAAAAGTATGTACAGAAGACCAAGTAGCAGCTTCTAGAATCCAGCTGTTTCCAAAAACTCACAGATAAAGCCAAGTGGGCCCTGACCCTGTCTGGAATAGTTTTAATATGGGGAGCAAAACAAAAGATAATAACCTTTAGAAACAGTCTGTTTTGACACAGGTTGTCCCTTCTTCTAACCTTCACAAAAAGAACTGGTCTGAAGGTCTAAAAGATTTAGTCATGTCAAAACAGTAACAGAACTGTCTGTGGGTATCCAAGGTATCCAACATCCTTTCTCCCTCATTTTTAGGTTCAGCAAAGAAAATGGGGAGATTGACATTTTAACTAAGTAAATCTGAATACCACTTTAAGCATAAAAGGATTAATTCTCAAAGAAACGTTGCCCCCATACACAGATACTCTCATTGCCGAGGTCAGGGCAATCAGTAAAACTGGTTTTCCATGTTAAGAACCTCAAGTCAGCCAGGACAGCGGTAAACAGGTGCCTAAAAGGAATTAAGACCCTATCACCCAGCTAGTCAACTGAAGATGACTGAGGCTGGGGTGTATCCAACACCCCTGTTCTTGTGTGAGTAGATCCAGTCTGTGAGGAAGCATGTGGTAATTGCCCTGACCATTTCCAAAAGAAGGGAGAATCAAGGTTGTCGGGACTAGAAGGGAGTCACCACAATGATCCTAGAGGATTCCTTCTGAATCTTCAGAAGTACCCTGGATATTGGTGGAAAGAGTGGAAAATCATACAAGAACATTCCTGTCCAAGGAAAAGAAAAGGCATCTGTCTTCTAGGCCTTCTTGCATGGTGCCCTTGAACAGAATCTTGCCAGTTGACTGTTCAGACAGGAAGCAAAGAAGTCAATCTGATTAACTCCCCACAAATAGATCAAATCTTGAAAGACCCGGAACTAGTTTCTATTCCTGAGGGTCAGCCCTGGTCTTGCTCAACTTGTCTGTTACACAATTTTGATCTGACGGAATGTAGGATGTCTGTAAAGTGAGTGTGTGCTGTTAATCTATATTACAACCTAACATGGCTAGTCTGCAAAGGGGGGACAACGATGACCCAATTCCTCTTTGCCTGATGTACCACATGACTGTGGTACTGTCTGTAACTACCTGAACAGGTCCTGGGGGACAAATGTGGTTCAGAGAGTTGAGTACCTTGATCATGGCAAACATCTCCTTGATATTTACATGCTTGCATCTTTCCTTGGTGCTCCACACCCCCTGCACTTTTAACCTTCCTGAAACTCCTCCAAAGCAAACTCCAAGTGTCTGTAGTGAGTGACTGCTTTGAAGCAGGGAGGGAGAAAGAGAGACCTGTATTTAAGGACATCTATTGTCTCCACCAAAAGATGTAACCCCAGCACTGGGATTTGAAAAGGTAAAGGGTTTCGATGCTGGGACCACAGAGATTTCAGATACCACTGCATCTTTCTCATGTGGTTCATAGGCTGGTACTAGGCTATCGTCCCTAGGGCCCATACAAGCCTAGTCATAACAATTCCCTGGCTATTTCTTCCCACAATATTTACTTCCCTGGACCCCTGTCTAGCAGGGTGACTAATGTGATCCACAGGGTGAATTTCCTATCTCCCATCGAATTGTCATGGTCCCTTTTGAAGAGGGCCAAAGAGGCACTCTGCTTGACATGTATGGGTAGTCTAATCCAGAGTCCGGGGAGTCTCTGGGTCAGGAACCTATCCCTCCAGCATGTTTTGTTCATTGTGATGACACGGTTTAGATCCTTGGAGCATGTGACTCTGAGGGATTGGGATTTCTTGAAGTGCAGCATGTCCAACAGTTCTGGATTTGACATGGCCTTGTATGTTACGCAGAGATCGCCTCTGAGTAGACGATATGCGACAGAGTACAGCTGGAGTTTTTTTTAAGGCTGTCAGCATAGGGCATCTGCTTTAGGCCTGCGATTCGTTTAGTGAGGTATTTCTGCGGCTTTTCCAGTTGTTGCAGAGGTCTTGAGAGGTACATACCAAACGGGGTGTTATATTCTATAATGAGTCTAATGAGGGAGGAGTACAGTGGGAAAATTACCTTCTTTTTTCTGGATGAAAAGCCCTTAGTGATGAGGTGTGCCACACAGAAGGATTTCCTGTTGTGGTGATGTGGTTATCGAAGGTGAGACCACTGTCCACCTCTGTCCCCAAGTCTCTTATCACACTTTCGGTGTTTAGTGTACTGCCACCCATGTGGAAATTCACGGGTACATGGTTTTTCCCAAAGGGGATAACTGTACATTTCGTGGCATTGAGCTTGAGCCCATGGCGCTAGCACTAAGCATCTGTTTCTGTAAGACCCTTTTGTAGAATATCCACATCATTTGGGGATTCAATAATGGCCCCCAGTTTGCAGTCATCTGTGAACTTTGTTAGCCAGAGTCCCTTAGTGTTGGCCTGTACTTCGGTGAAGTAGGTGCCAAACAAGAGCGGTCCCAGGACTGAATCCTGAGGTACTCCACTTGTCTGGAGCTGGATTTGGATTCTGTTACTTTTACAGTGTGGGTTCCGTCAGTAAGCCAGTTGGCAACCCATCGAGTGACGTAAGGATTAATGCCCAGCTTAGTAAGTTTATCTAGGATTCCAGAGTGGGGGATGGTGTCGAAGGCCTTGGCGAGGTCCAGATAGGCTGAGTGGAATCTTGTAAGTGGTGTCATGAGAATCATAGTTGCCATGAGACCCAAAATCCTGAGGTATTCCCTCGCAGTGACTGCAGTCTGAGTGGAAAACCTTAGAAATAGATCTATTTTTAGACAAACATCTAGTAGAAGAAAAGCTTTCAACTGATGTGTCTAGCTGACATCCCAGAAACACCACCCTGTGTGAAGGAGTCAAGAATGAATTTTGAATATTCCCTTGGAATCTTCTTAGCTTGTTTAAGAGATCTCTCACCCAAGTGAGAGATTCCTGACACTTTGAAAAAGACTCTGCAAAGATAAGCAAGTCATCTAAAGATGAAAAATGTGGACATCCTTTAGCCTGCAATGAGCTATATCTGGAGCTAGATACTTTGTGAACACACACTCTTGGTACAGTGGATAGTCCAAAGGGTAAAGAGAACTGATAATGCTATCCAGACATACAAAACCTTAAGACATGTCTCAAGTCTAGATGGACGCAAATGTAATCAGCATCTTTTAAGTCTATTGCTGCCTGGAAACTTGGAAAAAGGAAGATGTAACAGGTTCTGAAATTACATCATTTTGAATTTTGGCAGTTACACAAACAGGTTTAAGAAAAAAAGATCCAGAACTGCTTCCAAGCATTTTCTTTCTTTGACAGTAGGAACATCCCTGAATGAAAACTCTTCTCCACCTGGGAAGGAGGAACCAGTTCCATCACTGCTTGGGACAGCAAGTGATGATGAACTAGTGGTAACAAAAAAAAAAAAAAAAAAAAAAAGCCTGATCTGGAGGAAGAGGAAATGACCCATGGAAAGGAGGAATTTTCTCCCACTGCCATCTGTAACCTTGATGGAGTTTCAGAACTCATTTGTATGAAACTATCTGCTGCCAAACAGAAAAATGGAGATTCAGACTTTCTGGAAGAAAAAAAGGGGCGCCAGGGTGGGAGGGGATAACAAGATCTCTTAAATAGTTATTCAAACTTGCAGGGCTATCCTTGGTTTTTGAATGTTCAAGACTTCTTTTCGGAACCCTCTTGCCATTTCTTCTTAAATGCCTGTTTACCAGTATTTTGAGACTGCTTATTCAGCTTTTTGCTAAAACTGGATGAGGAGATAGAAAACCTCTTGGAAAATGTCTGGAACATCTTAAGAGATTGCCTAGATCAACTTGCCCCTTTCATCACACTTTTTGATCAAATCTGTGGCAGAAGGGCCAAACACTAAATCTCTTTTCAAGAGTGAATTTAAAATCTCATTTTTAACATCATTTGGGTAGTTCTGAGAATGCAGTCATACAAACCTCCTCAAAATAGTACCATTGCTAGTAGTAGTATCAGAGTCAAACACTAAGCAATGTGAAGTGACATGTGCAACTGAGAAATTATGGTATTTAAAGCAGATTTTTTTTGCCACAAGGACAAACTGCAGACAACACATTCCTCATATTTTCACAAATACTCAAAGTACAGTTGTGTACCTACCATAAATGTAGATGTTCGAGTGTATTCACTGTTGCAGTCATTACACTTGGGTTACCTTGCTGGCAGGTGACCCGCAGTCGGCCCGAGTTCCAAAGTCTTGGTTGCCATCACCTCTTCCCTGACGTCAGTGGGCCAGGGGGTATAAAAGTTGCAACCAACGCCATTTTCTTCTCTTGCCCCAGATGTCAGGTGCCCCCAGATAGGAAGGCTGAAAAGATATAAATATGCCAAACAACCATGCATATATTACTATAAACATTTCCTTCATCTACAAGCAAATACACCACATAGGTTGTATAGAGTTGAGAAGTACAGAATAGTCCCAGCAAAGAGGGGGATGGTGGGTGGGTAACCTGGACTGCAACAGTGAATACACTCGAACATTTACATTTATGGTAGGTACACAACTGTACTATGTTCATCGTGTTTCACTGTTGCAGTCATTACACTTGGGTAGAATCCCAAAGCTGAGGTTGGGTGGCTGGGTCTAGATTGGATTTGGCGAGGCTAACAAGCCCTGCAGAACTGCGGTGGCAAAGCCTGCTCTGGATTTGGAGTAGAGAGGTAGGTGGTAGTGCTTGGTGAAAGTGTGCACTGAGCTCCAGGTTGCAGCTTCTAATATGTCTTTGGTTGGTACCCCTCTGAGGAAATCTGCTGAAGTTGCTGTTGCTCTGGTAGAATGAGGCCTAATGCCCTTAGGCACAGATTTGCCATGTTGTGCATAACAGAAGCGGATGCACTGTCCTATCCATTTGGAGATTGCCTGCTTTGTAATAGGCTTTCCTTGTGATCCTGCAGCATAGGCTACAAACAGTTGCTCAGTTTTTCTGAAAGCTTTTGCTTTGTCCAAGTAAAATCGTAGCTGCCTGTGTATATCCAAAGCATGCAGAAGTCTTTCCCCTTTATTCTGAGGATTTGGGTAGAAAGTAGGCAAATGAATTGTTTGGTTTAAGGCCAAACTGGAGACCACTTTTCGCATGAATGTTGGGTTTGTTCTAAGAGAAACCCTGTCTTGATGAAAAATGAGGAAAGGTTCTGCAGCCATCAATGCCTGTAATTCTGAGACTCTTCTTGCTGAAGTTATTGCTAGGAGCAGAGCAGTTTTCCATGACAGGAATTTAAGATCAGCTGTGCTGGCTGGTTCAAATGGAGGCAGTGTTAGTTTTTCTAAAACAAAATTGAGGTCCCAAGTAGGTACTGGTGCTCTTCTAGGGGGTCTTATATTCTTTGCCCCTCTGAGGTACTGTCATAGCAGAGGATGTGAAAAAATAGGAGGATCCGCATTGTAATGAGCTGAAATGGCCGAGGCATGGATTTTAATAGATGAAAAAGATAGGCCTTTGTCCAACATCTCAGTCAAGTATTGCAAAATCTGAGGTAAATTAGGGACCAGTGGGTCGAGCCCTTGTGCCTGGTTCCAAGCACAGAATCTCTTCCATTTTTCTGCATAAGATTTCCTAGCGCTGGACCTCCTGGCTTCCAGAATTACATCCATAACAGCTTTAGAGAGAGGTGCAGTCTGAGTGGCTACATTATCCGCCATGCTGCCAGGTTTAAGGTTCTGAGTTGACTGTGCAGAATCTGATTGCTTTGCTGTGTCAGAAGATGAGGGATTTGAGGGAGATGCCAAGGTAGGCCTTGGGACAAAGTCTTTAGGATTGGATACCAGTGCTGGCGTGGCCAGTCTGGTGCAATCAGGATCATTTTTGGCCTCTCGTCTGACACTTAGAAGTACCTTGGTGAGAAGAGGCATCGGTGGAAAGGCATAGACTGTCAGGTTTTTCCAGCTGAATGATAGAGCATCCACTTTCCATGCTTGAGAGTGATACGTCCTTGTGCAAAAGTTCTGTATTTGGTAATTGTGAGGGGAGGCAAAAAGATCTATGTCTGGGCATCCCCACTCCCTTGTTACTATGTTGAACACTTGTGGATTTAGATTCCATTTGTGAGGATCCATGAGATTTCTGCTTAGTTCGTCTGCCAGTGTATTTTTTGTTCCTGGCAGGAATTGTGCTTGCAGATGTACCTGGTAGGTCAGTGCTGTGTTCCACAAAGTCATGGCTTGTCTGCATAGGGGGTAGGAATGGGTGCCCCCTTGTTTATGTACCACATAACTGTGGTATTGTCCCATCTTTATTAATAGCTGTCCTATTAGGTCCTTGAAGGCTGTCAGGGCATTTTGCACAGCTAGCATCTCTTTTTGATTGATGTGAAGATGCATTTGTTCCTTGGGCCACGTGCCCTGAATACATTTTCCTGCCATACGCGCTTCCCCAGGCATAATTCGATGCATCCGTTGTTATTGTCTGCCTGGCTGTAGGTAAGGTGAAAGGCTGTCCCTTGTTGTGGTGACAGTCCTGGGACCACCATCAAAACTCCTGTTGTAGGCAGGGGATCAAGGTTATGATTGTCTCTAGGCTGTGACTATGCTGAGTCCAAACACTTTTTAGATACCATTGTAGTTTTCTCATATGCAGCTTTGCATATGGAATTAGTAGGATGCAGGATGCCATGAAACCCAGGGCCTGCAGAATTTTTCTTGCAGGGAGCTGGGTCTTTTTTGCCATCATTTGAAAGTAATGAGAAAGTTGCCTTTGCCTGGCGTGAGATAAGCCATCTGGGCAGATGTATTTAAGCTTGCACCCAGGAATAATATCTCTTGAAAGGGCACTAGTTTTGATTTCTTTTCGTTTACTGTGTACCCTAGGCAAATTAGTAATCTTTTTACAAACGCCAGGTGCTTTAGAAGAATGTCCTTGCTCTCTGCTTGAATAAGGCAGTCGTCCAAGTAGGGATATATTTGAATTCCTTTTTGTCTGCAAAATGCAATTACTGTTGCCAGGCATTTTGTGAAGACCCTGGGCGAAGTAGATAAGCCAAAGGGGAGTGCAGAGATTTGGTAATGCATTGAGCCTGCTACAAATCTGAGGTATCTTCTGCACGATTGTCTGACTGGGATGTGCAGGTATGCCTCCTTGAGATCCAAAGTAACTAGCCAAGCCTCCTTGCCCAGCATGGGCAGAAGTTGTTGTAGTGTTAACATTTTGAATTTTGGAACATCCAGGAAGGTATTTAAGACTGACAGGTCCAGTATTGGTCTCCAGGCTTTGTCTTTTCTGGGTACTAAGAAAAGTCTCGAGTAAAATCCTTTCCCCCTGTTCTTCTTGTGGAACTTTTTGAATAGCTCCCATATCCATAAGAGCAGCAATCTGTTTTTGTGCCTCTGCCCATTGGTTTTGTGGCAGGTTTGGCATACCTTTTAGTTTTGGAAGCATGTGGAAGTGGAACCTCTACCCCTGAGAAACTATATTCAGCACCCATTGGTCTTGGGTGATCATGTGTCAATTGTTTGAGAAAAGTGCTAGCTTTCCCCTAGGGGTGCTGTCAACTGGTAAGAGCTTGGCATTTGCAGAGGGAAGTCACTGTGACCGTTTCCTATAAGGTTGTGATTTGTCTTCTCCTCCTTTGGGGGTAGAAGCACCCCATTGTTTAGGTCTGTAGGAGCCTTGGGGCTGAGGTCTACCTCTTGGGCGTCTGTATCTGCCTCTTTGTGGCCTGTCTGACATTGGAAAGGACCGATTTTTTGAAGGCCAGTTTCTGCTAAATCTAGGTGGTTGAACCTGTAAGAAATCTTTCACCGTTTGCATTGACTTTGCTTTATCCTCCATTTTCTTTAACACCTCTTCTGCCTTAACACCAAATAAATTAACATGCTGTAGTGGAGCATCCAATAATTTTACCTTACCATGGTTCAGGTAAATTTTGTTCTTTCAATCATGCATGTCTTCGAATAACTGAGCCTGTAACTGCGGCTCTACAAGAAGCCTCTAATGAATCAAAACCACATTGCAGAGTATGCTTTCCCACGTGTTCAACTACATGCAATAATTCCTGCATTTCTTTACTGTCAGGACTTTCTGTATTTGTAACCATTTTCTGCTTTAACAATGACATGAGATACTGTTGATATTTAAGCATGTGAAACTGACAGTTTAAAGCTCTTACAGCTAAAGTAGTAGAAGTGTAAACTTTTTTCCCCCATCTGTCCAGAGCTCGGGAATTCCTATCTGAGGGGACAGGATTTTTGGCAGTGGAAGCTTTAACCCCTTTAGGACCCTGAGAAATTGTTTCAGGGTCTGCAGCAGGGTTTTGTAAAGAAATTTACGAGAGTCAGGGACCCTGTAATACCTGTCTGGCTTTACTGGTGCAGGGGGTAAAGAATCTGGAGACAGAATGGATTCGGAAAAAACATCATCTACAATATCAAGTGCAGGGGGGATAGCCAGGGGCCTGTGCTGAGGCAATAAAAGGAATTCTCTGAGCCTTTTCTTGGATTCTGAGTAATCCTGGCTCTCCCATTGGAAATGCTCCCTTATGTTGTGCAGGGTTTCCCCAAAAGAATAATCCTCAGGCGGTGAGGCTGAAGGAATGGACTCTTCAGCATCAGAGTCCTCTCATAAGGAGGAAGAGAATAGCCCTGATCAGAAGAAGAATCAGAAAAAATGGAAACCTGATCAGAGGAATCATAATCAGTGTCTTGCGCAGGCCTTTTGTCATGAGGGGGATGGGAGCCCCTGATTAAAGTAATAAGGTCTTCGGCCATTTTAAGCATCTGTTTCTTTGGTATGGATGACTGTTCTGGAGAATGCTGCCCTTGTTTCCTTGTCTTTGACTTTACCTTTGCTGCTGTAGTAGCCTTAATTTGTAAGCTGTGAAGGACTGAAGACGCCCTCAAAAGCCCGTGCCTGCTCAGCGGCTCCAGACCCATCTGAGGGTATAGTTTCCGTAGGCCCAATACCTTGAGTTTCCACAGGCCTCGGGGCCTCCACGTGGCTGTCTGTTACAGCCTGTGGCTCTGGGGTAGTGGGTGTCAGGGGCTGCGAAAGTGCCTCACTGAGAACTGGTGACTAGCCTGGAAGAGGTTTCGTCATCGGTTTTGGACCTCGGATGCCTATCTCTTTGTCTTTGCATTTTTTATACATTCCGGTCGTTGGTTGATCCGATGGCATTCTATAATTAAATCTTCGCCCAAAATAATGTAAACCAAAATCAAACCGACGTTTAATAGTGCGTTTATTGAATCTAGCACAAAACCGACAACTAGTAATGTCGTGATCTTGGCCTAGGCAAGGAATGCAGTAAGAGTGAAAGCCCTTATGAGGTATTTGCTTCCCACAAGAAATACAATTATTAACTTTTACTGACATCGGTCTGGAGCAAGAAAAAGTTTCCCCAACGGGGTACTTAGCTTTATTGAAGACTTCGGTTCTGAAATTCAATTTTGAAAATCTCAGGAGTCAGCCGACCGGCACTTGAGAACTGCTTTTGCTTCAGGCACCGCGCGGCAAGAAAGACTGAAGAAAATGGCGTCGGTTGCAACTTTTATACCCCTGGCACACTGACGTCAGGGAAGAGGCGACAGCAACCAACGCCGGACCAAGACTTTGGAACTCGGGTCACCTGCCAGCAGGATAACCCAAGTGTAATGACTGCAACAGTGAATCATGATGAACATCACACTAACATTTGAGTCTAACCATTCAAAATTCTGAAAATCAAAGTTTGAGAAGAATACTTTTCCCCCCCATACCTATCAATCATTTCTCATCCTTATAAAGAGCACAACTGTAACTGACTAGGTGCTTAGCAGCAGTGGGATCAACTAAAGGTATAGCTCCTGGGAAAGGTATGGGAATAGTAAATAAAGTTAAAAGACTGAGGAACTTTATACATTCCATCTGCCTTTTTAGGGGCAGCTGGTTATCACAAATTTACAGGCAGGAATACATGTACTCTAAAGCAGACAGAACAAGACGAACGGGTGTAGAATACAGAAAATCTTTAACTCCTCATACTATTTTCTGACGGATTGAAAAAAACCTCACTATTCTCCCACTGAAAACAATGGCACATTTTAACAGTCACACAGAATGAGAAAACCCCACACTGGGAGAATCAAACTGACTCTCCTTTGAATGTGAATCAAAAATCAGAGGAAAAAAAACCTGAATCCGTTCCTGCATCTTCCTATTCAGATTCAGAATCCTGAATCTCTACAGGAGATAATTCTCTTTTACCAGAAACTACTGTACAAAAAGGACCAACAGCATGAATTAAATCCTGAGCCAGACCTAGTAAACTACTCCTATCCAAAGAAACTTGAGGAGTAGATACATGCTTGGCTCTCTTGTTTCTTTTTGATAAGAAAAATGAGGCCAACAATGTTACTAATGGCAGCAGAAGCTTCCCCAGATGGGTACTGCATTTTAAAGCAATAGGGAAACCTTCTCTGTTTCCTCTCCCAGGACAAAGAAGAGAGGCTCTCCCTTGTCCACTGAGGGGACCCCAAGAGACACAAAAATGTAGCCAACCCCTGTACCATAGTGGTTGTAGGTGCTATACCAGAGGGATCCAGGGTAAAACATGAGTGGTCTGAGGTACAATAAATGGCCACAGCAGTCACCCACCTGCGACTAAGGCAAATCGCTAGCCTACTGTGATGGCAAAAATTGTTTGCTTAATTTTTTTCTTTTTGTGGCTGGAAGAAGGACCGACTGTGGGACCGGTGGTCTGTTCTATGATCAAGCTGAAAATGGTGCCTCTTTCCCAGGGAAGAAGAGCAGCAAATGCCAGTAAACACTACCAGTCTAGAAAAGTTACTTTTTTCAAAGGTTCATAGATTAGTACTAGGCGAACTGCCCTTTGTGGGCCATTTTAAGCCTAGCCAATTACCCAGTGTCTGAATGAAACCCTGCACCTTGCGTTTGTAAGGTAAACACCTTAGGCATTATGCAATCCTCCTCACCAAGATTATATCACCCCAGATGGGACTTGAACCCGCAATCCCTGGCTGAGAAGGCCAATGCCGTATCCATTAGGCGACGACAATTAGCAAATCAAAACACTGCCATTAATTAAAAATATTTTCACAGACATTTAAGTATATTAAAAATTCTTATGTTTGAGCAGAAAGGCAACCTTCAAATAACCTCTATAATAAATGTTTTATGTCACTTTTGCCTTCCTTATCTTTATTTCATACTGGATTAATATTAACCAATGCATTTAAACTTGGTCTATGGTCACCATTTAAATGTGTAATCCATCTAGGTTATACTAATTCTTTACATAGTAGAATGTCCTCTTCCCTTGTATTATAGAATATTCTCTACTGTTAAAGTATGTTCAACTCCCACTTCCCTACCACATTTCGGTAAAGCACTCACAAGCACAACTCGTCAAACGCCATATCAATACTCAGAAATTCATCTTTTTAGCTATTGCATAAATAGTTTGATAAACTGTTTCCCATAGAATGCTTGGCAAAGCATTTAAGCCATATACCTTTTGACAGAAAAACAAAATAAAAAGCACTTTGAAACAATATACCAGCCTCATTAAAGTAAAATAAACACAAGGCCAGATTCAATAGAGCCGACATTGTGTACACTAAGGGTACATGATATGTATTCAAGGGATCTACTTCAAATAAATGAAAACAAATTACTGAAAATGAAATAAAGACAACATCGCTGAAACCTGAGTTACCCAAACGACTGTAAAACCTACAGATTTCACATGGTAATTATCCGGTAGGCCACCAGCGAATGACAAAACACACTACACTACATCAAACCCACCCAATTGGGGGGGGGGGCTATGCCCCCCACATCTCCCCCTAACTAAATATGCCAACTCTGGGATCGCACTACAGTGGGTTCCCCTTGTTGGCCACCTGGTCACCTACCTTGTGAAATGCTTCAGCATTCCGGTAGCTTGGGTAAGTCAGGTTTTGGCGATGTTGTCTTGGTGCTGCTGTCTTCAGTAATGTGGGTTTTCATTTATTTGAAGTAGACCCATATTCAAAAACATCCCTACCACATTTCTGTGCTTTCTAGTCACTAAGAAAGATTGCACTAAGTGTATATGTAGTCTACACTTTGTGGTAACCTTTATGAATCCCTGTCGATATTTAAAGCTGCAAGAAAATCAGCAGGAAAAATAAAATTAGGAGGAAGAAGGTGCAAGTTATGCCTGTGTTGCCTGTTCACTTAGAATGGTGTACACTTAGTGTAAGCGTTATTGAATTCCAGGGACAATTTCTCCACATAAAAAATGTTTTCAGTTAGACTACACCACTTTTAAACAGAGAGGAAAAATGAGTGCTCCATTTAAAAGTATGTTAGTGTTGTGACAAGTGTATGAAAACAGAATACTCCTAGCTTTAAAATAACTTTTCTGAAGAGGAAACTGAGAAAGCAACAGATATAAGAAAATGGAAGTCTCCCTCCCAAAGGGGGCATATCTGCACAGAAAAGTAGCAGAACAAGCTGACCATTTTTCCTCAAAAGCCCCTATAGAGTCTACTCTTCAGTGGCAGTGAAGATTTGTAGGACTTTGTGCCCAAACTTGTTTTAGCCAGCTCAGCTTGACCTGCCTAACAGCTCGGGTGCATGGAAGGTGCAATAAAGCATCAGAAATTGGCAGGCTGTTATACCCTTGTTAGAATTTAATCCTTATAGCTAATGCTACTGCTGCAGTGATTAATATTATGAACACTGTAGAAGGGTGAACTTACGAGATTCTACTTCCTGACTTAAAGATGACGTTCACTTTGTTTCATCAGTGAGTGATGCATCTGTCAGACCATAAACAAGCTTCTTGAGTTTCCACAATCACCCCAATCAAACATCTTACCTTATGAGGAGAAAAGACACAAAATTCACAAGACAGTGCCACACCTTGCAAGAACACACACAATGTCCATGGAACAAGCTTTACATTGCTTTTGACAAATTATAGCCAAAGTGAGATGAGGAGGTTCTGATGCACATCGTGGAGAATCTACTGGAAGATTTTTTTTCCTGCAAAATTCTTTAAACCTTCTAACCACAAGATGGGCATTGACTGCTATTCTTTTTGGAGTTCCTTCGATAGTATGCACAGACATGTACACATAAAGAGGAGATGCATTTTTGGCAAACATTATCATACTCTTCAAGGACATTATTCTCTCTCCATATCTGTATCTCATAAGTTTTGCTGATTCAAAAATATGCCCTCAGTCAGGTGTACATCAGAAGTAGCCTTAGCTATATGGATTGTATCCTACTAAGGCTACAACTGCCAATCAGCTTCCAAAGCTTTCAGAGCTTTTACCATGCACCCAAACTACTGACGGAAAGACAGGTTTGGGTACAAAGCCCTTCCGAGCTTTCGTGCCAAGAGACAGAGGGAAACTACAGCCCTGATTAGATAATGCTAGGAATAGCAATACAAAGTTCACACCCTGGTATAAAAACTTAAAAATAAGAGGGAGGGAAGAGCTACTGCAGCAGTGATCACTGAAACATCTGTTATGGTAAGTTCAACTTGCATAACTGACAGGGGATTCAGCTGTGTGCATCTCTTCCGAAATGTTTAGCTGTTTGTCATTCATGCTTGAGACAGTTTACATGTGGTGTTGTCCATTTTACAGCATTCTGGTTTCCCTTCCAAGACTGTAAAGTTGAATGATTTTGTTTGTGCGTGTGTGTGTGTAGGGGGAGAGGGGACAAAAAAAAATCAGGTATCTAACTGAAGTAAGCTAAAGTTTTGGCTTTTTTAATTAAGAAGTGTTGCAAAACCTACAAAGAAGTCCACATAGCCTTTGTTTTACCCTCATTTATTTTATATCCTGAAAAATGTGAAACTCATAAAATGTTGTGCAACTCTGAAATATCTTTTTTCTGGAGTTATCAAATACAATACATCATCTGCAAATCAGGCTATTTTTTTTCTTGAGTACCACCATACCAGTTATATCCTTGAATTTGTGAGGAACTTATTTTCATTGCCAATAGCTCTAAGTATAAGGCAAATAAAGGAAAAAAGAGGGCACCCCTGACTGGTTCCTCTTTTTCAAACCTCCGACTCCAAGTATTTCCTTAATTAACCCCACTGTTTTATCAGGAAATGCAAATGCTATTGCCCTACTCCTAAAATCCCGGTTAACTCTCCTGATTCCTTCTCTTCATCACGCCCTACCAACAATAATGGGGGTTTTATTACACTCTACTTCCCTTTGGATCATCTTCATTCTGTTAGTGTTGTCAAATGTTTGTCTCCGCTCCAAAAAACACAATGATCCATATCTATCAGTTATGGCAACACCTTAACCATTCTCTTAGCTAGTACAGACAAATACTTTAGCATCACAGTTCAAAATTGAAACTGATCTATATGAATTTAATTTATTTGCTTTTGTTTCCTAGGAAATCTGTCTGGGAACTGAAATGCCCATTTTCAGCAAAGGCCTGGGAGAAAAGCTCCAAAATAAGGATAGAAATAGAGTTTTGACAATTCAAAAGAAAAACTGTCAACAAACATTACTGGCAAAGTACTTCAAAGCGATGTCAACAAAAAAGAAGTTATGTACCTACCATAACGTTCCATGTTAGTTGTCTTCATCTCGCCTCCTTCTTGCTGGTTGGGATCGGGGCTGATCCTCGGCTCCGACTCGGCCATCTTCTATAGCTCGAGAGCTGTGTACTGGCTCGAGGCTACCCCTTATACCATGATACCTAGCACTAGCTACCCAGATCTCGTTTGTAATAGCTAACCCCAGACTCAACCAGAGAAACAACCTGCCCAAGAACAGGTTGAGCATACCTATCATACTCTCTAAGTCAGTAGAGGAAACAAACCAGAGAATACTCAGCCAGTGAAACCAAATCTCCTCTAGATTCAATAGGACAGGGGGACGGAGGGTGGGACGCAAGAAGGCGGCGAGATGAAGACAAGTAACATGGAACGTTATGGTAGGTACATAACTTCTTTATGTTAAGTTGTCTATCAAGCCTTCGTTCTTGCTGGTTGGGACAGCGTCCCTAGCACCTACAATCCAGGGCGGCTCATTGTAACAGACTCTTCAGAACAATGGAACCAAAGTCAGCTCTGCTCCTGGAGACCATATCTAGTTTGTAATGAGAAATAAAAGTACGAGGATTTGCCCACATGGCAGCTGCACAAATAGAATCCATAAGCAACCTAGATTGGAAGGCTACAGAGGTGGCCAAAGCCCTAGTAGAATGACATTTCGGTTTGATACGCAAGTCTTTGTTTCTCAATTGATAAATGAAGGTAATAATGTGAGACAACCGACTGGATACGGTCACTTTGGAAACTGGAAACCTTGTTTGCTTAGAGCATAGGAAAGGAATAGTTGGTCCGACTTCCTTGTATCCTTGGTCCTATGCAAGTAAAAACGCAATTGTCTATGAACATCCAATTGGTGTAATTTGTATTCTGCCTTGTTGGTGTGGTTAGGGAAAAACACAGGAAGGACTATAGATTGGTTCAAATTATTTTCTGAGCAGACTTTTGGAAGGAAAGATGGATTAGTCCTCAGAGCAACCCTATCATTATGAAAAACCAAGTATGGAGGGCGAACACATAGTGCCTGAAGTTCAGAGACGCGTTTGGCTGATGTAATAGCCACCAGAAAGAGAGTGTTTTCCAAGATAGGAATTTAACTGAGCAGGACACTGCAGGTTCAAAGGGGGGCATAATTAAAGAGGTTAGTACCAAATTAAGGTCCCAAGGAGGAGGGGGATCTCTCACTGGAGGTCTAAGGAGAGAAGTCCCTCTTAGAAAGGCTTTACAGAGCTTATGAGACAATGTTTGAATTAGACAACCCAACATGAAAGTTGGGAATGGCCGCCAATTGAACCCTGATTGTAGCAGATGCGGACCCAGAATAAAAGAGTTGTGCTAGGAACTCCAAAATTTTGTGAGCTGGGGCTGAAAAGGAATCTATGTTCCAAGCCTCTGCCCAACAAGAAAAACATTTCCATTTACTAGAATAAGTTTTCTAGTCGTGGACTTGAGAGAACACAATCTCACGCATGGCTGGGGAAATGCTGGGAAGCCTGGCTAGGGTTGGATCTGGAGCAACCAAGCTGTGAGCTGGAGTGTTTGAAGGGAATGATGCAACCCACCTGATTGATGAATCAGCAGGTCTGGAATGGGATCCAGAGTCCAGGGCTGCTCCAGAAGGTAATGATGCAGGAATGGAAACTATATCTGTCAAGGCCAATAGGGGGCAATGAGGATCATTTTGCAACCCGATATAGCTTTCCGTATGAGCTTCGGTATCAGGGGAAATGGAGGGAAGGCATAAAGGAGTCCCTGAGGCCAATCGTGGACTAGAGCATCTCTGGGAGAGTGACCTGGAAGCAGAAGAATGGAGAAGTAGTTGCTGCATTTGCTGTTGAAGGGGGTGGCAAAAAGATCACAGCAAGGCTGTCCCCATTTGCGGAAGATCAGATCCGCAACTACCTGATTCAGAGACCACTCGTGAGGCATGAGAATAGCTCTGCTGAGCCTGTCCACTATGACATTGGACCTCCCAGGGATGTGTGTTGCAATCAGAAATCATTGGGAGGAAATCACCCACTGCCAGAGTCTGAGTGCTTCTCGACATAGAGGATAGGACCTGGTTCCGCCCTGCTTGTTGATGTACCACACCACTAACATGTTGTCCATTTGAATTGCAATGGTCCCAGAAGGGAGAGAGTCCTGAAGAGCTTGCAACGCTAGGAGCATGGCTCTCATTTCTCAGACGTTTATATGCAGATGGTACTCGTGAGGCTGCTAAGTGCCTTGGACTGTCCTGCCCTGATAATGCCCCCTCCCACCCCCATCAGGGAGGCGTCTGTGGTCACTGTGGCCACCGGAGGGGGCTGAATAAAGGGTCTGCCCTGAGACACTAGTGGGGAGACCATCCACCAGGAAAGGTGCCTTTTGCATGCTTCTGTAATCATGATCATGTCAGACATGGGCATCTGTTGGAAAGACCACTGTGTGAACAGAAGCCACTGAAGGATTCTCATGTGAAAGCGGGCCAGAGGGATTAGAAGAATTGCCGCTGCCATGGAACCCAGAGTTTGAAGGACGAACCTGACTTGGATCCTTTTGCTCTGTATTAGAATTTGAACTTGCTGGCGAATTGTAGACAACCTGTCTGGCGGCAGCCTTGCGGACATGTTCCTTGTGTCTAAGTCAGCTCCTATATAGGTAATAGATTGACAGGGCAACAAGGCAGATTTTTCGAAGTTTATTGTGATGCCTAGCTGAGAGCAGATTGTGATTGTGTAGTCCCTGGCTTGGAGAAGTTGATGCCTGGTGGTAGCAGTGAGGAGCCAGTTGTCTAGATACGGAAACACCTGGAATCCTCGACGTCTCAGGTGAGCCGTGACCACTGCCATACACACTTGGTGAACACCCTGGGGGCTGTGGTGAGACCAAAGGGCAGAGCTCTGAACTGGTAATGACTGGCTCCCAGCAGGAAGCGAAGGAATCTCCTGGAACGCCTGTCCATTTTGATGTGATAGTACGCATCCTGAAGATCTGTGGAGCACATCCAATTGTCCTGACCCAAAAAGGGTAGAATGGACTGTAGAGTGACCATCCGAAACTTTGTTCTTTGAAAAGACTTGTTCAGTCTGCTGAGATCCAGATTTGGTCTTCAGTCCCCTGTCTTTTTTGGTACCAAAAAGAACCTTGAGTAAGTTCCGGATCAATGTTGGTCTGCCGGGACTTCCTGGATGACTCCTTTTTAGCAGTTTTGAAACTTCTATGACTGCTTGGTCCCTCAGATTGGGTGAAAGATCTGGAAGGGATTTGCTTGAAGGTAAAGGGGGCTGAGAGAAAGGAATTCTGTAACCTCCGGATACAACTGACCGTACCCATTTGTCTTGCGTTAAATTTTTCCAGGTTTTTGGGTACAGAAAAAGTCTTCCCGACTGCCTCCAGAGGCGGGCAGTCGGGCAACCCTTCAGGGATGTTGAAAGGGCTTCTCAGAGAAAGATTCCTTGTTGCCCTGGTTCTGCGGACCCCCTCTGCCATGAGGGCGGCGTCTGTTGTTGTTATCCTCTCTGCCCCTGGAGGAAAAATCGCTACGTGTGTCAGGTGAGGCTCCCTGGGATTTTCGGAACCACGTTTTAGCACTCTTCTGACTCTTGGGGTATGGTCTGGAAGAAGTGGAAAAACGGACTCCCACAGCAGAGAGAGTCTTGCCATCTTGCTCACACCTAGTCAAAGTGTCTTTCACCTGTGGTCGAAAAAGAAAGGAACCAAAGGGGGTGTTGGTGAATGACACTCTAAAGGGTTCCGCAAAATTACACAGCCGCATCCAAGCATGTCTCCTCAGGGCCACACACGTACCTGCAGCTCTAACCGCACCATCGACTGCATAGGAAATGAGCCTCATGGAGGAGTTGACTACAGAATTAAGGGTCGCCAGCTGGGAAGCCACTTTAGCTTGAGCCCCCTCAGCTGATGGATCCTGAAGGGTATCTCCGAGCTCTTTAAGGAGATCCCTCTGAAGCCAAGTAAAATGGCATAAGTAATTCAGTGACCTCATAGAAAAGGTTGCTGAAGCAAACATTCGCTTCCCATATCTGTCCATGGTCCTAGACTCCTTGTTAGGAGGATGGACAGATGACGAAGTTTCCGCTAACTCCTTTTTGTGGCTGCTGCTACCACCATGGCATCAACAGGAACACCTTTCGAAAGGAAGTGCTTATCCTGGGATGCTGTAATGAATTTACCAGGTCACCTCGGAGTTGGTTCCACTGTATCCGGAGCTGACCAAGCCTTCCGAGCCACCACTGACATAAATGGATCGAAAGGTGGAGAAACCCAGGAGGTGGAAGGTCGGGAACCGAATGCATCCAGGAATACAGACATCATCAGTAGGGGCTAGGGGATTCCAGTTCCCCCTCTGCTTAAGCATTCTGAGGATGTCCGAAAAGGAAACATCTTCAGAGGGGGATCTCGGGGACCCTTCCGAGTCATCTAAGTCTGTATCAGAAGTGACAGACTCAGGGGAGTCAATGTGCTTCCTCTTGCACTTCTTACGAGGGGGCTCCTCTGAATGGTCAGGGGAGGCCTCGGAAGAAGAGGAAACACCCAATGGGGTGCCCTGGAGCGCCGGTTCCCCACGCTTGGGGTCTGGAGGAGGAGCAGAGGTGGTCACAGGCACTACAGGGGACGGAGCCGATGGGGTCGATAGTGGAGCTGACTCAGTGGCCAGCACACCCCCTCATGATTCATAGGGTAATGTGGTACTTGCCTCTTGTTGATTCATAGATTAGTATTAGGCTAACTGCACTTGCAAGCCATTTTAAGCCTAGCTCAAGGTGTCCCTGCCATGATGCAGAGAAGGCTCCGGTTCAGAGGAAATCGGAATCCTTCTCTGCACAGAGGGAGACGGCTCAGATGCCGATGTAGGAGCTGAGCTCAACTGCGCCAAAGCTCCGAGAGGGAGAATGGGGTTGGACAAGGGTCCAATGCCACTCGCCCCCTCGGAGCAGACGAGGGAGCCCAGATTCCTCGATGGACGGCACCATCGAAGGAATCAGAGCCGACGACAGAACCAAAGGAGAAAGTGTTATCGGAGCCGACGGTTCCACTACTCGAACCACAACGAACTCCGCCTCCGAGCTCAATGGAGTCGGAGGAGGAACATCGATAGAAGTGGACGGAGCAGACGCCTGTTGAGGAGGGCTGGGCAACATCTTGGCAAGTGCCTGCGACTTAAGCAACCTACTGACCACTCTCTCCACGTCGTGATCCGAGAGCCTAGAGGATCGAGAGGAGTGAGATGATCTGTGACTGCGCTCGCTCTGAAGCAGGGGAGACCGAGGAGCTGAATGAACTGATTCCAGAGAGGGTGACCTCGGCCTCTTGTGGCTCCGAAGTTTGTGATGGAACGGACGGGGAAACAGTCTTATCGGTTCTGGCCGGAACCGAAGTAGCAGGTGTAGTCTGAACAAAAGACGGCTCCACACTTGGAGCCGACGATTTTGGGGATTTCACAGGCTGAGTCTTGGTCAGTGAATCCTGGGGCTTTAAAAGACCCCTAAGAATAAGCTTATTCTTACGCTCCTGCAGAACTCTTGGACTAAATGCATGGCAGATAGAACAAGAGTCCTGCAGGTGCACAGCACCTAAGCAATAGACGCAAGAAGTGTGCCCATCTGTCAGAGACATTTTCTGACAGCATGAGTCACACTTCTTGAACCCAGACACCTTGGATTCTTTAAACATCCTGAAACCAAAAGGACAACAATAGCTAATAACCAATATACAGTCTACAGAAAAAACACAGACAGTACAGTATAATACAGACTAAAGTTTTTTTTTTTTTTTTAGGAAGCCTCTAACTCAAACGGCTGGCCTAACAAGAAGGTATAAGGAAAGCCTCTAACCTAAACGGCTAACCTGACAAGAAAAGGATAAGGAGGGGGAGGGGTAGAACTCTCTAATTAAAACGAGTTCTAAGAGTGGGAGGCAGGACTACAAAAAATACACTCAACTACCACAAGTAGTATAAAACTAAAAGTTAAGAATACCCTACTAAGAAAAAAGATTATTTCATAGAAAAAAGTTCTATAATAAAGTCAATACAAGTCTGAGCCAGAAAAACAACACCTTGCAGCTGAAGCGGCAATCGAGATAGTACAGTTTTGTACCTACCATAAATGTAGATGTCCGAACTGGATAGCATCTGCAGTCATAACAACTGGGTTGTCCTGTCGTCAGGCAGCCCTTCAGTCGGCCGGATTCCAAAGTCCGGGTCCGGCTGATGTCGCACTTCACCCGACGTCATCTCTGTTGGCCTCGGTGGTATAAAGGCATCAGCCGCCATTTTCCTCAGTGTTTCTTGCCCCAGATGCCCTCTTGGAAGGCTAAAATTTGGATAAATGTCAATGTTTCCAAACAGATAGAAGGTAAACACAAACCATAAGCATGTATGTACATATACACAAACAAATACACCATAAGAGACTCCCCCCACCAGCTAGCTATTAGGAGGGTAAACACCCTAGGAGTACCACAGAGGGGAAGGAGGTGACTGCAGATGCTATCCAGTTCGGACATCTACATTTATGGTAGGTACAAAACTGTACTATGTCCTTCATGGATGCATCTGCAGTCATAACAACTGGGTAGAATACCATAGCCAACTAGGGGAGGAGGAAGAATAGATTATGGTGTGGTTAGGATCCCTTGCAGTACAGCAGTGGCAAACCCTGCTCGGGATCTGGAATACAGAGGTAAATTATAATGCTTGGCAAATGTATGCACGGAGGTCCAAGTAGCAATAATGTCTTTGGTTGCCACCGTGAAGAAGGCTGTGGTAGTGGCTGTTGCCCTTGTAGAATGAGGCCTTATGTTCTGTGGAATTGGCTTTCCATGGTAGGAGTAACAGAATCGTATGCAATTTCCTATCCATTTGGAGATTGTCTGTTTGGAAATAGCTTTTCCTTCCCTTCCTGTTGCATAGGCTACAAAAAGCTGGTCAGTTTTTCTGCTACTTTTTATTCTGTCCAGGTAGTAGCGTAGCTGTCTATGTACATCCAAGGTATGCAGCATTCTTTCCCCTCTATTTTGTGGGTTGGGAAAGAAGGTAGGTAGGTGGATTGCCTGGTTTAAAGACACTCTGGATACCACCTTAGGCATAAATGTAGGATTAGTCCTCATGGACACTCTATCTTGGTGGAAGATTAGGAAGGGTTGTACTGCCATTAGGGCCTGAAGTTCAGAAACCCTCCTTGCTGAGGTTATTGCCAGTAGGAAAGCAGTTTTCCACGATAGATGCTGTAGGTCTGCTGTTGCTGCTGGTTCAAAAGGTGCGAGTGTCAACTTTTCTAGCACAGTTCAAATCCCAAGCTGGCAATGGTGGTTTCCTTGGAGGTTTTACATTCTTGATTCCTCTGAGGAACTGCCTGAGTAAAGGATGTGAAAAGACAGGTGGATCAAAGCTGTATTCTGCTGAAATAGCTGATGCATGTATCTTGATGGAGGAATAGGACAGGCCTGTATGTAGAAGCTCTGCCAAATACTCCAGAATGTTAGCCATATCTATATTTGACACATCTTTTCCTCTTTCAGTACTCCAAATGACAAACCTTTTCCATTTTCCTGCATAGTTCCTTCTTGTTGAAGGTCTGCGGGCTTCAAGGATAATGTCTTTCACCCTTTGGGAAAGTTCTGGATTAGTTGCTGCTATGTGATGTTCCATGCAGTCAGTTGCAACGTTTTTAGGTTTGGATGCATGATGCTGTAGTTGTTCTGAGTTAACATCAAAGGCATCAGGGGTATTGACCACATGTTGTTCCATGACATGCTCCTCAGCAATGGGTACCAGTGTTGTCTTGGCCAGTTTGGAACTATCAGGGTTATCCTTGGACGTTCCTCCTTGATTTTTAGTACCTGTGTTATCAAGGGAAGAGGTGGGAATGCATATGCTGTTAGACCTTTTCAGCTGAAGGAGGCTTCCATGCAGGTGGAATGTCCTTGTGCAGAATTTTTTGCTTTGGTGATTGAGAGGGAAGGAAAATAGATCTATCTGAGGCATTCATCCCCATTTCTTTGAGATGGCCTTGAAGATCCGGGTGTAGCATCCATTCTGGTTCTGCTTAATATGTCTGCTAGAGTATTCTCCTTTCGGTACAAATATTGCCTGTAACTGGATGTTGTAGCTGAGTGCCAGGTTCCAAAGCTCCAAAGTCATTCTGCATAGGGGGTATGAATGAGTGCCTCCCTGTTTGTTGATGTACCACATGACTGTGGTGTTGTCTGTCCTTATCATCAAATGGCCTTCTTTGAGAAATGGTCTGAAATTTTGGATTGCCAGTTTTACTGCCAGCATTTCTTTTAGGTTGATGTGCAGGTGAAGTTGATCCCATTTGTCCAGCATGTGAGCCCCCCATCCTAGGTCTGAGGCGTCTGTTGTGATGGTCTGGCTTGCTTGATAGGTGTGAAAGGGTAGTCCTGGGTTTGACTGGCATGCTTGAGCCCACCATAGGAATTCCTGTTTTAGGCATGGAATTAGTGGAATTTCTGCTTCTAGGCTGTGGCTGTGTTGGGACCATAAATTCTTTAGGTACCACTGTAGTTTTCTCATATGTAGTCTGGCATGTGGAACTAAGATTATGCATGATGCCATGAAGCCCAAGGCCTGCAGTACTTTTCTTGCTGTTAACTTGTTCTGTTTTGTTAGAGCCAAGAAGTAAAGAGGGAGTTCTTTTTGTTTTTCTGCAGTTAGGAATGCCATTTCTTTTACTGTGTCCAATTCAAGAATGTCCTTGTTTGGGATGGTATCAGCCTTGACTTTTGTAAATTGACTGTGTATCCCAGTGCTTGTAGCAAGTAAATGACCCTTTGTAAATCTGTTGTCAGCTTGCTTTTCCCTTGTAGCAGGCAGTCGTTGTCCTTGTAGCAGGTAGTCAGCCCAGGTATGGGTAAATTTGGATTCATTACTGATGCCAGGCATTTTGTGAATACCAGTAGATAAGCCAAAGGGCAATGCTGAGAATTGATAATGCTCTGATCCTGCAAGAAATCTGAGGTATCTTCTGCAGATTGGTCGAATGGGGGGGGGCAGGTATGCCCCCTTCAGAACTAGAGGTACCAGCCCACACCCCTTTCCCAGCATAAGAAGTTGCTGTAGGGTCAGCATTTTGAATTTTGGGACAATGATGTATGTATTTAAGGTGGACAGGTCGAGAATAGGTCTCAACTTTTTCCTTTCTTGGAACTAGGAATAGTCTGAGTAGAATCCTTTTCCTTGTTCTGTTATTGGCACTCTTTCCACAGCTCTCATCTTTGCTAATTGCATTATCTGCTGTAGAGCTTCTGTTTTTTGATTTGGAGGTAGGTTTGGCATTCCTCTTTTGACTGGTAAGGTGTGGAAGTGGAACCGGTAACCTTGGTCTATGGTTTGCAAAATCCACTTGTCTTTTGTGATATAGTGCCAGTTCTTCGAAAATAAGGTTAATTTGCCGCCTAATGGAGCTGCTATTTGTTCCCTGGTAGGCGGATTTAGAGTTGAGTCACTGTGATTGTGTTGTTGTAGTGGCAGTGGCTGTGTCTGTGCCTCTGTTATTACCTTGCCACTGTCGTCCTCTGTAGGCACCTCCTCTGGATTGATTTCTGCCTCTGGACGCCTATTTCTGCCCCTTTGGGATCTTGTGGAGTCAGGAAAGGACCAATTTCCAGTTCCTGCTAAACCTTGGGGGCTGAACCTGCAAAAAATCTTTAACCGTTTGAACAGATTTTGCCTTTTCTTCCATTTTCTTCATTACCTGCTGGGCAGGTGTACCAAACAAACTGGTCTTATCCATAGGAGCATCTAATAACTTAGCTTTAACATGATCCGGTAAGACTTGTTCCTTCAGCCATGCATGTCTTCTTATCACTGTGCCAGTCATGGCTGATCTAAGTGAAGCCTCCAGTGCATCATAGCCACATTTTAAGGAATGGTTACTAACCTGTTGTATGTTATTTACCATTTCTAATACATATTTCTTATCTATAGAGTCATCAGAGGATAGCTTTTTAGTTAACTGATCAAGCATAAACTCTTGGTATTGTATCATGTGAAACTGACAGTTTAAAGCTCTAGCTGAGAGAGTAGCTGAGGTGTAAACTTTTTTTGCCCCATCTGTCTAAAGACCTGGCTTCCCTTTCAGAGGGAGTAGGGTTTTTTGCTGTGGTCGAGGCTACTGCCCTAGGCCCCTGGGATATAGTTTCGGGGTCTGCAAGTGGGGCCTTGTATAGGTGATGATGAGTGTCTGGTACCCTGTAAAATCTATCTGGTTTGGCAGGGGCTGGAGGTAAAGAATCTGGTGCAGAGCAGACATCATCCCACAACAGAGAGGACAGGACGTATAGCTAAGGGCCTGTGTTGTGGAAGGTGCAGAAAAGTCCTAAGCCTTTTTCTGGAGTCTGAGAAATCCTGTTGCTGCCATTGGAATTGCTCTCGCATGGCATGTAAGGTTTCCCCAAAGGAGAATTCTTCTGGTGGGGAAGCAGCTGGAATGGATTCTTCAGCATCTGAGTCTTCATAATTGGTTAAGAAAAAACACACAGTTTGGGTCCATGGCCATATTAGAGGCAGTTAAATAGGGGGTTGACCAGGATGTCAACAACCATAGCCGGACATAGTACAATGGTAAAGTGTGGCAAACGAATATGTCCACTTTTTTAAGTAGGATAGAAAAAAATGAAGAGGGTGTAGTCATATACATACTTCTTCTATGTTCTGGGTGCACACACACACACATTTTGTAAGCATATTATATTTTTTGTCAAAAGTGGCTTGCAGTATAACTAATTTGCAGACATACAAAATGGCATACTATATATGCAAAATGGACGGAGTACTAAAATATGAAGTATTTGTATATTTTTTGTGCTGTATATGTTGAGTAATTTGCCAATTGTTAATGAAATGACTAGGAGGCTTAGAAACAATTAAATTTTTTATTGCCATAAGGCATTGTATATACATTGTTTAATATGGTTTTAAAATGCAGGATTTTTAAAATGTATGATTTTTAACATAACATATTTTTATGGATAATTATATAATTACTTAATGTTTAATTTTAGATATGCATTTAATACTAATATGAACAAAAGATGAGTTATGATACAGAAGATACAACAATAATTAACATTATCAGTTTGTATCAGTACAAAAAAATGACCCTTTTGCTTTAAATGCAATGTAAATTTATAACTAATTGATTAACAATTAAGTAATTAAGTAGGGCAAAAACAATATAAAAGAATCTGCCTAGAAATGAATTAAATATCTTGATAAAGCCTGGGAGGGCCCGGGTGAAAGCGCTTGACGAGATATTGGATTTATTGTATGTTTTTAACGCTTTTACTGGTGAAGCTGAAAATAAAAGTTTTGTTTCTGCACTTTGGTTTGGCACCTGGATATCTTACTTCTTGAATTTTACCAGTTGGTGCTGTTCCTGTAAAGGAGTTTGGTGTTTGGTTATCTTCATAATTGGAGAAAGGAGCCTCTGGCTGGTCTGTAATGTCAATCATCAGACACCACAGGCTCAGGGGGCTCTGTCCTAGGTCTCTTCTCTGGGGGCTGAGAGGCCCTGTCTGGGTGAGATTGAGATCCCCTAATTAAGGATATTAAATCTTCTGCCAGAGTAAGCATTTGTGAACTAGAAGTGGGCCTGGATGAAGGGGTTTAACAGGCACTGCTTTAGTAGATTTGGCTGCTTTAGCCTGGCAAAGGGCCTTAATGGACATGGCTGCAGGAGGCCTAGCAGCACCTAGAGACATCCAAGGAATGGTGTCTGATAAGTCACTAGCAACCACTGTTGTAGATAAAATTTCTGAGGGTGAAGTAGCAGGAACCTCAGTGGTAGTCATTGATTCAGCTGTACTTTGATCAGTTTAACAGGCTGCTCTGGGCCTAAACAAAAACAGTAAGAGTGTGGAAATCTATGAGGGTATTTGTTTCCCACAAGTTAAACAATTATTCACTTTTCTGACTCATCGGAGGTAAGAAAGAGTCTCAACGGGGTGCCTACTTTAGCTAGAAGCGCAGTAGTAGTAGTAGTAGTAATCTCTGGATCGAATCGACCGGCACTTGTGAACAGCTTCTGCGCGCCACGCCGCAAGAAAGACTGAGGAAAATGGCGCCGGCTGATGCCTTTGCCAACAGAGATGACACTTTGAACGGCCGACTGAAGGGCTGCCTGACGACAGGACAACCCAGTTGTTATGACTGCAGATGCATCCATGAAGGACATCTGGGTAGCTAGCGCTAGGCATCATGGGATAGGGGGTAGCCTCGAACCAGTAAACAGCTCTCGAGCTATAGAAGATGGCCGAGTCGGAGCAGAGGATCGGCTCCGATCCCAACCAGCAAGAATCAGAAAATAGAGCCTGATCTCTACCACGATGTATCCAGATAACCAAATAGTATGCAGCCAATAAACCAGTAAATAAGTCAGTAAACGTAGCAGCTGTACAATAAAATAAACTTTTAATTAAAAGTGGGTAAAGATAGCGCTTGGCGTGGAAACAACCACGCTTCCTCAGATAACAATTACTCCCACAAACAGAGTTTAAATAGTATAACAGTTGGTACCAAGCTTAGTCTAATTAGTCATTACAATTAACAATTAAAGGGGAAGTTTATAATGACATTCAAGTTGCTCTTGCTCTGGCAGGATCTGGTAAATATATACATTCTTTGTAGGTACATCATCTACAAAGCTTATAACCACTGTGTGCCTACATAATCATATTCATCTACGAATTAAAATGTAGAAGTATGTTCATATAAAAAATAGGCATAAATATATATAATTAGAAAAGTTTTTCGGCCACCAGTTGAGAAAATATATATTAAAATAGCGCCATATAATTTGTCTCATAACACACACAACGTTAGGCGCTTACTTAGCGTACCAAGTTTCTCAGTTGAGCAGCAGAGTCTTTAGAACAACAATGTTAAAATAATATATAGTAATTGATGTTAACAAAATTTTCGGTCCGAAAATGTATAAAATGTAAGTAACTTAGTCATCATCAGTTTCAATGACTATCATTAAAAAGAAAAAGACTACTATGTTTACTGGACGTTAATTTAAACAATAAGGCTATCTAATAGGTACAATAAATACTATGAACTCTGGAAGATGTATATATGAAATACAGTCACAGCTAGTAAATTCTACAAGAGATGTTTGAATATGAATTATATAGAACGAAGGCGAGATAGACAACTTAACATCATTATTTACAATGAATACCACATTAAGAAAATACGTGTTTTCAAGATATTGTGAGTAGAATCAAAGACTACAGTAATACATTTGTATACTATTGACAGTGGACAGAGTTAGGATTGCATACTTCAAACTGTAGGTGTGCTACAGTTGCATATTTTATTAGTTATCAGGTGATATTTTAAGGCGGATTTGAACTGTTGCAGGTTACTTAAAAGTCTGATGTGGTTTGAAAGATTATCTTATGCCTTGGAGATTGAGACAGAGAACAGCGAGTCACTGTAATATTTACTAGATTTAGTAGCAAAAGTTAGTTTAAGTTCAGAGGGTCTTGGGGTTCTATATTTAGTACAGGCCACTGGATGAGACTTGACAGCAAGGGTGAATCAAGTGAATGGTGAAATATTTTGTATGCTGTGAATAGCTGGGAGAGGGTGATGTGTTGAGGAAGTTCAAGTCAGTTGAGGATATTGAGCACCCCTGCAGTGATGGGAGCTGTTTGGGGGATGCAGGCAAATTTGCTAATGTTGTTTTTCATAGGTATATACTAGGCTAACAACCACCAGGGCCTTTATAAGCATAGCATGCAACCCAGCCCAAGTGCATCCCCTGGTAACAGAAGCGTCTTAATTGGGGGGGGGGGGGTTAGCGAATGTTTACTGTTGGCCTATGTCTATAAGAGACATGGGGGGGGGGCAACCCAGAGATAAATCTATGATTACCTATCCAATGGCCAATGTTACATTTGAATAGGGTTAGGGATGGACATGGATGAAAAGCCTATTCCAGAGCATGGGGATCCTTTGAGCCACATATCCATCTTGTCAGCATGTTCTATTTATGTCACAAGCAACCTGGATCTAGTGTTTCTAGTGCTGCTTGTTTTGCTGATGTGCAAAAGCCTCATCAATGCTGGATCTAAGTATGCTTTTTAAATGCCAAGCACAGATCGCCTTCTCAACAACATGAAGGACACAGTAGAGAGACGGAACTCTAAGGCAATATCTACAGAACAGTGCATCAATACCCTGTATTCGCTTGGTGAGAAATCTCAAAGGACGTTTCAACCATTGCATATGCCTAGTCAGGTACATGTTAAAGTGAGCATTATATTCAATGAGGGGTCTGATAAGGGACGAGTAGAGTAGTACTATGACTTCCTTGGACCAAGATGTCATGCCCTTAATTATAAGTTGGGAGAAATAGAAGGTCTTTCTTACTACTTTGGCTATGTGTTGGCCAGATTAGACATACTTTTTCAAATCAGGTTGGATGGTTGGATCTGCTGAGTAAAATGATAGAGGTTAACATTATGGTGGGGGTAGAGTTAGGTTTGTTAGAGGTCCAATCTATATTAAGGTTACAGAGCAAGATGTTTTCTTGGTTGAAAGTGATAAGTAGCCAAGTATGTTTTCAGTAGTACTGGCATTTTTTTGGTGAGTGAGGATGTAGGAGGCTACAATGACTATAGATTTCTGATTGTTTAGGTAGAGTTTGACTATTCTGATGTCTTCACTGCTGTACTGTGGAGTAGTTGGGAGGTAGATATGGATTTACAAGGTGGCCTGGAAGATGATGGCCATGTCCTCAGCCAGTTTACCTAGTCCATTTTTCCTAATGATGGTGTAACCAGGAGGAATGATTTTTTTCATCTTTAATTTCAGGTCTTAACCAGGTTTCATGTTATATGAGGTTGGATTTAAAGGATCTTTAACTTCTTTGAATAATACAGCCAAAACAGCTTTTTCCCCAAGATGCTGCTACTGTCCATTCTTTTAAAATAGTTAAAAAATTGATAAAAATTTGGAAGGTTTTGTTTAACTCCTAACTTTCACATTTCTACAGAATACAAGCTGAGCCTGGAGAATTCCCTGCTGACTGATTACACATTATTTTTATCTCATTCTCTCCCATCTTAACTATTAATTCTTGAGCCTCATCTTCCTCTGACCTTGGCATATTTAAGTCTTACTCAAATGGTTCCATTTATATCTTTTCTTGGCTCCCAAATTTCTCTGTTCTATACAGATTTTCATAAAATTTCCAAACGCTCCACTGAACTGTCTAATTTCCGACCCATAGCTATAATGTCACCAAAATTATGGAAAAATGCATCCATAGTCAACTACTACATTATCTGATTCAGAACAATCTACTGACCAGCTCTCAGCATGGATTAAGGCCACATCATAGTAACACCACAGCCCTCCGTGCCTCCTCTGTCATAAACAATAACCGTAATAATAAATTATCCTCTGCCCACTTTTTGGAACTCTCCAAAGCTTTCGATGTGGTTGATCACCAATTACTAATTCACACACTAAAGACTATGGGCTTAGATACTCGAGCTCTGCAGTGGTTCCAATCCTATTTGAGCAGTAAACAGGCCATCCTACGGCAAAACAAACTTTCTAACCTCCTACCCAACACCTTGGGAGTTCCCCAGGGTTCTATACTAGGACCTCTCCTGTTTTCCATATTTATCAATGACCTCTACACTGTCATCCAAGATGTAATATGCAGATGACTCCATTTTGATATGCTCTGCTACCTCCCAGTCTGATCTGCAAACAGTATCCCAGAACACTTTTAATACAGTTGAAAAGTGGCACATAAAGTACTTAACCGTCCAGAAAGCACACCTGCACTTAAAAATATTATCAATCCCTACAGCAACCTCAGACCACTTCGCTCCTCTAACAGATTTCCTAGCACAAACTGTCAAAACTCAATAATTCAGCCGGTGTTTGCCAACTATGTTGGTAAAACATGGAACTCACTTGCCTGCTGATATTACTCTAGAACACATCCTAAGTCAATTCATGGAAAGTCTCAAACAATATTTTAAATCACACTGGCTATGTCCTTGTTCCAAGCCAGATTAGTCCTCTTTCTAAGTAACTTAACTGTGTGGCATTTTTTAGGCCTTTTAACCTTGCGTAAATTAAATCCGTATGTGATTGTATTACATGTACAGCTGAAAAGAACCCGTAAACTTTGTTATCAAGATTTATGTTATATTATTGTTTTTACCTTGGAGCTCTTCTCCCCGGGCCACTGCTGGAAATGGACATGTATCCAGTCGGGAGTATCCCGGTCAACAAATGTAAAATAAAAATAAATAAAATACATGTATTTAACATTTATTTAGTGTGAAGGTCTGACTTGGAACAAAGCCAATTTTCAGCACAGGCCTGGGGAGAAATGCTCCAGATGCATGCCTTTGTAATACTAGTCTTTACTAGCACATGATCTGAACTGTATTTCAGGACTGTCAATTAAATACCCATGCTCTTGTGGGACACTTTCTGTCCAATGTAGCCCAGTTACTCTACCTTGGAGAGTAATATGCAAATTCTGCCTGGGTTACTGCTAGTAATTTTGTATCTTTCATTTCAAATACTCTCACAGACTTAAGAAATCTACTCACTTTTGTTGCATTTTCCCTTATTGGTCCCCCAACACTTTTAGTACTACACATCAGGTTCCAGTCCAACCCATGAATAATATTCTCTGCTTGAAACTAATTACATCTCTAATCAAAAATGCTTTGGTAGTACTGAGATATGGAAAAAATAGCCGATAAATATAATAAGTACAAAACAAATTTATTGAGCCACAGAGCAACAAATCAAGCGCTTTTGTCAACTCAGTTAGGAAACTTTATCAAGATACAGCATGCACAAAAAGCAACACCTTTATATCATAGAATTAATTGGTCAAAGAAATGTAAACCAATCACATTCATTACTGCTTAGGGTTTGAAATGCATATAGTACATTATTTAAAGGTGTATTGAACCAGTCACATTTAAAATATAATGCTTGCATTAAGCTCATACTGTTACATTATGTTAAATAAACATTAAGAATCTTGCATTTATACCAGATAACAATACATATTTAAAACATTAAAAATATATATATGAATATTCATTATAGTACATTTAATCCAAGGTTAAAATGCATAAAGTTAATGTATATAATACATGTATATAATACATGATATATATGTTTGTGTACAAATGAGGGTCAGAATGCACATAAAATAAATATACGGTATGGAATATGAAATGCGTACTATGTGAAACATAACCTTGTTCACAAAACATGCTATGAAATTGATATACAAAATTACATTTTAAAATCACATATAAAAACATATGTATAGTATAGTAACCATACATACAAAAGCTTTAAAAGAAAGCAATTAAGACATTTTACATTTGCCTATGGTATAAATAAGAATGATGAATAAATAGTATGCACTAATAAAAAATATATAAATAGTAAATAAAATACTTATTCTCACATTGTAAGGTTCGCTAAATATAAACAGGCTATCTATCCAGGGCTTTCAGCTTCAAAAAGCAAGTGATAAAATCATTCAGGCCTGGCCACTGAGTGGCATTCGTTCTCAATTGCCATAGGGTTTCATTCATTTCCAAATATAGTGGCCATGGTCCTCCTCTTGGATGAGGTTCCATTCGTTCTATCACAGTAAATTTAAAACCATGACCAGGCCATTCGTTACAGTGTCTTGCCAAGGCATTGGTGTCTTTCCTTAGTTTAATGTCTCTCAAATGTTCATAAATGCGATTTTTCAGTTTCCTTTCCGTTTTTCCAATATAAAAACAGGAACAATCACAACAGAAAGCACAGTAAACAACCTTTTCTGTATGGCAAAACACTTTTTCTTTAAAACTGCTCTAATGCCATTAATATTGAATAAGTACTTTTCTACATAATATATCTTGATTTACTAGACAAGATGCTTTCTTGTCGTCCTACTGCCAAGGTCTTTATTACTACTTAAACTAAACTAAACTAAAGTGGTGCATTATATCTCATCTACTTCTCCATGCATCTACTAATTCATGCACATTTACTCTGCGCCACTCTGTTGCTAGTATACGTCAACCCATAGCCGGCCTTAGGCATAGGCCAACTAGGTGGCCACCTAGGGCGCTGCTGTAGCAGGGGCGCTTTTCCAGTATTTATTTGGTGTAGGTAGACCAGGATGGAGGCACCACATGGTGTGGTAGGGGGCACCGTGGAACCTTTTTGCCTAGGGCACCAGTTGACCTAAGGCCGTTCCTGCTTCAACCTCAGCTTAAATTTGCTGCTATGGACTCTGGATGTTACTTCTCGTACAAAACTTCAGCTTCTTAACACTTCTCTCCTATAATACAGGCCCCTGCTGAAAGTCTGTACTTGTTGTTAAACCTTCAACTAGTTAGCTGGCTATGTTGTTTTATTTCCTAATGAATATACTAAATATAGTTGTTTGTGCTAGCATACGCTGGTTGTACTTGCTACATTTCATTCCCTTATCAACACAAATCCCCTTTTTTACAATTTGCTGCAAATGGTCAGTGCATCACATCAACTGACATCACTTTGCTCGATTCTGAGGCACTTTCCTACCTACTTCAACAGTCATGCCTAACTGCTGCAGGTCTTCTCTCATGTAATACATCCATTTTTTTAGCTGGATGTCCTTGGCTCTTCTTGCCCTCTTGCCATCTCTCCCAGATCTTCTTTAATAAAGCAGTATTCTGCCTGCCTGCACATGTGACTGAACCACTATAATACATTCTCCTTGACCTTCTCTGCAACTGGTGCTACTCTAGGTTCTGTTCCTATGTCCTTATTTCATCTGTCACACAATATACATCCTGCTGCCAATCTCATCACCACCACCTCAAGCTTCCTCCGTTGCTCTGCTTTCACTGCCCCAGTTTTTGTGCTATACAGAAGCAATGGCTACACCACTGCTTTGTACATCTTACTTATGAGGCATTCTATATCCATGACACTTGGTGCTAGCTGGCTTGCATTCCCCTCCGATTCTAGCTTTGACCTCCTGAAGACTTTCTTTCTCCTCAGCAACATCTCTCCGATACCGGAAATTGTTAACCTGGAAATATTTCACCCTCCCAGTCGACTGCACACTACATTCTAGGTCTGTGTGTTTATATTTTTTCCATGTATTTTAATAACCCATACTGTTATTTCCCATTTATACATTTAAAGGGGAAATGCACTACTTATATTTCTATGTGGGATGACTTACATTACTTATCCTACAGTTAATTATTTTATCTTGATATTGCTATACTTATAATATGTTTTAAATATTAAGTGCAGGAGCATATATTTTGCTTTGCCTTGGTGCTTACGATGGACAGCCAATGTGTGTGAACAGTTTTAGAACCTTGTTTGTAGCTTAGGTTATTTGTATTAATTATAATGTTGCATTGCATTATGGGGTTAATTCTTTTCATAACCACTTTTGGACACAGATATGTGTTAAGACGGAGTTAGGCCCAGAGTAGAATTACTACTATTACATTGAGTTTGAGATCATTTGTTGGCCCATCTGCGTGGCCTTATGCCACACAGTTTTATTTACACAAGTTTTTGCCTAGCACAGGTATTATAAGATTCCCTCTCATAATGCAACTCAACTGAACCAAGTTTTGGTTTAGTTTAGCATTTCTTAAGCCATTTTAAAATTTCATTTTGAAACTTGAGAGGTATTTAAGTTCTTCATAAGAGGTAACTTTTTGAATTTATTTTATAATTCTGATGCTCATATTGATATTAGCATGCAATTTATCCTGGCAGCAGTGTATCTTAAAGTTTGGTTTGGACTTTACAAGTAAAGTTAACTGTATAATGTACTTAAAAGTGTAATACATCCTGTAACCCTTTTAAAAATAAAATACTCTCAGCAAAAAAAAAATAATTATTTGTAGCATTAGCTGTTCAACTAATATTCTATATAAAAACTCAATGGGCTAATGTGAAAAAGATTTCCTAGACAATATTTTAATCCTGTATAAACAAAAGTTATATACTTACCAGAATGCTAGATCCATGTTATCTTCTTCCATCTATCTCACTCTGTGGGTTAATCAGATCCGATCATATCTAAAGTCAGCATATTAGCATCTTCAGCTCCAAAGCTCCGCCACCTCCCATAATACATTGAATGTCTAACTATTCTCAAAAAGGTTTGCCCAACATTACCTGATCGGTGTGTTTGTGTTTTATATACATAAATACATATATATGTATACATATATATATATATATATATATATACATATACACGCACACATATACATGCATACATACATGCATACATATACACACACGCATACACATATACACACACAGAAAGAGAAGAAAAAAGCTCTATAGACCACTGGGATGTGCTTTACCATCAAAAAACACTGTGAAGACATCACCCATTGTCACAACATTATGGCGTCTAAACACAGATTAAGATCAGATTCTTCTCTGCTTGTTTATGTACCATACCAATGCAATGCTGCTGATTTGAACATTTATCACAACCTTGGGGAGGCAGTCTTGAAAGGCCTGCAATGCTAGGGCTGCTCTCATCTCCAAGACATGGATGTGAAGACAGGACTCTGACAGGGAAGAGGTGCTATGGACTGTTCTGTCTTCGAAATGTGTCACCTCTGGAAAGGAATCTCAAAACCCAGAAATCTAATGAGATAGCCTCCCAAATGTCTGAGTGGAGAGAGAACAGCTTCCAGAGTGCAGCATTTGAACAAATTTTCAGAAATGCTGAAAGTGCTTGGGGAAGGGACAACTGAAGTACTGATTTTGTGGGTATTCTCTGACCCTTGGGCAGTGTCCATTAAAGTTACCCTTCTAACCTTGGGGGCATCCTTCAGCTACATCTTGGTCAAACTGCTGCAATTTTTAGAATATCTTTCATCCACCGTCTCAGATTCCTACAGAAGGTCCTTTGATGGGTGAAGAAAAACTCCCATAGCAGACATCTTGCCTACTTGTTCACTCCTAGTCAGATTATTTTTAACTTTGGGACCAAAGTTGTTCCATCAAAGGGAGCATTAAGAAAGGCCACCATGAAGCAGTCTGCAAAATTACAAAGACACATGCAAGCATGACACCGAATCACTATGCAGGTGCCCGCTGTATGAGCCATACTAGCTGCTGCATTTGAAATTAAGCACATGGATACATTTACAGTGGATTGCAAAGTCACAAACCAATGCGACTAACAAGGGTTTAGCTGGCAATGATTTAGAAACATTAGAAATTAAATTCCTCTAAAGCCTAATCAAATGTGGCTAAAGCATAAACATGCTTCCCAAATTAGTCCACTTTCCTTGACTCCCTCTTAAGGGGATGGACCAAAGCAATCTCTGCTGAGAGCTCTCTCCTGGTGGCTGCAGCAGCAATGGCATTCACTGAGGGACCTTTGCTCCAAAAGGACCTGTTCTTAGGGAAGGAAAACTGTCTGGTTTGCAGAGAGCAGGCTCCATCACATCAGGTTCTCTTCAAGCCCTCTGGGACACTAGGTCAATGATCTAGAAAAAGTAACACCAAAGACATGGATGGACCCACCCTAAAGGCTTCAAAAATACTGCCCCCCCCCAGTTGTCTTATCAGTTCTAAAAGGTCACAGAAGGCCACATCTCGAAGAGACTTAGGTGAACCTTTCCCTTCATCAAGGCCAGAGTCCTTGGGAGAGATTCTTCAAAAGAATTTAAATGCTTCATCTTGCACTGACTCTTCATATGCACCTCCGAAGGGGAGAGGCCAGAGGGGACATGGAAGCAGCTGGAGAGCCCAACAACTGAGGCAGCTTGAAGCCTGTTGGTGTGAGCTATCCCGAAAACAGCTCATGAGAAACCAAAACCCTGGACAGACAAGAGGATAGGGAGAGACACCAAAATAGATACACCCATGTCACAGCAAGACAAAAATCCTCCTTATGATGTTAAATACTGATTCCAGGGCCAGACAACTAGAAAGTGAGCCCCTCGATCTGAGGACCATAGAGAAACCCCACTGCCAATCACTGACCCACCAAATCAGACATCAAGACTGCAGCCAACTGTCCAGTGCCAAAGTACCCAAGGGAAAGTATAGCTCCAGTAACCTCAGAGTCAACCCCAACCCTAGGCCCTTGGCTCCAACCTCTCAGTCGCAGGATATGCTTGGATCTGAGGAAGCCAGAGTAGGGTGCATCATAGCAGAGGTTAGTGACAAAGACAGCCAAGTTATCAACACCAATGAAAGGGTTGACATGGGTTAAAAATAAAAGAAGCGGAAAAGCTATCAAAAGACAAAAGCAGAAAGCCAGAAAGGTATTTAGCTGCTCAGAGCTTCAATGAAGCATGCCTTAACCTTGGAAGCAGAAAATTAGATCTGAAGAGAGTTAGACATGATATATATTAAGGGGATGTAGTCCGAGCTTCAAAGCTGGTGAAAATTCTGATCTGGTGGGATCAGATATGACAACCCACAGGTTGAAGTGGACAGAAAAGACAACATCAGATCAAGTATTTAAATGCCTATACTCCTTCACCCAAGTTTAAGGGAGAAAAGGAAAAAAAACAGAAATCATGAAGAAGTTTACATGAAATGATCATGGACCTACACTAAATTGGACACGGACGTTTATCTTGCATCCAGTTAATGCACTTCAGAAATGTGCTGCCTTCTGTTTCAAATACTTAAATTATTTTGTTTAATTCTCCGTTTAGTAGTTCAGTTTTACTTGTGCATTTTTGCTACACTGGCTACTTGGTGGACCACATTTTTTACTCGTGCATTTTTGCTACACTGGCTACTTGGTGGACCACATTTTTTCTTAAAGTGAACATTTTATTAAAAAAAGAAATCTGACAAAAAAGAATGGAAAACTGGACATTACTAATAGTTACTAGTACAACATGTATGTGCAGCTCAGTATTTAGTTCCAGAACTCATCTCTCAGTCTCATAACAATGCGACTACAGCAATGATTCTATTTAGTCTGTCCTAAAATTTGCTGAGTAGGACGTCTAAGTACAACCTTCACATTTCAGCCTGTACTTGAATGCAGTGTGACGACCGTGCCCTGGCTCAGCAATCAAGGAGCCTCAATCCTCACCACTAACACCAGAGAGGGAGTCTAATACAAGAGGAAAGGATAACAAATACACAGTAAAGTACAATTTCCCTTAAGTGCACACAGATATCACACTCAGTCTGGGGCTGGTTACTCCCTAGGTCACCAATAAGACTCCCCACTAGCACAGCTATAGGGTCCAGATCTCAGCCCACCTAGCAAGCTAACCTCCAGTACCCTTCTCTGTCCAGCCAGTGCTTCGTGTCCCTGCCCAAGTAGCGGACACACACACACACACTGAGACAAGTATTTATACAAAGTCACAGACACTCCTGGGAAAGGCCGACAGATTCTCCAGCTGTGCCCCTTTACCCAGACAATATGTTAGTAATTACTATCAGCTACCCAAAGGTCCTTAAAAGGGTGTCCAATTATTACTGTGCAATATTATTATCCAATAGTAGTGTAACTTAAGCAATCAAGGCTTAGTGGAAGGGCTTATTACAGGATTACTTATAAGCATGCAATGTACTCTAAAGCTTAACTTATCTCTACACAAACAAGTCACCATTAAAAGGTTTTAAAAATATTTAATAATAAATACTAAAAACACAAGACAATACTACTACACCACAGTGCTATTCAAGAGTTCAGAGATCACACAGAAACTTAAAATAATTCTGTAGTACAGTTCTGACATAACAGAAAAACACAGTCTAATCTTTATAGTCCTATCTATTTCTAGAAGAAAACACACTTCCAAGACAATACTTAAGACAACAGGCAGTGCTGTAAGTTGGATATCAAGACAAAAATGCTTAATAATCTCTGGTTCTCACTGTTTAAATTGAAACTGCAGTTCTGTTAAACATTGCATCATCTTTTACACCTTCCTAGTTCCCAGGCCACACAGAAACTGCACTTACATTCTTTTACACTTAGAGCAATACAGGACATTCCACATGTAAATTCTGGTCATTAACTTTAGCCTTAAAACAATAGGCAGGAAGCCTTCATCTAGCCAAACAGGAGCCGAATTGTAAAACATCTAAGGCAGTGATGACATAATTTTAATTAAAAAAAAAAAACAGATGTGAAATGCTTGACTTAGTTTTCCTTACAGCAGATGGCAATGTTGCTACAATCTTGAAGTTCAACATTTTAGTATTTTCTTTCATTTAAGAAACAAGCTTGTATTTTACATTTATATTTACAAATGCCAAAATTATGTATCAAATTCTATTTGACTAGGCTGGCAGCCTTCACCCATCTCTATCCAATCTTCACCCCCCCCCCCCTCAGAGAACTGAACCTAGATTTCCAGTGACTGTTGAGAAACGCAGCTTAAAAAGGTTAGGTCTATCTGAGTGTACCTCACCCCATTCCCTGTCTTGACAGCCCATCTGCATTGGCACTGCTACTCCCACTGTGGTGCTGCACTGACATATCATATGCTTGCAACCCCAGGCTCCATCTTAGCAACTTGGCATTTTGCTGCCTGGCTCTGTTTAACCATATTAGAGTGTTGTGACCTGTCATTACAGTGACGTTTCTTTCATACAGATAAGGCTGAAGTTTCGGCAGTGCCCACACTATGGCTAGGCATTCCCTCTCTACAGCTGCATAGCATTCCTCCCTGGGTTGGAGCCTATGACTGAGATAAACCACTAGGTGTTCTTCCCCCTCTGAAGAAATCTGGCTAAGTACAGCCCCAACCTCAGGGTTTGAAGCATCCACCTGCACAACAAATTATTTGCTGTAATCTGGACTGGCTAACACAGGGGGTCCCTCCCAAAGTTTAAGCTTCTGGATTGTCTACTCACATGATGGGGACCACACTACCTTATCTGGCCTGTTCTTCCTTGTCAGGACTGTGAGGGGAGCAGCTATGGTACTATAACTAGGGATGAACTTTCTCTAGTACCCTGCTGTCCCTAAGAATACCCTCACCTGCTTTTTAGTAACAGGTGCAGGCTATGCCTGAATGGCTTCAACTTTGGCAGGTTCTGGCCTTATCTTACCACTCCCCCCTCTATGTCCTAGGTAGGAGACCTCTGCCATACTCATCTGACATATGTCCAGCTTAATGGTCAACCCTGCCTCTGTAGTCTGCCCAACACCTCCCTGACATGCTGAAGGTGTTCTGGCCAGGAATGGCTGTAGATATCAATATCATCTAGGTAAGCAAGGGCAAACCCTCCTGCTCCTGCTAGGATATTATCCACCAGCCTCTGGAAAGTCGCTGTGGCATTCTTCACCTGAAAGGGCATCTTTGTGAACTCATACAAGCCAAAAGGAGTCACAAAGGCTGATTTCTCTCTAGCACTGGGAGTCAAGGGCTCCTGCCAGTAACCCTTGGTAAGACCAATGGTTAAGATACTTAGCCCGAACCAGCTACTCTAGGGCCTCATCTGTCCAAGGCATGGGGTAAGCATCCGACTCTGCGTGACTATTCAGTTTTCTGTAATCCACACAGAACCTGGTGCTGCCATCCTTCTTTGGAAAGCCCAGGGACTGTTGGACTCTTGAATCACCCCTAGATCCAACATCTCCTGTACCTCTTCCTTCAGTCTGTGACTCTCAGGCACCCTATAAGGGGCCTGCCTGATAGGCCTTTGGGGTCCTGTATCCACCTAGTGCTGCACCAGGTGGGTGCACCCTGGTTTCCCAGTGAACATGTCCCCAAATTCCTGCAACACTGCTTGGACTTCTCAAACCTCGGTAGGAGATAGCTGCTGGGATACTGCTACCCCTTCCACTGAGGTATCACCCCGAGCCTCGGTGAGGAGATCAGTCCCTAGATCTTCCTCAGACTTCTCCTGCAATTCACTGCAAATGCTCAGCACAAGAGCCTCCCTAGCATGGTAAGGTTTCATCATGTTAACATGGTACAATTTGTGCCCCTGCCAGCTGCCTAGTAGTTCCACCATGTAGTTAACTTCACTTACCTTTCTTACAACCTTGTAAGGACCCTCCCAAGCTGCTTGCAGCTTGTTGTGTCAGAGAAATGAGAACCATTACCTGCTGCCCCACAGCATACTCTCTAGCTCGAGCATTCCTGTCACACCACACCTTTTTCTGTTGTTGGACTTCTGCAAGGTCCTCCTGGGCCAAGCCCATGAGTTCCCTGAGCCTTGTCCTGAGGTTTAGGACGTACGCCACAACAGACTCCTTGTGAGTCTCGCACTCACCTTCCTACTCATCTCAAATTAAATCTAGAGGTCCCCTCACCCTATGCCCATACAGTAACTCAAAGGGTGAAAAACCTGTGGATTCCTGGGGAACCTCTCTGTAAGCAAACAGATGGGGCAAATATTTGTACCACTCCATCTTAAACTGACCTGCAAATGCCCAACAAGACCATTAGTCTGGGGGTGGTCTTCATGTGCTTCACCCCAAAGGACCTCCACAGACAAGCCAGCAGGTCTGACATCAAATTCGCACCTTGGTCAGTCAGTATTTCTTTTTGGAAACCTACCCTGCTGAAAATCTCTAACAAAGCATTTGCCACCTTCTCTGCCTCAAAGGAGGACAAAACCACTGCCTCAGGGTATCGTGTAGCATAATCTACAACCACTAGGATACACTTTTTCCCTGTGGAACTTGGGGTACGCCGAGGACCCACAATATCCATAGCTACCCTCTGAAATGGCTCCTCAATCACAGGCAAAGTCATCAAAGGAGCTCTCACCTTGTCTCCTGCCTTGCCTACCTTTTGGCACTGCTCACAGGTCCCGCAGTACCCTGTTACATCTCTGGAAATTCTAGGCCAATAGAAGTTTTGCATAATACATCTCTTTGTACGTTTTATGCCCATATGACCTGCAAAGGGAATATCATGGGCTATGGCTAGAAGCACCAGACGGTAGGCTCTAGGCACTACCAACTGCTGTACTCTCTCACCTTCTTGCCCTCCATCAGGGGTCCACTCTCTGCACAGTAACCCTTTGTCCCAGTATACAGATCCCCCCTTCCACTGAGACTCATGTGCCTCTCTAGCTACCTGCCTCAGGCCTTGCAATGTAGGGTCCGAGAGCTGAGCCTCTCTCAACTCTCTCCTTGTAACCCTTCCCAGCTCCCCTTCCACAGGAAGTCTGGCATCCTCTGACAGTGGTGCCTCACTGTCAGCCTGTCCACCTTTGCAGTTACCCTGTCCAAGGGAACATCAGTACCCACAAGCTGCTGTGGCTCACATTCAATCTCACTGCTACAGCGTAGCTCCCTCCCTTAAGTAACCACCTCAGCAGTCCTGGCTGCAGCATGCAGTCTGTCTGGGTCCCCCCAGGCTACCAGACCCACATGCTTGTCTCTTAGCCTCACTGCATGTAACTGCATAAGCACATGGTACTGCCTCATCCCAATCCTTCCCTCTCAGGACATCTGCAGGATGGTAGTTTAGTACCCCTGTTGCTCAAGACAATCTACTACTGGCATTTTGTCTTTCCCCACTTACTGGCTCCCTCACTTTTGGTTCCCCACCTTGCCTCTGTGGACTCCTGTATGCCACATGGCCCCACTAGTTGCATTCAAAAAATTTAACCCTAGCTCCTGGACGTGTACCTGGACTAGTAGCTTCCCCTGCTACTGGCAGATTCTGTTGGGGCAATCTGTGCTGCCCACCATGTCTTCCTTTAGACCCATGCACAGTACTGGGGGGGTCCCCTTCCTGTGCAAGGCTGCCCTGCTTACCAGGTGTAGGTCTCCCTTCTTCCCCAACTCACCTGAAGTAGCACATTGTCCATCAGCTAACCAGATCCTCATGTCCTCAGGCAAAGTGCTAAGGGCTTGTCCCCTCACCAAAAGGTATGCCAATCCTTCAAAAGTGGAGACCTGACATCCACTCACCCAACTATGAAAATAAGTGCTCGGTTCAGCAACATATTCACATACACTTTCATCTGCCTTGCATCTATGTTCACAAAACATTTTCCTATACATTCAGGTGTTAGCTTAAAACATTCTAAAAGACTTTTTTACAGCAGTATAATCAAGACAGAGTCAGGCATTTTTGACAAAAAAGTTACAGCTTTCCCATGGAGTAAGGGGGTCAGGAACCATATCCAGAGCCTTTGGTCAGCACTATACTGTTTGCATACCCTCTTAAACATATGAATGAAACTATCAAAATTATCCCCCTCTTTAAAATGAGGAAGAAATTTGCTGACCTGTTGTGCATCTGGGGTCCAGTTACTCCCTTCCCCATTACCTCCATGATTCTGGCGAAGAGTCAGCATTTCCCCTCTCATGCCTCTTCTGACGCTCCTTTTCTTTGGCTTCTATCTCCAAATGCCTGGCCTCCAACTCAAGTCTCTTTAGCTCCAGCTGGATTTTTAAGTCCACTGCAGAAAGGTTGAGCTGTCCATTCTCTGAGGATATTGCATCTCCACTGCCAGTCTGATTGTCCTTCAGCAGAATGGTTGAGCGGTCCATTCTCCGAGGATATTGCATCTCCACTGCCAATCTGATTGTCCTCCTGTATGCTGTTTTCTGATGCAGCTGTAACCAAGGGTGCAACCAGGTCGGCCTTAATCAGGTTTCCATGCACCAGTCCCCTAGCCTGGCACATCTCCACCAGCTGGCTCCTTGGCAGCTTTCCATACTCATCTGCTGACAATGCTGCCTGCTCACTCTAACTCAGCTAACAAAAGAAATAAAACAATTATGATCTGAACTCTGGAGTATTCACTGTGAGGCTGATTTAGAGTACAAAACACCTTCAGAGATCACTGTACATAAGCTACAGGATTCATTCTACCCACACCACTACAAGCCAATTAGTATTTACCAACTAATTAATATGCGATGTGGATATCCCACCTCTGCCAAACACATGTGAGGTGGATATCCCAACCACTGCCACCAATTAATATGTGACTCCTGTGCCCTGGCCCAGCAATCAAGGAGCCTCAATCCTCACCACTAACATCAGAGAGGACATCCCACATATGAGGAAAGGATAACAAATACACACAGTAAAGTACAATTTCCCTTAAGTGCACACAGAGGTCACAAGTCAGTCTGGGGGTGGTTGCTCCCTAGATCCCCAATAAGACTCCCCACTGGCACAGCTATAGGGTCCAGATCTCAGACCACCTGGCAAGCTAACCTCCAGTACCCTCTCTGTCCAGCCAGTGCTTCGTGTCCCTGCCCAAGTAGCTCACACACACACACACACACACACACACACACACACACACACAGATAATTATTTATACAACTTCACAGACTCTCCTGGGAAAGGCTGACAGATTATCCGGCTGTGCCCCTTTACCCAGACTATATGTCAGTAATTACTGCCACCACCAGCTAATAATTATCAGCTACCCAAAGGCCCTTAAAAGGGTGTCCAATTATTACTGTGCAATATTATTATCCAATAGTAGTGTAACTTAAGCTATCAAGGCTTATTGGAAGGGCTTATTACAGGATCACTTATAAGCATGCAATGTACTCTAGGGCTCAACTTATCTCTACACAAACCAGCCACAATTAAAAGGCTTTAAAAAATATTTAATAAATACTAAAAACACAAGACAATACTACTACACCACAGTGCTATTCAAGAGTTCAGAGATCACAAAGAAACTTAAAATAATTTTGCAGTACAGTTCTGACATAACAAACACTTAGTCTAATCTTTATATTCCTAGCTATTTCTACACGAAAGCTCACTTCTAAGATAACTTATTTAAGACAACAGGCAGTGCTGGTTGGATATCAAGACAAAAATGCTTAATAATCTCTGGTTCTCACTGTTTAAATTGAAACTGCAGTTCTGCTAAACATTGCATCATATTTTACACCTTCCTGGTTCCCAGGCCACACAGAAACTGCATTTACATTATTTTACACTTACGGCAATAAAGGACATTCCACATGTAAATTCTGGTCATTAACTTTAGCCTTAAAACAACAGGCAGGAAGCCTTCATCGAGCCGGACTGGAGCCGAATTGTAAAACATCAAAGGCAGTGATGAAATCATTTTAATTCCAAAAGAACAGATGTGAAATGCTTGACTTAGTTTTCCTTACAGCAGATGGCAATGTTGCTACAATCTTGAAGTTCAACATTTTAGCATTTTCTTTCATTTAAGAAACAAGCCTATATTTTACATGTATATTTACAAATGCCAGAATTATGTATCAAATTCTATTTGGCTAGGCTGGCAGCCTTCACCCATCTCTACCCAAACTTCACGTGCAGTGTTACGTTTTTTGTGACTTGTTACTCTCAGACAAATGTAAAAACAGCTAAACCTGATCTGCTTCAGCAAAAGGATATTAAATCACAGTCCCCCTTCCACTTAGAAGGTAAGAGACAATGTGGTCCACTGTGGATAAGCAGTTCTTTTCAACACCCTTCCGAAACTTCTAGGGTCAGCCAAGTAAAGTGGCAAAGACTATGGCATTAGACTGCAAACTTGGTACCACACAGCTAGCTCATTATGTATACAGACCACCATACTTCAGTTTATTTACTTGGGTACTTTGGAAACTGTACACGACAAAACATGTTTATTACTCTTGAATCGCACAGTATCAAAAAATGTAAGGACAGACTCTCTTGGCTACTCTCAGTCTATGACATAACAAAGAATAAACTATTAAAGGATACAAGATGAGCACAATCTGCATTACGGCACCGAGGGAACCAAGCTTGGAAAATGAGGTTTTCCCCAAAATGGGATCCTGTAAAGAAGAAAACACAAGAAAACGATGCAGTCAACTGTTTTCTGTTACAGCTACAGTCTTGACTTCATTAGTTTCTATGTGGATTTTGCATATTCTCCCTGTAACTGAACTTCCTTTCTCAGCCTCGTGTGCAAAAATGGGAAACAGGGTTGTGGATGGATGGATAGATGGATATCAATTAAGAAGCACCCACAAAAAATTAAACCTCTATTAACAATGCAAATATGGAGAAATCAACAAATATAGAATACAGGGTAAAACAAAATGAGCGTTTTTGGAGGACAGCAAGCTCCAAACCCCTGTGCCCTTCAAAGACCTTTTCACTTGTACATATGAAGTACAAGGATGCATAACTGTGTGGACAGGCAAACTCCACAGGAAAAAAAAAACTCATCCCTGCACCATATTTTTAGTGCTTCAGTTCAAAGTATACAAAGTCATAGTAAAATGGCAAATAAATCTAACAGAAAAAGAATTTGTATTTTTAAATAAAATAAAACAGAATAAAACCTACTAATACATTAAAAGTGAACTCTAAGCCCCACCTAAACACTACTCCAACATCAATAAAGCAAATGCAAATAAATTGGGATCTCAACAATCCTGGTTCACAGAAATCACATTCAATTAAAATGACCTGAATGGAACTACACTATCTCAGATTTCTCTAGATACTCCCATTTCTTCTCACCTCCTCAACAAGTGGATCATTGAACAGCTACTGCAAAATGTTCATATACAGTACATTTACCCTTGCTTTTGTGGCCTGGATCACAGCTGTAGAGGATCTAAGAAGGAAGAGTTCAAGTTCACTTTCTGGTTAAAAGAAATAAATAAAACTACAAGCCTTGAGCATTAAAAGGACTCTACTGAGGAAAGTTTTCAAAACAAAATACACTCGTCAAAAATAGACACTTCTGAGCATGCAGTTTTCCCACATATCCGCTATACTCAGCAGAAAACAAGGAAATGCACCATTACATACTGATAAATTATACTACAAATATTATATAATGTGACTTCTATTACAATGAGCAAAGAAAAAAAAATGTTACCCTTCTAAGCTTTGGCATTGCAGCTTCATCAATAAGCAGTTCCAGAACATGGAAGCAAACGACTAAGACTGAAATACCCTAATAATATAAAATTTTAGGGTTAGTGCACTCTGTTCTTGCAGTACAAATCCAGTATTAATTCACATTAATACACTTCGCACAACAGTAATACGTGTCATCTACCCTATCATCATTAATGAAGTTTCTGAAGTACAGCTGTGTGAAACACTCATCATAAAAGTATCTATTTCATGCACTCTTCCAGGACTTGGTGTTCTCTATAACAGCCTCTAACTGGAAGAGACATTTGAGCAGCAATAAGGGCAATACAGTAGTGCAGCAGCAGTTAGCACTGCTGTCTCACAGGTTTTGGTTCTTAGGTTTGGCTGTGCAGTCAGGATCTCTTCAGCTGCTCCACTTTCCAGTCATTCAGTTAAGTAAATCATCAATCCTTGTGTGTGTGTGTGTGTGTGTGTGTGTGTGTGTGTGTGTGTGTGTGTGTGTGTGTGTGCACGCACGCACTTGCGAATCTCTGTTTATGCCTACATATCTGAATATATGAACTGCTTCTTGTTATACGTTTTGGCCAATAGAAGAAGCTGCTGTTCAAATACAGGCAGCATTGAGCTAATTGGCTAAAGAAATCCATACATAAACCTAGCCAATAAACTAACTGCAAACCATCAGCTCCTCTGTAAAAGCACTTAGTGTAAGATGTGGTTAGACTGCCTCTCCTTAGGACTCAAGTAAAGTGTATCCACTAGACAGCATGCAATGTAACTCAAATGTCGGGAAATGTATCCAAAAAGCAAAAACCTGGATGCTGTCTACAGCCAGATGCACAACAGATTTCTTCTCATCATAGGAGGACACCCAAACAGCAAACAATTCAAATATATAACATCACAAATACAAACTGCTGGTAAAAAAAGTGCGACAGAGGGCATGTGAAACTAAGACTAAGAAAATGATACTAAAGATGTAACAGATATTGTTTTACTGAGTTTGATATTCACTGCCACCAAATATTGTGACCATTCAGTGCTTTGTCAGTACCCTCCCTCACTCATCAGCTCTGTTCTACATCAGCTATAAGACCCTCCTAAAAGGGTCCTAAGGCTAACTTTATCCTTTTCATCAATCAATCAGAATTCAGTATCTTTTCTAAGAGGTTCTTGTCCTCAGGAACTGATGTGCATCCATAACAGCACATTCCATGACGCCACAGAATTACATAAGAATACTTGTGCCAGCACTGCCAGTTCATCCCCAGCCATATAAAGCACCCTCATTCAAATCAAGAAACAAGGAATATTTTTGTTCCACTACCAAGTCACAAGTGATATACAGGTATTCAACTGCCCAAAATCCCTAGAAGAGTTCCAGAACATGTATTGGGGGAGCAGGCAAAGACTCCTTTAAGCAAAAGCAAAACCCAATAGGTGTGCCAAGGTACCACAAAGAATGCAGCAGAATGTACGCCTTCAGGACAAAGTAATGTACACCTTAGACCCAAAACAGCACCTGAACCTAGGATGTCAAACACATATCTCTTGGTCCCTCAAACAGCAGAGGCAATAAACAGGGGAACTGCAAGCCCCATACGTAAAAAATCAATGAGCAAAAGGCAGAGAGGGCAACCATGAAACACCCAGCAGCCCTAAGAGAACACAACAAAGAAGGAGAACAGTTCAATTCTCCAGCATAGCCAGATAAAGCCCTGACAATGAAATAGATTACCTAAATTTAAAACAGCAAACTGGGCACTGGAAGAAGGTGGAACCAAGTGGCTGATGTCAGCTAACCTACCCTGGGGAAAAGGGATGGTAATCCAGTCAACCAATCACCAATGGCAGGTTTTGCAAGGACGTCTAATACAGCCAGGCCCTGGGATGTGGGCTTGTTATTACAAGTTTGTGACAGCAGCCCTCTGCAACATGTGTATGGAAGCATGCACATATTACACTGAATGTAGCAAATACCTGCAGTGATGACAGTGCTCATGTCAGCCACTACAGGGCAAGGGTAGGTTCTTAGAGTAAAAATGTCTTTCTGAATGCCTGGCTGATGGCCTCGGGGCTTGGTTCCCACCCTGTGGGTAACAAATAGGCTGAGAAAGCTCTTGCTCTAACACGATGTCCAAAGGAATAACTACTCACCAGGGCCCCTGCACCAACAAAGAAGAATGGCATACAAAAAACACCTCAGGGGAGAATGGATCAGCTGAAAACACTGAACCCATTCTAGCAAGGGGGAAGGACTCCATCCCTCATCATGAAATAGGTACACAGCCTCTAATGTCCCTATACTGGTAACACCTGGGCCAACTCCAAAGACTCAGCCACACTGGAAGATCTATCAGAAGAAAATGAGGAGATGAAAAGGACAGGGAAAAGCAGAGATGACCATGCAAGGTCCAGCTCCAAGTCTGCTGAGCACCGCTAATAGCAAACCAGGAAACTAGTCCCATTTGACAGCATAAAGGAGGTCAGATGAGGCATACCTTAAGCTGTGGACTCCTTTTCTACTTAGAAGAAATCACTACTGCACTGAGGAGGGGCCTGCTTCCTCTCAAGGAGGCCAATAATGAGCCAAAGACCTGACAGGCTTAACCATATGGAAGCCCCTCCAAGAAGGACTCACACAAAAGGCAACAGTGCAGCAAATCCAGAAAAGAAAACCGCCTTGCCCATGCCATTTTGAGTAGGCATAAGCCAGTGTATGAAGTCCTACCCACATCACATGCAGAACATAGGATAATTGGGAAGTCCACCAAATATTAATACATAGGCTCTGGTAGAAGTCCTCCTTTAAGCCCAAGCTCTGGCTGAACCCCCTAGCTTTCTCGACACAGTTTTTGCTACAAAGGGACTGTAACTTGGACAGATAAAATGACCACATGAGTGCCATAAACACCAATGCAACAGAGCAGTACTGCATCTTGCTATAACAGTCCAAAGCACTATACACATTATAAGAAGGTAGGGAAGAAACTAACTGGAGTTTAAGGGACAACTGCAAACCTGCAGAGACCACACATAAGGTCAGCTCTATGATGCTTCAGAATCTATTTCATTCCGGTTAGCTAGGGAGCTTATATTAAGCATCAGTCTTATTGAAAAGGCCAAAGCAGTGGTTTTAAAATGTTACCAGGCATTCAAAACAGCATCTTTAATGGTAGGCATAGGATGTGGAGCAGTCTTGGGAATCCCACACTTCACCAATGACTCCTCCTCATCTATGACTAACTAAACCTTCTGGGCATTAAGGGAAGCAGAAGAAAAAGCACTGACCCCAAATCTATGACTTAACTCCTCATGCTAAAGTTGGATGCAGCCAGTTCCCAACAAATCAACAGGGAAATAGGATGAGAAAGCACCCTGGGTTGAAAGTCAAGACTCTCCTCTTTCAGGCTACTATCACAGAGAAAGTCAAAGAGAACAGATTACTGTGTTTCGGATATACGTGCAGGAAAGCTGAAGACAATCCTGTGAAGATGATTTATGGCAGACCGGAAGAAGGCAATAGGAAATGAGGGAGTCCAGCAAAGAGACTGTATGAGAGAAGATCAGTGAGTCAAGTATGAGAGTGTCAAAGAAGGCAGAAGAGTGGTACTAAATAAAGAGAGATGGTGACAGCTGATGTGACACCCAGACCTCATGTTGAAAATGGGGAGAAAAAGGAGTTTGATGAGATGTGATGGCATGACATGCAAATAGCCAAGTTGCTGCTGCACAACTTTCAACTGAAAAGCTTTTGAACAATGCACAGGTTTCCATTCGTGAAATGAAATTAGAAGTTATGTACTCACCATAACGTTCCATCTGAGTAGGTAGTTCATTTGTCTGCAACCTGTGGGTTACGGATCCGATATCGGATCCGAGCTGGCAACTTGTTTCAAGCTAATGGATCCGAGCTCCTAGCTCCTCCCTTCACCCATAATCCCCTGCTAACCCTCCATGACCTCAGATCGAATTTGCCCCTCAATATATATCCAACAAAGGATATCTAACAACTAGTAGATCCGAAGAAGGTCAGGGGGAAAGAGGGGGGGATGGTTGCAGACAAATGAACTACCTACTCAGATGGAACGTTATGGTGAGTACATAACTTCTAAATCTGAAGTAGGATGTTCATTTGTCAGCAACCTGTGGGACAGAGTCCCCAGCTACCTGCACCTTGGGTGGCCATCATGGAAGGATATTAAGCACCGCAGAGCCAAAGGATGCTCTCCCTCTAGAAAGCACGTCTAGCTTGTAGTGGTTAATAAAGGTATGAGATGAAGCCCAAGTGGCTGCAGAACAAATATCATCCAATGGAACTCTAGACTTGAAGGCAGAGGTAGAAATGGAGCGGGTGGAATGAGCACGAACTCCTTCTGGTGCGGTCTACCCGAGGCTTGATCGCCAGTAGGATACATTGGGAAATCCAGCGAGATAAAGATACTTTAGAGATAGCTTTCCCCAAGTTAAATTTGGCAAAGGAAACGAACAGTTGGTCGGATTGTCTATGGCCAGCTGTCCTATGAGTATAAAAGCGAAGCTGCCTATGAACATCTAATGAGTGCAGCTTGTACTCTCCCTTATTCTGATATTTAGGGAAGAAAACCGGCAAATTTATGGATTGATTTATGTTGGTTTCTGATGCTATCTTGGGAAGAAAGGAGGGATTGATCCTGAGGTACACACTATCTGGGTGAAAGATCAGGTAAGGAGGCTTCACAGAGAGAGCTTGAAGCTCCGACACTCTTTTCGCTGAAGTGATGGCTACAAGGAATGCTGTTTTCCATGACAAGAATTTGAGATCTACTGAAGCAGCGGGTTCAAAGGGTGGAGCAGTCAAGGCTTGAAGAACTAATGTAAGATCCCAGGAGGCACGGCTTCCTTTACAGGGGTCTAAGTAAAAAGGTGCCCTTGAGAAAGGTTTTACACAATTTGGCCGACATCAAGGGCCCTGTATCATGTCCCACATGGTAATGTGATATGGCTGCCAATTGCACTTTGACAGTTGAACAACTAGCGCCTTCCTGAAAGAGTTCAGTTAGGAAGTCTAATATGGATGGAAGAGGAGCCGTAAAGGGATCTAGATCGTGATGCTCTGCCCAGATGGAAAAACGTTTCCATTTACTATGGTACACTTTCCTGGTGGAGGGCTTATGCGCTGCCACGAGGATGGCTTTGACTGGTGAAGAGATACCCGGAGTCCTAACTAGGAGTGGAAATGGAGCAACTAAGCTGTCAGTTTTAGATTGTCCAGGTTTGGAGTTGGTAAGTTCAACGGATGGGAGATGAGATCCGGAATGGGATCTAGAATCCAAGGGTGATTCACAAGGTGAGACCACAGATAAGGGAACCAAATTTGCCGAGGCCAGAATGGGGCGATGAGAATCATCTTGCTCCCCAACAGCGAGGCTTTCTGTAAGAGTTGTATCATTAGTGGTAGAGGAGGATAGGCATAGAGTAGACCGGGTGGCCAAGCATGCACCAGAGCGTCTCTTGGAGTTTCCCCTGGAGGGGGGATTACAGCGAAGAAATTGTCGCATTTGGTGTTTGATGGAGATGCAAAAAGATCGCAGCAGGGTCGCCCCCATGTTGTGAATATCTGCTTTGCTACTAGAGGATTGAGAGACCACTGACGGGTAAGAAGGGTGCGGCTGAGCTTGTCCGCTAGGATGTTGGTCCTCCCCGGAATGTGCGTTGCAATCAGAAAGCGGTTGGTGGAGATCGCCCATTCCCACACTCTCATGGCTTCGCGGCATAGAGGGTAAGATCTGGTTCCCCCCTGTTTGTTGATATACCAGACCACCGACATGTTGTCCGACTGAATTGCAATCGTTCCTGTGGGGAGGAAGCCCTGAAGTGCTTTCAACGCCAACAGCACCGCTCTTATCTCCAGAACCTTGATATGCAGGGAGGTCTCTGTATCATTCCACGTGCCTTGGACTGTCCTGCCTGAATAATGCCCCCCCCCACCCGAGGTGGGAAGCGTCCGTGGTCACTGTGGCGAGAGGGGGAGAGGTGCAGAAGGGACGGCCCGTATGGAAGTTCGAGGCTTGGAGCCACCATAGTAGCGCCCTCCTGCAAGCCTTGCTGATAGCAATGGGATGGTGGAGAGGAAGGGATAGAAAGGACCATTGCACTAGCAGAGTCCATTGCAGTACCTGCATGTTCAAACAGGCGCATGGAAGGAGCGTAATCGCTGCCGCCATGGAGCCTAGTGCACTCAGGACCAATTCCGCTGGTGAAGCCTTTGAATGGAGGATAGCCCGCACATGAAGTTGTAAGTTCCGGATTCTCTCGGAAGTTAGGAAGGCTCGCAAATCTCTGGTGTTTATTCTGGCACCTATGAATTCTATGACTTGCGTTGGAGCCAGTAGAGATTTGCCGACGCTGATAGTAATGCCTAGCTGTGGGGCTAGATGGAGAAAGAAGTCTCTGGCTGAGCAAAGTAGATGCCTTGTTGGTGCGGTCAGGAGCCAGTCATCCAGGTACGGAAAGACCTGTATTCCCTGGAGTCTCAGGTGGGCCGCAATCACTGCTAATACCTTGGTGAACACCCTGGGGGCTGTGGTGAGGCCAAAGGGAAGGACCCTGAACTGGTAGTGACTGGCCCCCAGCCGGAAGTGAAGGAACTTCCTGGATCGTTTGTCCAATAAAATGTGGTAGTACGCATCCTTGAGGTCTATAGAGCACATCCAATCGCTTTCCCTCAAAAGGGGGAGGATAGATTGAAGAGTGACCATCCGGAATTTTTCCTTGGTTACCGACAGGTTCAAGCGGGAAAGGTCTAGGATAGGTATCAAGTCCCCCGTCTTTTTTAGCACCAAAAAGAACCTGGAGTAGAACCCTAATCCGAGCTGGTCTTGGGGGACGGGCTGGATGGCTCTTTCTTAGCAGCTGCTGAATTTCTGCAGCTGCGGCCTCCCTCTGATCGGGTGGTACATCGGGGAGGTTCTTGGATTTGGGGACATGGAGTATTGGTATTTTGTACCCTCTGGATATGATGCGAAGCACCCTGCGGTCTGTTGTGATGGACTCCCATGCCGCTAGGTGTTCCGAAAATTGCCCCCCCCCCCACAGCCTCCAGAGTGGAGCAGCCGGGCAACCCCTCAGGGCTACTGCGCGGGCCGCTCAGAGAAAGGTTCTCTGGACCCAAAGTTTCTTGGAGCCCCTCTGCCCCTGGGGCGGCGTCCTCCCTGTCCACCTCTACCACGGTAGGACTGGTTGTCCGGAGCTGGTTGGGAATGTTGTGATTTTCGGAACCACATCTTCTTCTGACCCTTTTGGTTCCTTGAAAAGGACCGCTGGGGAGCAGAGAAGCGGACTCCGACGGCAGACAACGTCTTCCCATCCTTTTCGCTCTGGATAAGTGTCTCACGAACTGTTTTGCCAAATAGGGCAGAACCATCAAAAGGGGCGTTCACGAAGGATGCTTTAAAGGGCTCCGTAAAATCACAACGACGGAGCCAGGCCTGACGTCTCATGACTAGGCCTGCTCTGCTAGCCCTAGCGGCTCCCTCTGTGGCGTGGGACAATAGCCACATAGAGGTGTTTGAAATCGATCTCAGAGTGGCCATTCGGGTGGAGTACAATTGTTTGTCATCCTCCGACATGGACTTAGGGGGGGATGCAGCGTATTCTTTGATAAGATCCCGCTGCATCCTGATGACATGTGCCATATAGTTCAGAGACCTTACCGAGAAGGTCGCTGAACTAAAGACTCGCTTCCTTAAGCGGTCCATAAACGGGACTCTTTGCTCGGTGGATGGACTGAGGGGTCTCCTGAGCCAATTCCCTCTTTGTGGCTGCCGCCATCAACATGGCATCTACGGGGGGCCCCTTACTCCAATGTGATCGGTCTGAGGGGGGGCTAAGAATCCTATCCGGGCGCTTCGGTATTGGCTCCACGGTGTCCGGATCCTTCCACGCCCTGGTGGTAATGAGGTCCACCAGGGGGTCGGCTGGAGGGGACACCCAAGAGGTAGACGGGCCTGCCTCGAATGCCTCCAGAAACACGGACTCGTCAGAGGAAGACTTGGGGGCAGACCACCCACCTCTGATTCTCAGCATTCTCCATGATGTCTCCAAAGGAGACATCCTCAGGGGGCGATCTTGGGGAGCCTTCCCCTTCCTCCAAGTCCGTGTCCTCGGTTAAGGACTTAGGGGAGCCCACGTGCCTCCTTTTTCACTTATGCTTGCGGGGAGCTTCCTCGGGGGGACTGTCCGCGGAGGCCTTGCCAGCAACATCTTGTTCCAATGGAACCATCGGTGACATCGAAGCAGGCTGTCCCTTTGGCCGGGTGATGGAAGCCTGGCCCAGCAGTGAAGGAGTGCAGGTAGGAGCCGATGCAAGGACCGGGGGTCCGGATGCTCTCAACAACATCGAAGGCCGAGGGAGAGCCACTCTCTAATGGATCCGAAAGTCGGCTCCTACTCTGATCCGATGAAGGGATCGGAGCCGGCGCCGAGACCGTCAGATCCGAGAGACCAGTGTGCTTCGATCTGGACGGAGCCGAAGGCACACTGAATCCCCCGGATCCGAAGCTCAGACCACGGCTCCGAGAGGTCGGATCCGACAGGCTCGAGGGCAGGGTCGGATCCGAAGTACCAAGTACTGTCGGTGCCGACCCACCCCCGGCTCCAACGCTGCTCTGCTCCGAACGCTCTGAACCCGGATAGCGGGTCGGAGAAGGAGCAATTGGGTGGAAAAAAGGTGTCGAGCTCCCCCCCTGAGGAGGGGGAGGCAAGAGCATTCCCATCTGCAGCTGGGCCTGGATGAATCTTCGCATTATCCGGTCCAAGTCTGCATCGGATAAACTGAAAGTAGATCTCGAAGAGGCCACCGAGGCAGGCCTGGAATGCCGCCTCGATGACCGATGGAGATCGGGTCTCCTCCTCCTTGGGCCCCGGGGAGAAACAAGGGGATCGGAGCCGAGGAGGAAGAGACCTAGAAGCAGTGGAGGGAAAAGCCCGCTTAGCTGGCGGGGCCGAAAAGGAGGTCTTGGCCCGCCGCTTGTGGTGCTTCTCCCTCTGTTTCTCCCTCCTGGTCTCCCTGTCCTCTGACACTTTAGCGAGAGTTTGAGTCCCGGACAGAGGCAGGGGGGCAGGAGTGGCAGCGACCACAGGCTGTGGCGGAGTCACGAGAGCAGCAGAGGTAGCGGAGGCCGAAGCAGAGTCCGGGGATAAAAGTCCCGCCAGGACCAGCTTCGATCTCCGCTCTTTCAGTGCCCTGGGGTTGAACGCTGCACAGATGGTACAGCCCGAGGTAAGGTGTTCAACCCCAAGGCACCGAACGCACAGAGTGTGGCCATCAGCCGGGGAGAGCTTATGGCCACATTCGCACATTTGAAAATATGGCTTTTGGGGCCTCAGCCATTCTTTTTTGAAAAAGAAAAGGAAAAACAACTACACACACACACACAGGCCCCAAAAGAAACGCAACACACACACTAACGACCAGCGAAGGGAGGGTAACTAATTAAAGATCAAAAAATAAGGAGCCTAACACTTACACACTTTTACTTGATTAATTTAAACTAAAGAAGAAATTTCTGACAAGAAATTACAGATAGAAATAGTAAAATATTTCACTTGGCTGACGAGCTCAAAAAGTTCCAGCCATCCACAAGCGCGGCAAACTAGATCTGAGGTCATGGATGGTTAACAGGGGATTATGGGTGAAGGGAGGCGCTAGGAGCTCGGATCCATTAGCTTGAAACAAGTTGCCGGCTCGGATCCGTAACCCACAGGTTGCTGACAAATGAACATCCTACTTCAGATCTTTGGTTTCATTAAAGTTTTGTTTTTGAAAATGTATAAGAAAGTTGCACAATCAGAAAGCATGCAGGATTACTTTGGAAACTTTGTGCCCCAGTCTGGGGGACACATAAGAAGCAAAAAGCTGACAGTCTTTTATTACTGCTTTTGTAAGGTGAATACAAAAATTTAGTTATCTGTGAACACCTAAGGTGTGGAGCATATGCTCCCCTCTACTGAGGTAGTTGGGAGGAAAAGATTGTCAGTAGCATGGTCTGTTTGATAAAACACTCAGTATAAAGGATGGATTTGTTTGGTATGGAGAACAAAGCATGCAATCTCAAACTATTCTAGCAGAATTTGCAACTGTCAGAACAAATGTCTTCCAAGAAAGAAATTTCAGGTCAGCTGAAGAGGCTGGTTTGGATGAAGGGTGAATGAGTGCCTCTAATACGATATTAAAGTCCCACTGGGACTGGGGTCTTTAATGGAGGCAACAAATGAGAAAGGTACATTTACAAGCACTCTGAGCTGCAAAAGAAGATGGAAACCCTCTGTGACAGTTGCAGATGGCAGCCAATTGGACCTTAATGGTGGAATAACTGGATCCAAAATAAAACAGGTAGAATAGGAAAAGTAAGATCAGGGAAGTACGGTTGGAAAAGCATTTACTATAATAGTAGATAATCCTACTGATCACTCCTACAGGACTACTGACATATAGGCTGTGACTGCTGACATCCGGCCGGAGTACCAAAACTTTACCTTCCTTATGTTGCATGTCAAACACGTAACCTCAGCTGATACGAGTTGGGGTATATAGATGGACGTATGAGTGTGGATCCTCAAACTACCTCCCAGCCAGCAGCTTGAAGATGACAGAGAGGTGAATGATCAGCTAGGAACAGTGTAGCTTCCTAGCTACACCCTTTCTAGCTGGCAAGTTACCTAGGAGGGGTGTGTCACAAATATGTAAGAAAACTCCCCCGTACCTATGTAACACAGCAAAGGCTAGAGAAAAAGGGGAGAGGAAACTTAAAACTGAAGCAAGGCAGAAAAGAGGATGGAGGGTGGGATAGAATACTGCAACAGTGATCAGTATACTGTTATGTTAAGTTCTTACAGAAAATTCTGCGTCCTGACTGGATATGGGGTGATTCCAGAGCTAAAGGAGGAAGGAAAGTGTGGCTGGCCTCTGCGTAAGAGTTGTCCAGCAGTCGGGACAGTACTGAACTAGCAGAAGCTGTCCGAGATCTGGAGAAAGCATTCATCTTGTAGTGTTTGGTAAAGGTATGTACACAGGACCAAGTGGACTGGAATCTATTCATTTATGCAACCCCTGAGGAAGCCACTGCCCTAGTGGAACGTGCTTTGCAGCAGGAAGGCATGGTCTTACCATACAGCAATAGTTTGGTTGGAGACTCTCTAGCCCAGGTTAGGGGTCATAAAAGATACAAATAGCTAGCCGGTCTTTCTAAAACGATTTAGTTTTGTCCAGGTATAAAAGGAGTCAAGTGCTTACCATAACTTGGAATCTGTGCTATCCAGTGTCATTATTCGCCATGGATGGATCTTGGATCTGACTTTGTATCCGAGCCGGCAGTGCAAGCGACAGCTCCAGAACTCAAGTTCTCCCCTCCCAAGATCCCCCTTCTCCAAGAAGGAACAGGGATACTATTAACACCATTACTCCATAATTCCCCAGTCACCAGAAGGAAGGGGGGGGTGGAGGGTGGGAACGTGATGAATAATGACACTGGATAGCACAGATTCCAGGTTATGGTAACTACATAACTCTTTATCTGATGCTATCAGTGTCATTATTTATCATGGATGGGTCAGAATCCCCAGCTATCCACAACCCTGGGAGGTCTCAAGGAAGGACATGCCGGAGCACAGAAGAACCAAGTGAAGCTCTACCCCTGGACACAAAGTCCAGTTAGTAATGTGTTACAAAGGTATGGGGATTTGACCAAGTAGCAGCAGCACAAATGTTATCCAAAGAATTCCTTGCCCAGAAGGTCGAAGAAGTGGCCACCAAACTAGTAGAATGGGCTTTAACCGGCCTGGGAAGTTCAATGTGATTGCTTTCATAAATGTGAGCTATACAGCCAGTGATGCAACAAGAAATAGAAAACTTGGAAATGGCCTGACTTTTTCTGGCCTGAGAGTATACCAGAAAAAGTTGGTCTGATTTCTGAAAATTCTCAGTTCTCTTCAAACAGAAGCGTAGCTGTCTATGTACATCCAGGAAATGCAGCTTGTAGTCCCCTTTGTTTGAAAAATTGGGAAAAAAAAGATGGGTGGCTGAACTGACTGATTAAGATCAGTCACTAAGGCTACTTTAGGAATGAATGAAGGACTGGCTCAGAGATATCCTATCCTTGTGAAAAACAATGACGGGGGGGGGGGCTTTGATCCAGAGAGCCTGCAATTCAGAAACCCTCTTGGCCGAGGTAATGGCCACCAACAATGCTGTCTTCCAAGACAGAAACTTAATATCACACTTGGCTGCAGGCTCAAAGGGAGGTTGTGTCAGGGACTGCAGCACCAAAGTAAGATCCCAACGAGAAAGATCTTTGAAAGGAGGCCTGATCAAGAAAACTCCCTTAAGAAAGGTCTTGCACACCCTAGAATAAAATGTGGGGCTTTCACATAAGTGGAAGTTGGATATAGCCGACAATTGAAGTTTGATCATTGAGAAGCTCACCCCTTGGAGAAACACTGAGAAAAGGAACGACAAAATGTGAGGAATAGAAGCTGAAAATGGATCTGTGCCATGCGGATGAGCCCAAAGGAAGAACCTCCTCCATTGACTGGAATAAACCTTTTTAGTAGAAGGCTTTTGGAAGGCCAAGCTAATGTCCTTCAACGGAGAATGCAGTTTAAGCTGGCTGACAATCACTGGATCTGGAGGTACCAAGTTGTCAGCTGAAGGTTGGGAAGAGGAAGCCCCCTAGGAAGGGAAATGGAGTACTGGGCTGGATCTTATAGGATGGACATTTCAGATGAGACCAAAGGAGGGAGAAAGTACAGTTTTGTACCTACCATAAATGTAGATGTCCGATAGGTATGCATCTGCAGTCATAACATATGGGTTGTCCTGCCTCAGGCAGCCCTTCGGTCGGCCGGATTCCAAAGTCTGGGTCTGGCCTCGCTGATGTCGACTTTCCCCGCCAGAGCCGCCTGGGGTATAAAAGCATCAGCTGACGCCATCTTCCTTATTTTTTCTTGCCCCAGATGCCAGGTGCCCTCAATGAAGGCTAAATTTGGATAAAATACCAAAAAATTGCAAACATAATGCAAAAATATATACATATATATATATATATATATATACAAACAAATACACCATAACAGATTCCCCCAGCTAGCTAATGAAGGGGTAAGCACCCTAGGAGTACCACAGAGGGAAGGAGGGAGGGAAATTTGACTGCAGATGCATACCTATCGGACATCTACATTTATGGTAGGTACAAAACTGTACTATGTCCTTCAAGGATGCATCTGCAGTCATAACATATGGGTAGAATACCATAGCCAATCTGGGGGAGGAGGTACTAAGAAAATGATGGTGTAGTTAAGAGACCCTGCAGGACTGCTGTAGCAAAATCTGCTCTGGATCTGGAGTATAAGGGTAAATTGTAATGCTTGGCAAAAGTATGCACGGAGCTCCATGTAGCAGCCTCTAAAATGTCCTTGGTAGCCACCCTCTTAGGAAGGCTGTAGTGGTGGCTGTGGCTCTCGTGGAATGAGGCCTAATATTCACAGGAACAGTCTTTCCATGAAAGGAGTAGCAAAAGCGAATGCAATTTCCTATCCATTTTGAGACTGTCTGTTTGGAAATTGCTTTTCCTTGTGTCCCAGCAGCATATGCTACAAACAGTTGGTCAGTCTTTCTGTAACTTTTAGTTCTGTCCAAATAGTAGAGTAATTGTCTGTGGATATCCAGAGTGTGTAGAAGTTTCTCCCCTTTATTTTGTGGATTTGGGAAAAATGTAGGCAAATGAATTGCTTGGTTCAAGGATACTCTAGATACCACCTTTGGCATAAAAGTTGGGTTGGTTCTTAATGAAACTCTGTCCTGATGAAAAATAAGAAATGGCTGGACTGCCATTAAAGCTTGTAACTCTGATACTCTTCTTGCTGAAATTATGGCCAGAAGGAATGCAGTTTTCCAGGATAGAAACTGTGGATCTGCCGATGCTGCTGGTTCAAATGGAGGAAGTGTTAGTTTTTCCAGTACAAAGTTAAGGTCCCAAGTAGGTAAAGGTGGTCTCCTTGGAGGATTGATGTTTTTGATTCCTCTGAGAAATTGTCTTAAGAGAGAATGCGAGAAGACAGGAGGATTTACATTGTATTCTGCTGAAATTGCCGAGGCATGTATTTTAATGGAAGAATAAGACAGGCCATTGTGGAACAATTCTGCTAAGTATTCCAGTATATGTGACATGTTAATCACTGTCACATCAAGGCCTTTTGTTGTGTTCCAAATGACAAATCTTCTCCATTTTGCTGAGTATGCCTTCCTTGTGGAAGGGCGGCGAGCTTCCATAATAATGTCCTTTACCCTCTGGGATAAGCTGTCCTGAAAAGGAGTCATGGTATTCTCCAGGCAGTTAGCTGCAAGGTCCTTAGGTTGGGATGCAGGATCTTGTAATTGTTCTAAGGCCAGAAGAAGAGGCCATAATGGGAGAGGCCACGGTTTTGTCTGTGATAAGCTCTTCAGCAGTGGGTACCAATGCTGCCTTGGCCAGTCTGGAGCTATCAGAATCACTTTTGGCTGTTCTGCCTTCATCTTCAGTAAAACCTTGGTCATTAATGGAATTGGTGGGAAAGCATAGACTTTTTGGGCTTTCCAGCTGAAAGAGAGAGTGTCCACCTTCCATGCTTGTGGATGGTATGTCCTTGTGCAAAAAATTTTCAGTTGATGATTGAGGGGTGAGGCGGACAGATCTATCTTGGGCCTTCCCCATGTCTATGTTATGAGTAAGATGATGTCTGGGTGCAGCATCCGTTCGTGTGCATCCATGGTAGTTCTGCTTAAGCTGTCTGCCAGAGTATTGTCTTTCCCTGGCACGAACTGGGCCTGTAGTTGTATATTGAGTTTCAAACAAAGATCCCATAGATTCATAGCTAGCCTGCATAGAGGGTAGGAGTGCGTGCCTCCTTGCTTGTTTATGTACCACATAACTGTGGTGTTGTCTGTCCTTATTAGCAGGTGGCCTTGTCGAAGGAAAGGTTTGAAAGCCTCGATTGCATGCATCACTGCCAGCATTTCCTTTTGGTTTATTTGCATTTGCAGTTGTCCTTGAGACCATAGCCCTTGGATACATCTGTCCTCCATGTGTGCCCCCCAACCTCGGTCTGAAGCGTCCGTGGTGATGGTTTGGTTTGCTTTTGGTTTGAAGAAAGGCAACCCTCCGTTGGTCTGGCAGGCTAGAGCCCACCACAGGAATTCCTTTTGAAGGCAAGGTATGATTGGAATCAGAGTTTCTAAGCTGTGACTGTGCTGGGTCCATACACTCCTTAGGTACCATTGCAATCTTCTCATATGTAGCCTGGCTTGTGGAATTAGTATTATGCAGGATGCCATGAAACCCAGGGCCTGCAGGATTTTCCTTGCAGTTAGCTGGGTTTGTCTTGTCAGATTCTTGAAGTAATCTGGAAGTTGTTTCTGTTTTTCCTCCGTGAGAAAGGCCATTTGGGTGGTTGTGTCCAGATCTGCACCCAAAAAAGTTATCCTTTGGGATGGCACAAGTCTTGATTTTTGGATGTTGACAGTGTATCCCAAGGCCTGTAGTAGCTGGATGGCATAGTCCAAGTCCTTTAACAATTTTGTCTTGCTGTCCGCTTGTATCAGGCAGTCGTCCAGATATGGGTAGATTTGAATCCCCTGAAGTCTGCAGTGTGCAATTACTGATGCCAGGCATTTCGTGAATACTCTGGGCGCAGTAGATAAGCCAAAGGGCAATGCTGAGAATTGATAATGCTCTGATCCTGCATGAAATCTGAGGTGTCTTCTGCAACTTTGTCGAATGGGGACATGCAGGTATGCCTCCTTGAGATCTAGAGTCACCAGCCAAGACTCCTTGCCCAGCATGGGAAGAAGCTGCTGTAGGGTCAGCATCTTGAATTTCGGCACAATGAGGTAAGTGTTCAGTGCGGACAGATCGAGAATAGGCCTCCATTGATTTTCTTTCCTTGGAACAAGGAATAGCCTTGAATAAAATCCTTGGCCTTGTTCTGAGAGAGGAACCTTCTCTATGGCTTCCATTTGCAGTACTTTGGTGATTTGCTTCAAAGCCTCCGCCCTCTAATTTGGTGGCAGGTTTGGCATTCCTTTTCTTTTTAGCAGTGTGGAAATGGAACCTGTATCCTTTGTCTATTATTTGCAATGTCCATGCATCCCTTGTAATGTAATGCCAATTTTCTGAAAATAAAGAAAGCTTTCCGCCCAATGGTGCTTCTAATTGAGCCCTGGTTGGCGGAGTCAAAGGCAAGTCATTGTGTTTGTCCTGGTGTAGCAGTTGTTGTTGTTGTTCCTGCACTACCTCTCTGGTTGGGTGGCTGCCACTGACGGCCTCTGTAGTGGCCTCTAGCTTGCCCCCTACCTCTGGTACGCCTGTTCCTGCCTCTCTGTGATCTGTCTGAGTCTGGAAAGGACCAATTCTTAGTAGGCCAATTTCTGCTGAATCTCGGTGGTTGTACCTGCAGAAAGTCCTTGACTGTTTGCACAGATTTTGCCTTTTCTTCAAACTTCTTTAAGACCTCCTGGGCCGTGGAACCAAATAATTTTTGTTTTTCCATTGGAGCATCCAGGAGCTTAGCTTTAACATGGTCCGGTAGAGATTGTTCCTTCAACCAGGCATGCCTTTGTATAACTGCCCCTGTCATTGCTGACCTACATGAAGCTTCCAGTACATCATAGCCACATTGCACAAAATGGTTGCTAACCTGCTGTGAGTTATGTACCAGATCCTGAAGAGATTTACGGTCAAGGGGCTCAGAGGAGGAAAGTTTCTTATACAATTCATCTAACAAATACTCTTGGTACTGAATCATATGGAATTGACAATTCAATGCCCTTATAGAAAGAGTTGCAAAAGTATAAACTTTCTTTCCCCATCGCTCTAAAGCTCTAGATTCCCTTTCAGAAGGTAAAGGATTTTTAGCAGTGGCAGCTGCAACCCCTTTAGGGCCCTGTGAAATGGTTTCTGGATCTGCAGTGTGGGCCTTGTACAGGTGAAAATGAGAATCCGGAACCCTGTAGTACCTATCAGGTTTGGCAGGAGCAGGAGGGAGAGAATCAGGGGCTGTACTAGCATCAGAGTATACATCATCAATAACATTCAAAACGGGAGGTATAGCCAAAGGCCTATGCGGAGGTAAATGCAAAAAGGTCCTTAATCTTTTTCTGGAATCAAAAAATTCCTGGCCCTGCCATTGGAAATGCTCCCTCATAGAATGCAGTGTCTCATCAAAAGAAAACTCTTCAGGAGGGGAGGCCGAAGGAATAGATTCTTCAGCATCAGAATCCTCGTAGGCCGAATAAGCCTCCTGCTGGTGCTCTGACAACACAGATTCATCCGTAGACTCATCTGAAGAGTGGGGGGTCAGAGGGCTCAACCCTGGGCCTTTTGTCTGGAGGTGGAAGAGAGCCCCTGTCCTGGTGAGGTTGAGAACCTCTAATTAAGGAGATAAGGTCCTCTGCTAGGTTGAGAATTTGAGTGCTGGTAGTAGGCCTCTGAGGGGTAGACTTGGGAGGCAAAGCTTTGGCTAGTTTGGCAGCTTTAGCCCTAGAGAAGGCCTTAATGGACATGGTTGCAGGGGGTCTGGCTGCACCACGTGCAGGGGTGGACTTGTCTAAAGGAATGGTGTCGGACATGTCCTGGACACCGGTTTCCGTAGGTAGCTCAATAACCGACTCAGCCGGAGCCTCCGAGGCAGAGGTAGTCGGTTGTAAGGTTTCGGCAACAGGAAGCACCGAGGACTCTGTTTCAGCCGAAACCGAGACACTCGCGGTAGGCCTGACCGAGGTTTCAGCCAAAACCGCGGACCGCGAGGGTCGGTCCTTGTCCATCCGTTTTTTAACTACATGTGAAGTCGGAGTCTCCGACGGCATTATATATGCAAAGTTAGCCCCGAAATATTCCTCTGCAAACTCCGACCGACGCCTAAGCGTTCGTCGGTTGAAGGAAGTACAGGCAGAGCAGGCTGAGACGTCGTGGTCTGGGCCTAAGCAAGGGAGACAGTAAGAGTGGAAATCCTTATGAGGTATTTGTTTCCCACAAGTTAAACAATTATTTACTTTATCTGACATCGGCTGAGGGAAGACAGAGTCCCCAACGGGGTACTTAGCTTTTTCGAAGTCTTCGGTAGCTGAATCAAAGGAGCTGGCCGACCGGCACTTGCGAACTGCTTCTGCTTCGGGTACCGCGCGGCAAGGAAGACTGGGGAAGATGGCGTCGGCTGATGCTTTTATACCCCAGACGCTCTGACGTCGGGGAAAGTGCGACATCAGCCGAGGCCAGACCCAGACTTTGGAATCCGGCCGACCGAAGGGCTGCCTGAGGCAGGACAACCCATATGTTATGACTGCAGATGCATCCTTGAAGGACATCTGTGTCTGATGAGGCCAGGAGAAGGCAATGTGAATGAGATGAGTCTTCAGTAGGCGTGCTTTCTGTAAGACTTTGGGAGTGAGGGGAGTTGGAGGATAGGCATACAGAAGACATGGCGGTCAATTGGGACCACAGCATCCCTGGGTGACTCCCCCAGTCGGGGGATCAGGGCAAAGGATTTGCTGCATTTGTGACTGATTGAGGAGGCAAAGAGATCACAGCAAGGGAGACCCCAATGGTCAAAAATCTGATTTGCCACTGACTGGTTCAGGGACCACTTGTGGGGGCTCAGGATAGATCTGCTGAGCCTGTCTGCCAACACAGTGGAATCGCAAGGAATATGCATTGCAAGAAGAAAGAGCCTGGAGGGCATCGCCCACTCCCACATTCTCATGGCATATCTGCACAGAGAATACGATTATGTTCCCCTGCTTGTCGATGTACCAGACTACCACCATGTTGTCTGTCTGAACTGCCATAGTCCCGAGAGGGAGATAGTCCTGGAAGGCTTGCAATGACAGAAGGATTGCTCTCATCTCTAGGACACTGATGTGCAACTTGGACTCCCTGAATATGCCCTACCCACTCTAACAGGGAGGTGTCCATGGTCACCATGGCCTGGGGCTGGAGAAGACAAAAGGGTCTCCCTAGCAGCAGATCTTTGGACTGGAGTCATCATGCTAAGTGATGCTGGCAGACCTGAGACCTTGAGTGCCAAGGACAAAGGATGAAGATGAGCTGACTACTGCACCACAAGGGTCCAATGAAGAACTCATACATGATACCTGGCCAAGGGAACCAACTGAATTGCTGCCACCATGGAACAGACGGCTTGTAGGATCAAATGGGCAAGAACAATCTCCTGATCCAGAAGAAAGTGGACTTGTTCCTAAATTGAGTCTACCCTGCACAGGGAAAAAGCTGCAGTCTCGGACACAGTGTCCAGAAGAACCCCTATAAATTCCAACCTCTGGCACACAGCAAGATGAGATTTGTGAAGGTTGACAGTGATGCCCAGGTCTCGAAAGAGACTGAGAATGTAATTCATGGCTTGAGTGAGTTGATGCCTTGTGGGAACCATGAAGAGCCAATCATCCAGGAACGGAAACACCTGAAACCCCTGCAGCTGGAGATGGGCTGCTACCACTGCCATACATCTGATGAACAACAGAGGGGCTGAGGTGAGACCGAAGGGGAGGGCTCAGAACTGATAGTGATTAGCCCCCCAGTCAGATGCGTAGGTATCTCCTGGAGTGTCTGTCGGTTTTTGTGTGATAGTATGCATCCTTGAGATCCACCAAGCACATCCAATTGTCCTTGCGCAGAAGCGGAAGAATGGACTGAACAGTGACCATCTGGGACTTCGACTTCTTGACTGACAGATTCAAAATGCCAAGGCCAGAATGGGCCGCAGGTCCCCAGTTTTCTTGGGCACTAAAAAGAAGGAAGAGTAGGTTCCGGACTCTCGTTGTCCTGTTGGGACCTTCTGGAGGGCTCTTTTTCGAAAAAGGTCTTGAAGCTCTGCAAGAGCTAACTCCCTTTGGTGGGGTGGAATACCCGCGAGTGACTTTTGAATTGGAGGGGACTGATCAAAAGATATGTAGTATCCTCTGGACACAATGCTTAGCACCCACTGGTCTGAGGTAATAGAAGCCCAATAACAGGAAAATTCCAATTCCAAGAATGTCAATACTTTACTACAGCAAAGCTTTCAGATATAAATCCTTCTTCAGTGAAATATACAATCTGTAACATTTTTTCAGTTTTTGCAAAGAGAGTAAAATCAAGTGAGTATGGCCAGCTAATCACATCATTTCTACAATAATTCAATTAACATTTTAGCTTAGAGATATAGCAGTTCCTTAAAAAGTACTCGGACATACTTTCTACTCGTAGGTTCACAGGTAGGTACTAGGCTATTTGCCCTAGGGTATTTATAAGCCTAGCCAGAATGTGTTGGCTTTCTCCTCCCTTTTAGATTAGATTCCTGAGCCTCTGTTCAGCAGGGCCATAGAAATGATCCCAGGTGTAAATTTACGATTTCCCATCCACACATCAAGATTTCTTTTGAAGAGGGTCAGTGAGGGACTCTGCATAACATGGATTGGGATTCTATTCCAGAGCGAAGGAAGCCTCTGGGATATGAATCTATCCCTCCAGCATGTCCTATTTATAGTTGTGCTGAGGTTTAAATCCCTGGAGCGTGTAGCTCTAAGGGATTTGGATTTCTTGAGGAGGAGCATGTCCATTAATTTTGGGTTAGACATGGCCTTGTACGTCAGGCAGAGATCGCCTCTGAGTAGGCGAAAGCAACTGAGTAGAGCTGGAGTTTCTTTAGTCGAGCTGCATAGGGCATCTGTTTGAGGCCCACAATCCTCTTGGTGAGGTACTTTTGGGGTCTCTCTAGCTGTTGCAGGTGTTGAGTAAGGTACATCCCAAATGGGGCATTGTACTCAATTATGGGTCTGATGAGCGATGAGTAGAGGGGCACAATGACCTCTCGATCTAGATGTGAACCCTTTCGTGATTAGGTGGGCTATACAGAAGGTTTTTCTAACCACTTTGGCAATGTGATGATCAAAGGAGAGGTTACCATCTACTTGGGTCCCCAGATCCCTAATTACATCTTCCGTACTTAGTGGATTACCACCTATGTGGTAGTTTGTGGGCACATTGTTTTTCCCAAAGAGGATGACTATGCACATTTTGGCATTTAGCTTGAGGCCATGGTTCTGACACCAGTATCCATCTCCGTGAGACCCTTCTGGAGGATGCTTGTGTCAGCCGGAGAGTCGATTATGGCTCCCAGTTTGCAATCATCTGCGAACTTGGTCAGCTAAAGTCCTCCCGTGCTTGCCTGTACCTCAGAGAAGTATATACCGAACAATAGGGGTCCCAGGACTGAGCCCTGTGGGACGCCACTTGTAACCGGTTTGGAGTCAGACATGGCACCCGCAACTGACCATGTGGGTTCTATCCCTGAGCCAGTTTGCAACCCATCTCGTGGCACAGGGGTTGATATTCAAGCTGGTAAGCTTATTTAAAATGCCAGAGTGGGGTACTGTGTCAAAGGCCTTTGCAAGGTCCAGGTAGGCTGTGTGGACTACCTTTCCCTCATCTATGGCCTTGGTAAACTGTTTCAAAGAAGTCAACTAGGTTTAAGAGGCAAGATCTGCCCTTAAAGCCGAATTGGGTAGGGCCCAGTGTCTGGAGGTTCCCAATGTCTTTGTTTATGAGATCCATGATGATGCGCTCCATAGCTTTGCAGACCAGGCTAGTCAAGCTTATAGGGCGATGGTTCCCGGGATCCGTTGTGGCACCACCTTTGTGGAGCAGGATAACTGTTGCTGTACGCCATTCTTTGGTTACATATCCTGTAGTAAGGCTGAGTTTGAACAGTGACTTTATGTGAAGGTTCAGTTCTTTTTGGAGCGCGTGTAAGACGCAGCCCGGGACACCATCCGGTCCAATTGATGCTGTGTTTTTTGCTTTGGAGAAGGCTGCTTTCACCTGTGCGTCTGTGATGTCTGGGAGACTACATTCTTCTGGGATAGACACTGGCCCTTTTTTTTGGGGGGGGGGGTAAAGTTTGCACTGAACTGGTCCGCCAGGATGTTGGCAATGTCAGTGGGTTCAGTGTATTTTTTGCCATTTTCACCAGCTCAGAGCAGATCTGAGAGTTGCCACCTAGATTCTTGACGTAGCTAAAGAAGGCCTTGTGATTATCTTTAGAGTCTTTGGCGATTTTTCTTTCGAAGCCGGCCTTTGATGATTTTATGAGGGATCGTAGTTTCTTGCTAATATTGATCAGGGGATGCCTTCCCATTTTGGGATTTTGCTCCATCATGTAATAGTTTCCTACTTCTGTTGTATAGCTTATTTATGGCCGGGGTCCACCAGACTGGTCTCCTGTTTTTGGAGGAGTGAGTCTTGGTTTTACTTGGGATGGCTTGATCTATGCATTCCTGTATGGGCTCATAGAATGCATTTGTACAGGATTCTGCAGTTCGGGCAGCATTTTCCATTAGCCCAGGGGCTTTGAAGCTTTCCACCTCAATCTTGAGAAGTGTGAAGTTTGCTTTTGAGAAATTTTTCACAGTGGTTTCCTTGGCTGGGGTCGGGATGTGGATGTCCAGTGTGATTAGTTTATGGTCTGATCTTACCAACGAGGGATATTACCTCTGGTATGGAACATTGAGCCCCCATGTTGGTGATGACCAGGTCCAATATGTTGTCCCCTCTTGTGGGAGTGGTGACTAGTTGTTCCATGGCATTTAAGTTTATAAACTCCAGGAACTGTTGGACAAAGGAGTTGGGACTTGAGTAGTTTTCCCAGTCAATGTTTGGGTAGTTGAAATCACCCAATATCATGGTGTTTGGTGAGACCTTCATATTCTCCAATGTTCTCAGGAATGCCGAGTGGGGGTCCTGAGACAAGGTGGGTGATCTGTAGCAAGCTACAAACTGAAAAGCAGTTTTGCCCACTGTTAGCTGCACATGAATGGTCTCCAATGCCTCGTGCAGCGCCACTAACCTGGAGGTGTGGGTATCCTTGAGGAAAATGGATACTCCCCCACCTTTTGTATTTCGGTCTGAGTTCTTGGGCCGAAAATCATGGTATGAGTTATATCCTGGTAGTGCTGGGGTGCTCTCTGGAGCCTTGAACCAGGTTTCTGTTATTGCACAGATATAAATTTTCTCCATACTGAGGAGTGCCTCAAGTGTGTGTATCTTGAGGTTTAGACTTCTGGCATTGAGTAACATTACCCTTAGTTTTTTGTTTCTTGTGTTGTCTATGGAGGTGGGTTTGTCTTTTGAGCCTTGCCTAAAAAAAGCACTATGGGGGTGGCAAGAGCCTTAGCCAGTATCCAAAAGCTTAAGGGTGACAGGTGCAAGTAGTCCCTAGCGAAGCAACGTGGCTTGTCGAGCATGTCATCCCAGGCTGACAGACACTGTATCCCCTTTGATTTATAAATACATACTAGAACTATATACTTAAATAATTCTAATAAAATATTTATTACAAATTTTTTTTTACATATTCAAATTATTTGCACATATACAAAAAAATACATATATATGTATATACACACATTTACAATATCTAGTGCAGTTGCATGTCTAGTTTCTAAAACTGGCTTAATACTAACCACGTTATTCAACCCTGGTAATACATCTGCTTGCAGTCTTAAGAACATAATTCAGAGATATGTAGACAAATACAGCAGAATGCGTTAAGTAAGCATATTTTGGAGAAAGGTACTGAGCACACCTTTAAATTTAGGGTGATGGAAGCCGTGTATAAGCAAGTAAGAGGGGTTAATGTTAATAACCTGCATGAGAATAAAGAATATGCATGGATCTTAAGATTATACAGATTGTATATTGCACTAAAGAAGGATTTATATCAGAAAGCTTTGGTGTAATAAAGTAGTGACGTTCTTGGAGTTGGAATATTTCTGTTACTCAGCTTTTATTTTCTAACTTCAGGTTTATCACTACATCAGCCTTTGGTCTTAAGTAATAGCAGCCCAAGCCAGGGGGTGCAAAGAGATACGGCCCCAGGAATGCCTCCACAGCAGGGCAGCCAGGCAGTGCTTCAGGAGCGCTGTGGGGGCTTCTCCGAAAAGGGTTCTTGGGAGCCCTGATTTTGCAGACCTTCTCTGCCTCTAGGGTGGCGTCTTATCAAATCTCCTTCCCCGGCCGGAAGAACAGGATTCCTGAGGCGCATCTTGGAAGGAAGACTGAGCCCTGCGGAACCACAGTTTCTTACTAACCCATTGATTCTTGGAAAAGGAACGCTGGGGGAGTCAAAAATTTTATCCTGACTGCGGACAAAGTCTTTTCCTCCTGCTTGCTGCGGGTCAAGGTTTCCTTGACAGGAGGACCAAACAAAGTAGATCTTTCAAATGGGGCATTGGTAAGGGACGCCTTGAAGTTGTTTGCAAACCCGCAAAAGCGAAGCCAGGTATGGTGCCTAACAGCAATGCATGTAGCCTCTGCTCGACAGGGGGCCTCAGCTGCATTAGAGATCAACCTCACTGAGGCGTTAGCCAGGGATGTGAGAGTAGAAAGCTTCGGAGAGACTAGCTTAAGACTCTCTGGAGGCAGCAACTCTGAATTTGAAGAGGAAAGCTCTGATACCAAATCCCTCTGCAGCCGTGTGAGGTGTGCCATGTAATTTGTAGTCTTCAGTCCAAATGTGGCTGAAGCATACATGTGCTTCCCAAGACGGTCAATCACCCGTGACACTATTTGGGGGAGACCATAGGGATGGACCATAGAGCTTTGTTCCTCGAGCTCCTTTTTGGTGGCTGCAGCAACCATGATGGCATCAACTGGGACACCCTTGCTCCAAAAGGCTTTACCCCTAGGTGGACTCAGGAATTTGTCCGCTCTCTTAGGGACTGATTCTACTGTGTCCAGCTCCTTCCACGCCCTGCTGGAAATGAGCTGGAGGAGCTCATCAGCAGTGGGAGATGTCCAGGAGGAAGATGGGCCTGTCCTGAAGGCCTTCAGGAACACAGATTTCTGCAAGGATGGAGTGGGGGGAGACCAACTGCCCCATTCTTTCAGGATCTCTAGGATGTCCCCAAAGGACATCCCTCAGATGGAAGCCTGGGGGACCAGTCCCCCTCCTCGAAATCCATCTCCTCAGTGAGGGACTCTCGAGCGGAATCCAAGTGCTTCCTATTGTATGTCCTCTTCCATGGAGGCTCCTCCACCGTGGGATCTGGGGGGGACTCAGAAGAGGATGATACCCCAATGGGGGTAATGCCCTTATGAAGGCATGCGTGGAAGGGCTGACCCTGAACGGATGAGGTAGACTCGCCACCCAAAGTAGAACAAGGTGGGGGCGGGGATCCAGAGCAGAGGGTGAGGCTGCCGCCCATCCAGAGACTGCCCTCTCTATCTACAGGAAGGCCAATGGCCTTGAGGAAGCCCCACCTTCTTCCCACCACGCAAGGCCAACAAGGGTGGAAGGGGGACCCTGACATGGCACCAAAGTCTCCAGATGATATTGGTCCCGAGCTTTCCAAAGCGGATGCTCTCAAGGGGAGGGTCCAAACACTCGACCAGAACCCCCACCCCAGTGGCCCCCACGAACCTCTCACAGCTGAGGCATTGCTAGCTCCAAGGGCAATGGAGCTGAACCCGCCAGGGACCCAGGAGGTGTGGGACTGGAAACACTACCAGACACAGCTTCTCCCTGGGCATGCTCTGATCCTGGGGGACCTAACTCGCATGAGTCAGACTGGGAGAGAGGAGTTCTGACGAAGGTGAAGAGCCCCTCAGCAAGTGGCTAGGGGACAGCAACAAAGTTCAATTTGGGCTGTGAGGAAGCTCCTCATCATCTGATCCCAAGTCTGAAGGGAGCAAACTTCTGGTACACCTGTAGGAAATGAAGAATGGTAATGGTTGGGGTGTCATCAATAAGAATAGGCTCCTAGAAAGCCATCAGATCCGACGGCCTGGATGGATCCAAGGGCAGTGACAACCCCATAGACGTATCCGATGGAGCAGTCGGTTCCAAGGGTTTTTGGACCTAATTGGATCAGAGGACCTCGGAGGACTGTGATCCGACGGGGGGAAGTTGAGGGTCTCTGAGCCAAAGAACCCGGAGCCAATGTCCCTGAGGCTGGACTCTAATTCAGGGAACTGGGATCCAAGAACCTAGACGTTTTTGCAGGAGAGTCCCAAGAGGAAGAGGGCTTCCTCTTGGAATCTGAGACCAGGGGAACCCCCCTTAGAACCTCTAAGTAAAAGCTTATTTCTATGGTCTAATAGAGCTCTGGGGTTGAATCCCACACAGATACCTCATGGATATCACATCCAACCTCTAAATTGGGCTCTCCTAGACAGTACACGCACTCCTTGTGCGTGTTGGTGGGAGCTAACTTCTGACGGCGAGAGGGGCAGCCTCTGAACCCAGAGGGTTTGTCAGACATCCTAAGACACACACACCCAAAAGGAAAAAAGAGGAGAGGGGAAAGAGAGAGAGCAAGGAGGAAGGAAGGAAACTACCACAGAGGGGACAAAGTGAGAACCCTGGAAAAAACTAATGGACCCATCAATGGTTAACAGAGAGGAGGGAACTAGCTACTAGCAGACAAAAAGTAGAAAAGGGAGAGGAAAAAATCTCAATAAAATGCAAAAAGAAATAACTTATCTCTGAATGGAGCCTAAAACAGAGGGAACATGTTCACTCGCAAATAGCGGCAAATGAGATCTGAAGATTATGGGTAGCAGGTGATCTTGGGAGGGGAGGAGCTTGAGCTCAGGAGCTACCGCTTGCACTCCTGGCTCGGATCAGAGGTCGGATCCAAGACTCACCCAAGATCAATAATGACATGGATAGCATCAGATTCACAGTTGCCTGTGAATGTTTAGAGAATGTAAGTTACTTTCCCCACTGTTTTGGGGCTTGGGAAAAAGTAAGACAATGAACAGACTGAGTGAGGGACATTTTGTTTTCTACTTTAGACATGAAGGATGGATTAAACACTGAGAGTCACCCTATCTTTCTGAAAAATAAGAAAAGGGGGAATGGCCATGAGAGCTTGTAACTCAGAAAATCTACTGGAGGTAAGAGACAAGAGGAGGATAGTTTTACAGGTACAGAATTTTAGAGAAGCATCAGAAGCTGGTTCAAAAGGAGGCAGAGTAAAATTTCATAACAAAAATGTTCATAAAGGTACTGCAGTGCAATAGGCCCTCCAATAAGAACGGATCTTGACTATGTTTGCAGCACCAATAGGAAAACCTTTTCTACTTAGTGGCGTAAGATTTTCTAGTAGTGGGACTCCTAGCCTGTTGTAGGACTTGTACAGCCTCTTGACAGAAGAGGTGTTTTTGCAGAATTAAAATCCTAACATCCACAGGGCAGGTTGAGATATTGAAGGATTGGGTGGAGCAGTAGGTTATCAGGTTTGGCTGCAGAGGAATTGCCCTGTAATTTCCCTTTGCCAAGTGAAATAACAGAGGGAACTAATGTTGCCTTGCCCAAAATAGAGCCAGTAAGAGGAGTCTGGTGCTTCTTTTTGTGCCTTGAAGATTATTTTGGAAGGGCAGACAGAGGGGAAAAGGTTCAGTGGAATTTCCTTGTCCAGTGGAAAAAGAAAGCATCACTCCTCTAGGACATGGGACAAGGGTCCCCCTGATGCAGACCCCCGTTAACCCTGAAGTAGTGTCCACTGAAGAGGACTCCTCTGACATGGTTGCCCCTATCTTCAGAAAGACGCTTAGATTTTACACCAAAATACTCTAGGCCCATTATGATTTCTGGAGAAGGATCTTTGGGGAAATCTCATACTGGACTCCCAAAGCAGACAGCGTCTTACCTTCCTGCTCACTCTCTAATAGGTTTTCTTTAACCTTCCGTCCAGAGAGGACCTATTGAAGAGGCATTAAGAAAGGATACCTTTAACTACTACTTCTTTCGGCTCTTTCCGGTTAGGGGTCGCCACAGCAGAACACCTGTCTGCTCATGATTGGCAGAGGAGTTTGATGGTGTCGAGTTGCCATCCCGGCATCCAACCTTCCACAGAAGGCACACGCACACTCTTGCCTAGGGCCAATTTAGAGTGTCCAATCCACCTACAGTATGTCTTTGGTATGTGGGAGGAAACCAGAGCACCCGGAGGAAACCCACGTGACCAGAGAGAGGACATGCAGACTCTGTACAGAAGGCACCCCATCCAAGGATCGAACCAGAGAACCTCTTGCGGTGAGGCAACAATGCTAACTGCTGCACCACCACGGCTATCCTAAAGGATACCTTAACTCTGTCAACAAAATCCAAGAGTTTGAGCCAGGCATGGTGCCTCACAGTAGCATCAGTTTCTGCTCCCCTAACCTCTTCATGGACTAAACTGTGTATAGCAATCTCATGGAGAGGATGGATATGGTTAAGCATAACTGCCACCTCAGACTCAAGCCACTTCAGAGTCTCAGCTATGGTAAGCTTTCTGAGAGTCCAGGGCTTGTTCCGCAAGCTCTTTCTGTAAGTATCGCTCGGGTGTCAAGTAATTTAATGCTCTGAGGGCAAACGTGCCTGAAGCATACGCCTCATTTCTCATTCTGTCCATCAACTATGATCTTAACTGGGAGAATGGACCTCTGGACTGTCATCTGACAGTTCCCCTTTTAGTGGCAGCGGCTACAACAATGAAGTCCCCTAAAGGTCATTTACTCTAGTGCAGTCTGTCCTTAGGGGCCAAAGGATTTTATCTGGCTTTGGCAGGATAGACTCAGTGGCACTGGGCTCCTGCCATGCCTACTCCTCTACTAAAATTATTACATGGACAAGTGGGTGGGATCATCTAGGAGGTAGACGAAGTAGACCTGAAGGCCTTTAAATAGCACCTCCTCATCCGGAGAAGGGGGATCTGTGGACCAAAAACCCCTCTGCTGCATCAATTCTAAAATTCCATCACATATGACATCCTCTAGAAGAAATGAAGGTGACCCTTTCAACTCATCAAAGATGGTGTCAGGGGCAAGGGGTTCTGTTGGGGTATCAATGCACCTCCTTTTGAACGCATGCTTTCTCAGACTGATCCACACAGGAATCATCCGAATCACCACAAAACTCAAGGTAAGTCACCTGGTGAGGCTGGGTAAGAACTTTGGACCTGCTCTGCTCCTGGGTAGGGAGATGATAGAGCTGCAAACTGGTTGATGCCCTAGGGAGTGGAGCTGAGCTCACTGGAGCAACCTTGGTGCTTCCAAAAAATACAGCTAACATCTTCAATGATGGCGACTGAAGCTTACACTTCAAACAATGAAAACTCCAACACAGAGAAGGGCACTGAATGAGTTCATAACAAGAACAATGCTGAAATACTACTGATAATTCAGCTCCAAAACTACACCAACTTCTACTTTATCAGGGTCGAGTGAGTCAGCAGAGTCACATTCAGTACTAAGGAATCCAAATCAGTTAGAGCCAAACTGCGAAACTCCATGAAGGACAACAGCTCTGAGAACTACAGTACCAAAACATTCTGCAGAAGAAGCTTACCTGAGGGGAGAAAAGGGGGAAAAGTACAGTTGTGTACACTTACCATAAATGTAGATGCTAGAGTGTATTCACTGTTGCAGTCATTACATTTGGGTAATCTGCTGGCAGGTTGCCCTCAGTCGGCCTGAAAAACAAAGTCTTGGGTCCTGCGTCGGTTGGTGTCTCCTCTTCCATGACGTCAGGAGTATAAAACATGCAGCCGACGCCATTTTATTCAGTTTTTCTTGCCCCAGATGTCAGGTGCCCCCCAAATGGGAGCAAAAAAAAAAAAAAAAAAAAAAAAAAAAATATATAAATATATATATATATATATATATATATATATAAACAGCAATATATGCAAATGCACTTTTAGCAACATAAACTTTACCTTCATCTAAAAGCAAATAGACCACAAAGGCTTTAGAGTATAGTGAGGGAAACAGAAGTTATAGAAAAGGGGGATGGCGGGTGGGTAACCCGGACTGCAACAGTGAATACACTCTAACATCTACATTTATGGTAAGTGTACACAACTGTACTATGTTCTTCGTGTTTCACTGTTGCAGTCATTACATTTGGGTAGAATCCCAAAGCTATGGATGGGAGGATGGAAAACGGTTGGAGTATACAACGGGCCGACGATTCTTTCTTCAGATGCTTTGCTCCCAGATGCCAGGTATGGATTGGGAAATGGATTTGGTATGGATAAACAATTCCAGACATGCACAACAGTAATAAACAGATGATGTCATAAAAGATATCCCCAGCTAATAGGGTGGAAGAATCCAAAAAGAGAAGAGAGAGGAGGAGGAGGGGGGTTTTGATTGTAAAGTTGCATATCTATCAGACATCTGTATTTGTGGTAACAAAAACTACTGTATGTCCTCATGCAAAGAATGCAACTGCAGTCACATTGGGGGTTGAATACCAGCCAAGCTGGGGGTGGTTGGAACCAAATAGCATTAGGAGCGGCTATAAGGCCCTGCAGAACTGAAGTGGCAAAGCCTGCCCTGGATTTGGAGAAGAGAGGCAAATGATGATGCTTTGTGATGGTATGAACAGAGCTCCAAGTAGCACCTTCTAGAATGTCTTTGGTTGGAACTCCTCTGAGAAAAGCTGCTGAGGTAGAGGCAGCCCTGGTGCAATGTGACTTGATCCTCTTTGGCACAGATTTACCATGGTGCAAGTAGTAGAAACGAATACAGTGGCTTATCCACTTGGAAACAGTCTGCTTTGATATAGCCTTCTCCTCTGATCCTGCAGCAAATGCCACCAGTAGTTGCTAAGACTTTCTTAGAGATTTGGTAATGTTTAAGTAGAATCTTAGTTGTCTGTGTACGTCCAATGAATGCAGAATCTGTTCCCCCTTGTTCTGCGGATTTGGGAAAAATGTTGGCAGGTGAACTGTTTGGTTAAGAGCCACACTGGCTACCACCTTAGGCATACATGAAGGATTGGTCCTGAGGGACACTCTGTCCAGGTAAAATGTAATAAAAGGCTCCACAGCCATGAGAGCCTGTAGTTCTGAAACCCTTCTTGCTGAAGTGATTGCCAAGAGGAAAGCTGTTTTCCAAGATAAAAAATTTATACCAGCAGTAGCTGCTGCTTTAAAAGGAGGCAGGGTGAGTTTTTCCAGCACAAAATTGAGGTCCCATGAAGGAGTTGGTGATCTTCTGGGAGGCCTTAAATTTTTGTAATGAGCCGAGATGATGGAGGCATGGATTTTTATTGAAGAAAAAGATAGGCCCTTGTCAAGCATCTCAGTCGAGTATTGTAAAATACGAGAGATATTTGGCTTTGCTGTGTCCATTCCTTGTGCTTGGTTCCAAGCACAGAATCTCTTCCATTTATCAGCATAAGACTTTTTTAGTACTAGGCCTTCTAGCTTCCAAAATGACATCCATCACAGATTTACTGAGAGGTGCTGTTTGAATAATTAAATGATCAGCCACGCTGCAAAGTTCAGAGTTTGGAGCAGTGTGTGCAGAATTTAATTGTTCTGCTTAGACAGTAGATGAGGTATTTGAGGCAAGTACCAAGGAGGGAGACGAGATATATTCTTTAGAATTGGGTACCAGTGCTGGCGAGGCTAGTCCGGAGCAATTAGGATCATTTGTTTTTTCCTGTCTGACCTTTAGTACGACCTTGGAGAGAAGAGGCAAAGGGAGAAAGGCATAGACTGATAGGTTTTTCCAAATGAAGGATAGGGCATCCACTTTCCATGCTTGTCTGTGATAAGTCCTTGTGCAGAATTTGTCCAGTTGATAATTTTGGGGAGAGGCAAATAGATCTATGTCTGGGGTCCCCCATTTCTGTGTTAACATGCTGAAGACTTGTGGATCCATTTTCCACTTGTGCGGGTCCATAAGATTTCTGCTTAGGTCGTCTGCCAGAGTATTTTGTTTTCCTTGCAGGAACTGAGCTTGAAGATGTATTTGGTAAGTCAAAGCTGTGTTCCACAATGCCATGGCTGGTCTGCAAAGGGGGTAGGAATGTGTACCGCCCTGCTTGTTTATGTACCACATAACCATGGTGTTGTCCGTTTTTATCAGTAGTTGTTCTGGATGAAGTAAGTCCTTGAAGGCTGTCAGAGCAATCTGAACAGCTAGCATCTCTTTCTGGTTGATATGCAGATGCATTTGTTTCGGGCTTCATTTGCCCTGAATGCATCTCCCCGCCAGGTGGGCCCCCCCAAGCCTAGTCTGATGCATCTATAGTTAGGGTTTGGGTGGCAGGGGTTAGACTGAATGACAGTCCCTTGTTTTGGTGACATCTTTGCCCACCAAAGAAACTCATGTTGTAGGCAGGGAATGAGAGGAATCATTGTTTCCAGACTGACAATGTTGACTCCATAAACTTTTTAGGTACCATTGAAGTTTCCTCATATGCAGTCTCGCATATGGAATTAGTAGAATGCAGGATGCCATTAACCCCAAAGCCTGCAGAATTTGTCTTGCAGATAACTGGGTTTTTGTTGCCATTGGTCTGAAGTATGTTGTCAATTGCCTTTGTTTGTCTGGTGTAAGGTAAGTCATCTGGGCAGTTGTATTCAAGCTTGCACCCAGGAATGTAATTTGAGAGGGTACCAGTTGGGATTTCTTTTCATTTATTGTGTACCCTAGGCATGTTAGAAGCCTTTTTACAAATGCCAGATGTTGAAGAGTGTCCTTGTCCTCTGCTTAAATGAGACAGTCATCCAGATAAGGATAAATTTGAATGCTTCTTATGGGTTCATACTACGCTATCTGCCTTAGGGCATTTATAAGCCTAGCCAGAGTGTGTGTGGCTTTCACCACCCCTTGGAATGAGAATACTATGCCCATTTAGGGTTTAGTTTACTGTGCCTCTGTCTGGTAGTGACACAGAGATGACCCCCGGGGTAAACCTATGATGTCCCATCCACTCGTCAAGATTTCTCTTGAAGAGAGTCAGTGAGGGGCTCTCTGCCTAACATGGACTGGGATTCTGTTCCAGAGTGTAGGGAGCCTCTGGGTTATGAATCTGTCCCTCCAGCACGTCCTATTTCTGTGTTGAGGTTCAAATCGCTCGCTCTGGTGGATTTGGATTTTCTGAGGTGGAGCATGTCCATTAATTCCAGACTGAACATGGCCTTGTACGTCAGGCACAGATCGCCTCTGAGTAGGTGGTATGCGACTGAATAGAGCTGGAGTTTCTTCAGCCAGGCAGCATATAACATATGTTTGAGACCCTTGATCCTCTTGGTGAGGTACTTTTGAGGTCTTTCTAACTGCTGCAGGTGTCGGGTAAGGTACATCCCATATGGGGCACTGTACTCAATTATGGGCCTGATAAGGGAAGAGTATAGGGGCACAATGACCTCTCGATCTAGATGTGAATCCTTTCATGATAAGGTGGGTAATATAGAAGGTCTTCCTAACCACCTTGGCAATGTGAGTGTCAAATGAGAGGTTACTGTCAACTTGGGTCCCTAGGTCCCTGATTACTTCCTCCGTACTTAACGGCTTACCACCTATGTGGTAATTTGTGGGTACTTTGTTTTTCTCAAAGGGTATGACTATACATTTTTTGGCGTTCAGTTTAAGGCCATGGCTCTGGCACCAGTTATCCATTTCTATGAGGCCTTTCTGAAGGATGCTTGTGTCCGCTGGAGTATCAATTATGGCGCCCAGTTTGCAGTCATCTGTGAACTTTGTCAGCCACAATCCTCCTATGTTTGCTTGCACCTCAGAAAAATAAATGCCAAACAAGAGAGGTCCCAGGACCGAGCCCTGTGGGACACCGCTTGTGACTGGCTTAGAGTCTGACATGGCTCCAGCAATTCTGACCTTGTGGGTTCTGTCCTTCAGCCAGTTTACAACCCATCTTATGACATATGGGTTTACATTTAAGCTGGTGAGCTTGTCTATGATGCCGAGTGGGGTATTGTGTCGAAGGCTTTTGCAAGATCAAGGTAGGCTGTGTGAACTGCCTTACCCTCATCAATGGCCTTAGTGACTGTTTCAAAAAAGTCGACCAGGTTCAAAAGGCAGGATCTGCCCTTGACAAAGCTGAATTGGGTAGAAGCCAGTGTCTGTAGGTACCCAATGTCTTTGTTTATGAGTTCCATAACGATCCTCTCCATAGCTTTGCAGACCAAGCTCATCAAGCTTATGGGGCGGTAATTTCCAGGGTCCATAGAAGCACCTCTTTTGTGGAGTGGGACCACTGTTGCTGTAAGCCATTCTTTGGGTACGTATCCTGTAGTAAGGCTAAGATTAAACAGCAGCCTTATGTGCGGGTTTAGTTCCTCTTAGAGTTCATGTAGCACGCAACCCGGGACACCGTCTGGTCCCATTGATGCTGTGTTTTTAGCTTTGGAGAGGGCAGCTCTCACCTGGGCATCTGAGATGTCAGGGAGGCTACACTCTGCTGGGATAGATATTTCTCCTTTTTGGGGGGGGGGGGGGATTTGCACTGAACCCGTCTGATAGTATGTTGGCAATGTCTGCGGGTTCAGTGTATTTTTTGTCATTTTGGACTAACTCTGAGCATATCTGGGAGTTTCCACCCAGGTTTCTAACATAACTAAAGAAGGCCTTGTGATTGTCTTTAGTGTATTTTGCGATTTTTCTCTCAAAGTTGACCTTGGATGATTTTATGAGTGATCGTAGTTTTTTGCTAGTACTGATCAGAGATGCCTTCCCTTTTGGGGATTTTTCTCTGTCATGTAGTAGCTTCCTCCTCCTGTTGTAAAGCTCGTTAATGGCTGGGGTCCACCAGACAGGACGCCTGCCTTTGGGGGAATGGGTCTTGGTTTTATTTGGGATTGCATGATCCATGCATTCTTGAAGGTGCCCGTAGAAAGCGTTTATAAAGGATTCAGTCTTAAGAAGTGTGAATTCAGCTTTTGAGAAATTCTTCACTGTGGTCTTTTGTGCTGGGGGTGGGGGCGGGATGTGGATTTCCAGTGAGATTAATTTATGGTCTGATCTCACCAATGAGGGGTATACTTCCGGTGTGGAGCATTGTGTCCCCATGTTTGTGATGAACAGGTCTAGTATATTATCTCCTGTTGTGGGAGTGGTGACTAGTTGTTCCATCGCATTTGAGTTTATGAATTCTAGGAACCTTTGGGCTAGGGTGTTGGGGCTTGAATAATGCTCCCAGTCTATGTTTGGGTAGTTGAAGTCTCCCAATATGATGGCATTAGAGAGACATTCATACTCTCCAGTGTCTTCAGGAAGGCTGATTGGGGTTCCTGAGCTTGAGAGGGTGGTCTGTAGCATGCTACAAACTGTAGGGCAGTTTTGCCCACGGTTAGTTGCACATGGATGGTCTCCGATGCTTCGTGCGTAGCCACTAACCTGGAGGTGTGGGTATCTTTGATGAATATGGATACTCCCCCTCCTTTTGTGGTTCGGTCCAAGTTTTGGGGCCGAAAAGCATGATATGAGGTATAACCTGGTAGTGCTGGGGTGCTCTCAGGAGGCTTGAATCAGGTTTCAGTCACTGCACAGACACCGATGTTCTCCATAGTGAGGAGGGCTTTGAGAGCGTGCATCGAGGTTTAGACTTCTGGCGTTGAGCAGCATTACCCTTAGTTTTTTCCACTTGTGTTTTCTAGGGAGGTGTGTTTGTCTTTTGAGCTTTGCCTAAAAAAGGCACTATGGGGGTGGCAAGAGCCTTGGCCAATATCTGGAAGCCCAGGGATGACAGGTGCAAGCCGTCCCTCATGGCAGCGTGGCTTGTCAAGCATGTCATCCCAAGCAGACAGACATTGGATACCCTTAGAATGACACCAGTAACTGAGCCAATTGTTAAAGCTGATCATTTTGTCTTTGTACTGTGGCATCATTCTTGGTGAAGGTAAGATGCTGCTCAAGGTCAGGGTCATACCGGCCTGGGCTACATAATCAGAGAGCTCCTCTATGTCTCTTTTCATGTAGTCCAGGGAGGTACGTCTCAGGTCATTCACACCGGCATGGACAATGACTGAGTCATATTTGTACTTGCTTTGGAGTGACCTGAGTGCTTGTGTTATGTGGCGGATTCTAGCGCCAGACAGGCAGCTTACTGTAACCTTTTCCTTGTTCAGTCTGGTGAGCGGGACGTCAGTGTGTCTGACTATGGAGTCACCTATTACATGTGTATCAGGCATGTTGTTTGGCCTTAAGGGCTGTGACTGTTTGGCACACTGACTTTGTGAACTATGTGTTGCATGTGCTATGTTTTGAGGTAGTTGTTGCTTGGATGTCTGCTTTGGAGGCCTCTGTTGTTTTGGTAGATTTTTAATTAGAGCCTCCGGGTATGTTTTTGTGTGTTTATGTGTTTGGTTTGCAGTTGTGATAGGTCTATGTGAGACTGGGTTTGTGGTGTGCGTGGTTACCTTCTCCTCCTGACTGGTTTTGCCAGTACTGAGTCGAGAGAGCTCAGCCTCCAGTTTGGCTATATAGTTGCATCTCACATATATTTGTATTTGTTGGGAGGAGAAGAGGGTTGTCTGTGTACATGAGGCAGTTGTAACATTGCCTCAAGAGCCCCAGATTCACCAGCTGAACTGGAGAGGACGCCAGTAACTGACCCTTCGACATGCTAGAATAGTGTAAGGGATTGCTGTGTAACTGAGTCAGAAAGGACCTATAGGGAAATGGGTACTCAAGGGGATTGTAGGTGGATGTAGTGCTTTCTTTTTGTTTAGGAGTGCTTTATCTGTGTAAAAATGCTTTAGGAGCAAGTGCTGGGCTTTTCAGACAGAGAATAGACTATTTAGATTGAAAGTAGAGCACTTCTAAGGGAAAAACTGAAGAGCAGACTTAGCGGAGCCAGAAATAGTTTCGTGCAAAAGAGCACTAAAGCGGGTTTTATAGCAGGGGGTTAGAAAGAGCTAGGAAATGGCCCAAAACGGCCAATAAACTACAAGTTTCTGGGCTGGAACCACTCCTTTAGGGACAAATAGGCTGCTCAGTGCTCTCCACTCCCACTGGTGAACAAAGAAGCTTCCTCCTATCCAAATAAGGATATGGACAACACAGGAACTATGACACAGCCCAGAGATGAGCAAAATTTGAAGACTGGACTATTCTAGTTCAGTAAAGGCAGGAAAACAAGGATATATATATATATTTTTTTGTCTGCAGAATGCAATTACTGGTGCCAGGCACTTTGTAAAGACCCTGGGCGCAGTAGAGAAGCCAAAGGGCAGTGCAAGGAATTGGTAATGCAAAAAACCTGCTTTGAAGCTGAGGTATCTTCTGCACGATTCCCTTATTGGGATATGCAGGTATGCCTCAAGTCTAGAGTCACTAACCAAGCGTTCCTGCCCAGCATAGGCACTAGCTGTTGTAAAGTCAGCATTTTGAATTTTGGAATGTCCAGGAACGTGTTCAAAATCGATATGTCCAGTACTGGAAGCCAGGCATCAGTCATTTCTGGGTACCAGGAAAGTCTTGAATAAAAACCTTGTCCTTTTTCCTTTTCTGGTACTGGTTGAATAGCCCCTATATCCATGAGGGACATAACTTCTTTCTGAGCCTCTGCCCATTGATTTAGTGGCAGATCTGGCCAACCATTTGGAATTGGCAAAGTATGGAAATGAAATCTGTACCCCTGGGATACTATGTTTAATACCCACTTGTCCTGGGTAATTAACTGCCAATTTTGAGCATGAAGTGCTAATTTTCCCCTCAAGGGGGCTGCCAAAAGAGAAGTGCTTGGTGAAGGTAGAGAGAAGTCATTCAGACTGCTTACTGTAGGGTTGTGCTTTGTTTCCTCCAGATTTGGAGGTGGAAGCACCCCATTGCTTTGACCTGTAAGAACCCTGTGATTGGAATCTAGAGCCTTTTGAGTGCCTGGATTTGCCTTGAGAGGCTCTGTTGGACACAGGAAAGGACCAATTTTTAATAGGCCAGTGCCTACTGAACCTGGGTGGCTGCATTTGTAAGAAATATTTTACAGTTTGCATAGATTTAGCTTTGTCTTCCATTTTCTTTAAAAGCTCTTCTGCCTTACTACCAAATAAGAAGTTATGTACCTACCATAACGTTCCATGTAAGTTGTCTTCTCTCGCCTTCTTTCTTGCTGGATGGGTTCAGAGCCGATCCTCGGCTCCGACTCAGCACTTGCTAAGCTCGAGAGCTAATTTTACCAGCTCGAGGCAACCCTATATCCCATGATGCAAGGCGGAGACTACCCAAATCACATTTGGTAGCTAAGGAAATAGTAATATATTCTTCCAACTGTAGAGGAGGAAGAAAAAGTAACAATACTAAACATCATAATCCTCTAGAAAGGATCAACCTAATCTAGTGACACTAGAAGATGAATAGCTAGAAAAGGAATAACACCTCTTAATAGAAGAGGCATAATCTTCTCGGTCTGACCAGGCTAGGGGGATGGAGGGTGGGACGCAAGAAAGAAGGCGAGAGAAGACAACTAACATGGAACGTTATGGTAGGTACATAACTTCTTAATGTTAAGTTGTCAATCTCGCCTTCATTCTTGCTGGATGGGACCGCGTCCCTAGCACCTCTATCCTGGGTGGCTCAATGGAACAGACTCTTGAGAACGGTGGAACCAAAATTCGCTCTGTCTCTGGAGGCCAAGTCTAATTTGTAATGTGAAACAAAGGTATGAGGAGAGGCCCACGTGGCTGCTGCACAAATAGTGTCTATTGGAAGTCTAGTTTGAAAGGCTGTTGATGTAGCTAGAGCTCTGGTAGAATGGGCTTTTGGCTTAGAAATCAACTCTTTGCCTCTGAGCTGATAAATGTAAGTAATCACAGAAGACAGCCATCTAGATAAAGTCACCTTGGAAACTGGAAGGCCTTTCCTGTTCTCTGCATAGGATAGAAACAGTTGATCAGATTTCCTAAAAAGTTTAGTTTTGTCCAGATAATATCTGAGCTAGCGGTGAACATCAAGACAATGTAACTTTTGTTCCGCTCTATCAGAATAATTCGGGAAAAACACTGGAAGATCAATGGATTGATTTAGGTTCGTCTGCGATGCCACTTTTGGTAAGAAAGACGGATTAGTCCTTAGAGATACCCGATCTTTGTGGAAGATTAAATAGGGAGGACGAATGCAGAGAGCATGAAGCTCAGATACTCTCCTGGCAGAAGTAATGGCGACTAGAAAAAGTGTCTTCCAAGAAAGAAATTTCAAAGAACAGGCAGCCACAGGTTCAAAAGGGGGAAGAATCAAGGATGTTAAAATTAAATTTAGATCCCGCTGTGGTGGGGGGTCTCTAATCGGAGGTTTAAGTAAAAAGATACCTCGAAGGAATGCCTTGCAAAGTTTATGTGACATAATGTTGTGGTCCAAAAGGCGCATATGAAAATTCGAAATGGCTGCCAGCTGAACTTTTACTGTGGAGGAAGAGGATCCTGAATGAAAAATCTCAGCTAGGAAGTCCAAGACCGAATGAATCGGAGCAGTATAGGGGTCTATGTTCCTAGCTTTTGCCCAGAAGGAGAAACGCCGCCATTTACTAGTGTAAATCTTTCTGGTAGAAGATTTTAGGGAAGCTACTATGATATCCCGGACGGGATTAGAAATCATAGGAAGCCTGGTTAAGGATGGAAGTGGAGCAACCAAGCAGTGAGGTTGAGAGAAGGTATGGATTGGTGCAGCTGCCCCGACTGGTGGGTCAGAAGATCTGGAACCGGGTCCAGATGCCATGGCTGTACCAAGAGATAACGATGTAGGAACGGAAACCATATCTGTCGAGGCCAATAAGGGGCAATGAGAATCAACTTGGCTCTCAAGGCGGTTGCTTTCTGAATTAGTTGAGGTATCAGCGGAAAGGGGGGAAAGGCATAAAGAAGTCCCCGGGGCCAATCTTGGGTTAGAGCATCTCTGGGGGGATGGCCTGGAAGGGGGAAGAGAGAGAAGTCATCTGGGCATTTGCTGTTTTGAGGTGTAGCGAAAAGGTCGCAAGGAAGGCCCCACTTCTGAAAAATCTCTTCCGTCACTGATTGTTTGAGAGACCACTCGTGAGGCATGAGAATAGCTCTGCTCAATCTGTCCGCTATGGTGTTGGATTTCCCGGGGATATGCGTTGCTATCAGAAACCGCTGAGAAGAGATTGCCCATTGCCAAAGTCTGAGAGCCTCTCGACACAGTGGATAGGACTTGGTTCCGCCCTGTTTGTTGATATACCACACTACGGACATATTGTCCGTTTGGACTGCAATAGTTCCCAGGGGAAGAGAGTCGTTGAGGGCTTGCAACGTTAAAAGCACTGCTCTCATCTCCAGGACATTTATGTGCAGATGGTATTCGAAAGGTTGCCAAGTCCCATGGACCACTCTGCCCTGATAATGCCCCCCCACCCGATCAGGGAGGCGTCCGATGTAACCGTGGCAACCAGGGCAGGAGGAACAAAGGGTCTGCCCTGATGGACTTGAGGGGACGATATCCACCAGGTCAGATGCCTTTTGCAAGTTGGAGTTACTGTGATCTTGTGACGCATGGGAAGTTGTTGAAAAGACCATTGGGTGAATAGCATCCATTGTAGAAGACGCATGTAAAAGTGGGCAAAGGGAAGAAGTGTTATGGCGGCCGCCATAAGACCCAATACTTTCAGAGCAAATCTGGCCTGAATTTTGTTGCTGAGAAGAATCACCTGGATGTGACTTTGAATGTCCAAGATCCTTTGGTCTGTTAACTTTGCTGAAAGTTGTACGGTGTCCAATTTTGCACCTATAAAAGTAATAGATTGACAAGGCGACAAGGCAGATTTTTCGAAATTTATGGAAATCCCTAGCCCTTTGCAAATGTGAATGGTGTAATCTCTGGCTTGGAGAAGTTGATGCCTGGTGGTGGCAGTGAGGAGCCAGTCGTCTAGATATGGAAACACCTGGAATCCTTGACGTCTCAGGTGAGCCATAACCGCTGCCATACATTTGGTGAACACTCTGGGGGCTGTAGTGAGTCCAAAGGTCAGGGCTCTGAATTGGAAGTGACTGGTCCCCAGCTGAAAGCGGAGAAATCTTCTGGTGCGTCTGTGAATTTTTATGTGATAGTACGCATCCTGAAGATCTATCGAGCACATCCAATTGTCCTTGCCCAGAAAGGGTAGAATGGACTGAAGCGTGACCGTCCGGAATCTTGATTTCTTTACAAACTTGTTTAGTTTGCTCAGATCTAATATTGGTCTCCAGTCCCCTGTCTTTTTTGGAACTAAAAAGAACCTTGAGTAGATTCCGGATCCTATTTGGTCCACTGGGACTGGCTGGATGGCTCTTTTTGCTAGCAGTTTTAATATTTCTAGTACTGCTAGTTCCCTTAGACCGGGTGGAAAGTCTGGAAGGGTTCCCTTTTGCTGAATTGGGGTTTGAATAAAGGGAATTTTGTAACCCTCGGATATAATCGACTGTACCCATTTGTCTTGAGAAAGGGAAAGCCAGGCTATTGGGTACAGCAATAATCTTCCCCCGACTGCCTCCGAAGGTAGACAATTGGGCAACATCTCAGGGATGCTGGAAGGGTTTGTCAGAAAGAGGCTCTCTGCTACCCTGATTCAGCGGACCCCCTCTGCCCCTAGGGCGGCGTCTATTATTGTTACCCCCTCTGCCTCTGGGGTAAACTGACTTCGTGCCAGGCGTGACTCCTTGAGATTTGTGGAACCACATTTTCCTCCCTTCTGTCCTTTGGGGTAAGGTCTTGAAGGGGTGGAGAACGGACTCTACGGCAGATAGAGTCTTGCCATCTTGTTCGCATCTAGTCAAAGTGTCTTTCACTTGAGGTCCAACAAGGTCGAACCATCAAAGGGGAGTTTGTGAAGGACGCCTTGAAGGGTCTGCAAAATTACAAAGCCGCATCCAGGACTGACGCCTTAAAGCCACTCCTGTGCCTGCGGCCCTACTCGCTCCATCGGCTGCATAAGAAATGAGCCGCATAGAGGAGTTAACAATGGAGTTAAGGATTCCTAGCTGTGAGCTAATCTTATCCTGAGACCCAGCAGCTGACGGATCCTGTAAAACTTCTCCCAACTCTTTAAGAACATCTCTTTGAAAGCGGGTGAAGTGGCAGAAGTAGTTCAGCGATCTCATGGCAAAAGTCGCTGAAGAAAAAATCTGCTTGCCGTACCTGTCCATAGTCCTAGAATCCTTGTTAGGAGGATGGACAGGTAATGAAGGATCAGCTAGTTCCTTCTTGGTGGTGGAAGGATTAAGGGAGGGCCAGTTCCCCCTCTGCTTAAGGAGTTCAAGGATGTCTGAGAAAGAGACATCCTCAGAGGAGGACCTTGGGGATCCCTCCGACTCATCCAGGTCAGTATCAGATGTAATAGACTCAGGGGAGTCTAGAGGTTTCCTCTTACATGTCCTCTTACACGGAGGTTCACCTGACGGATCAGGAGAAGCCTCGGAAGAGGAAGATATTCCCAATGGAGAAACCAGAGGCGTTGGATCTCTGGGTCCGGGAGCAAGAGAGTGGGAAGAGACGTCAGCAGGCACTGTAGTGGGAGGAGCTGATGGAACTGTCCGTTGACTAAGCCCAGGGGCTAGTACACTCCTCATCACCTCGAAGGCTCCCCCATCAGAGAGACCAGAAGGTTCTCGCTCCGAAGAGATAGGAACTCCAGGCCTCACCGAGAGGGAGGGCTCCGAGGCAGATGTCGGGGCTGAGCTCACCAACGCCGAAGCCCCGAGAGGGAGAACGGGGTCGGACAAGGGTCTGATGCCACTCGCCCCCTCGGAGCCGACGAGAGAGACCAGACGCCCGGATCCCTCCAATGAAGGCCTCAAGGAGGAAATCGGAGCAGAGGACGACAGAGCCGAAAGGGGTGGTATCGGCTCCGAAGCTACAACGGTCAGGGTTCCGAGGAGCTCCGGCTCCGAGCTCTGTAAGAGAGTCGAAGGAGGAATGTTTGGTGGAGGTGAAATAGCTACCGTCTGTTGAGACGGGCTATGGAGCATTTGGGCCAATGCCTGAGACTTTAATAGTCTACTCACCACTCTCTCAAGGTCGTGATCAGATAGCCTGGACGACCGAGAAGAACAGCTCCGATGGCTCCGCTCCGAGAGCAAGGGTGATCTCAGAGCCGAACGTATCGACTCTAAAGAGGGGGATCGAGATCTCTTTTTAGAGATTGATGGAGCCAAAGGAGCCAAGGATACGTCGGCTCCAGCCGTAGCCGACACTGAATGTCCAGATTGGGCAGTATCGGCACCGGATGGAGCCGATACTGTGACTGCTATAATGGTAGGATCGGCTCCGGCCGGAGCCGATCTCGACACTGGTGAAGATAAACCAGTAGCCGACGGCTTGGAACTTTCAGCCGAAGGCTTGATAGGTTTCGAGGGCTTCCCCGGCGCCGACTTAGTCGGGGAGCTCTCAGGCTTTAATAAGCCCCTTAATATCAATTTATTTCTGCGCTCCTGCAGGACTCTTCGGCTGAAGGCATGACAGATAGCACAAGAGTCCTGCAGGTGCAGAGGTCCCAGGCAGTAAACACAAGAAGTGTGACCGTCTGCCAGAGACATCTTCTGACAGCACGAGTCACACTTCTTGAAGCCTGAGACCTTTGTGTCCTTCGACATAGCTGTGTCGAGGAAACACAAGTTGTCAAAAACAAAACACCAACACACACACACAAAAAACACCCAATCCAAAAATTTCAACTAAACAGGGATAACAACACAGTCAGACACAAACAATCCCTGACAGGAAAAATTTAGGAAGGGGAAGGCCTAAGGCCTAAGCTAGGGAAAGGGGATAAAAAACTCGAAAAAAAGGGAACACTAACAGGAATAGGGTTAAAGTAAGCGTTAAGATTAACAAAAAAACAACTATAGTTATGAAAAATTAAAGGGGTTAGACTAAAGTCTTATATTTAGAAACTTACCTGGAGCTGGTAAAAAAAGGCACCTCATTAGCGAAGCGGCAAAAGAGATCTAGGTAGTCTCCGCCTTGCATCATGGGATATAGGGTTGCCTCGAGCTGGTAAAATTAGCTCTCGAGCTTAGCAAGTGCCGAGTCAGAGCCGAGGATAGGCTCCGAACCCATCCAGCAAGAATGAAGGCGAGATTGACAACTTAACATCAGAGTATCATGCTGCAAGGGAGCATCCAACAATTTAGCTTTAACATGATCAGGCAGATTTTGCTCCTTGAGCCAGGCATGCCTTCTAATCACAGATCCAGTAACTGCGGCCCTGCAAGAGGCCTCCAAGGAATCAAAACCGCATTGCAAAGTATGCTTTCCAACCTGTTCTGCTGAATGCAATAATTCCTGTAATTCTTTATTTTACACACAACCAGAAATCAACATCATTTTCTGTTTCAATACGCCCATAACATGCTGTTGATATTTAAGCATTTGAAACTGGCAGTTTAAGGCCCTAATTGCCAAGGTTGCAGACGTATAAACCTTCTTTCCCCATCTATTCAGCGCCCTGGAATCTCTATCAGAGGGGGTAGGATTTTTGGCTGTAGAGGCCTTTACACCTTTGGGACCCTGTGAGATAGTTAGTCTCAGGATCTCTAGTTTTCAAGGCTTCTCTATCTTTTGGAAGAGATAAAGGTTATGCTTTTTAAAGTCACTGGAAGGGCAGCCCAAAGATGATGCGGAAGGAATGAATGCTCTCTAGCTAAAGGCAAGCAGCTTCTGTTACTCCATAAAGGCTAACAGTTTTCTGGTGCTACAGAATGAGCTTTCCTTTTTAAGCAAAATGTACTGGTTGTGAGAAGAAATAGGGTGAGCTTTTCTTAGACATAAAAGGTAATGAAGATAAAAATCCTTACACGGAATCTCTCAACCATAACCACATTTGTTGGTGATCTTTTCTGAGGACCTTTCAATATATCACATTCAAAAACAGCTTAAGCCCAAACCATCAACAAACTATAAATAATGTAAGAAAAAAATTCTAGAAGTTTACTTACTGCTCTGGTGGTCACCTGGATGAAATCAACAGGCTGAATACTAAATGCAATGACACAATAAAAAGAACTAATGACAGTATGGGCTGCCCTCCCCTTTTCTACCTGTTGACCTACAGATATCATCAGGGGAGGAAGGAGACCAACCCCCACTCTGGAAACATGTAAAGTCGGAGAGTCTGAACAGATGGACATAAATGCCTACATTAACTAAATCACATTTGTAATAAACAGCAGCAATAGCGATCCCAACAATGAATGGCTGTCCCTGACACAGAAAACAAGGGATCAATTATTTAATAACACATCAGTGTTAGCCAGTGACAAAATTGTCTTCCTAATAATTTGATCTGTAATACAGTTACATCTCTCTTGTTGCATAGTAAATCGAAGTGTTCTTTTGCTGCAACCTCACTATGAAGTCTTTCATTTAAAGTACATTGAGTATTCATCATAGGCACACTTCTTTAGGAATGTTACACAAAGCAGTGGAATAAAAAAGCCCTTGCAACTGATCATTATTCTGAGGTATATCAATGCAAGATAAAAATATGTACACCAATATACAGAGCAAATTAGTAATAAAGAATAAAAGCAGATTAAGGGATGTGGAATACTGCTAACATCAATTTAAAGATAAGCTATAGGCCAAGTATTTTTCAATATAAAAAAATCCACAGATGCTTACTGGATCCACCTTTGAATCCAAAAAGTGGATGCCACAAGATCAAACATGTTTTACATATCTCAATTTGTGGATTATATTTTAAAGTGCTGTTTGAGTAGCATTGACCATTTATGTACAGATTTGTGGTATTTTCTTAGTACAAAAAATGAAATAAGGAATACAGATAATGCCATTTTTGTCACCATAGATGTCAAGACCTTATATTCAGTAATACCTCAGCATCTTAGGTTGTCCTGGTTGGAAGAAATTCTATTTGATGTCAGTTTTACACACAGACAGGGTTAAAGCTGCAGTTATTCTCATGGAACTATTTTTAAAAAATAATTTCATCCTATTTGAGGGGCAACACTTGAAACACGTCACTGGAGTGGCATGGGAGCAGCATGTGCCCAGAGTTTTGCAAAATTAATTAAGGCATATTGAGAAAACATATTTAATAGTTCATTTCAAGAGAGTTAAGTCATTTTACACTCAATTCTTGGGCAATATATTTAAATTATGGCACGATTCTGAGGAAAAATTAGATGAATTTATCTTGTACATACATAACACGGTGGACTTTAATATGGAATAAACTGTATTCTTGGATGTGGAACTAAGAACAATAGGTGTGTATTGGTTCCGATATTCATTAGAAACCCACCTTTTCAAACACTTGCCTCCATTTTACTAGTTGGCACTGGAAACACCAGAAAAAGGTGGTTCTAAAAAGGCAATTAGTACGACTAGCCAGGATAGTTTCAGATAGAGATATTCTACAATGAATGTGATAAGGTAGTTAAATATGATCCTCACAAGAGGCTACCCCTGCAGAATATTTAAGTGAAATTAAGGATGAGGTAGTCAAGAAAAGAAGGAATGGGTGTTGTGCCCCAATATTAAATTCAAGTGCATTGGAAGAAAATGAGGGACAAGTAATACCCTTTAAACAGAGGGTATTTGAAAATAGAAGAACTTTCATTACTACCTTTACTTTAGACAGTAGAATGATAGAAAAAGTTTTGAGAAATAATTGGGATTTTTTTTTTAATCTGACAGCTCTATGTTAGAGTGGGAGGAAGTCAATGTACTGTAAAAGGGATAGATAATTCAAGAATTTGTTGGAGCAAAATGGTAATGAAACAAAAACAAGTTTAAAACCAGGAATGTTTAAAATGTGGAAGATGCCCCCAATGTCCGAATATACTTAAGACAGACAATTTTAAAATAAGAGGGGTGAAAAATTTTATTTTGGATCTTTTCAACTGCGATACAAAACAAGAAGTTATGTACTTCACCATAATATTCTATGTATGTAGTCCATCTCGCCTCACATTATTACCCGTAGGTTCGGAGCCGAATATCGGCTCCAACTCGGCCAAACTTTTCTAGCTCGAAGTCTTCTATTGGCTGGGCTAAGCAGGTATCCCATGCTGCACTGCTCCATATCCCCAGATCTAGTTTGCTGCGAACACTCATTCATACCCAATGCATAACATCCAGGTAAAGAAGAATAAGCTAAAGTGAAGGGAACTCTGTAAATCACACCTAACCTCCAGATCCTCCAGAAAGGGGGAAGGTGGGAGGGTACGTAAAAATGTGAGACGAGATGGACTACATACATCGAACGTTATGGTGAGTACATAAGTTCTTGATGTTATGTAGTCCAATCTCGCCTACATTCTTACCCGTGGGACAGCGTCCCTAGCACCTACATCCTGGGAGGCTCATAGGAAGATACTCCTGAGTACTGTGGCACCAAAGGAAGACCTTCCTCCCTAGATACCACGTCTAACTTGTAATGAGTAACAAATGTGTGAGAAGCCCAAGTAGCTGCTGCACAAATATCATCCATAGACAATCTGGCTTAATAGGCTGTAGATGTAGATATGAATGAGCCTTGACCGGAAACGGTAGGTCTTTACCTCCTGTGGAATAAGCAAAAAGAGATGCAACTAGAAATCCATCTGGATAGGGTGATTCTGGAGACAGGGGACCCAATTTTGTTTTCCGAAAAGGAGACAAATAGTTGATCAGATTTTCAGAGTTCTTTAGTTTGGTGCAGACCGAAATGCAACTGTCTGTGTACATCCAACTGATGAAATTTAAATTCTGCCTTGTTTGAAAAATGGGGAAAAAACACTGGCAACTCAATAGATTGATTAAGATTAGATATGGACACCACTTTAGGAAGAAAGGAAGGGTTTGATCTAAGAGAAACCCTGTCCTTATGAAAGATCAAGTATGGAGCTTTGATAGAAAGAGCTTGAATTTCTGAAACTCGCCTGGCTGAAGTGATGGCTATTAAAAAGGCAGTTTTCCAGGTCAAGAATTTTAAGTCGCAGGTAGCTGCAGGCTCAAAGGGTGGTGAAGTAAGGGCTTGCAGTACAAAATTGAGATCCCAGGGCATGATAGGTTCTGAGACCGGAGGACGGAGTAAAAAAGTGCTCTTCAGGAAAGCCTTACAGAGTCTGTGAGCCATCAGACTAGGCTCATTAGCAACATGAAAGTTAGAAATCACTGCCAACTGAACTTTAATGGTAGCGGACACTGAGCCCTGACGGAAAAGTATAGACAAAAACTCCAAGACTGAAGCAATTGGGGCTGTGCAAGGGTCAATTCCTTGGGTATGAGCCCAAATAGAAAACCTCTTCCATTTGCTAGAATAAATCTTCCTAGTAGAGGGCTTATGAGAGGAAGATAAAATATGAACTACCTCAGGTGAGAAGTGATGAAGCCTAACTAACAATGGAAGTGGAGTAGTCAGGCTGTCAACTGGAGGGTCCGTAGAGAGGGGTGGAACCGTCCCAACATGTGTGTCAGTAAATCTGGTTGAGGGTCCAGAATCCAAGGTGTGTCCACAATGTAGGGGTGAAGAAAGGGGAATCAGACTTGAGGCCAGTGTGGAGCAATCAGAATCATTCTGCTTCCCAAGGATAGTGCTTTCTGAATCACTTTTGATAGCAAGGGAAACGGAGGGAAAGCATAAAGCAGACCGGAGGGCCAATCGTGAACTAGAGCGTTCCTGGGTGACTCCCCCTGTGGGGGGAATCAGCGTGAAGTAGCGGTTGCATTTGGTGTTGAGGGGGCTGGCAAAAAAGGTCGCAGCAAGGCTGACCCCATCTGCCGAAGATTCGTTCTAGACGATTCAGGGACCACTCGTAAGGTATCAGAATAGCTCTGCTTAGCCTGTCTGCTATCACGTTGGACCTCCCCGGAATGTGTGTTGCAATCAGAAACCGTTGGGAAGATACTGCCCACTGCCACACTCGCATGGCCTCTCTGCACAGGGGGTATGATCTGGTTACCCCCTGCTTGTTCAGATACCACACCACTGACATGTTGTCCGAGTGTATTGCAATAGTCCCTAGAGGTAGAAAGCTCTGAAGTGCCTGCAATGCAAGTAGCACCGCCCTCATCTCTAGAACACTGATATGCAGATGTATCTCGTGATCTTGCCACATGCCTTGGACTGTCCTGCCGAGATAATGCCACCCCCACCCCATCTGGGAGGCGTCCATGGTCACTGTGGCAACCGGTGTAGGTGGAACGAAAGGTTTTCCCCTGTCTAGATAGCTGGTGGAAAGCCACCAACTGAGATCCAGTTTGCATCTGTCCGGGAGCAAAATGGGGTGGGAAAGAGGAAGTTTTTGGTGAGACCACTGAGCAAAGAGGAGCCATGGAAGGAGCCTCATGTGCAATCTCACTAGAGGGACCAACATAACTGTTGCTGCCATAGTCCCCAGGAGTTGAAGAACCAATCTTGCCTTCGCTTTCCTCAGGGGAAGCAGGGCGTGTACCTGTTGCTGTAAGACTCTGATTCTTTCCTGCGGTAGAAAGGCTCGCATTTGAACGGTGTCTAACTCTACACCTATAAAAATGACACGCTGTGAGGGCAACAGGGCAGATTTTTCCCAATTCAGTGTTATACCCAACTGCTGACAGTGATGGTAGCGTCCCTGGTTTGGATTAGTAGATGCCTGATGGGGGCAGTAAGGAGCCAGTTATCCAGGTACAGAAACACTTGGAATCCTAGACGTCTCAAGTGAGCTGTCACCAACGCCATACACTTGGTGAACACCCTGGGGTCTGTGGTGAGACCAAAGGACTCAAAACTGGAAATGACTGGTTCCCAGCCGGATGTGTAGGTGATTCCTGGATGCTTTGTCCATTTTGACATGGTAGTAAGCATCCTTTAAGTCGATGGAGCACATCCATACTTCATCTCCCAACAATGGGAGAATCGATTGTAGTGTGACCATACGGAACTTGGACTTTTGTACATAGTTGTTCAGCTGGCTGAGATCTAATATGGGTCTCAGGTCCCCTGTTCTTTTCGGCACCAAAAAGAATCTTGAGTAAGTCCCTAATCCGATCTGGTCTGAGGGGACATGCTGGGTGGCTCCCTTTCCTAGCAGCTTTGAAACCTCTGACTGGGTGAAACATCCGGGATTTTTCTGACTAGAGGGGGGTCTGATGAAAAGGGGATGACATAAACTCCGGAAATTATTTATAATACCCATCGGTCCTGGGTGATGCTCTGCCAAGCTTCCGTGTATAACGATATTCGACCCCGACTGGCTCTGGAAACGCACAGTCGGGTAGGGAGAGCCATGAAAGGAATTGCGGGGGCCCCCTCTGCCTCTAGGGTGGCGTCTCCCTAAATAACCTCCCCCTCCTCTGCCTCTGGAGGGGGACTCACCTTGTGCACCAGGGAAAAACCTCTGTGATTTTTTGAACCACATCTTCCCACCCCACTGGGCCTTGGGGTAAGGCCTAGAGGGAAGGGAAAAATGGACCCCTACAGCAGACAGGGTCTTTCCCTCCTGCTCGCACCTGGTGAGGGTGTCTTCCACTTTGGTTCTGAACAAGGAAGAACCATCAAAGGGGGCGTCAGTGAAAGAAGACTTGAAGGCCTCAGCGAAATGACAAAGGCGCAGCCATGCTTGCCTTCTAAGGGCGACTCCTGAGCTTGCTGCCCTACTCGCTTCCTCAGCTGCATATGAAATGAGCCGCATTGAGGAGTTAACGACGGAATTTAGGGTAGACACCTGGGCGTTAACCGTCTGGGCCACCGCCTCAGGTACGTTACCTGCAAGAGTATCTCCTAATTCCTTGAGGAGATCTCTCTGGAGCCGAGTAAAATGAGACGGGTAGTTCAGTGACCATAAGATAAAGGTTGCTAATGAGAGGGTATGCTTCCCGTACCGGTCCATGGTCCTAGACTCCTTGTTACTAGGAGGATGGACGGAGGAAGAAGTCTCTGCTACTTCCGTCTGAGTGGCCGCAGTCACCACCATAGCATCCACAGGGACTCCTTTGGACAGAAACTCCTTACCGGGGGAGCAGAAAGACATTTATTGGGTCTCCTGGGTATGGGTTCCACAGAATCAGGGTTCTCCCACACCCTCAGACAAGATTAAATCCAAGAGCTCGTCGAAGCCTGGGGACACCCAGGAGGCAGAGGGCTGAGCGCCAAAGGCCTTAAGGAAGACAGACCCCTCCTCGGAGGGGGCTTTGGACGGCCAGTCACCTCTTTGTTGCAATATCTCCAGGATGTTGGACAAAGAAACATAGTCAGAGGATGACTTGGGGGACCCCTCAGATTCCTCGAAGTCAGTATCTGAGATAAGAGACTCATCCTGGGAGTCTATGTGCTTCCTCTTGCACGTTTTCTTTCTAGGGGGCTCCTCAGGCAAAAACTCTGAGGGGCCCTCAGAAACTTGGGGGCCACTTGTGGGGGTATCCCTAGGCCTTGGGGCTCCACTGTCTATAGATAGGTGATCAGAGGCTCTCACCGGAGTGGTAGGGGACAGAATGACCGACCCGCATGATGTAGCTGAAGATCTGGCCAGCGCACTCCGCATGGCTTCAAAGACTGCCCCCCCCCCCAGAGTCCAAGGACTGGCCAGCCTCCGAGACCATGACAGTAGTCTGGGTTCCACGAGCCGAGGCACCGAGTGGGAGACTAGGAACTGAAAAATGTCCTGAGGTGTCCCCCTCGGGCCCGACTGAAGAATCCAGAGTCCCGAACCCCATGGATGGGCGCCGATGGGGTTGGAGCTGATGTAGGCACCAATAAGCCCGGAAGGGTCCATCGGAGTCAACCTAGGAACATCACATAGAGGGAAGCATTCCGACTCTGAAGACAGGAGATGTGCTCGGAGGAGGAACAATCGAAGAAGGTATCGGGACCGGCTCCGGAGCCAACTGGGATGGAGCAGAGAACAATTTAGCCAAAACCGGTGACTGAAGGAGCCTCTGCACAACCCTATCGACATCCACATCTGAAAGTGTCCTGGAGGATTTGGAGGACAGGGATGGAGTTCTGGATCTCCTCTCAGGTGACACTGGTCTAGTACTGGGAGATCGGCTCCGAAGAGGTTCCAATATAACTGGAGCAGATGCCGGTTCCATCAACTCTGACACTTCCTGCGGCCCCGAGGACAGTGGAGCAGAGGAGGTCGAGGCTAGCTTCATCACTTTCTCCGATGGCTCCGAGGAGACTGAAGGAGCCGGAGATCTCTTTTTTGATTTGGTGGACTTTGATTTAGAACTAGAAGTCGAATCCATGGTCTCTTCAAATGAGGGTTTCAAGAGTCCCTTAAGAATTAACTTATTCATTCTTTCTTGGAGCACCCTGGGACTAAAATCATGGCAGAAGCTGCAGGACTCCTGCAGGTGGATTGCCCCCAGACAATAAACACATACTGAATGTCCATCGGTGATGGACATCTCGTAGCCACACTTAGAGCACTTTTTAAAACCCAAAGGTTTGTGCTCCTAGGAATCTTTAGACATCCCAAAGAATAGTTGCAAAAAAACAATACGACAAGCAAGTCAATGCCTGACCGAAAGAAACCACCACAGTCACACAAAGTACCAAAAAGCACGGGAACAAAAACTTTCCACAACAACAGCACACACAATCCTCAGGACACACTCTAAGATGACTAGGGCTAAAAACCTCTAACTAAAACGGTTTTAGGCCAACTAGCCAACAAAACAAAGACAGACACTAAAACCTCTAACTTAAACGGTTTTAGATTCCAAAAGACAAAACAGGGACAAGAAAGGGGACAGACTAGGTCCTCTAACTGAAACGGGCCTAGCCCGTTGGAACAGCTAGTGGGACACCACAAAGACAATCACACTACAGACAATATTCCAAAACACCAAATAGAAATAGCTATTAAAATAGCTTTTTGTTTGCAACAAATACTCTCAAGAATAATAAGAAAAAGGTACTTAGCCACAGCCAAGAGCGAGACCACGTCCGAGCTACACGAGCGGCAAACGAGATCTGGGGAAATGGAGCAGTGCAGCATGGGATACCTGCTTAGCCCAGCCAATAGAAGACTTCAAGCTAGAAAAGTTTGGCCGAGTCGGAGCCGATATTCGGCTCCGAACCCACGGGTAAGAATGTAGGCGTGATTGAACTACATAACATCAAGTGGTTATTTTGCAAGTTGTGATTCATGTTCAGCCTTTTACGTGGGGAAAATGCTAAGAAAAATAAGAGTTTATGATCACAACTTGGATATTAAAGGCAGAACGACTAATGCATTATACAGACATTTACAGGTTTTTAATTCACATAAGTTCAGGTTTACAGTAACTGAGCAGGTAAAAAAGGATGCCAGACGGTATATTATTAATGAACACTTAGAAAAAAAATGAGCTGAGGTGGCAGTTAAAATTAAATGCCATGAGCTTCCCACAGCTTAATGATTCATGTTCAATACACCCAGTTTTAAAATTAAAATATTGAAATGCATAATGAATTGCTTGTAAAAGGAAATGCATCAGGTGTATTACTTTAAGATGTAACTAATCAACAGTTTTTATTGGAACGTTCTATCATGTGTTAAACATTTTAAATGTATTTAATGATGGTGATTTTCAAATGTTATCTGTTCTGATGAAGTTCCAAGGAAAGTACTGATGGAATGAAAGTGCTTAACCTTGTTTTTAATAACTCATTTACATTAAAGTGAAGGTTGCGGTCACTATTTTTTGTGTCTGCTGTGAGCTGCATCCCAGGTTCATTGCGTGGTCACTTTTCAATACAAACTTGTTTCTACAAGACGTAATATTAGACATGGACAGATTAACTTTTTCAGGTATAAGAATGCGAAGTTCCAAGTTTCTTAGTACAATACAATTTAAACTAAAATGCCTACTTTCTGTAATTAATGGTTGTAAGTTTGGAACACTCTTTCTTCAACATGCAGGTAACTCATTCACAGTAGGAAGACTCTCAGCAAAGCAGATTCAGATGTGTAAAGCAAGGTTTAACACGCACTACACAAATGTCTTTTGTTTTTAAGATGAGTTGCCTTTAGATTTTGTATATATGGATACTGTCAATTTTATGATCTTTCTGGGGGCATACTGCTTGTCAAAGTTTATTAAAACCTAGGCTTCCCTCTTACAGGACTGCCTAACTCCAGTGGTTTGAAGACAGACAATTCATACATCACAGTTCTTCCCTTTTAAACATCCCCTTCATTGACAGACACAAGTTAATTTAACAGACTAGATACCAAAGGGCTGACAGGAAGAATGACATGAGTGGCATTTTGCCTTTTCTCCACTTCGGGGAGGGAGTGGTGCTCTGGACTGATTAGAGTTCCCAAGGAAGTCAGGGCACGAGCAGTACAGGGTAGCCCAGGTACAGCCACACTACAGGGTGGTGCAGGAAGATTACCTGCAACAGCAAGCACATACGAACTACAGGGATAAAAATACAAATTCTATATGGGGAAGAAAAGAGTAGGCTGAGGTGAAAAGTGGCTATGGTGCTATTAGGATGCCACAGTCCAAGGTTGCCTAGATCCCCTCTCTACCATGGTTACGGAGATAAAAAATCTGTACCAGGACAGGACCAACATCGGGCAACAAAAAAGTACTAGCGTCTGGCATGGTAAAAATTCCTAACTGGCTCTTGGTTACCTAGTAACATTAAATGAAGTTACAAATGCCTAATTTTAAAACACACAAAAGTTCTGATGTGAATCTAGAGTACTGATGACCTCCCAGCCTGCAGTTTGAAATCTACTAGCAAATAACCACCCCAAAATAAACACAATTGAAACTCGTATGTCATTTTGAGAAGAATAATTTCTTCACCAGATTAAACTCAGAAAGAAGTTAAAAATGCCTCCATTTATAAACACAAAAACATTGCTGTAAATCCTAGGAAACTGACAGCATTTACACTGTCCTGTAACAGTTCAATAATTAATGGTGTGGATACATACATATACAGATGGAAGGATTCCATATAGTCAAACATTAGTTATATCAAACATGTTAAATGCCAAGAGAAACGATCAAATGATTATTTGAATGCTTCTACTGGCATTACTTTGTGCAAGGTTATGGAACAGCAGGAAGTGGGGAAATCTGCCCTTTCTCTGCTATTGTACATTCTTGGAGTTGGTATATAAAAATAGTAGGGGCTGGGGACTGCAGTGGGCCTTGCCCCTCTGTAAAATAAGTGAGTTGTGTTTTTTGCATTCTTTTAAGTTTCATTCATTTGGGATCAATGTTTTTACTGATCCCTGTATATCAAAGTATATCCATATAAAAATATCTGTATGCATGTAAATATGCATTATACATGTATAAAATGTAACCAAATGGTAGACCCCACAAAACCACGTACCTCTCTGCACTGTGCAACTACTTATTTTTTTACTGACTTAAACTCTAAGCATCATTAAATGTTTATCTAAGCCTGGGCACATCAAGCATTTATCTACAACCATGGTGCATCTATGCAATAATCCCACAACAATATTACTACTTACTAAAAAAAATAAAGTTTACACATTGCATATACAAAACATACCCACAAGCCCAAGCGCACTTTGTACACAACCCTCAAACCCAAAAATCTAAACCTACCCTTAGTTTAAAAGAAATTTAATTTAAAAAAGGAATTAAATGAAACACGGATGGTATTTCCATTCACTTCAACATAAAATAAAAAAGAACACACTGCATACACACACACACTCACAGAAACACATATGACCATACCCAGAGTCCCCCACCCAAACAACAATACCCATCTAAAGCAATCTCTAATAAAATTAATAATGAATTTAGTTTACTGAAGAATAACAAACAAACTCTGACAGCAGCTAGACAATCATAAAATGGCATTACTAGCACACTGGACCCAATTCTAAGTATTTGAACTAAGATTAAATTAAATAAAAGGCACATCCATTAACTAAGGAAATGATAAAACTTGAAAAAACCTTCATTCCCCTGCTAAAATACATAACAAGCAATTAAAATTAAGCTCAGAAGTACAGAACTATACTAAAGACAATTCATAAAAACTTGAGGCAACTACAGAAAGTTCTATTCAACAGACAGCTTAACTTACTCAGTTAAGTCAGCCCACAGAAACTGACTAGAGCAATAATTCAAACCTCAAAAAATAGGGAAATGGATAAATGGAATATGCAGAGCTTTTACTGTGTAATAAATTACAAATATATTGTACTAAGGGATTACAGAAGCCAATTCAACCGTATTCTCTAAACCTGCAGTATAACATATCTCATTTATTACACACCAGAGCTGCACATATTTATCTTAGACCACAGAAAAATAAAATAATGAAAAAGAAGCATGTAATACATTATGAGGATAGTTTTTCTACAGCTAATCTTTTTTTTTTCTCCCTCCCCTTTTTTGCTTTATACTTTCTGGCCATCCTAGTGCCCACAGACTACCAGCTCCTCCTTCCACCCACAGACTTTCTCTGACTCCGGACTGGGGCAGGCATGATCATAATGGCACCTCCTCTGGGGGGGGGGCATGCTGATGACTGCTTTGGCAAGGGGGGATTTTGTTTACCTAATGGCCTATCCTTGTCCCCACATCTGCTCGTCTATTCTGTCCAAGGCTACTCCCATCTATGGGCAGCTCTTCCCTTCAGTGAGTGCCCCCCCCAGATAGCCACATACATCCATCCCTGCCACCACATTTAATCAAACCAGAGTCACCTGGGCCACAGTTAGAACTTTAGTCCTCTATGCCAAGGCAATGGCTACAGCTAAATGTAAAGCATATTATCACAAGTTTACTTACAGCCATAATGTAATATTAAACTTAATTAAATCCCCCTAAACCCTCCACATTTTTCTACTTGTTAAAAACTAAATTAAAAGTTCACAAACTGTACACACAAAACACAGACACAAATGTAGTCCCAAAATATCCAAGGCCACTTAACTATCCACCAAAACTGAAAGAGACAGTTTAAAAAAAAACAGAATAAAGTAATGCAAAATACTAAATTAAAAAATACACTTCTAAGTAAACTTACCATAACACTATATATTCGAATGATCATGGCTGCAGTAGCCTTAGCAAAATGGGTTATATCCTGCACAGAATACAATACCCGGTCAGCTTCGAAAGCATCAAGGCACATTCCATGTGCCCAAACAATTAGCCAGCTCTAGCTGAACTGACTGAAAAAACAAGTGTGGATGCCAAGCCCATCAGAGATCAGAGCTTTCATGTCGACAGGGAGGCTGCCCACAGAAAGGACAACACTAAAAATAACAAAAAAATGTCCACACCCTGGCATAAACAAGCATCAAAGGGTGGGGGGTAGATGAAGGGAGGGCCTATTACAGCAATGATCATTTGAACATCTACTGCTATGGAAAATTTACTTACACAACTGCACTATGTTCTTCATATTGACCACTGCTGCAGTAACCTTAGCGGTATGGGTAGAGTACCCTAGCTTACACCATTTGGGAAGTAGAAGGAGAAGAGTCCAAGAGCCCTGCAGAATGGTCCTAGCAAAGCCTGATCTAGACCTAAAGAAAAAATCAAACCTAGTGTACAGAGGACCAAGTTGCAGCTTCTAGAATCTAGTCCTTTCCAAAAAGCCAAAGATAAAACCATGGCACTTGTACAGTGGGCCTTAATCCTGACTGGAATAGTTTAATTGTGGTGAGTATAACTAAAGGTAATAGCCTTTAAATAAACATTTTGACACAGATTGTCTTTTCTTCTTACCTTCAAATGAAATGAACAATTGATCAGAAGATCTGAAAAAAAAGTTATGTACTTACCATAACATTCCATCTGAGTTTTTGCTTTTCATTTGTTTTCAACCTGTGGAACCTGGATCCGACTCAGCCGCGTGCTCCAGCACTGCATCCAAGCTCCAAGCTCCTCCCCTATCCATAATGCAAGTCTCCCTCCTCCCTTTAGATTGAGTTTGTTGCAGAACAGCAGCACCCGAACCTAGATCATATGCCTATAAACCTGGTATTACCCACAAACTTATCAAGAAAAAGACTAGCCAGAATAGAAGGGCTATGATTTTTCCATCCGATCCACAACACAGCCCACACAAGGCAGGAGGAAGGGGGGGGGGGGGAACAGTTGAAGACAAATGAAAAGCAACAACTCAGATGGAATGTTATGATAAGTACATAAATTTTTATCTGAAGTTGTTTTTATTTGGTCTTCAACCTGTGGGACAGTCTCCAGCTACCAATAAACCCTGGGAGATCATCATGGAAGGATGTTCTGGAGCATGGCTGAGCCAAAGGATGCCCTGCCTCTGGAAAGACGGTCCAATTTATAATGGGAGATAAAAGTGTGCGATGACACCCAGGTATCTGCCTAGCAGATATCGACTAAAGAAACCTTGGACCAAAAAGCTGCAGAGGTTACAAGAGACCTGGTGGAATGCGCCCGGACATGCACTGGTGGAGATGACCCTTTGGCTCGACAGGCCAACAAAATGCATTCAGAAATCTATCAAGCGATAGTAACTTTAGAGACAGACTTTCCCAAGAAGGGTTTAGAAAAGGAAACAAAAAGTTGATCAGACTTGCAAAAGGATTTTGTTCTATACAAACAGAAATGCAGCTGCCTGTGAACATCAAGTAAGTGCAATTTGTACTCTTCTTTATTCTGGAAATTTGGAAAGAAAACTGGCAAACTGATGACATGGTTAATATTGGACTATGATGCAACTTTTGGGATAAATGATTAATTAGGCCACAGAGATATCCCATCTTTATGAAATACCATATAAAGGGGCTTGACAGATGAGGCTTGAATCTCAGAAACCCTCTTGGCTGAAGTAATCAAAACCAGAGAGGCCGTCTTCCAAGACAAACTGCAACACAACTGTAGTCGCTGCTTCGATGGAGGGAGAAATCAGGGCCTGCAGCACCAACGTGAGAAGCTAATGGAGCATTGGGTCCTTGACTGGAGGCCTAAAGAGGAAGGTACCTTTCAAAAAGGCTTTACAAAGCTTGGACAAAGCCAAAGAAGCCGAATTCTCGCCTATGTGAAAATTAGAAATCTCCACCAATTGTACCTTAACTGTACAGAAGCTAGAGCCATGGTTAAAAATATCCTCCAAAAACTCCAAAATGGCCGGAACTGATGCAGTGAAAGGATCCAGGTCATCCTAAGTAGCCCAGATTGAAAAGCGCTTCAATTTACTTGAGTAAACCTTCCCGGCAAAAAATTTGTGAGCCACTACCAAAATCTTCTTAACGGGAGATGACAGCCCGAGAATCCTAATTATCAGGGGAACTGGAGCAACCAAGCCATGAGCTTCAGGCCAAGTCTGGATGTGGAACCCCTGAGGGATGAGTAATCAAGTCTGGATGAAGAACCCCTGAGGGATGAGTAATCACCTCCAGCTCTGGATCTAGTGTCCAAGGTGCACACACTGCATGAGACCAAAGAGAGGGGAACCAAACTTGTCAAAGGGGCAATGAGGATCTCTGAGCTCCCCAGCTGGAGAGCTTTCTGAATGAACCTAGATAACAGAGGCAGTGGAGGGCAAGCATAAAGTAGACCGGAGGGCCAAGCATGAACTAGAGGGTCTCTGGGGGGCTCCTCTGGGTGGGGGTTCAGAGCAAAATACTCGCTGCACTTCCCGCTGGAAGGCAAGGCAAAGATTGCAGCAAGGCTAACCCCACTTTAGAAAGATCTGCTTTGCTACTGAAGAATTCACAGATACCATTCGGAGGGCATCAGAATAGATCTGCTGAGCCTGTCCGCCAGCATTTTGGACCTCCCCGGAATGTGCATTACCACCAGAAAACAGCCGGAGATCACTCACTCCAACAATCTGAGGGTTTTGCGAGAAAGGGGATAAAATCTGGTCCCCCCTTGTTTGTTGATGTACCAGACTACCGACATATTGTCGGTCTGGATGGCAATAGCCTCCTAAGGAAGATAGGCATGTAGAGCTTGCAACACCAAAAGCACTGCCCTTATCTCTAAAACACCGATATGCAGATGGGTCTCCAGGGAAGACCACGTGCCTTGGACCATCCCTATCTTGCAGTGGCCCCCCCCCACCCGAGCAGGAGGCACCCGTGGTCACTAATTGCAGGGGAGGGAAGAAAAAATGGACATCCCCAAAGGAGGTCCAGGGAGTGAAGCCATCAAAGAAGAGAATCCTTGCAAACCCGAGACAATTGAACCGGATGTGATAAAGGAAGGTCTAGCAAATACTCAAATTCTCATATGAAGGCGTGCCATTGGGATGACAGTGATCGTGGCTGCCATAGACCCCTACTCCCAAAGAACTGAATCTGCTGGGGGAAGTTTGGCTTGAAGGATGTAAGAGATGCAATGTTGAAGGGATAAGCACTCTGTCAGGAGGGAGAAACACCTTGCCTTGGATAGTGTCTATACGAGCCCCGATGAAAGAGAACCTGCACTGGTGCCTGTTGGGATTTGAGATTTATTGTTATACTCGGGTAATAAGCAGTCCTAAAAAGGAGATCCCAGGCTTGACATAGTCAATGCCTCGAAGGAGTGGAAAGGAGTCAATCGTTCAGGTAAGGAAGACCTCAAACCCCTGCAGCCATAGGTGAACTGCCACTATCACCATCACTTTGATGAATACCCGGGGGGGGGGGAAGCAGTGGGGGAGTGCTCTGAACTGGTAATGACTGGCTCCCAGCCGGAAGCGGAGGAACCTCTGAGAGCACCTGTTGATCTTGATGTGATAGTACGTGTCTTGGAGGTCCACCGAGCACATCTTTTAGTTATGTACTTACCATAACTTTAGATGTTTGGGATCCATCTCGCCTACATTCTGTACTGATGGGCTGATCCCTCGGCCCTCGACTCGCACGCTATGCTATAGGGCTGAGCTATTTCTTATCCCAGGATGCACCACCACTAATCCCCAGATCTTGTTTGTCCGCATTCATGCACACATGCACAACTTGTTTATATAACATTGTTAGATGTTTCAAGATGAAACAACAGGAACCTTCTGATATCCTCTGATCTCAGATGGATCCCAAACATCTAAAGTTATGGTAAGTACATAACTAAAAGATGTTATCTGATGGGACAGCGTCCTAGCACCTAAATCCCGGGTGGCTCATTGGAAAACACTCCTGAGCACTGTGGAACCAATCCTCTAGATGCCACATCCAATTTGTAGTGGGAAATGAAATTGCGGGGAAGACCATACAAATGTCACTAATGGCAAGCTTAGAATGAAATGCTATCGAAGTAGCCATAGCCCTTGCAGAATGAGCTTTGCCAGAGGTGGTAAGCTCTTTGTTAGAATAAGAATAAGCTTGAGTAATACAGTCCCTGATCCATTTGGCAATAGTGACTTTTGTGACAGCTTTGCCCAATTTATTGTCTGCAAAGGATACAAACAACTGATCTGTTTTCCTTGTTTGTTTGGTCCTGTCTAAATAAAAACGCAACTGCCTGTGGACATCTAGTGTGTGGAATATGAATTCCGCTTTGTTAGAATATTTTGGAAAAAAGACTGGAAGTTCTAACGATTGTTGTAAGCAGAAACTGGAACAAACTTTAGGGACAAAGGAAGGATTTGGCCTAAGAGATACTCTGTCTTTGTGAAAAACGGGGTTTTACAGACAAAGCTTGAAGCTCTGAAACTCTTCTGGCAGAAGTAAACCAGAAAAGCAGTCTTCCACGATAGAAATTTTAGATCACATGGTTCAAAGGGGAGGAAGTGGGCGGCGTAACACCACATCGAGATCCCATGGAGGAGCAGGATGAGCACCTTTCAAGAAGGTCTTACACAATCTGTTGCTCATTAAAGGTGGGTTTATAGATTCGTGAAAATTGGAAATAATTGAACCTTGATGGTAGAGACTGAAGAGCCTTGATTGAAAAGAGAAGTTAAAACTTTTAGTACTTCTGCCGCGGGGAATAGAGATGGGATCCAGGCCCGGAGTTGATCCCAAATAGCAAATCTTTCCATTTGCTAGAATACAGTTTCTTTGTAGCAGACTTATGGGCGAAGATAATATGTGTACAACCTCTGGATCCAATGTATGACTCCTGACTATAGTCGGAAGAGGAGGAGCCAAGTGCCAATTTTAAGGTGTGCAGGGACTGGTGGAATAGTCCTGACTGATGAACCAAAAGGTCTGGGATCTGATCCAGGAACCATGGACCTTCCAGAGCATATTTCCAAGATAGGGAAACCATACTTGGATCATTTTGCTCCCCAAGAGATGCCTTTTGGATCACCCTGGGAAGGAGAGGAACTGGGGAAGGCATAAAGCAAGCCGGTGGGCCAAGGACGGGCTAGTCGTCCATGGGGCTCTTCCCAGAGAAGAATTCTTTGCACGAACTCCCCATTTGCTGAAAATCTGACTTGCAACTGTCATGTTCAGAGACCATGATGGTTCTGCTCAGTCTGTCGGCTATCACATTGGACTTGCCGGGATATGAGTAGCCACTAGAAAGAGTTTGGAGACTGCCCATTCCCAGACTCTCATGGCCTCTCTGCAAAGAGGATAGGATCTGGTCCCTCCCTGTTTGTTCAGGTACCAGACAACTGACATGTTGTCTTCATTTCTAGGATGTTGATATGAAGTAGGGTCTCTTCTGAGGAGGTGGAACAAAGGGTCCCTGATCCAAATTGGAGGTTGCATGTTTCCGTGATCCATATGAGGTGACTGAGTTCCTGAAAGGACCACTGAGCTGAAAGAAGCCACTGGAGAATTCTCATGTGCAACCTTGCCAAGGGGACTAGAAGAACCGTGGGGACATGGATCCCAATAGCTGCAGGACCATTCTGGCTGGGGCTTTGGACCTGGAACTTGAGTCTGTATGGTTTGTATTCTGTCTGTAGGTAGATAGACCAGCATTGGTTTGAGTCTATCTCTACCCCTATGAATCTTAGATGGCAGCAACACAGACTTTGGCCAGTTGAAGGTGATTCCAAGGGAATTGCCCAGTGATATAGTGGCTTGAAGGCTCCGCAGTAGTAGATGCTTGGAGGTGGCAGTTAGGAGCCAGTCGCCAGATACGGAAACACTTGGAATCCTAGACTTCTCAGGTGAGCAGTCACGACTGCCAAGCACTTGGTGAACACCCTGGGGGCTGTGGTGAGACCAAAGGGCAGCGTGAACTGAAAATGACTGCCTCCTAGGCTGAAGTGTCTCCTGGATGTACCATGATATGGTAATAAGCGTCCTTGAGATCTATGGAGCACATCCAAACACCTTTCTCTAGCAATGGGAGAATGGTTTGTAGGGTGACCATTCGGAACTTGGACTTTCTGACTGAACGGTTTAGAATGCTGAGGTCCAAAATGGGCCTCAAGTCCCTAGTCTTTTTTGGCACCAAAAAGAATCTTGAGTCCCTAATCCGATCTGGTCTGTGGGGACTGGTTGGATGGCTCCTTTTTGCAGCAGGTTTGAAACTTCTGAGGCTGCAGTATCCCGTTGACTGGGTGGCGGGTCCGGGATTTTTTTGGACTGAGGTGGAGGGTGAGAGAAAGGGATGGTGTAACCTCCGGCGATAATTCAAAGCACCCATCGGTCCTGAGTGATACCTTCCCAGGCTTTTAGGTGGACTGGCTCCGGACCTGCACAGTCGGGCAATCCCTCAGGGACTGTGAAAGGCTGAAGAGCCACGAAAGGACTCATGGTCTCCAGTGTTGCGAGGGCCTCTGCCACCTCTGGTCTTCGGAAGAATTTCCCCTGCCTCTGGAAGGGGATCCTCCTGCTGAGAGGGTAAGACTTCTGAGATCACGGAACCACATTTTCCCTCCTCTTTAGCCTTGGGATAAGGCCGAAGGGAGTGGAAAATCGTGCCCCTGACAGTCAGAGTCTTACCCTCCTGTGCGGGTCAGTGTGTCCTTTACCTTGGGTCCAAACAGGGAGGACCCATCAAGCAAAGGAAGACTTAAAGGCCTCGAGAAATGACACAGGCGGAGCCAGGCTTGTCTCCGTGAGCAATGCCTGTAAGAAATGAGCCTCATGGACGAGTTTGAAATGGACAATGTAGCCAGCTGAGAGCCAACCGTCTGGGCCAGCTCCTCAGGCAGGTTACCCAAGAGGGTATCGGATAGTTCTTTAATCAATCCCTCTGAAATCTAGTAAAGTGCGTAAGGTAGTTCAAGGACCTTAATGTAAAGGCAGCTGAACTTGTGCGCTTTCGTGCCGATCCATGCTCACATCTTGCTGGGTAGCAGATGCCACCACCAAAGCATCTACAGCCACACCTTTAGTTAGAAACTCTTTTTCAGGGGTGCCGAGAGGAACTTATTGGACGAGCAGGCACCGGTTCCACAGAGTCTGGGCCCCCTTGACAGATCAAATTCAAGAGCCTGAGCCCTGAAGGCCTTAAGGAACACCGACTCATCAGCAGAAGGGGTTTGGACTGCCAGCCCTCATTGTTTAAGGGCTTCCAGGATGTCTGCAAAGGAGACATCATCCGAGGACAGGGACCCCTCTGCATCATCGAGATCAGTGTCTGATGTAAGAGACTCATCAGGGAGTCAACGTGCTTCCTCTTGCACGATCTTTTCCTGGGGAGTTCTTCGAAGAGGCTTCAGAAGGACCTCCAGGAGGAAACCCCAGTGGGGTAACCTCAGGCCCTGTCTAAGGACAGGGGCTGCCAAAGACCCAGTCTCGGTATGCAGGGAAGGAGCTGGGAGACCGTGGAGGTAGCCAAAGATGATTTGGCTATAGCCCTGAAGGCGGGACCACCAGAATCCTGGGAGGGTCCCACCTCGCACTCCGCACCAAGAGGAGACTTGGGACCGAAAACATCAATCAAGCATCCCCGGGCAGGCGGAAGAAGTCTGAACTCCGACCCAAGAGCCGGAGTTGGAGTAAGGGACCCTAAAACCTCCACCGGTTCCACCAGCACCGGCTCCAACGATGCTGAGGCTGTTGGAGGAGGAACCCTAGTAGGGAGGTGGACCATTGGCAATGGGCTGGAGCGAAACTAGCTTTTGGAACACCGGAGACTGGAAGAGTCTTAGGAGCACCCTGTCGATTTCCGAATCCGACATCTTGGATGATCTGGACGATACCGATCGGGTCTGAACCGATTTCTCCATCGGCTCCAAAGGACTAGGGACCGGCTCGAATGGATTCTACCACTATCGGCTCGAGGAGATCTCGGGAAGAGTCTGAGCCGGTAACCCTCATCGGCTCCAATATCAGTGGAGCCGATGAGATGCCCCAGTCTTCCAGAGGGTCGAGACTGCAAGTCCGTGGAGCCGATGGAGAAGTCTGCCTAGGTTTGGCAGTCGGTTCCGACTGACTGGTCGGAGCCGACGCTTTCTTCTTTGAAGGAGAGGAGGCGAAGATAAAGCCTCCTCGAAGGATGGCTTGATTAACCCTTAAGGATTAATTTGTTTTTCCTCTCCTGGAGGACCCTTGATGAGAAGCGACACACGCTACATGATTCTTGTAGGTGCTTGGCCTAAAATAAACGAGGAGTGGTCCGTTATGGACATCTTAAAACCACACCTCGTGCATTTTTAAACCCGGAGGGTTTATGCTCTTGGACATGACTAGAGAAAAACACAGTTATCTAAGATAACACGAAAAACTAGCTAGATAAGTTCAAAATATAAAGTTTTTACACAATAACACAGTGCACAAGAAAACACACAGAAAGAGAGGGTCAAGACCCTCTAACTAAAACGGGTACTTGACCCACAAATAAACGCTAGAATAGCAAAAGGAAGGCCCCTCTAACTAAAACGGGAAACCTTCCTTAATAAAAGAACAACTTTCTCAACAAAATCACCAAATACACACATAACAATAGCTGTTAAAACAGCTTTTGGGTTGAAAACGAGCAAATTCCTGACAGGAAAAGTCTAAATAAATTAGTACTCAGCCCAGCCAAGTTGAGACCACGACTTAGCGAGATCTGGGGATTAGTGGTGGTGCATCCTGGGATAAGAAATAGCTCAGCCAATAAGAGGCCCTATAGCATGGAGCAGAGGGATCGGCTCCGAGCCCATCAGTACAGAATGTAGGCGAGATAGGATCAAATAACATCCAGTCGTTTATCTGCAGAAAGGGCAGAATGGACTGAAAGGTGAGAATCAAAAATTTTATCTTGGCAACTGACAGGTTCAGGGTTGAAAGATCCAGAATGGGTCTTAAGTCCCCCATTTTCTTTGGCACTAAAAAGAAACTGGAACAGATGCTTGATCCAGATTGGTCTGGGAGATGTGCTGGATGATTTCTTTTTCAAGCAGCCTGGAAATTTCTACGGCTGCCTGCTCCCATTGTGTGGGTGGGAGATCTGGGAGATGTTTGGGAGGAACTGGGGGTTGAAGAAAGGGGATAAAGTGTCCTCTGGATATTATCTGCAAAACCCAACAATCTTTGGTGATGGACTCCCAGGCTGTTGGGTGGTGAAGACAGATGTCCCACGACTGCCTCCAGAGACGAGAAATCTAGCAACCCTTCAGGGCTGCTGTGAGGGTCTGTTCAGGAAGGGATCCCGAGACTCTTGGTTCCTCGGGAACCCTCTGCCATGAGAGCGGCATCTGTCATATCCCCCTCTGCCTCTGTGGGGAAGACAAATCCTGAGCGTCATGGGAAAATCCTTGAGATTTCCAGAAAGTACAGTTATGTACACTTACCATAAATAAAGATGTTTGAGTGTATTCACTGTTGCAGTCATCACTTGTGGGTTATCCCTGCTGGGTAGCCCTCGGTGGACCGAATACCAGAGTAAAGAATTTCCCTCCTGCAATGGCTGTCTGTGAAAAGGGACTGATTTCAGGTTGTCAGGGCTATAAAGGGAGACAGCTGACATCATTACATCAGTTTTTCTTGCCCCCAACAGGTAAGAGCCCCAAAGAAGAAGTAAGCAAAGGGAGACGGTGGGAGTGAAAGAGGACTGCAACAGTGAATACACTTGAACATCTACATTTATAGTAAGTGTACATACACAACTGTACTATGTCCTTCATGTTTCACTGTTATAGTCATCACTTGTGGGAGGATTCCCAAAAAGGGTGGAGGAAGGAATATGGGGAAGCAGCCTATTAAGGGAATGCTAGCATGCCCTGCAGGACTGCAGAAGCAAAGGCTCCTCTAGTCTTGGAGAATGTGGCCAGTTGGTAGTGCTTGGTGAATGTATGAATGGATGTCCAGGTGGCAGCTTCCAATATTTCCTTAGCAGGAACCCCCCTCAGGAAAGCAATGGTAGTAGAGGCTGCTCTAGTGGAATGAGATCTGATAGAACTAGGAGGACGTTCTCCATGAAAGGAGTAGCAGAAGTGGATGCAATGAGAGATCCATTTAAAAATGGGCCTCGCCTCTGCCCCAGGGGTGAAGGAAACCAGAAGCTGGTCAGATTTCCTGATTGCTTTGGTCCTATCCAGGTATGATTTCAATTGTCTGTGCATGTCACGGGTATGCAAAATTCTTTCCCCTTTACTTTGGGGGTTGGGGAAGAAGGTAGGAAGATGGATGGCCTTGGTTGAGGGTAATCTCCGAGACCACCTTAGGCATAAAGGAGGGATTGGTCCTAGGAGACACCCTGTCAGCATGGAAAATAATGAAGGGTGGAATAGCCCATAAAGGGCCTGGAGTTCAGAAACTCTCCTGGCTGAAGTGATGGCCAGTAAGAAGGCAGTTTTCCAAGATAGGTACTTCAGGTCAGCTGCAGCAGCTGGTTCAAAGGGAGGTAAGGTTAATTTTTCCAAGACAAAATTTAGATCTCGTGCTGGAACAGGTGATTTGGGTGGTCTGATGTGCGCCATCCCTCTAGGGAACATTTTTAACAAATGCAGGGAGAAAATAGGCAGGTTTGACTGTACAAAGGCAGAAATAGAGACATGTATCTTGATGGAGGAGTAAGACAGCCCCTGATCTAGGAGCTCTGCCAGGTAGTCCAGAATCAAAGCAGAGAGGCATGTGAGCTGCTGACAGCCTTGCTGTGGCACCAGACTGTAAATCTTTTCCATTTGGCTAAATAGGATTTTCTGGTGCTGGGTTTTCTAGCCTCCTTGATAATGTTTAAAACCTGTGTGCTGAAGGCTGTGGAATCATCAGTCTTTGGGGAATCAGCCATGCGGACAGCTTGAGGGTAGGAAGGTTTGGGTGCAGTACCGTCCCTCTCTCCTGAGTTAGAAGGGTTTCTGAGAGGGGCAGGTACATGGGAGACTGTTTGGCCAGGGTTCCTATTACATTATCGAAGTTCTGAAACTTCGAACACAGTAAGGTTGAACTCTTATGTTCGAAGTGTCAGAACTTTGATAACAGTAAAAAAACAGCGCAGTAAAGGGAAATCTTCCCTTTCCGCACTGTATTGCGATCTTGGAGTTGGTATATTTAAAGAGCGGTGGATGTGGGGGGCTTTTAGGTTTGTATTTTTTTACATTTGAATTCTTGAAACTTCGAACATCTGAGTTCGATGTTCTCAGGTTTGAAGTTTCAAGGATTCGACAACGTAATAGGAACCTGGCCAGGGTCCCTACTGATTACTTGAACTTTTTAAAGTTCGAATGTCATATGGTCAACACCATATGATTGAACTTAGTTCAAAGGTGAAAAACAACGGCTCCGTATGTCGCAGAATAGGAAAATTTCCCTTTTCTGCACTGAAGTGGGATCTCGGAGTTGGTATATTTAAGTAGCAGGGGTGTGAGGGGTGCAGGGGGGCTTGCCCCCCTGTTCAGAGCGTTGACTTAAGTTTTTTTTTTTAAATTTATTATACTTTTGATGTTTCAAACTTCGCTCATATGTTGTCGAATATATGAGGTTTGAAGTTTTGAAACTTCAAATATAATGCAGACTCTTTGGTCAGGCTGAGGAGCAAGGGGTACCAGTGCTGCCTGGGCCAGTCTGATGCAATGAGGTTAGGCTTTGTCTCTTCTTCCCTGATCTTGATGAGTACCCTGGGGACCAGGGGCAAGGGGTGGAATCGTACACAAACAGGTTTCGCCAGTGGAAGGATAGGGCGTCCACCCTCCATCCCTCTGGATGAAACTCCCCTGAGCGGAACTTGGTTAATTGGCAGTTTTCCTTGTTTGCAAACAGGTCTATGTCTGGGGTCCCTCAGTTGTGTGATGCTGAGGAATTTTCCCCTGTGCAGTTGCCACTCATGGGGGTCCAGGAGCCTTCTGCTTAGCTGATCTGCCAGAGTGTTTTGCTTCCCTGGGATATACTGAGCTATTAGGTGCAGTCCCGGGATTGAGGCTAACTGCCAGATTTGCAGTGCTAGGTGACACAGGGGGAAAGAGCGAGTTCCCCCTTGTTTGCTGATGTACCACATTACTGTTGTATTGTCTGTTCTGATTAGGAGCACTCCTGGTCTCAGGTGTTCTTTGAAGGCTAGAATTGCCCTCTGCACTGCCAACATCTCCTTTAGGTTGATATGTAGGCCCTGGACTTCCTGTTCCCAAATGTCTTGAGTGCACGTATTCCCTTGGTGTGCCCCCCAGGCAGGGTCTGTAGTGATGGTCTGGCCCTGAGGGGGAATGATAAAGGATAGACCCTTGTTTAGGGTACATGCCTCTGCACACCATGAGAGCTCCTTCTTTAGGCAAGGAATTAGGGGCAGCAGTGCTCTAGTGACTGAGTGTTGGCACCAAAGGTACCTAAGGTACCACTGCATTTTCCTCATGTGTAGTCTGGCTAGGGGAACCAGTAGAATACAGGAGGCCATATACACCAGTGCTTGCAGGAATTTCCTTGCAGTGAGGTGGGTCCTGAGGGACAGTTGACTGAAGCAGGAGGAACCTCTGCTTCTCTTGAGGAAGAGAACCTGTTTGAGTAGTTGTGTCCAGAACAGCTCCCAGGAAGGTTAACCTCCTTGTGGGCAGAAGTTGGGACTTCACTTGGTTGACAGTGAAGCCCAGGGAGGAAAGGAGGGTTTGACCAAAGGTGAGGTCCTGCAGAAGTCCATCCTTGGTGTCCACCTGAATGAGGCAGTGGTCCAAGTAGGGGTAAATCTGAATGCCTCTCTGTCTGCAAAAGGCAATGACAGGAGCCAAGCGCTTGGTAAAAACTCTGGGAGCAGTGGATAACCCAAAGGGCAGAGCAGAGAACTGAATGTGTTGTGACCCTGCCCTGAAGAGCAGGTAACTCCTGCAGGACTTCCTTAAGGGAATATGGAAGTAGGCATTCTTCAGATCTAGGGTCACAAGCCAAGTTTGTGGCATCAACATGGGTAAGAGTTTGTGTAAAGACATTTTGAATTTGGGAACCAGAAGGGAGAACCAGAAGGGACAGATTCAGAGTGGATAGGTCTAAAATAGGGTGCCAAGCGCTCTCCTTTCTGGGAACCAGGGACAGTCTCGAATAAAATCCTTTTTCAGCCTGTTCCTTTGGTAGAGGTTCCACAGTTCCTTGGGCATAAAGTTTTTGTATCTGACAGATGGCTTCTGCCCTCTAGTTTACTGGTATGCTTGGATAGCCTGAATGTCTGGGGCTTTCCTTGAAAGAGAATCTGTACCCACTGGTAATTTTTAGGATTCATAGATTTGAGGTGATAGCCTGCTAATTCTCGAGGAAGAGGGAAAGTCTTCCTAATCTCTCTGGGGGTAGGTGGGGCAGAGAGGGAGCAGAGTCAGTTTTTGAAGAAGGGAGTTTGCTTAGAACTTCCCTGCCTAGGGATAGCAGTGATCCATTGTCTGGATCTCTGTTGGGCTTGGGACTGGTGTCTGATAGGTCTGTCCCTGCGTGGTTTTCTCTGGCCTGGCTTTGTTTGAGTAAGAAAGGACCAATGCTTAATGGGGAAATTCCTGCTGAACCTGCAAGAAATACTTCACAGTCTGAATAGACTTGGCCTTGTCTTCCATTTTCTTGATAACCTCCTCATCTTTGGGGCTAGACAGCTGGTCCTTACCCAGGGGGACGTCTACCAATTTGGACTTAACCTGGTCAGGTAAAGGCTGTTCCCTTAACCAGGCATGCCTTCTGATCACTGAGCCACTAACTACAGCCCTGCTGGAAGCCTCCAGAGCATCAAAACCACAATGCGGGAATGTTTGGCTACCTGGGAACTGGACATTATAAGATCCATTGGTTCCCTGGTAGTACTGCTGTCTGATAGGGTTGACATTTTCTATTTAAGTAATTCCAGAACATTCTGCTGGTACATCAGCATATGAAACTGACAATTTAAGGCCCTAATGGCTAGAGTAGCTGAGCTATAGACTTTTTTTTGCCTAATCTAGCCAAGGCCCTGCTCTTTTTGTCCGCTGGGATGAGATTTTTAGAGGAACTAGCCCTAGCCCCCCTTAGGACCCTCAATAATGACCTCTGGGTCAGCTGTAGGATTTTTAAAAAGGTACTTGTGGGTGTCTTGTACCCTGTAATATCCTTCTGGCTTCTTGGGGGTAGGAGGTAGAGAGTCAGGAGAGAGAAGACTCCAAAAAGACATATTCTACCACATCCAGGATATGGGAATTACCAGGGATTTATGCTGTGGAAGGTCTAGGAACTCTGTCTTTTCTTTGATTGAGGGTAATCCTGAGCCTCCCAGTGGAAATGATCTCTGACAGAATTTAAAGTTTCCCCAAAAGAGAGGGCCTCGAGAGGGGTGACAGCAGGAATAGGATCTTCAGCATCAGAGTCCTCAAAAGCTGCAAATGTCTGCTCATTATCAGAGTCTTCCAACCTGATTCTTCTGAGTCTTGGTCAGAGAGAACCTCGGGGGAAGTATCCCTCTTCCTTTTAGGTGAAGGGGCTTGGGTAGGTTGGCTTCCTCTAATTAAGGAGATTAAATCCTCTGCAATTCTAGGCAGCTTCTGTGACTGTGTGGCATGCTGAGAGGAAGGTAATCAGAGACTGGGTCACTGAGATGGGGTCTTCTTAGGGGTAGTCTTGGTCTTGGGCCTAGGTAATTCAGAGGCCTTGTACAGGCCAAGTTTATCCGGTGGCGTGGTCATTGGCCTCTGTCTGGCATCGGTCCTATCTCTGCAGAAGCCAGTGCCTGCAAAATGGCTCTGGATCCAACCACATGTTTGAAGGCCAACACTCTGGCAGAAGATGCTGGACCCGGCAGCATACCAGACACCAAACAGTTCTCAGTAGAAGCCTGCAACAGTTCCTCGGCTGTCATCAGGGTCTGCGAAAGCACCATACTGAGTTCAGCAAAGGAAGAAAAGGTTGGAGGTTTCGGACTAGAGTTGTCTGCGGGCCTTGCTTTCTGAGGCCTTTTCTTTATCCTTTTTTCTAGGCAATTCCACAACCTGACTGACCGACAGCATACCACGACGAGACAAAGAATACCTAAGTGTCTAGCTACAATTTCAGCTCTACGTCTAATAGTTCTAGCATTAAACAGTGAGCAAAACCGACATCCAGGGATGTCGTGATCTGGGCCTAGGCAGGTGACGCAGTGGAAATGAAAGTCTTGGTGTGGGATCTGTTTTCCAAAAGTGAGACAGTTATTGACTTTCTCGACATCGGATACAAGCAAGAAAAGATTCCCCAATGGGGTACTTAGCCTTAGATGGTTTCTCTCTCACTCTGGCAACAGCTGACCAACACACTCATGGAATAGTCTCTGCTTCTGGCTCCACGGCAAGAAAGACTGATATAATGACGTAGGCTGTCTCTCCATTGCAGCCCTGACAACCTGACATCAGTCCTTGCACATAACAGACGCAGGAGGGAAATTCTTTACTCTGGTATTCGGGTCGGCTGAAAGCTACCCAGCAGGGATAACCCACAAGTGATGACTGCAACAGTAAAACACGAAGAACATCCACATCTTCTTGACCCCACGCTGATTCCTAGAGAAGGATCGTTGCAGGTGGAGAAGCAGATCCTAACAGCAGACAAAGTCTTCCCATCATTCTCCCTCTGGACTAAGGTGTCTCGAACAGTCTTACCAAAAAGAGTAGAATAGTCATAGGGGGCCATTTGTAAAAGACACCTTGAAGGGCTCCAAGAAAGCACAAAGCTGGAGCTAGGCATGACGCCTAATGACTACACCTGTCCCAGCAGCCCTAGAGGCATCTTCTGTAGCATGTTATAGGATCCTCATGGAAGTGTTTGATATCAAGGTAAGGGTGGCCATACGAGAGGCAAACACCTTTTTCTCATCTGCTGACATGGACCCTGGGGCAGACTCCGCCATCTCTTTGACCAGGTCCCGCTGCAGTCTGATAACGTGTGCCATGTAGTTCAGCACACGTAAGGCAAATGTAGCTGAAGTATAAGACCAGTTCCCCGAAGCGGCCCATAGTCCGAGATTCCCTGTCTGGAGGATGGACCATACAGCTCTCCTGAGCAAACTCTTTCTTGGTGGCCGCCACAACCATCACGGCATCAACTGGGGATCCCTTCGACCAATGTTGCCTATACAAGGGAGCACTGAGTATTTTGTCCAGTTACTTGGGGATAGGATCAACCACATCCGGTTCCTTCCATGCCCTGGATGAAATTAAATCCACAAGGGGATCTGTGGGAGGGGACACCCAGGAGGTAGAGGGTCTTGTGCCAAACATGTCAAGGAATACTGACTCAATCGGGCTGGGCTTTGGGGCAGACCAACCTCCATGTTGGCGCAGGATTTCCATGATGTCTCCAAAGGAGACATCCTCCGAGGGGTGATCGGGGGGATTTCCTCTAAGTCAGTATCTTCTGTGAGGGAGTCTGGTGGGGAGTCCAAGTGCCTCCTCTTGCATGTGCATTTTCGAGGAAGCTCCTCAGGGGGGATTTCTAAGGAAGACTTGGAAACCTTGGGGAGTTCTGGGGGGGTCTCTTGGGGTGCAGTGGCAACAGGCTGTCCTTGAGGGGGCCTGATGGCAGTATCAAGGGTCTCAAAGGAGCAGAGAGGACTCTCTCCATCACCTAGAAAGCAGAACGCGAACAAACCCCTGAAGCAGGAATGACCAGGACCAGATCTGCAGCCCCCTGTGCCGAGTCTATACACACTTAGCAGAGTGGAGGAGGGGCATTGACTACAACTCTGATCGGAGATGCATAACAAAAAGTATTCTTTTTTTGGCTTATTTATACTGGTTATTGCTTCTAGCAATTTATATATAGCACTTTTCATTGCCTGCTGCATACTTTTTACTGTATTTTATTGCTATTAACTAATCTGCACGGTTAAACTAAAATTGTCTGCCTTATTTCTCAGGCCCTGTAAGTTTTTTTACTGTCTCACTTTGTAAAGCTTTATAGCTAGTTTCAATGTGTGAAAGGTATTAATGGGAAATTTTCTGTACTTGTTAAGCACCTATTTGTTAGTTCTGATTTCCTGTCAAGGAGTGCATCATATAACTGATTTGTTTGCAGTTAAAAGCATTCTGTAGAGTCTCCTTGCTTCTTTATCTGTTTAATGTTTAAAAACTTTCATTTTGTGGCTCACTGCTGTTCTTCTGCTGTGATAAACATTTCTGTAGTGTTTACTGTCTAAAAAAGTGTAGGCTAGTAGCTTTAGTATTGTACCCCACCCTCTCTCCCTGTTGGTGTCTTGCTGTTATACTTGATGGCTTTGCAGTTGCCCACCCCTACTGTAAATTTGATCTTTGACACTCCTCCCAGTCTAGTGTCATTAGCTCATTCTACCTAATACAGAGAGAACATCTGAGAAGGCCAACCCACTTAGTTTCTTTCCTTCTGTTCCTTTCTCCCTTTCTTAAAAAAAAAAAAAAAAAAAAAAATTGCCTGAATCTCCTTGTGTTCTGACTGTGCTTCTCAAACATATTGGAAATATAGAGCATATTTTAGTACATTTGGATCCGCGGTGGTGCAGTGGTAGCATTGTTGCCTCACAGCATGAGGTTCTCCTGCCGACTGGAGCATCTTCTTTGTAGAGTCTGCATGTCCTCCCCGCGGTCGAGTGGTGTTCGAAAGACATGCGCAGAATGGGCGTGCCTTCGTTGAAGGTTGGGCGTCAAGCTGGCATCTGTAAAAAAAAATCTACTGCCAATCATTAGCGGACCGGAGTTCCACTGTGGCGCCCCCTAACCGGGAAAAGCCAAAAGAAGAACAATTAAAACTGTACTTGCCTTAATACTGCTACAACTCACGTGCTCTAGGTTGCACTGCATCTGAATTGTTCTAGTGTGTTTTAGCTGCTTTTCGGTATATACAGACTAGCTATTTTATTCTACTGTATTAATGACTCAAATTGCTTCATTTAAAAAGTTTAAAATTGCTAATTTTGTAGAGTTTTAACTGCAGTTACTGTTTAGGGCTACACACTCAAGTGTGTTAGCCTTGTCTGTGTTTATTTACTGCACTATTGCATTGTTTAGCCTGTTTTAACAGAAAAAAAAAAACTATCTTGTTTGCTCGTTTCCTACCTTTCCTAGCTAGTACTGGCCAGATCCCAGGCTTTGCTGGTTTCAGGACTTTATTTTCTGTGTTCAGAGCTATCCAAACCTTGTTGTGGTAGAGGGAAGTCCTTCTGCTTACCAGTGGTGAGCACTGTACTACCTAGCACTAGAGGAGTGATTTCCAGCTCTGAAATTTTAATTTTATTAACCATTTTGGGCTGATTTCTATCCCTTTCAACTTTCTGGCTTAAAAACACATGTGCTCGAACATTTTTTGCATCGTGCAGCACAACATGGCTACGGTTAAACTATTCCAGGTGCCAGAAAGTGTGCTCTTCAAATTTTCCCTTAGAACTAGCTAGTTTCACAGTAGTAGCACTAAAATCTGAACCCCTGTGACTAGCACTTGCTCTAGAACCTGCTGGAAAGCACTAGAAAGCCTTAAACTGATACAAGCACTCAACTCTCCTTGTTAATAAGGAGAACTTAATCGTAGGCACTAAACAGCCTATAACTGCAAAGTACCTTGCAAAGGTAAGGGAAAACAGCACTTGTACTTTAGAAAAAAAAAGCAACTAAACAGGCATGTCCAAGGGTTGCTTCCGGTGATTTCTCCTGTCCACCTGGTGAATCTGGGCATACTGGGGCAATGCAGCAACTGCCTCATGTACACAGACAACCCTCTCCTCCTACCACCCAACACAACAACCTATGAGAGATGCACTTACATAGCCAAACTGGAAGCAAAGCTCTCTCCAGCCAAGATTGTGCTAGACAGTCAAGAGAAGAAGGTTAACACCTGCACTACATCTCAAGCAACACATTGCCCTTCAAAACCTACAACATCAACACCAACACATAGCAACACTAAACCCACATATGCGGAGGCCCCTAACATTAACCTGCACAAGCAAGGACCTCCGAAGCTGAAATGCAAACACACACCAGTCGTAACCAAGGTGACAGCTCACAACACCAGTGTGCCGCCCAACAACAGCCCCTAAGGCAAGACAACGTACACAACACTTTAGTCATAGGTGACTCTACAGTCAGGCACAGTGATGTCCCACTCACTAGGATGAACAAGGAGAAAATTACAGTCATCTGCCTGTTGGGTGCCAGGATCCACCACATAATGCATGCACACAAGTCACTCCACAAGTACAAATACGACTCTGTCATTGTCCATGTTGGAGTGAATGATTTGAGACGTACCTCCCTGGACTACAAGAAAAAAGAGACATGGAAGAGCTCTCAGATCATGTGGCCCTGGCAGCTATGACCCTAACCCTGAGTAGAATCCTGCCTTCGCCCAGAATGATACCACTGTACAAGGAGAAATGACTGACTTCAACAATTGGCTAAGCTTCTGGTGCGATTCAAAGGGGATCCGGTATCTGTCTGCCTGGGACGACATGACTGACAAACCACGATGCTTTGCCAGAGATAGTCTGCACCTGTCACCCCTGGGATTCAGGTTACTGGCTAAAGCTCTTGCCACCCCTATAGTGCCTTTTTAGGCAAGGTTCAAAGGACAAAACCACCACCACCGCAACAGATACAAGGCATGCAAAATCTGAAAGTAATGCTACTCGATGCTAAAAGTCTAAACCTCAAAATGCACTCTCTCAAGGCACTCCTAAAAATGGAGAACATCGATATCTGTGCAATAACTGAGACCTGGTTCAAGGCTCCAGAGAGCACCCCAGCAACACCAGGCTACAACTCTTACCAAACTTTTCGGCTACCAAACAAAGACCGAAACACTAAAGGTGGTGGAGTGTCCATACTCACCAAGGATATTCACACCTCCAAGCTAGTTGCCCAACACAATATATCTGAAATTCTCAAGGTGCAACTAACACTAGGGTAAGACTGCAATCCAAACTGTAGCTTGCTACAGATCCCCCACCATGCCCCAAGATTCACTACACCTTTCTAAACATACTGGAAAATGTTAAGATACAACCAAATACCCTAATACTGGGTGATTTCAACTACCCTGCCATTAACTGGGAAAACTACTCTGGTACCAACACCTTTTCCCAATAGTTCTTGGAATTCATAAATTCCAATGCCCTGGATCAACTAATCTATTGCCCCACTAGGGGATCCAATATCCTAGACCTGGTCATTACCAACATGGGAGATGGATGCTCCACACCAGTGGTCACCCCCTCATTGGTCAGGTCTGACCATAAGCAAAGCACCCTTGACATCCAACCCCCCGCCCCTGGTAAGGAAACCTCCATAAAAAACTTCTCCAAAGCCAACTTCATGCTACTCAAGTCAGAAGTGACAAACTTCATGACACCCATGCTGACAGGAGCTGAAAGTTTGACTGTTGAATCCTACACTAAGGCACTATATAAGCACATCCACTCATGCATGAATCGTGCCATCCCAAACAGAACCAAGACGCTCTTCTCCAAAAAAAAAAGGAAGCCAATCTGGTGGTCACCTGCCATAAACAAACTATACAACAGAAGGAAGAAACTGTTGCAGAAAAGAGGAAAATCCCAGGATGCAAAAAACTCCCTTACCAGCCTCAGTAAGAAGCTGATATCCCTCATAAAACCCTCCAAAGCTAGTTACAAAAATAAAATTGCCAAAGATTCCAAAGACAGCCACAAGGCATTCTATAGTTATGTCAACAATCGAAATGGCAATGCTCAGATCTGCTCTGAGCTACAACAGAATGGCATTAAATATATTGATCCCAAGGATATTGCCAATATCCTGGCAGATCTATCTAGTGCCAACTTCACCCCCCTCTCACCCCCTAAAGGGCCCATCTCATTACCAAATGATTGCCAAATTCCGATAATCACGGCCACACAGGTAGAAACCACACTCTCCAAAGTTAAGAATACAGCATCCATGGGCCCAGATGACATCATGTGTACTACATGAACTACAAAATGAACTGGGCACCTCACCTAAGTGTCATGTTTAATCATAGCCTCACCTCAGGCTTCGTGCTCACTGAGTGGCGCACAGCTACAGTTATCCCACTCCACAAGGGGTGATCCACCTTGGATCCTGGGAACTACCGTCCCATCAGTCTGACGAGCCTGATCTGCAAGGGCATGGAACACATCATCATGGAACTTATAAACAAAGACATTGGAAACCTTCAAACACTGGACTCCACCCAGTTTGGGTTGGTGAAGGGCCGATCTTGTCTCCTGAACCTGATTGACTTCTTCGAATCAGTCTCCAGAGCTGTGGATGAGGGTAAAGCAGTCCACACAGCCTATCTGGACCTCTCCAAGGCCTTTGACACCATCCCCCACTCTGGAATCATAGATAAACTTACTAAGCTGGGCATAAATCCCTAAGCCACTTGATGGATTGCCAACTGGTGACTTTTATGGGAAGTACATAACTTCTAGACAGAACCCACTCTGTAAAGGTAGCAGACTCCAAATCCAGCTCCAGACAAGTGGAGTACCTCAGGGTTCAGTCCTGGGACCATTCTTGTTTGGCATCTACTTCTCTGAAGTACAGGCCAACACTAAGGGACTCCGGCTAACAAAGTTCGCAGATGACTGCAAACTAGGAGCCATAACTGAATTCCCAAATGATGTGGATATTCTACAAAAGGGACTTACAGAAACAGATGTTTGGTGCCAGAGCCATGGGCTCAAGCTTAATGCCAAGAAACTAGAAGTTATGTACTTACCATAACGTTCCATGTTTGTAGTCCATCTTGCCTATATTCTTGCTGGTTGGGTTCGGAGCCAATCTTCGGCTCAGACTTCGCCGAATACTAAAACTCGAGAGCTTTCAATGGCTCAAGGCTAATCCTTATCCCATGATGCCCCAGGCTACATACCCAGATCTTGTTTGCAAGCCAGCAAGTACCTTATCTTCTATATGTAATATAACAAATATACATAAAAATATATATACATATTTACAAATCACTACAATTCAGTCAAGGAAGAGGCTGAAAGTCATCATCTCTCTGCAGGCAGATCATTTCTTTGCCCACCAGCTCCTCCAGGAACGGGAGGGGGAAGGAGGGTGGGACAAAGAGTATAGGCGAGATGGACTACAAACATGGAATTTTATGGGAAGTACATAACGTCTAGATGTTATGTAGTCCATCTCACCGTAATTCTCGCTGGTTGGGACAGCGTCCTTAGCACCTAAACCCTAGGGTGGCTCAGGAAGAGAGACTTTTCAGTACCGTGGATCCAAAGGAAGCCCTGTTCCAGGAGGCCAAGTCCACTGTGTAGTGAGTGATAAAGGTGTGAGGTTTCGCCCATGTAACAGCTGCACAAATCAAATCTAAGGGAAACCTTGCTTAAAAGGTAGATGAAGTTGAGACTGACCTAGTGCAGAGACCTTTTATCTTCCCTGGTATTGTATGTCATTCTTTTGGTAAGAAAGGATGATACAATCCGTAATCCATTTAGACAAGGTTACCTTAGAGACTGGTAATCCTGTCTTCTTATCAGAAGGAGAGACAAAAAGTTGGTCTGACTTTCCAACATCTTTCGTTCTACGCAAGTAAAAACGCAACTGCCTGTGCACATCAAACTGGTATAGTTTACATTCTGCCTTGTTGGTGTAACTGAGGAAAAAAACTGGCAATTCCATGGATTGGTTTACGTTGTTTTCCGAACAAACCTTTGGGAGGAAGGAGGGATTTGTTCTGAGAGATACCCTTGTCCTTATGAAATACAATACAAGGCGGACGTACTGAGAGAGTTTGTAGTTCTGAAACTCTTCTGGCCGAGGTAATGGCAACAAGGAAGAGGGTTTTCCATGATAAATATTTCAGATCACAAGTAAGAAGCAGGTTCATAGGGAGATATAGTCTGAGAATTTAGAACCAAATTTAGATCCAAGGGTGTCATCAGTTCCTTAATCGGGGGTCTAAGTAGAAAGGTACCTTTGAGAAAGACCTTACATAATCTGAGAGACATAATGGGAACACCCATTTCACCTGTATGAAAATTGGAGATGGCAGTTAATTGTACCCTAATAGTAGCTGCCGCAGCACCTTCTTCAAACAGATTTAAGAGAAACTCAAATTGCTGGAATAGGAGCGGTAAGAGGTTTGAAATTTTGTTTAGCTGCCCAACATGAAAATCTCTTCCATTTGTTAGAGTACATTTCCCAGTGGAGGGTTTATGGGCAGAAGCTAGGATATGACTTGCTGCTGGTGTGAAAGAATAACACCTGGCTAGTCATAGAATTTGCAGCAGCCAAGCTGTCAACTTGAGGGTGTGGATGGACGGATGGAACTTTCACGAAGTGGGTCAGAAGGTCCAGAAATGGATCCAGAATCCAAGGTTCCTCCAAGAGGTGGGTTTGTAGAAAGGGAAACCAAACCTGACGAGGCCAGTACAGAGCAATGAGGATCATCTTGCTTCTCGACCATTTGGTTTTCTGTAACACCTTTGGAATGAGTGAAAAGGGGGGAAAGGCGTAGAGTAATCCCGAGGGGCAATCGTGAACCAGTGCATCCCTGGGTGGCTTCCCCTTTGGGGGAGTTACGGCAAAGTAGTTGCTGCATTTGGTATTCTTGGGAGTGGCGAAAAGGTCGCAGCAAGGCTGGACCCATCTGCAGATCATCATCTCCGCAACCTCTCTGATCAGGGACCACTTGTGAGGTAACAGGAGAGTCCTGCTGAGTCTGTCCGCTATCACATTGGACTTCCCCGGGACGTGCGTTGCAATTAGAAAGCGCTGAGAAGCAATCGCCCACCAAACTCTTAATGTCTCTTGACAAAGGGGGTAAGATTTGGTTCCTCCTTGTTTGTTTATATACCAGAATGACATGTCTGTCTGAATTGCAATTGTTCCTAAAGGGGGAGAGTCCTGAAGTGCCTGCAACGCATAAAGTATCGCTCATCTCTAAGATGTTGATATGCAGATGGCTCTCATGGTCCTGCCATAAACCTTGAACTGCCCTTCACAGATAATGACCCCCCCCCCACCCGATCTGAGAAGCATCCGTGGTCAACACTGCCTTTGGTTGGGGTAACACAAAGGGACGACCTAGATACAACTGGTCTGTCTGAAACCACCAAGTTAAATCTCTCTTGCAAGACTCCGTAATGTGTATTGGATGTGAAAGAGGGAGATCTTGCATCGACCACTGTGCGAATAAAAGCCATTGTAGGAGTCTCATATATAAGAAAGCTAAGGGCACCAGCAGAATGGCAGCAGCCATGGTTCCCAGGATCTGTTAACACTTGTCTGGCCTGGGGTTTCTTTGTTGAAATTAAAACTTTTACCTGCTGATACAGGGAGTGGATTTGGTCTGGGGTGAGTCTTGCCATCATGTCTCCAGTTTAACTCTGCACCTAAGAAGACAAAGTAACAAGGCAGATTTTTCATGATTTATAGTGATGCCCAGCTTGTTGCAAAGAAGAAGGGTTTCGTCCCTGGCCTGAGACAGTAGATGCTTGGTGGAAGCGGAGAGGAGCCAGTCGTCCAGATATGGAAACACTCAATCCCTGACGTCTCAGGTGAGCTGTGAAAACTGCCATACATTTGGCGAACACTCCGAAGGCTGTAGTGAGGCCAAAGGGCAGGGCTCGAAATTGGTAGTGACTGGCTTCCAGCCGGAAGCGCAGATACCTTATGGACAGTCTGTCCATTTTTATATGGTAGTACGCATCCTTGAGGTCGATAGAGCACATCCAGTTGCTTTTCCTTATGAAAGAGAATATCGACTGCAGGGTTATCATCCAGAACTTTGTTTTCTTTACAGATTTGTTTAATCTGCTGAGATCTAGGATGGATCTCAAGTCCCCTGTCTTTTTTGGCACTAAAAAGAACCTTGAGTAAGTTCTGGATCCTACCTGGCCTGCGGGGACTTCTTGGAGAGACTTTTACCTAGTAACAATTGAATCTCTAGAGTTGCAAAGTCCTTTTGCGCAGGTGGAATGTCTGGTAAGGACTTTTGTTTTGGAGGGGTGGAAGAAAAGGGAATGAGGTAACCTCTGGATATTATCTCTTGTACCCACTTGTCTTGGGAAATTTGTTGCCAAGTGTTTGAGTACAATGACAAGCGACCCCTGAATGTCTCCAGAGGAGGACAGGCGGGCCTCCTTTCAGGAGCGCTGGTAGGGCCAATCAGAGAAGGTGTCCCTGTTGGGTCTATATTAGAACATCGAAGTTGCAGAACTTCGAATGTTCTAATATCAAACCCTAATCAGTGAAAGTACAGTTTTGTACCTACCATAAATGTAGATGTTTGAGTGCTAATACAGCTGCAGTCATAACAGACGGGTTATCCTGCCGTCAGGCGGGTCCTCGGTTGGCCGAATTCCAAAGTCTAGGTCCGGCATCTGATGTCGTCACTTCTTCCTTGACGTCAGTGCGGCAGGGGTATAAAAGAACCAGGCTACGCCATTTTCTTCAGTTTTTCTTGCCCCAGATGTCAGGTGCCCCCAGAAGGAAGGCAAAACATGTATTTATGTAATAATGTAATGCAATATAATCAAAAAACAGTAGTTGCAAGCAAATACACCATAAAAGAATACCCCAATCAGGTTGGTATGAGGAGGTGTTAGCCATTAGGCCTGTCCCAAGAGGGGAAGGAGGGAGGGAAACCTGGACTGCAGCTGTATTAGCACTCGAACATCTACATTTATGGTAGGTACAAAACTGTACTATGTTCATCGTGCATACAGCTGCAGTCATAACAGATGGGTAGAATCCCAAAGCTAAAAAAGGGGTGGTAGGCACTAGGTGGAACTAGGAGGAGCAAGGATGCCCTGCAAGACTGCAGTGGCAAAGCCTGCTCTAGATTTGGAGTATAATGGTAGGTGGTAGTGCTTGGAGAAAGTATGCACAGAACTCCAAGTGGCTGCTTCCAAAATATCTTTGGTAGGAACTCCTCTGAGGAAAGCTGCAGAGGTAGCTGTGGCCCTTGTGGAGTGAGATCTGATGCTTGTAGGTACAGTTTTACCATGAAAAGAATAACAAAAGCGTATGCAGTGGGCTATCCATTTTGAGATTGTCTGTTTGGAAATAACCTTCCCTTGAGCACCTGTAGCATAGGACACAAAGAATTGCTCTGATTTTCTGAATGGCTTTGTCCTGTCCAAGTAATAACGAAGCTGTCTGTGAATGTCCAAGGAATGTAGTAGTCTCTCCCCTTTGTTTTGTGGATTAGGGAAAAAGGTAGGTAAGTGGATAGCCTGATTCAAGGCTACAATGGATACTACCTTTGGCATAAAGGAAGGGTTGGTTCGTAAGGATACTCTGTCCTGATGGAAAATGATGAAAGGCTGCACAGTCATGAGGGCTTGCAGTTCCGAAACCCTGCGTGCTGAGGTGATAGCCAGAAGGAAGGCTGTTTTCCATGACAAAAATTGCAGTTATGTCGAAGCAGCTGGCTCAAATGGAGGCAGGGTCAGTTTTTCTAGAATGAAATTGAGGTCCCAAGCAGGCACTCGTTGCTTCCTTGGGGGATTTATATTCTTAGCCCCTCTGAGGAACTGTCTTAAGAGAGGATGAGAGAATAAAGGAGGATCAGTGTTGTATTGAGCAGAAATGGCTGAGGCATGGATTTTGGTGGAGGAGAATGAAAGTCCACTGCTTAGCATCTCAGCTAGGTACTGTAATATTTGAGGTAAATTCAGTATTCCAGGATTCTGTCCCTTTTTCTGATTCCAGGCACAAAACCGTTTCCATTTTGCGGAGTAAGCTTTTCTAGTAGAAGGCCTTCTGGCCTCCAAAATGACGTCCTGCACCTCCTTGGAGAGGAGGGTCTGTTGTGAATTTAAGGAATCCTCCACGCGGCTAGATTGAGTGTTTTCAGCTGACTGTGAAGAGTTTTGAAGTTGTGCTGGGTTAACAGAAGAGGCATTAGAGGCAGGATCCATGGTGGGGAATGCGTCAGGCTCCTCAGGAGAGGGTACCAGTGTTGTCTTGGCCAGTCTGGAGCAATGAGAATCATCTTTGGTCTGTCTGCTCTGGCTTTTAATAAAACTTTGGGCAGCAGAGGAAGAGGTGAAAAGGCATAAACTGTCATTGTCGTCCAACTGAAAGAAAGTGCGTCCACTTTCCAGGCCTGTGGATGATAGGTCCTTGAGCAGAATTTTGTCAATTGGTAATTTCTGTGGGTAGCAAAGAGATCTATATCTGGCCTTCCCCATGCTTGAATTATCTTTGCAAAAACTTGAGGATGCAACTTCCATTCGTGTGGATCTGTCATATTTCTGCTTAGGTTGTCTGCCAGCGTGTTTTCCTTGCCTGGCAGGAATTGTGCTTGAAGTTGGATTTGTAATTCCAGAGCCATGTTCCAAAGAGACATGGCTAGCCTGCACAGGGGATATGAATGGGTTCCTCCCTGTTTGTTTATGTACCACATCACTGTGGTGTTGTCCTTATCAATAGCTGGCCTGGATGCAGTAGGTCTTGAAAGCCATAATAGCATTTTTTACTGCTAGCATTTCCTTTTGATTGATGTGTAGGTGCTTTTCTTTTTGGGACCATTTGCCCTGAATGCACTGATCTGTCATGTGTGCCCCCCAGGCGTAGTCTGAGGCGTCTGTTGTGATGATTTGATTTGCTTGAGGCAGGCAGAAAGGGAGACCTATGTTTCTTTGGTATGCTTGAGCCCATCACAGAAATTCCTTTTGAAGACATGGAATCAGTGGTATAATTGTTTCCAAACTGTGGCTGTGTTGAGACCATAAGTTTTTTAGTTACCATTGAAGTTTCCTCATATGCAGCTTTGCACATGGGATTAGTAGGATGCAAGATGCCATGAATCCCAGAGCCTGCAGGATTTTCCTTGCAGTCAGCCTGGTGAAGGTTGCCATTTTTCTGAAGTATTGAGATAGTTGCCCTTGTTTCTCTGGCATGAGGTAGGCCATCTGGGTGTTTGTATTCAAGCTGGCACCCAGGAAAATTATTTTCTGAGAGGGTATTAGTTTTGATTTCTTTTGTTGACTGTGTATCCCAGAGAATTCAACAACTTTATTACAAAGCCAGATGTTTCAGAAGTATGTGCTTGCTGTCCGCTTGGATCAGGCAGTCGTCCAAATATGGGTATATTTGTATCCCTTGAAGTCTGCAGAAGGCAATTACTGATGCCAGGCATTTTGTGAACACTCTGGGCAGTAGATAAGCCAAAGGGCAATGCAGAGAATTGATAATGGGTTGAACCTGCAAGAAATCTGAGGTGTCTTCTGCAATCTTGTCTGATAGGGACATGCAGGTATGCCTCCTTGAGGTCCAATGTTACCAGCCAAGACTCCTTGCCCAGCATGGGAAGAAGCTGCTGTAATGTGAGCATCTTGAATCTTGGTACGAGTAAATATGTGTTTAGGATGGATAGGTCCAAAATAGGTCTCCAATCTTTGTCCTTCCTTGGTACCAGGAATAGTCTGGAATAAAAACCTTGACCCTGTTCTTGTGCAGGTACCTCTTGAATAGCTTTCATGTCCATGAGAGCTGAAATTTGTTTTTGTGCCTCTGCCCATTGATTTTGTGGCAGGTTTGGCATGCCTCTCATTTTTGGAAGGGTGTGAAAGTGGAATCTGTAGCCTCTGTCTATAATGTCCAGGATCCATTTGTCTTTTGTGACAATATGCCAATTTTTCGAAAATAATGCCAGTTTTCCGCCTAAAGGTGCTGCCATTAGAGCTTTGCTTAGCATGCAAAGGGGAAAGTCATTGTGTCTGCTTTCTGAATGGTTGTGATCTATCCTCTCCACCTCTTGGTGTAGGTGCTTGCCATTGTCTGCCTCTAAATGATCCTTGAGATTGCCCTCCCCACCTGTATCTACCTCTTTGAGGTCTGTCCGTGGCTGGAAAGGACCAATTTTTTGAAGGCCAGTTTCTACTGAAACTTGGAGGTTGTACCTGTAGGAAATCTTTCACTGTTTGCATTGATTTTGCCTTTTCCTCCATTTTCTTTAATACCTCCTCAGCTTTAACACCAAACAATACATCTTTTTGAAGAGGTGCATCTAGTAATTTAGCTTTGACATGATATCTGGTAAGGTTTGCTCTTTGAGCCAAGCATGTCTACGTATGATAGACCCTGTAACAGCAGCTCTACATGAGGCCTCTAAAGCATCAAAACCACATTGCAAGGTATGTTTACCCACTTGCTCTGCACCATGCAACAAATCCTGCAACTCCTTCAAGTCTGGTTGTTCAGGTTGTGACATTTTGTTTTTCAACTGAGATAACAAAAACTGTTGATATTTTAACATGTGGAACTGACAGTTTAATGCCCTCATGGTTAAAGTGGCCGAGGTGTATACCTTTCCCCCCACCTTTCTAAAGCTCTGGAATCTCTCTCTGAAGGTAATGGATTTTTGGCAGTAGAGGCCTTAATTCCCTTGGGACCCTGTGAAATAGTTTCCGGGTCAGCAGCATGGCTTTTGTATAGGAATTGGTGTGGATCAGGAACCCGGTAATACCTGTCAGGCTTAACTGGAGCTGGTGGTAGAGAATCTGGATTAAGGCTGGCCTCTGAATACACATCTAGTATGTCTAAGACAGGAGGGATAGCCAGAGGACTGTGCTGAGGGAGCAAGAGAAAATCCCTGAGCCTTTTCTTGGAATCAGAGTAATCTTGGCCTTCCCAGTGGAAGTGTTCCCTCAAGGTATGCAAGGTTTCCCCAAAAGAATAGTCCTCAGGGGGGGAGACAGAGGGAATGGACTCCTCTGCATCAGAATCTTCAAAAGGGGAGTATGAATGTTCCTGGTCTTCAGAATGTTCTGAAGTAATGGAGGCCTGGTCCGAAGAAGGGTATTCATCCACCACTCTGGGCCTTTTGTCCGAGGGGGTTTGAGAACCCCTGATAAGATTAATCAAATCCTCAGCCATTTTGAGCATCTGTTTTTTAGGCATGGGGTCTTGAGAAGGGCCCTGTGGAGCTTGTCTTTTAGTATGCAAGGCTGCTTTAGATTTAGCGTAAGCCTTAATGGAAAAAGAAGAAGGCCTGAAGACACCTTGAGAGGTGGCAGGTCTGTCTGAACTCTGAGTTTCCCCGCCAAGAGTGGCGTCGGTATCTGTAATCGGGGTGTGGGCCGCGGAGCCTGCGACCTCGGGCACAGAAGACACCACTAAGGAAGTGTCATCGGTAGTCAGGGGCTGCGTAGGTGCCTCGCTGATAACCGGAGCACCTGAAGTCGGCTTTAGTGTGGTGTCGGTAGAAGTCGCGGACCTCGCATGTCGGTCCTTATCTTTGCGTCTTTTACTCAAAACTGGAGTCGGAGTATCCGACGACATAATGTAATTAAATTTTTGCCAAAATAGTGTTGGGCGAACTCCGCCCGATGCTTAATAGCGCGTTTGTTAAAGCTAGCACAAAAACGACAGGCCTAGACGTCGTGGTCTGGGCCTAAGCAAGGAATGCAAAAGGAATGGAAATCCTTATGCGGTATTTGCTTCCCACATGAAACGCAATTATTAACTTTGTCTGACATCGGTCTGAGGCAAGAAAAGTTTCCCCAACGGGGTACTTAGCTTTCAAGAAGACTTCAGTTGAAAAATATTCATAATCTCAGGAGCTGGCCGACCGGCACTTGCGAACTGCTTCTGCTTCGGGCACCGCGCGGCAAGAAAGACTGAAGAAAATGGCGTCGGCTGGTTCTTTTATACCCCTGCCACACTGATGTCAGTGAAGAAGCGACGACATCCGACGCCGGACCTAGACTTTGGAATTCGGCCGACCGAGGACCCGCCTGACGGCAGGATAACCCATCTGATATGACTGCAGTTGTATGCACAATGAACATCGCTGAAAATAGCGAAACTGCAGAAAACTGAATTTTTCCCCAGGGAAAGAAAGTACAGTTTTGTACCTACCATAAATGTAGATGTTCGAGTGCTAATACAGCTGCAGTCATAACAGATGGGTTCTCCTGCCGTCAGGCGGGTCCTCAGTCAGCCGAATTCCAAAGTCTAGGTCCGGCGTTGTCGCCGCTTCTTCCCTGACGCCAGCGCAGGGGTATAAAAGAACCAGCCGACGCCATTTTCTTCAGTTTTTCTTGCCCCAGATGTCAGGTGCCCTCAGAAGGAAGGCTATACATAAATTTGTGTAATAAAGCAATGCCATATAATCAAAATACAGTAGATGCAAGCAAATACACCATAAAAGAATGCCCCAATCAGGTTGTATGAGGAGGTGTTAGCCAAAAGGCCTGTCCCAAAAGGGGAAGGAGGGAGGGAAACCTGGACTGCAGCTGTATTAGTGCACTCGAACATCTACATTTATGGTAGGTACAAAACTGTACTATGCTCATCGTGCATACAGCTGCAGTCATAACAGATGGGTAGAATCCCAAAGTTAAGAAAGGGATGGTAGGCACTAGGTGGAACTAGGAGGAGCCAGGATGCCCTGCAAGACTGCAGTGGCAAAGCCTGCTCTAGTTTTGGAGTATAATGGTAGGTGGTAGTGCTTGAAGAAGGTATGTACAGAACTCCAAGTGGCTGCTTCCAAAATATCTTTGGTAGGAACTCCTCTGAGGAAGGCTGCAGAGGTAGCTGTGGCCCTTGTGGAGTGAGATCTGATGCCTACAGGTACAGTTTTACCATGAAAAGAGTAACAAAAGCGTATGCAGTGGGCTATCCATTTTGAAATTGTCTGTTTGGAAATTGGCTTCCCTTGAGCTCCTATAGCATAGGACACAAGAGCTGTTCTGATTTTCTGAAAGGCTTTGTTCTGTTCAGATAATAACGCAGCTGTCTATGGATGACCAAGGAATGTAGTAGTCTCTCCCCTTTGTTTTGAGGATTAGGGTAAAAGGTAGGTAAGTGTATAGCCTGATTCAAAGCTACCCTGGATACCACCTTTGGCATAAAGGATGGGTTGGTTCGTAAGGAAACTCTGTCCTGATGGAAGATGATAAAAGGCTGCACAGCCATGACGGCTTGTAGTTCCGATACCCTACGAGCTGAGGTGATAGCCAGAAGGAAAGCTGTTTTCCAGGACAAATATTGCAAATCTGTTGAGGCAGCTGGCTCAAAAGGAGGCAAGGTCAGCTTTTCTAGAATGAAATTGAGGTCCCAAGCAGGTATTGGTTGTTTCCTTGGGGGTTTTATATTCTTAGCCCCTCTGAGGAACTGTCTTAAGAGGGTGAGAGAGAAAAAAGGTGGATCAGTGTTGTATTCTGCAGAAATGTCTGAGGCATGGATTTTGATGGAGGAGAATGAAAGTCCACTGCTTAGCAGCTCAGCTAGAGACTGTAATATTTGAGGTAAATTCAGTTTTCCAGGATCCTGGCCCTTTTTCTCATTCCAGGCACAAAACAGTTTCCATTTTGCGGAGTAAGCTTTTCCAGTAGACGGCCTTCTGGCCTCCAAAATGACATCCTGCACCTCCTTGGAGAGTAGGGTCTGTTGTGATGTTAAGGAATCTTCCATGCGGCCAGATTGAGTGTTTTCTGCTGACTGTGAAGAGTTTTGTAGCTGTGCTGAGTCAGAAGAGGCATTAGAGGTAGGGTCCATGGAGGGGAATGTGTCAGGCTCCTCAGGAGTGGGTACCAGTGCTGTCTTGGCCAGTCTGGAGCAATGAAAATCATCTTTGGTCTGTCTGCTCTGGTTTTTAATAGAACTTTGGGCAGCAGAGGAAGAGGTGGAAAGGCATAAACTGTCATTGTTGTCCAACTGAAAGAGAGAGCATCCACTCTCCAGGCCTTTGGATGAAAAGTCCTTGAGCAGAATTTTGTCAATTGGTGATTTTTGTAGGAGGCAAAGAGATCTATGTCTGGCCTTCCCCATGCTTGAATTATCTCTGTAAAAACTTGAGGATGCAACTTCCATTCGTGTGGATCTGTCATATTTCTGCTTAGGTTGTCTGCCAGCATGTCTTCCTTGCCTGGCAAGTACTGTGCTTGAAGTTCGATTTGTAATTCCACAGCCATGTTCCAAAGTGACATGGCCAGCCTGCATAGGGGGTATGAATGGGTTCCTCCCTGTTTGTTTATGTACCACATTACTGTGGTGTTGTCTGTCCTTATCAATAGTTGACCTGGATGCAGAAGGTCTTTGAAAGCTATAATAGCATTTATTACTGCTAGCATTTCCTTTTGATTGATGTGAAGGTGCTGTTCTTTTTGGGACCATTTGCCCTGAATGCACCGATCTGTCATGTGTGCCCCCCAGGCGTAGTCCGAGGCGTCTGTTGTGATGACTTGATTTGCTTGAGGCTTGCAGAATGGGAGACCTGTGTTTGTTTGGCATGCTTGAGCCCACCACATAAATTCCTTTTGAAGACATGGAATTAGTGGTATTATTGTTTCCAAACTGTTGAGACCATAGGTTTTTTTCAGGTACCATTGAAGTTTCCTCATATGCAGCTTTGCACATGGGATTAGTAGGATGCAAGATGCCATGAATCCCAGAGCCTGCAGGATTTTCCTTGCAGTCAGCCTGGAGAAATTTGCTAGTGTTCTGAAGTATTGAGTTAGTTGCCCTTGCTTCTCTGGCGTGAGGTAGGCCATCTGGGTGTTTGTGTCCAAGTTGGCACCCAGGAAAATTATTTTCTGAGAGGGTATTAGCCTTGATTTCTTTTTGTTGACTGTGTATCCCAGAGAATTCAACAACATTATTACAAAAGCCAGATGTTTCAGAGGTATGTGCTTGCTGTCCGCTTGGATCAGGCAGTCGTCCAAATATGGGTATATCTGTATCCCTTGAAGTCTGCAGTAGGCAATTACTGATGCCAGGCATTTCGTGAATACTCTGGGCGCAGTAGATAAGCCAAAGGGCAATGCAGAGAATTGATAATGGGTTGAACCTGCAAGAAATCTGAGGTATCTTCTGCAATTTTGTCTGATTGGGACATGCAGGTATGCCTCCTTGAGGTCCAATGTTACCAGCCAAGACTCCTTGTCCAGCATGGGAAGAAGCTGCTGTAATGTGAGCATCTTGAATTTTGGCATGAGTAAAATGTGTTTAGGATGGATAGGTCCAAAATAGGTCTCCAATCTTTTCCCTTCCTTGGTACCAGGAATAGTCTGGAATAAAAACCTTGACCTTGTTCGTGAGTAGGTACCTCTTGAATAGCTTTCATGTCCATGAGATCTGAAATTTGTCTTTGTGCCTCTGCCCTTTGATTGTGTGGCAGGTTTGGCATGCCTCTCATTTTTGGAAGGGTGTGAAAATGGAATCTGTAGCCTCTGTTTATAATGTCCAGGATCCATTTGTCTTTTGTGACAATATGCCAATTTTTTGAAAATAATGCCAGTTTTCCGCCTAAGGGTGCTGCCATTTGAGCCTTGCTTGGCATGCAAAGGAGAAAGTCATTGGGCTTGCTTTCTGAATGGCTGCGAACTATCCTCACTACCTCTTTGTGTAGGAGCTTGCCATTGTCTGCCTCTAAATGATCCTTGAGAGTGCCCTCTGCCACCTGTATCTACCTCTTTGGGGTATGTCCATGGCTGGAAAGACCAATTTTTGAAAGGCCAATTTCTACTGAAACGTGGAGGTTGTACCTGTAGAAAACCTTTCACTGTTTGCATTGATTTCGCCTTTTCTTCCATTTTCTTTAATACCTCCTCAGCTTTAACACCAAATAATACATCCTTTTGTAGAGGAGCATCTAGTAATTTAGCTTTGACATGATCTGGTAAGGTTTGCTCCTTGAGCCAGGCATGTCTACGTATGACTGATCCTGTAACAGCAGCTCTACATGAGGCCTCTAGAGCATCAAAAACACATTGCAAGGTATGTTTACCCACTTGTTCTGCACTATGCATCAAATCCTGCAACTCCTTCAAGTCTGGTTGTTCAGGTTGTAACATTTTACTTCTCAACTGTGATAACAGAAACTGTTGGTACTTTAGCATACGGAACTGGCAGTTTAATGCCCTCATAGTTAAGGTGGCCGAGGTGTATACCTTTTTTTCCCCACCTTTCTAAGGATCTGGAATCTCTCTCGGAAGGTAATGAATTTTTAGCAGTGGAGGCCTTAATTCCCTTGGGGCCCTGTGAGATAGTTTCTGGGTCAGCCGCATGGCTTTTGTATAAAAATTGGTGTGAGTCAGGAACCCGGTAGTACCTGTTAGGCTTGACTGGGGCTGGAGGTAAGGAATCCGGGTTAAGGCAGGCCTCCGAGTACACATCATCTAGTATGTCTAAGACAGGAGGTATAGCCAGAGGCCTGTGCTGAGGTAGCAAGAGAAAATCCCTAAGCCTTTTCTTGGAATCTGAGTACTCTTGGCCTTCCCAGTGGAAGTGTTCCCTTAAGGTATGCAAGGTTTCCCCAAATGAGTAATCCTCTGGGGGGAGACAGAGGGAATTGACTCCTCTGCATCAGAATCTTCAAAAGGGGAGTAAGAATGTTCCTGTTCATCAGAGTGCTCTGAAATAATGGAGGCCTGGTCAGAGGAAGGGGATTCTTCCTCCACTCTGGGCCTTTTGTCCGGGGGGGGTTGAGAACCCCTGATAAGAGTAATTAAATCCTCAGCCATTTTAAGCATCTGTTTTTTAGGCATGGGGCCTGGAGAAGGGCCCTGTGTAGCTTGTCTCTTAGAATGCATGGCTGCTTTAGACGGAAAAAGAAGAGGAAGGTCTGAAGACACCTTGAGAGGAGGCAGACCTGTCTACATTTTGAGATTCACCACCAAGAGTGGCTTCGGTATCTGTAGTCGGGGTGTGGGCCGAGGAGCCTCCGACCTCAGGCACAGGAGACACTGCCAATGAAGTGTCGTCGGTCGGCAGGGGCTGCGTAGGCGCCTCACTGAGAACCGGACCACCTGTAGTCGGCTTTGGCGTGGTGTCGGTAGGGGCCGCGGACCTCGTGTGTCGGTCCTTACCTTTGCGTTTTTTAGACAAAACTGGAGTCGGAGTATCCGACGACATAATATAGTTAAATTTTTTGCCAAAATAGTGGTGGGCGAACTCCGCCCGACGCTTAATGGTGCGTTTGTTGAATGTAGCACAAAAACGACAGACCAAGACGACGTGGTCTGGGCCTAAGCAAGGAATGCAGAGGGAATGAAAATCCTTATGCGGTATTTGCTTCCCACATGAAATACAATTATTAACTTTGTCTGACATCGGTCTGAGGCAAGAAAAGTTTCCCCAATGGGGTACTTAGCTTTCAAGAAGACTTCGGTTGCAAAATTTTCGTAATTTCAGGAGCTGGCCGACTGGCACTTGCGAACTGCTTCTGCTTTGGGCACCGCGCGGCAAGAAAGACTGACGAAAATGGCGTCGGCTGGTTCTTTTATACCCCTGTCACACTGACGTCAGGGAAGAAGCGACGACAACCGACGCCGGACCTAGACTTTGGAATTCACCCGACCGAGGACCCGCCTGACGGCAGGAGAACCCATCTGTTACGACTGCAGCTGTATGCACGATGAACATTTTGGTTAAACCAAAAAATGGTACAAGCCAGATAGTCAGTCCCAGATGATTGTTTATTCCGCAAATCCACAAACAAACACTGATAAATCACACTGCAAACCAAAGAACATTAACGTAGTATAAAACATCCTAACGTTTTTGTCGTATCACTTCATCAGATGAATACCACAATCAAAATTGACTGTTTAAATAGAAGTTTAAAATGTTGACATCCAATGAAAATACAAAAACAATTAAAACCTTATTTAAATCGTGATGTGTTTGAAATATTTTGTTAAATGCTAAAAATATACAATATATGTACGCATTTAAAAGAATTGAGAATATTATTCTAAAAACTGAATGTTCACTGTCAGGACCTGATTTTATAAATCAATAAAATCAATAAAATAATAAAGAACTGAATAATATGTAAATGAAAGTGCATCAAGTATATGCAATAAAACAGCTCCATCTGTTGGTGAAAGTAAAACGCATTCTTAGAACATGAATATACTTTTCCAATGATTCCCTGAAATGCGATATGGATAACAAAAGTAAAAGCCAAACCCTAATCAGCAAACGCTGAAAATAGCGAAACTGCAGAAAACTGAATTTTTTCCCAGGGAAAGAATTTGGTTGTCCGTTTCTGTCGCTATTTTTAGTGCTGTGGTGGAACGTTACAGGTCAGGTTCAGGTAAGTGTGTGATTGTGTGGACGTGAGGGTTAGGGCAGGATAGGTGAGCTAGGGTTACGGCGCGGGTGAGGTGAGTGTGCGATAGTGACGGACGTTAGGGTTTGGGTTAAGGTAAGTGGATAGTGGTGTATGTACAGTTTAGTGTAGGGTGAGATGTAAGATTTTAGATGTGTGTGTGGATTGCTGTTTGTGTGGTGTGCTTGTGTTGTATGTATGTGTTTAGGAACAGCAAATTTTTCCCTAGGAAAACATTTGCTGTTCTGAATGTTCGATGTTATCAGCGTTCGCTGAATTGAGTTCGATATTAGAACATTCAAAGACCCCTCCCTGTCACCCTGATTCTGCGGACCCCCTCTGCCACAAGGGCGGTGTCTTCCGTTATAACTTCCCCCTCTGCCCCTGGGGGAAGAATAGTCACGTGCGTCCGAGAAACCTTTTTGGGATTTGCGGAACCATATTTTCTCGCCCTTTTGACCTTTGGGATAAGGTCTGGAAGGGGCAGATAAGGTTTCCCAGTCCTTTTCGAATCTGGTCAGCGTCTCTTACCACAGGTCCAAACAAGGCTGAACCATCAAAGGGGGGTGTTGGTAAATGAAGATTTGAAAGGGTCAGCAAAGTTACAAAGGCACATCCAGGAATGTTTCCTGAGAGAGATTCCTGCTGCAGCCACTCTACTCACTCAGTCAGCTGCATAGCAGATTAGCCTCATGGAGGAGTTCGCTATAGAGGTAAGGTTGGCTAGCTGAGAGGATACCTTGTCTGTGGTCTTATGTACTGCTGGGATGGCTTGGTGGTTAACTAATGTGACTATAGTGTACAGAGTCCTGGGCTCAAGACCTGCAAAGGCTGTTTATTTGTGGGTTGGGAGGGTGGCTTAATGGCTAAGGTGTTTGCCTTACAAACACAAGGTGCAGGGTTTGAGTCTCACAAGGGATAATTGGCTAGGCTTAAAATGGCTCACATTAGCTTAGTACTAAACTATGAACCTATAACCCCTGCAGCTACTGCTCTTTGATGGGTATCTCCTAGTTCTCTGATGAGATCCCTTTGAAGTCTAGTGAAATGGGATAAATAATTCAGCAATCACAAAGTGAAGGTCGCTGAACAGAACATGCGCTTGCCATATCTATCCACAGTCCTAAAGTTTTTATTAGGAGGATGGATATATGAAGAGGTTTCCGACAATTCCTTCTTCGTGGCCACCACCACCATGGCATCTACGGGAACTCCTTTTGTTAAAAATTCCTTTTCTCTAGGGGCTGTAATAAATTTGCTAGGCCTCCTCGGAATAAGGCTCCACAGTGTCCGAATTCCATGCTTTCCTGGAAATTACCTCTAACAACTTGTCGTAAGGAGGAGTCACCCAGGAGGTGGAAGGGTGAGATCCGAAAGCCTCCAGATATACTGAATCATCCACCGAAGGGTTGATGGGCTGCCAATCACCCCTCTGTTTCAGGATTTCCAGGATGTCAGCAAAGGAGATGTCCTCAGAGGGGGATTCTGGGGACCCTTCGGATTCATCCAAGTCAGTATCTGAAGTGACTGACTCAGGGGAGTTAATTTGCTTCCCAGTGCAAAGCCTCTTCCTGGGAAATCCTCAGAGGGATACTGAGGATAGGTCCCGGAAGAGGGGACACCACCAGCGGTTGTCACCTGAGGCTCCAGATCTCTACACTTGGGAGGGGATGGAGAAGAGATAGACACAGGCACCTGGTGGGGAATAGGGAGTGGATCAGAAAGCCATGCCGTCTGAGGGGACATCATCCTCTCCGCTGCCTTGAAAGCACCCCCACTCCTCTCCGGAGAAGACCTCCACACCGAGGATGCTGGAGATTGGCTCTGAGGAGGAGGCAGTTCCGAGGTAGAGGTAGGCACTGAGCTCAACCGAGCCGAAGCACCAAGAGGGAGAGTTGGATCAGAGGACATACTGCGCTGACTATCACCCCTGGAGCCGACCAGAAAGCATCGGCTCCCAGATGTCTGGGTTCCGGATGGAGCCGAAGACACTAGAGCTGAAGTTGGAACCGAAGAAGCCGGCAAGGGTCTTGGGGCCAACGGTTCCACTATAAATCGGATTCATACCCTCAGGCTCCAAAGACTCTAGGGTAATTGGAGGAGGAATCAAAGAGCAGAGCAAAGACAGGCAGCTACAATGCCTTGGGCCCGGAGGTGAAAGCAATTTAGCCAGGGCCGGTGTGCGTAGCAATCTCACCACCCGCTCTACATCATCATCTGAAAGACTCTTGGAGGAGTGGGTGAACAAAGAGGAAGATCTCCTAGACTCCAATATGGGAGATCAAGACTGGTGACACCACCGTCGGATCAAAAGCTGGGGTCCGAGGAGTAGAAACCTCAGTCGGCTCCTTTGACACTAATGGCGCCGAAAAGGTTGGTGATGCAGACTTGTCGGAGCAGAGAGTCCTCAGTTCCGAAATCTTTTTTAGTGACTCTGAATCTGGAGCGGAAGATGGCCTCTTTCTAGATGACTTAGGACCCTCATGCAAAGCTTGCTGAAAGGAAAGACCACCTTTGGCCATTAATTTAGTTTTACGCTCCTCTAGAACTCTACTACTGAAACCGTGACAAATAGTGCAAGGGTCTTGCAAATGTATGGTACCAAGACAGTAAACACAACTAGTGTGCGCATCTGTCAACGACATCTTTCTAGACACTTTACACATTTTTTGAACCCAGAAGGCTTATGCTCCTTGGGTTCTTTAGAGGAGTCCTTCGAACTCTCCTTAGACATTATTTAGACAAACAATAACAAACTACTAAACTGCAAAAACTTTTAAAAACTTTAAAAACTTTTTTTTTTTTTTAATAGAATCCTCAAACGAATTCTACTGAAAAGGGGAAGGGACAGAACCCTCTAACTTAAATGGGTTCTGACCTGGGAGGGAAAGGCCCTGAAACTTAAGGGACCGAGAGAGGCCTCTAAGTAAAATGGCACTAGCTAAAAAAGGGGACGGAAAAGCTTAAAAGGGGTCTAACGCAGACAACACAAACAGCTAACAGTTAGGGATATATAGGGAAGAAAAATAGCACAACTAGCTGGAAAAAATACCAAATAATTGAAAAGTTATACTTATAAGCCAATGAGCCAACTGAAGGAACGTCTCACAGCTTGCGAGGAAAATGAGATCCGAGTAGGTAGGCTGGGGCATCATGGGATAGGGATTAGCCTCGAGCCACTGAAAACTCTCAAGCTTTAGTATTCGGCTGAGTCCAAGCCGAGGATCGGCTCCAAACCCAACCAGCAAGAATTACAGCGAGATGGACTACATAACATTGAATAGTTACCCCCTTTTGGAAAAACCATGTACCCATAAATTACCACATAGGTGGGCAGTACACTAAACACTGAAAGTGTAATGAGAGACTTAGGGACACAGAAGGACAATGGACTCACCTTCGATAACCACATCTTCACAACAGTCAGGAAAGCCTTCCATGTGGCACACCTCATCACTAAGGGCTTTTCATCTAGAAAAAAGGAGGTCATTGTCCCACTGTACTCATCCCTCATTAGACCCATTATAGAGTACAACGCCCCATTTGGTATGTACCTCACAAGACATTTGCAACAGCTGGAAAGGCCACAGAAATACCCTAAAAGAATCACAGGCCTAAAGCAGATGCCCTATGCTGACCATCTAAAAAGGATTCCAGCTATACTCTGTGGCACAGTCTACTCAGAGGCGATCTCTGCTTAACATACAAAGCCATGTCAAACCCTGAGCTGCTGGACATGCTCCACTTAAAGAAATCCCAATCCCTCAGAGTCACACACTCTAGGGATCTAACCCTGGTCATCACAATGAACAAAACATGCTGGAGGGATAGGTTCCTGTCCCAGAGACTCCCCATACTCTGGAATAGACTGCCCATACATGTCAAGCAGAGCACCTCATTGGCCCTCTTCAAAAGGAACCTTGACGATTGGATGGGAGATAGAAAATTCACCCCGGGGATCATGTCAGTCACCCTGCTAGACAAGAGTACAGGGAAGTAAATATTGTTGGAAGAAATATGCAGGGAACTGTTATGGCTAGGCGTATAGGCCCTAGGGCCGATAGACTAGTACCAACCTACGAGGGGGGAGCCAGAGCCGAACCTCCCGGAACCGAAACTCTGATAGGAAGGATGGACTCCAAAAACCTCAAAGTCGATGCCATCCCCTCGGATTTGATGCTAAGGCTACAGCTCCGAGAGTCGGTGAGCTCCAAAAACGTTGGAGTCGAACCACTCAGGGAAATGGTCAGTGTCAAGGTACTTGGAACCACCAGCGCTGAAACCTCAGACACGATGACTCCAAAACTGGAGGTCAGATCTGAGAAGGAGCAATGGGAAGGAAAATGGACTGCATGCTCCCAGCCCCAGAGGGGGAAGGAGCAGGCAAGACTCCCAAATGAATCTGGGCCCGAATGAACTTCCACATCATCTTGTCCACCTCAGCTTCAGAAAGGCTGAGAGGAATGGATGGAAGAAGCCACCGATCCAGGCCTGGAGAGGCAGCAAGGGGAGGCAGAGAGGGGGGACCAAAACCTGTAAGTCTCCAGCTCCAGTGAGAACCGGGGTGACCGGAGTCAGAGAGAGCCCCAGGCCGGATCCAGCCATGACTTGGTTGGGGGCTCGACTAAGGAAAAGCGGTTAGGGGACCGCTTCCTAGGCTAGTCCCATTCCTTTGAACGGGTCTTTTCCCCATCCCCAGACTTCTTTGCAGGAGGCTGAGCCCCAGAATCCGGGGCAGAGGAAGAAGAAGCCTCTGAAGGGAGGAGGGCCCTTAAGAATTAACTTATTCCTCCTGTTGATCAGGGCGCAAGGATTGAAGCCCATGCAGATCGAACAGGAGGAATTCAGGTGATCAACACCCAGGCGAACAATGCACAGAGTGTAGCCTTCAGAAGGCAGAAACTTATGGCCACACACACTGCATTTCCTGAAGCCCGGTTTGGGTGGTCCGCCCATGGCCACAGGAACCCAAACACACTACACTCACTCACAAGAAGGTAAATGAGATTTTTTTTTTTAAACCAATGCAAAGCGCACAGGGATAGGGTAGGGTAAACTAAAGAAGAGATGCAAGGCTCGAAAGGAGAAGAAAGGGATAGAAAGAAAACAATTCAAAAAGTTTACACTTACTCTAAAACAGAGCTAGGAGCTGAACCACACTGCTGTTTCTAACGAGGGGCAAATGAAATCTGAGGGGAGAGGGAGACAGGGGCACTGTGGGTAGGGGAGGAGTTTGGATCTGATGCTAGAGTATGCAGCAGAGTCAGATCCATGCCGGATCTGGGTTCCACAAGTTGAAAGCAACAACTTCAGATCATTTAATTGTGTCAAGATGATACACGAGTTGTCTATGAACATCCAAGGTATGGAGGATCCTTTCTCCCTCACTTTTAGGCTCAAGAAACCAAGGAAATGGATTGTTTGGTTTAAAGTAAACTTGTATACCACTTTAGCCATAAAAGAAGGATTAGTACTAACAGAAACCCTGTCTGTATGGAAAAGGAGAGAGGGTTGACTCACCATAAGAGCTTGCAACTCAGGTAATCTTGCAGATGTCACAGCAATCAGTGAAATTATTTTCCATGTTAAAAACCTCAAGTCAGCCAAGTTAGCTGGCTCAAATGGAGCAAGTGTTAGCTTCTCTAAAATAAAATTAAGATCACATGGAGGGCCCACAGGTTTTTCTGGAGGCCTCTTATGCAAAACCCCTTTCAAAAAAAATTCTGACATGAGAATGCATTGAAAGAGGAGGATCCGTGGACAGACATGCTGAAATGGCAGATAAAGAACCTTAATGCTGGAGTAAGAAAGGCCACAGATGGTAACTCGGACAAATCTTGTGAGACCAGAGCCTGGCTAGCCCTGAATGGGTGCTGGTTATGCTGCTGGTACCAGCAAGAAAATCTTTTCCATTTAGTAATGTGTGAGTAATGTGTGATTTTCTAATAGCAGGCTTTCTTGCCTTCAATGGTACCTGCTACACATACTCATTAAACAGGTGCCTAAAAGGAATTAAGGCCCTATTATCCAGGCAGTAAACTGAAAATGATTGGGGTTGGGGGTGTATCAAACACACTTATTCTTGTTTGAATAGATCCAGTCTGTGAAGAAGCATGTAGTGATTGCCCCTGCACATTTCCAACAAAAGGGAGAACCATGGTTCCCTGGGCCAGAAGGGAGTCAACACACTGATCTTCGGGGGAGTCCTTCTAAATATTCAGACGTACTCTGGATATCAGTGGAAAAGCATACAAGATCATTCCCGTCCAAGAAAAATAAAAAGCAACCGTCTCCCAGGCCTTTCTGCATAGAGACTTTGAGCAGAACCTTGCCAGCTGACTGTTTAGACAGGAAATACATAGGTCTACTTACGGAACTCCCCATAGATGGATCAAATGATGGAAGACCCCCTGATCTAGTTTCCATTCATGAAGGTCTGCCTTTATCTTGCACAACTTGTCTGCTACACAGTTTTATACTGATGGAATGTAGGATGCATGTAGAGTGGCACTGTACTGCGAAGCTATAGCCCACGCTAACATGGGTAGTCTGCAAAGATAATATGACCTGGTTCCCCCTTGCTTGCTGATGTACAGTTGGACTGTGGTATTGTCGGTGACAACTTGAAGAGGTCCTAGAGACCAAAGCTTATTCAGAGAGTCAAGTGCCTTATTCAGAGTAAGCATCTCTTTTTTTATATTTATGTGCTTGCGTTGGTCCTTGGTGTCCTACATATCGTGCACTTTCATACCTCCTGAAACTGCTCCCCAAGCAAAGTCGCAGGTGTCTGTGATGGCTGCCTGCTTTGGAACAGGGAGGGAGAAGGGGAAAAACAGATTTAAAAATATTTGCTGTCTCTATCAAGTGATCTCTCTTCTGACAAACCCTAGCATTGGGATTTGAAAAGAAAAAGGATGCTAATATTTGAACCAGAAAGACTTCAGATACATTGCATCATTATCATCTAGTGGAGAATTACTAGAAGTAAAAAGGCAATCAGATGTCAAAAGACAAATTCCTGAGGTATTCCCTCTCAGTGACCTAAGTTTGAGTGGAAAACCTTAAAAACAGATCTAGATAAGTATCTATTTTTTTCCTGTGGAAGAAAAGTCCTTTGAACTGAGGTGTATATCTGACATCCCAGGAACACAATCCTGTGTGATGGGGTCAAAAAAGACTTTTGAATGTTCTCTGGGAATACCAGTTTGTATGGAGGGGATTCCTGACACTTTGAATAAGACTCTGCAAAGATAAGCAAATTGTCTAAATATAGAAAAATATGGACACCCCGTAGCCTGCAATGAGATATAACTGGAGCCACACACTGAGAACAGTCCTGGCACAAGTGGATAGTCCTAAGTGTAAGGAAGAGAACCAAAAATGAGACAAAACCTTAAGAAACACCCAAAGACTTGATGAACAGGGATGTGGTAAGCATATCTTGGAATCTAGAGTTACTAAGAAACCTGAATGAGAAAGAAGAGGTCACAGATTTTGAAGTGACACCATTTTGAATTTGGGCAGTATAACACACAGATTTAGCATTTTATTTCTTTGAACTAAACACATTTTTGAATAAAAGCTCTCCCCACCTGGGAAGGAGGAACTGGCTTTCATTCCTTAAGACAGCAGGTGATGAAGGACAAGGAGAAATAAGAGTCTAGTCTGGTAAATAAGGAATTATGCCCTGGAAAGGAGAATTTTCTCCCACTGCCATGTGTAACCTTGATGACTGATCTTCAGATTTTCTGGAAGGTTAGTGGGGATGGGGGGAACAAGGTACCTTAAAACAGTCATTCAGATTTGTTGGACTGTCCTTACTTTTCTGCGGTTCCAGAATTCTTTTTGGAACTTCCTTGCCATTTCTTCTAAAATGTCCGTTTACCTGCATTTTGTTGAGACTGTCCCCCCCCCCCAAAAAAAAAAAAAAACTGTATGAGGGGGTAGAAAATCCTTTTGAAAAATTGGTAATGGAGGATTGAATCTCAGAGATTTAGGGTTGCCAACTTTCCTTGGGACAAAAATCGGACCAAGGCCACACCCCTCAGATTACCTATAACCCCACCCATGTCTGCCCCCTCTTCCGTCCAAGAGAAGTCCATTTTGCGATGCCACAGTGACATCAGCAGATGGGAATTGCTTCTGCCAAATTACTATGCTTTTCTGTAAAAAAAAAAAAAAAAAAAAAAAGCATAGCAAATCCAATGATTTTACAAATTCTGAGAGTCTGTTTCCTTTCTTGAAATGGAATACCGGAGTTTGTACAGTGTTTACTGGACAATCAGTTTGACTTCCAGAAAGTCTGGGAAAAAAATGAATAGGAAATGAATAGGTCACAACCCTACAGAGATTTCCTGAATTAACTTATCCCTTTCATCACACTTTTTGATCACCTTTGTAGCAGAAGGGCCAAAAACTAAACCTCTATCCAAAGGAGAATTTAAAAAATTATTTTAACATCTGGGAGGTTCTGAGAATGCAGCTAGGCAAACCAACTCAAAACGGTACCAGTGGCCATAGCCCTGGAAGAAGTAACAACCAAGTCATACACATACTGTAATCAATGAATAGTGACCTGCACTACTGAAAAAAATTAATGCAGATTTTTCCTCACAAGAAGAAATTGCAAACATTCCTCATACTTTCTCAATTAGTCAGAACAAACATCAATATACAAGTCTGACAATTCAAAATTCTGAAAATCAAAGTTGCTAAAGCATATGCTTTTTCCCCCATACACATCGCTCATCTTTGCATCCTTATCAAAAAGAGTAGGATTTGAATTTACTAAATGCTAAGCAGCAGTAGGATCAATTAAAGTTCTCATGGAAGGATATTCTGGAGGATGGCAGAACTGAAAGCCGTTCTATTCCTGGATAAAATACCCAGTTTGTACTGAGTAATAAACATATGAACACTGAACCAAGTGACAGCAGCACAGATATTATCAATTGATGTCCTTGACAAGTAGAAAGAATAAGTGGATACAGATCTTGTTGAATGTACTTTCAGAAGTTTGGTGAAGTCACACTTTTGTCCTTACAGACTTGAGAAATGCAACTAGGCATCCAACCTTGCTAAAGTAATTTTTGATACAGCCTGACCCAATTTCGCTTAGGAGAAGGCTACAACTTGTCTGACGTCCTAATGGATTTTGTTCTGCGAAGGGTGAAACAGTTGTCTATGTACACCTAACAAACAAAGCATATACTCCCTTTTATTGGTGAACTTTAAATCTACTTTGGCTGCAGGTTTAAATGGAGACTGAGTTAATGCCTATAGCAGCACAGTTAGCTCCCATGGAGGCGTGGGATCTTTGACAGGTTGTCTGAGAAGAAAGGTACCTTTGAGGAAGGCTTTACACAACTTAAAGGTCAGAGAGGGATGATTTTCAAAAATGTGGAAACTGGATATTACAGCTAACTACTTTGATGGTGGAGTAACTGGCTCCATCATGAAATACTGACATGAGAAAATCTAGCACTGTTGATACCGGAGCTGAAGAGGCATTCCAGATGGATGACACAGAAGATTTGGATCCAGATCCAGAATCCAAGCAGGGTGCGTCAAATTAAGCCAGAGGAAGGGGAAGACACCTATTAAAGCCAGAATGTGCCAATAAGAAATGATCTTGCTCTTCTGTTGTGATGCTTTTGATAGAAATTTCAGGATCACTGGAGTTAGTGGATATGCAAACAGAATACCGGAGGGCCAACTGTGGATCAAAGTGTTGCTCAGTTACTTCCCCCGCCCCCTCATCTGTCCCCCCCACCCCAGGGAGAGATCAGGGAAAAACACCTGCTGCACTTCGAACTGTAAAAAGAGGCAAAGAAAAGAACGGTTGTCCCCTCCAATTAAATATTAGCTTCTCCAGTTTTAAACTGAAAGAGCACTCTTGAGGCAACAAAGTAGACCAGGTTAACCCGTCTGCTAGCATGTTGGACCTCCCTAGTATGTGCGTTGATATAAGAAAGTGGTAGGAAGAAATCTCCCACTGCCACACACTCATCACTTCCCGACACAAGGGGTAAGAATGAGTTTCCCCATTTGTGGATGTTCCAAAAAGCTGACATATTGTCCTTCTGGATATAGATCAGCCCTAGAGGGAGGACATCTTAAAAGATACTCAACACTAGGACTGTCCTCATCTCTAGGTCACTGATGTGAAGAAAGGTCTATGAATGGCGACCATGTGCTTTGGACTATCTTCTCCATGTAATGTCCCTCCCCAGCTGGAAAGCATTCACAGTCACTAAAGCTTTGGGAAAGAAAGGGGATGAAGGGACGGCCCTGGGACACTTCGAGACTGGATCCACCAAGTCACATATTCTCTGCAGATGATGGTAAGCCACATTGGAAAGGACAAGGGCTGTCTGGACTACAGGTATCCAACATAACACCCTCATGGGGGAACTAGGGTAAAGGAAGTGGCTATTGATCATAGAAGCTGCAGGACCACCCTGGCGAGTGGGGTTTGAACAGAAAGCAGCTGTAAAGCTTGATTCCATAGAGTGGATAATCTGGTCTGTGGCATTTTGGCTATCTGATTAATAGTGTCCAAATGTACACTTACGAACTTGGGGTTGTATTGGGGAGAACTGAGACTTGTTGTAATTCACTGTTATGCCTAGTCTGGAGCAAAGTTGAAGGAAATAATCCTAGGCTCAGACCAGGAAATACCTGATAGAAGAAGTGAGGAGCCAGTCATCCAGATATGGAAACACCTGGAATCCTATCAGTCTAGGGTGAGCTGCAATCACTGCCATGCATTTGAACACTCAAAACCAAAGGGCAGGGCCCTGAATTGGAAATTACTAGCTCCTAGCCAGACGTGGAGAAACCTTCTGGATTGCCTGTAATTCTGATGTGATAGTATACATACTGAAGGCCTACTGGGAACTTCGGGTCTTTGACAAACAAATTTAGATAACTGAGGTCCAGGACTGGCCTGAGGTTCCCGTTCTTTTTTGGCACTAAATCTCAAAGAAGTTGCTGGTCTGGTGGGGTCTTCTGGATAGCTTTTTTGTTAGCAGTTTTCTGGTTACCAATGCTGCTGCTTTCCTTTGACAGGGAGGAACATGGGGGGGGTATTCTTTTTGCTGGGTGGATAAACAAAAGGAATACAACAGCCTCTGGTGATGACTCTGCACCCAGACATCTTTGATGATGGATGTCCAGGCCTCTGCGTGCAAAGATAAGCACCATCTGACTGCCTCTAGAATGCTGCACTCGGGCGATTGTTCAGGAGTGCTGATAAGGCTTTTCAGTGAAAAGACCTCTAAAGCCTGGACTCTGCAGACCTTCCCTGCCAGGAAGGCAAAATATGCTATTAGAATGAACCCTTCTGCTTCAGGGGGATCTACTTCCAGAACAGTCTTGGGAAAATCTCTGGGACTTAAGAAACCAAATTTTCTTACCCCATTTTTGTTTTCTAGAAAAAGTCTTTGGGGGGAGGGGGGGGGGGTAAACCATGTACCTAAGCAGACAGAGATTTCCCATCTTTTTCGCTCCTGGAGAGTATCTTAGATCTTGAGGCCAAACAGGGTGGCTCCATCAAAGGAAGCACTAATGAAAGACATCTTAAATGGTTCTGTAAAATCATACAACCTCATCCAGGGAAGCCTCCATACCATAATGCCTGTGTCTACAGCTCTAGAGACATCCTCCATAGCAGTACTGGAAAAATCAAAGTCGCACACTTTTAGGCATTCAAAACGGATTGACCCATAGGATGATCAATGGTGAATCCATGGTTCACCAGTCTTCCTCTATACAGAAATGGACCCGAGAGGAGACTTGGAAAGTTCCTTTCAAGATTCTTCTCCCGAACATCTTCACGCGACCGGCGAATTCAGTGACCTCAAAGCAAAGATCACTGAAGCACAGACTCGCTTCTCATATCTGTCCAAAGCCCTAGGACTCTCTATTACGAGGGTGGGCAGATGAGCTCTCAACAGAGTTACTTTTTAGGAGCTGCCACTGCCACTGTATCCACCATATCAGGCATTTGTTCCACTCAAGCTAACGGCCTTTGAGCACTTTTTTTTTGGTGGGAGTGGCTCGGTTTTGCTAAAAACCAGTTCTTCCATTTCCCCTGGTGAGAGATCAAGTCAATCACTGCTTCATCAGCTGGGGAACCACCCCGAAGTAGCTGAGTTGATGCTAACATTGCAGCACTTGAGGAAAACAGATTTCTCCTCAGGAGTGGAGCTTTCGAAGACCAACCTCCTTTCTGTTTCAAAATTTCAAGTGATAGTTCCCCAAAGGAAATGTCCTCTAAAAGGGTGATATATGGGGACCCTCTCCATCCAAAATCTGTAAAAAAGGGGGGGCAAATTTGGGGGAGAATCAATGTTTCAGTGAAAAGACCTCTAAAGCCTGGACTCTGCAGACCTTCTGCAGGAAGCAAAATATGATAGATGAACCTCGCTCAGGGATTATCCAGAGTCTTGAAAATTGGGATAAGGAACAGATCTTGTTACCCATTTTGATTTGAAAGTCACACTTTTGTCCTTACAGACTTGAGAAATGCAACTAGGCATCCAACCTTGCTAAAGTAATTTTTGATACAGCCTGACCCAATTTCGCTTAGGAGAAGGCTACAACTTGTCTGACGTCCTAATGGATTTTGCTCTGCGAAGGGTGAAACAGTTGTCTATGTACACCTAACAAACAAAGCATATACTCCCCTTTATTGGTGAACTTTAAATCTACTTTGGCTGCAGGTTTAAATGGAGACTGAGTTAATGCCTATAGCACCACAGTTAGCTCCCATGGAGGCGTGGGATCTTTGACAGGTTGTCTGAGAAGAAAGGTACCTTTGAGGAAGGCTTTACACAACTTAAAGGTCAGAGAGGGATGATTTTCAAAAATGTGGAAACTGGATATTACAGCTAACTACTTTGATGGTGGAGTAACTGGCTCCATCATGAAATACTGACATGAGAAAATCTAGCACTGTTGATACCGGAGCTGAAGAGGCATTCCAGATGGATGACACACAACATTTGGATCCACATCCAGAATCCAAGCAGGGTGCGTCAAATTAAGCCAGAGGAAGGGGAAGACACCTATCAAAGTATTTTTCTTGGCTTTTTCGACTTTTTGTGCCTTTCGACCACTGTTTCTGCTTGTTTTATCAAAGTTTGCACTGTTTTTACTGTGTTTATAAGCTAAATCTGTTTACTGCACTTGCTAGTTTAAGTTTTGCCTAAAAGTTAAACTACAGGCTAATACACTCAAGTGTACTAGCTTTTGATAGCATTTATTTGAAAATCATAGCATTTATTGTGTTTTCTGCTTTTCTGTAAAAAAACTTAAAAAAAAAAACAAAAAAACAAAAAAATATCCTTGTTTTCCATACTTTCCTAACTAGTGTTCCAGAGACCAGATTTTGCTGATCCCTGGGCTTTGTCTTGGTTCCTGTGTTTCTCCATTTTCCTTGTTTGGTCAGGGGGAAGTTTCTTTACTCACCAGTGAGAGTGGGGAGTACTGAGCTGCCTGTTTGTCCTTAGAGGAGTGGTTTAAGGCAGTAACTTGTAGTCTATTGGCCATTTTGGGTCATTTCCTGTCTTTTCCAGCCCCCTGCTATAAAGCACATTTTGGCGGGCTTTTCCAGCTATTGAGAACTCAGCACAGCTCCTCGTGGTGGCCAGCAGTGTTCCTCTAGCAGCAGAGACCAGAAAAGACTACCTTTCCAGATTTTAAGTATTTTTCTTGGCTTTTTCGACTTTTTGTGCCTTTCGACCACTGTTTCTGCTTGTTTTATCAAAGTTTGCACTGTTTTTACTGTGTTTATAAGCTAAATCTGTTTACTGCACTTGCTAGTTTGTTTTGCCTAAAAGTTAAACTACAGGCTAATACACTCAAGTGTACTAGCTTTTGATAGCATTTATTCGAAAATCATAGCATTTATTGTGTTTTCTGCTTTTCTGTAAAAAAACTTAAAAAAAAAAAAAAAAAAATATCCTTGTTTTCCATACTTTCCTAACTAGTGTTCCAGAGACCAGATTTTGCTGATCCCTGGGCCTTGTCTTGGTTCCTGTGTTTCTCCATTTTCCTTGTTTGGTCAGGGGGAAGTTTCTTTACTCACCAGTGAGAGTGGGGAGTACTGAGCTGCCTGTTTGTCCTTAGAGGAGTGGTTTAAGGCAGTAACTTGTAGTCTATTGGCCATTTTGGGTCATTTCCTGTCTTTTCCAGCCCCCTGCTATAAAGCACGCTTTAGCGCGGAGTTGCCACTGTTGCACACTAGGGCAGCGCCGGTTAAGCAGGTTTAAACTATTCGGGCTACCTAAAGTCCACTCTTCAAATTTTCCCTTAAAACTACCTTCCTCTAACTATACTACTGATCTAATCAGCGTATCCTATAACTAAAAAGATCATCTCTACTTGACTCCAAGTAGACTATTCTCTATCTGTTAAACGTAGCACTTGCTCCTACAGTACTTATTACCTTGATACGGCACTCTTGTCATAGATAGTACCCCAAAAGGCAACCCCATTTCTCGGTCACCCACGTCCCGAATCTTCTTTAAAGTTTTTTGTCTATTCCTTCTAGCATGTCGAGGATCAGTTGCTAGTGTCCTCTCCTGCTCAGCTGGTGAACCTGGGAATATTGAGGCAATGTTACAATTGCCTCATGTACACAGACAACCCTCTCCTCCTCCCACAAAACACAAATACATGCGAGAGATGCAACTATACGGCCAAACTGGAGGCTGAGCTCTCTCAACATAGGACTGGCAAGACCAGTCAGGAGGAGAAGGTTACCACACACACTATAGACCCAGTCTCACATAGTACCATCACAACCTCAAATCATACACATAAACACACAAAGACATACTCGGAGGCTCTGATCAAAATCTACCAAAACAGCAGAGGCCACCAAAGCAGACACCCAAACAACCACCACCTCAGAACACAACACCTGAAACACATAGACCTCACAGTCAGAGTGTCAAACAGTCACAGCCCTTAAGGCCAAACACAATGCCAGACACACTAGTCATTGGTGACTCCATAGTCAGACACACTGACGCCCTGCTCACCAGACTGAGTAAGGAGAAGGTCACAGTAAGCTGCCTGTCGGGCGCTAGAATCCGCCACATAACGCAAGCACTCAGGTCTCTCAACAGCAGGTACAAATATGACTCAGTCATTGTCCACGCTGGTGTAAACGACCTGAGACGTACCTCCTTGGACTACATGAAAAGAGACATTGAGGAGCTCTCTGATTATGTAGCCCAGGCGGTATGACCCTGACCTTGAGCAGTATCCTACCTTCACCAAGAATGATGCCACAATACAGAGATAAGATGATCAGCTTTAACAATTGGCTTAAACACTGGTGTCATTCAAACGGGATCCAGTGTCTGTCTGCCTGGGATGACATGCTGGACAAGCCACGCTGCTTCGCAAGGGACGGCTTGCACCTGTCACCCCTGCGGTTCCGGCTATTGGCATAGGCTCTTGCCACCCCATAGTGCCTTTTTAGGCAAGGCTCAAATTCTAAACCTACCACCCTAGAACACAAACAAGGAAAAAACTAAGGGTAATGCTGCTCAATGCCAGAAGTCTAAATCTCAAAAGGCACTGACTCGAGGCCCTTCTCAGTATGGAGAACATCGATGTCTGTGCTGTGACAGAAAGCTGGTTCAAGGCTCCTGAGAGCACCCCAGCACTATCAGGTTTTACCTCATATCATGCGTTCCGCCCCAAAATCCGCACAATACCAAGAAACGCGGGGGGGTATCCATATTCATCAAGGACACTCACACCTCAAGACTGGTGGCAACGCACGATGCATCGGAGACCATCCAGGTGCAATTAACCATTGGCAAGACTGCTCTGCAAATTGTAGCATGTTACAGGCCACCCTCACAAACTCAGGAACCTCACATGGCCTTCCTGAAAACACTAGAGGGGATAAATGTATCACCAAACACCATCATACTAGGTGACTTCAATTACCCTAATATAGACTGGGAACACTACTCAAGCCCAAACACCCTAGCCCAAAAGTTCCTGGAATTCATAAACTCAAATGCCATGGAACAACTAGTCACCATCCCCACAAGAGGAGATAACATACTTGATCTCATCATCACGAACATGGGAGCACAATGTTCAAAACCGGAGTATACCCCTCACTGGTGAGATCAGATCACAAACTAATCTTGCTGGAGGTCCTCATCCCACCCCACCTGAAATAAAAAGACCACAGTGAAGAACTTCACCAAACCCGACTTCACACTTCTAAAGAATACTGTGGTCTCCTTTAAGGCCCTCGACGGGGCGGAAAACAGTACTCAAGCCGCTGAATCACTTACAAATGCCTTCTACCAGCACCTGCAGGACTGCATGGATAAGGCAATCCCAAGCAAAACAAAGACTCTTTGTACCAAAGGCAAGCGTCCAGTATGGTGGACCCCAGCCATAAACAAACTCTACAAGAAAAGGAGGAAGCTACTACAAGATAGAGCAAAATTCTTAAAAGGTAAGACACCTTTAATCACTATAAGTAAAAAACTAAGAGCTCTCATAAAATCATCCAAAGCAAATTTTGAGAGAAAAATAGCTAAAGACTCAAAAGACAATCATAAGGCCTTCTTTAGCTATGTTAGAAACCTGGGAGGAAACTCCCAGATATGCTCAGAACTAGTTCAAAATGATGTGAAGATCACTGATCCTACAGACATTGCCAACATACTGGCTGACAGGTTCAGTGCAAACTTCTCCCCTCCCCAAAAGGAGAGATATCTATACCAAACAATTGCAGCCCCCAAACATCTCTAGCCCAAGTGAGAACTGCTCTCTCCAAAGCAAAAACACAGCATCCATGGGACCTGATGGTGTCCCCGGCTGTGTGCTCCATGAACTCAACGAGTAACTAAACCCACAGCTAGGACAGCTGTTTAATCATAGTCTCGCCTCTGGATACGTACCCAGGGAGTGGCGCACTGCAACTGTGGTCCCACTTCACAAAGGCGGTGCCTCCACCGACCCTGGAAATTACCGGCCCATTAGCTTGACAAGCCTTATCTGCAAAGCCATGGAGAGGATCATAATGGACCTCATAAATAAAGACATAGGGAATTTGCAGACTTTGGATCAAACCCAGTTTGGCTTTGTCAAAGGCAGATCATGCCTTTTAAACTTGGTTGACTTTTTCGAAACAGTCATCAAAGCCATTGATGAGGGAAAGGCAGTCCATACAGCCTACCTCGATCTGGCGAAGGCCTTCGATACAATACCCCACTCAGGTATCATTGAAAAACTCATCAGCTTAAATGTAAACCCATACATCACAAGATGGGTTGCAAACTGGCTGAGTGACAGAACCCACAGGGTCAGAGTTGCTGGCGCCATGTCAGACTCAAAGCCTGTCACAAGTGGTGTCCCACAAGGCTCAGTCCTGGGCCCACTCTTGTTTGGCATCTTCTTTTCCGAAGTACAAGCAAACACAGGAGGGTTATGGCTGACAAAGTTTGCAGATGACTGCAAACTGGGAGCCATAGTCGAAAACACATCTGACACAGATATCCTTCAGAAGGGTCTCACAGAAACGGATAACTGGTGCCAGAGCCATGGCCTAAAGTTAAATGCCAAAAAATGCATAGTCATACCCTTCGGGAAAAACAAGGTTACCCCTAGCTACCATATAGGTGGCAATCCACTGAGCACAGAAGAAGTTATCAGGGACCTGGGGACCCAGGTTGACAGTAGCCTGTCATTCGACACCCATGTAGCTAAAGTAGTTAGGAAGACCTTCTACATTGCCCACCTTATCATGAAGGGATTCACATCTAGATCAAGGGAGGTCATAGTCTCCCTATACTCATCACTCATCAGACCAATGATTGAGTACAATGCCCCATTCGGAATGTATCTGACCCGACACTTGCAGCAGCTGGAGGCCACAAAAGTTCCTCACCCAAAGGATAAAGGGTCTCACAAATCTGTCCTATACTGCCCGACTGAAAGAACTCCAGCTCTATTCAGTCGCTTACCGCTTGCTCAGAGGTGACCTTTGCCTGACATACAAGGCCATGTCAAACCCAGATTTGATGAATATGCTTCACCTCAAAAATCTAGATCCATCAGAGCCACAAGGGCGGGAGACTTAAACCTCGACACAGCTATTAATAGGACGTGCTGGAGGATAGATTCATCACCCAGAGACTCCCTATGCTGTGGAACAAAATCCCGGTATATGTGAGGCAGAGCACCTCGCTGGCCTTGTTCAAGAGAAATCTTGACCAATGGATGGGAGATCGCAGATATACCCCAGGGATTACCTCGGTGTCACTGCTCGACAGAGGCACAGCAAAATAATGGGTATAGTTCCCCACACTAAAGGGGTGGCGTAAGCCACAAAACTATGGGCTAGGCTTGTAAATGCCCTCGGGCAGATAGCCTAGTATGAACCTATGAACCTATGAACCTATAAAGCCAGAATGGGCCAATAAGAAATGATCTTGCTCTTCTGTTGTGATGCTTTTGATAGAAATTTCAGGATCACTGGGGTTAGTGGATATGCAAACAGAATACCGGAGGGCCAACTGTGGATCAAAGTGTTGTTCAGTTACTTCCCCCGCTCCCTCATCTGTCCCCCCCTCCCACCCCAGGGAGAGATCAGGGAAAAACACCTGCTGCACTTCGAATTGTAAAAAGAGGCAAAGAAAAGAACGGTTGTCCCCTCCAATTAAATATTAGCTTCTCCAGTTTTAGACTGAAAGAGCACTCTTGAGGTAACAAAGTAGACCAGGTTAACCCGTCTGCTAGTATGTTGGACCTCCCTAGTATGTGCGTTGATATAAGAAAGTGGTAGGAAGAAATCTCCCACTGCCACACACTCATCACTTCCCGACACAAGGGGTAAGAATGTGTTTCCCCATTTGTGGATGTTCCAAAAAGCTGACATATTGTCCTTCTGGATATAGATCAGCCCTAGAGGGAGGACATCTTAAAAGATACTCAACACTAGGACTGTCCTCATCTCTAGGACACTGATGTGAAGAAAGGTCTATGAATGGGGACCATGTGCTTTGGACTATCTTCTCCATGTAATGTCCCTCCCCAGCTGGAAAGCATTCACAGTCACTAAAGCTTTGGGAAAGAAAGGGGATGAAGGGACGGCCCTGGGACACTTCGAGACTGGATCCACCAAGTCACATGTTCTCTGCAGATGACGGTAAGCCATATTGGAAAGGACAAGGACTGTCTGGACTACAGGTATCCAACATAACACCCTCATGGGGGAACTAGGGTAAAGGAAGTGGCTATTGATCATAGAAGCTGCAGGACCACCCTGGCGAGAGGGGTTTGAACAGAAAGCAGCTGTAAAGCTTGACTCCATAGAGTGGATAATCTGGTCTGTGGCATTTTGGCTATCTGATTAACAGTGTCCAAATGTACACTTACGAACTTGGGGTTGTATTGGGGAGAAAGTACAGTTTTGTACCTACCATAAATGTAGATGTCCGATAGATATGCAACTGCAGTCATAACATATGGGTTGTCCTGCCTCAGGCAGCCCTCGGTCGGCCAGATTCCAAAGCCTGGGTCCGACGTCGGCTGATGTCGCATTTCTCTCCGACGTCAGAGCGGCTGGAGTATATAAGCATCAGCCGACACCATCTTCTTCAGTGTTTCTTGCCCCAGATGCCAGGTGCCCTCCAAGGAAGGCTAAAATCAAATTTGTAAAACAAAAATAGGCTTCCAGGCAAATAAGTAAGCAATAAACAGATATACCATAACAGATATCCCCAGCTAAGAATAACAGGGAGAGGAGTGGACCCAAGGCATAGAGGGGAAGGAGGGAGGGAAAACCCGACTGCAGTTGCATATCTATCGGACATCTACATTTATGGTAGGTACAAAACTGTACTATGTCCTTCAAGAATGCAACTGCAGTCATAACATATGGGTTGAATACCATAGCTTAGCTGGGGAGGTGGTATGCTCTAGGAAAAGGATGGTGTAGCTAGCAATCCCTGCAGGACTGCCGAAGCAAAGCCTGCTCTGGATCTGGAAAATAAAGGGAGATTGTAGTGTTTGGAAAATGTATGCATGGAGCTCCATGTAGCAGCTTCTAGAATATCCTTTGTAGGCACCCCTCTTAAGAAGGCTGTGGAGGTGGCTGTAGCTCTGGTAGAGTGTGGTCTGATATTGGCTGGCACACACTTTCCATGGAAGGAATAACAATATTTGATGCAATGTCCAATCCATTTTGAAATTGTCTGTTTGGAAATTGCTTTTCCCTGTACTCCAGGAGCATAAGCTACAAATAGCTGATCGGACTTCCTACTGATCTTGGTTCTGTCTAGATAGTAGCGAAGTTGTCTATGTATGTCCAAAGTATGCAACAGTCTTTCCCCTTTGTTTTCAGGATTGGGGAAGAAAGTAGGCAGGTGAATTGCCTGATTTAGAGAGACCCTAGATACCACTTTTGGCAGAAAGGAAGGATTGGTTCGTAAGGAGACCCTGTCTCGGTGGAAGATTATGAAGGGTGGTATTGCCATTAGTGCCTGTAATTCTGAAACCCTTCTAGCTGAGGTAATGGCCAGCAGGAAAGCTGCCTTCCAGGACAGAAATTGTAAATCCGCTGAAGCTGCTGGCTCGAAGTGAGGTAGAGTAAATTTTTCTAACACAAAATTGAGATCCCAAGCTGGTACTGGTGCCTTTCTTGGAGGTTTTATATTCTTGATCCCTCTAAGAAATTGCCTTAGCAAAGAATGTGAGAACACAGGTGGGTCAGTGTTGTATCTAGCTGAGATAGCTGAAGCATGTATTTTTATGGAAGAGTATGAAAGTCCCTTATTTAGCAATTCTGCCAAGTACTCCAGAATGAGTGGAATGCTCAGTACTGATGCATCTTGACCCTTGTTGGTATTCCAAATGCTGAAACGCTTCCATTTGGCTGAGTAAGCCCTTCTGGTGGATGGCCTGCGGGCTTCTGTGAGTATCCGCTGAACTTCCTTGGAGAGAGATAAATTGAGGTTATTTATATGATCTTCCAAGCTGTTAGCTGTAGAGTCTGGAGGTTGGGATGAGCTGTCCTGAAGTTGTGTTGAGTCAGCAGTTGAGGCCATTTGGGAAGGGCCCACGGTTTGTTGTGACATATGCTCCGCAGTAGTGGGTACCAGTGTTGTCTCGGCCAGTTCGGAGCTATTAGGATTCCCTTTGGCTGCTCTGCTTTGATCTTTAGTAACACTGTGGTCATCAGTGGCAGAGGTGGAAATGCATAGATGACTAGGAGCTCCAGTTGAATGAGAGAGCATCTATCTTCCATGCTTGTGGATGATTTGTCCTTGAGCAGAACTTTTGTAGCTGATGATTGAGTTGGGAGGCAAATAGGTCTACGTCTGGCCTGCCCCATGCCGAGGTTAGTTGTGCAAAGATGTCTGGATGTAACCTCCATTCGTGTGGGTCTAGGAAATTCCTGCTTAGACTGTCCGCCAGAACATTGTCTCTGCCTGGAACAAATTGGGACTGTAGCTGTATGTTTAGACTCAGTGATATTTCCCAAAGATTCATTGTTAGCCTGCAAAGGGGGTAAGAGTGAGTACCTCCCTGTTTGTTTATGTACCACATCACAGTGGTGTTGTCTGTCCTTATTAGAAGGTGGCCTTGATGAAGTTGATGTCCAAAGGCCTCAATGGCATGCATTACTGCCAGCATTTCTTTTTGGTTGATAAGCAGATGTTCTTTCTTTGGATTCCATTGTCCTTTAATACATCTGCCCTCCATGTGCGCCACCCATCCATGGTCTGAGGCGTCTGTGGTAATGGTCTGTGTTGTCTGAGGTTTTTTGAACGGCATGCCTGTGTTTGACTGACTTGCTGAGGCCCACCATAGAAATTCCTTTTGAAGACATGGAATGAGTGGGATAATTGCTTCTAGGTTGTTGTTGTGCTGAGACCATAAGCTCTTTAGATACCATTGAAGTTTTCTCATGTGTAGTCTTGCTAGTGGGACCAGGAGAATGCAAGATGCCATGAACCCCAGGGCCTGTAGGAATCTCCTTGCAGTCATCTGGGAGAGTTTTGCTAAACTTTTGAAGTAATGAGTAAACTGCTCTTGCTGGTCTTCTGTCAAGTAGGCCATTTGAGAGGCTGTGTCTAGTTTGGCTCCTAAGAAAGTTATTTGCTGGGATGGTAGAAGTCTTGACTTTTGAAAGTTGACTGTGTATCCCAAAGCCTGTAGCAAGTGTATGACATAATTCAAGTTTTTTGTCAAGGTTAGTTCGTTGTCCGCTTGTATGAGGCAATCGTCCAGGTACGGGTAGATTTGTATCCCCTGGAGTCTGCAATGAGCAATTACTGATGCCAGGCATTTCGTGAATACTCTGATAAGCCAAAAGGCAATGCTGAGAATTGATAATGCTCTGGCCCTGCAAGAAATCGGAGGCATCTTCTGCAGCTGTGTCTGACAGGGACATGCAGGTATGCCTCCTTGAGGTCCAGAGTAATCAGCCAAGACCCCTTGCCCAGCATGGGAAGGAGATGCTGTAAGGTCAGCATTTTGAACTTTGGTACTATGAGAAAAGTGTTTAAAGCGGACAAGTCCAGTATCGGTCTCCATTGATTTTCTTTTCTTGGAACAAGGAACAGTCTTGAGTAAAACCCCTGACCTTGTTCTTGTTGAGGCACTTTTTCTATTGCTTTGATCTGAGTCAGCAGAGAAATTTGCTTGATAGCCTCTGCCTTTTGATTTTGTGGAAGATTTGGCATGCCTTGTTTTCTTGGTAAGGTATGAAAATAGAACCTGTAACCATGATCTATAATGTCCAATATCCATTTGTCTTTTGTCAGTTTGTGCCAATTTTCTGAGAACAGAGATAACTTTCCTCCCGGAGAAGTTAGAGTCAAGTCATTGAGATTGTCCCTGAGTGACAGGGGAAACCCCTGTGTCTCCCTCTTTGGTTTGTTGGTTGCCATTGGCGTCCCCTGTAGGATCCTCTATATTGCCCTCTGCCACGGGCACGCCTGTTCTTGCCCCTTTGAAATTTTTCCGGATTTGGGAAGGACCAGTTTTTAGAAGGCCAGTTCCTGCTGAACCTGGGGGGCTGAACCTGGAGAAAATCTTTAACTGTCTGAACTGACTTGGCTTTTTCTTCAATGGTCTTTAACACATCTTTAGCATTATCACCAAAAAGTTTGTTCTTTTCCAATGGAGCATCCAGTAGCTTTGCCTTAACATGATCCGGTAAGGGTTGCTCTCTTAACCATGCATGTCTACGAATGACCGCTCCTGTCATAGCTGCCCTACATGAAGCCTCCAATGCATCATATCCACACTGCAGAAAATGATTACTAACCTGCTGAGAGTTATGGACAGCCTCCTGCAAAGACTTCCCATCTAAAGGGTCAGGAGAGGCTAATTTTTTCTGTAAATCATCCAACAGGGAATCCTGATATTGAAACATATGAATAAGACAATTGAGAGCTCTCATAGTTAAGGTAGTAGAGGTGTAAACCTTCTTCCCCCATCTCTCTAAGGACCTTGCCTCTGTCGGAAGGCAAAGGATTTTTGGAAGTGGTAGCAGAAACCCCCTTAGGCCCCTGGGAAATAGTTTCTAAGTCTACAGCATGGGCCCTAAAGAAATGAGAATGGGTTTCAGGGACCCTATAGTATTTGTCAGGCTTGACAGGAGCCGGGGGCAGAGAATCAGGGGTAGCACTGGAGTCAGAGTAAAGGTCATCCAACACATCAAGCACAGGAGGAATAGCTAAGGGTCTGTGTTGTGGCTTTTTAAGGAAAGTTCGAAGGCGCTTCCTGGAATCAGAAAATTCCTGACCTTGCCACTGGAAATGCTCCCTCATGGAATGCAGAACTTCCCCAAAAGAAATATCCTCAGGAGGAGAGGCCGAAGGAATGGAGTCCTCTGCATCGAATCCTCGAAAGTCTGAAAAGGGGTTCCTGGGATTCGAAAGCACAGAGTCCCCAGAATCTTCATCTGAAGAAAGGGGGTCAGGTGGTTCAACCCTGGGCCTCTTATCAGGAGGAGGCTGGGATCCTCTCTCAGGATGGGCCTGGGAGCCTCTGATCAGAGAAATTAGATCTGCGGCCAAGGACATAATTTGAGCTTCAGGGTTAGGCTGAGGCAAGGTTTTAGCAGAGTGATGCTTGGCCTGGCTTGCAGGCTTGGTCTGGCTTGCTGCCTTAGCACGTGTGTAGGCCTTGATAGACATAGACATGGGAGGCCTGGCCGCCCCACGTGCAGGGGTAACCTTATCCACAGCAATGGTCTCGGGAATTTCCTTGGTTACAGTATCCGGAGGAAAATCAATAATTGGCGTCGGTGTGGCCTCCGGTGTCGGAGGTATCGGTAATGCAGTGTCTTCGGTTCCAAGAGGTGGAATAACCGCCTCAGAGGGAACTGGGGCACTCGCGGTAAGTTTTGGAGTGGAGTCGGAGGAAGTCGCGGGTCGAGGAGGTCGGTCCCGGTCTTTCCGTTTTTTAGAAATGTGTAGTCGGTTGTTCCGACGGCATAATGTAAGCAAACTTTTCGCCAAAAAAGTCTTCAGCGAACTCCGCCCGGCGCCTGAGTGCGCTTAGTGAAGCGAGTACAGGCGGCACAGGCCGAGACGTCGTGGTCTGGGCCAAGGCAAGGGAGGCAGTAAGAATGGAAATCCTTATGAGGTATTTGTTTACCACAAGACAAACAATTATTTACTTTTTCAGTTAATTCTGACATCGGCTGAGGCAAGAAAACATCCCCAACGGGGTACTTAGCTTTTTTGATGTCTTCGGTTTCGAAGAATACAGGAGCTGACCGACCGGCACTTGCGAACTGCTTCTGCTTCGGGCACCGCGCGGCAAGAAAGACTGAAGAAGATGGCGTCGGCTGATGCTTATATACTCCAGCCGCTCTGTCGTCGGAGAGAAATGCGACATCAGCTGACGTCGGACCCAGGCTTTGGAATCCGGCCGACCGAGGGCTGCCTGAGGCAGGACAACCCATATGTTATGACTGCAGTTGCATTCTTAAAGGACATCTGAGACTTGTTGTAATTCACCGTTATGCCTAGTCTGGAGCAAAGTTGAAGGAAATAATCCTAGGCTTAGACTAGGAAATACCTGATAGAAGAAGTGAGGAGCCAGTCATCCAGATATGGAAACACCTGGAACCCTATCAGTCTAGGGTGAGCTGCAATCACTGCCATGCATTTGAACACACGCGGGGTGGGGTGGGGGGCACCAAAGGGCAGGGCCCTGAATTGGAAATTACTAGCTCCTAGCCAGACGTGGAGAAACCTTCTGGACTGCCCGTAATTCTGATGTGATAGTATACATACTGAAGGCCTACTGGGAACTTTGGGTCTTTGGCAAACAAATTTAGAGAACTGAGGTCCAGGATTGGCCTGAGGTTCCCATTCTTTTTTGGCACTAAATCTCAAGGAAGTTGCTGGTCTGGTGGGGTCTTCTGGATAGCTCTTTTGTTAGCAGTTTTCTGGTTACCAATGCTGCTGCTTTCCTTTGACAGGGAGGAACATGGGGGGGGGGGGTATTCTTTTTGCTGGGTGGATAAACAAAAGGAATACAACAGCCTCTGGTGATGACTCTGCACCCAGACATCTTTGATGATGGATGTCCAGGCCTCTGCATGCAAAGATAAGCACCATCTGACTGCCTCTAGAATGCTGCACTCGGGCGATTGTTCAGGAGTGCTGATAAGGCTTTTCAGTGAAAGGACCTCTAAAGCCTGGACTCTGCAGACCTTCTCTGCCAGAAAGGCAAAATATGCTATTAGAATAAACCTTTCTGCTTCAGGGGGATCTACTTCCAGAACAGTCTTGGGAAAATCTCTGGGACTTAAGAAACCAAATGTTCTTACCCCCTTTCTGTTTTCTAGAAAAAGTCTTGGGGGGGGGGGGGGGGTAAACCATGTACCTAAGCAGACAGAGATTTCCCATCTTTTTCGCTCCTGGAGAGTATCTTAGATCTTGAGGCCAAATAGGGTGGCTCCATCAAAGGAAGCACTAATGAAAGACATCTTAAATGGTTCTGTAAAATCATACAACCTCATCCAGGGAAGCCTCCATACCATAATGCCTGTGTCTACAGCTCTAGAGACACCCTCTATAGTACTGGAAATCAGTCGCACACAGGCATTCAAAACGGATTGCAGGGTGATCAATGGTGAATCCATGGGTCTAGCAGTCTTCCACAGAAATGGACCGAGAGGGAGACTTGGAAAGTTCCTTTTTCAAGTTCCTCTGAAACATCTTCACGTGTGCAAGTAATTCAGTGACCTCAAAGCAAAGATCACTGAAGCACAGACTCGCTTCTCATATCTGTCCAAAGCCCTAGACTCTCTATTACGAAGGTGGGCAGATGAGCTCTCAACAACTTACTTTTTAGGAGCTGCCACTGCCACTGTATCCACCATCAGGGCATTTGTTCCACTAAGCACGGTCTTTAGGGGCACTGTTTTTTTTTTGCTTTTTTTTTTTTTTGGTGGGGAGTGGTCGGTTTTGCCAAAACCAGTTCTTCCATTTCTGGTGAGAGATCAAGTCAATCACTTCATCAGCTGGGGGAACCACCCCGGAAGTAGCCGAGTTGATGCTAACAGCCTTGAGGAAAACAGATTTCTCCTCAGAGTGGGCTTCTGAAGACCAACCTCCTTTCTGTTTCAAAATTTCAAGTAGTTCCCCAAAGGAAATGTCCTCAAAGGGTGATATGGGGGAGCCCCTCTCCATCAAAATCTGTACACACGGTTAAAATCTCCTGTGGAGAATCAATCTTCCTCCTCTTATACTTATGCTTTCAAGCAGCTTCCCACAAGGGTATGTTCCAGGAAAGGACTTGGAAGTTTGGCAGGAGTTGTGCAAGAGGACTGTCTCAAGACTAGTGGAGACCAGCTGCCTTCATGGAACAGAATTAGTAGGTTCAGGACCCAGTGCTGACAGTAGTGGAGTGGGTGGAGCCGAGGGGGGCATGGCTGTCCCAAACTCCTGACTTGAAGAGGGCTCTCTACTGCCTCAAAGGAAGAAGCCAAGGAAGAACCTAAAATCACCTCATCAGGAGCCAAAGCTACCACACCAGAGTGGCTAAAAGTATCTCTCTTGTCCTGCCTTGAGACTGAAATCAGAGCTAAGCTCAGAGGAGTAGAGATGGCTGCAAAAACTTCAGAGTCCAACTCCTACCCCCAGCCTCAAGAGGTGAAGGTTCGGCTCCAAAGAAATCGGGGCTGTCTGGATCACAGAAGATGCCGGAGTCAAATAGATACACAATTTCGGATCCAACGTGGACAATCCTGGAAATCTCAGATCCTAGGCTTCCAAAACTGGAGGATGGATCTCAGTAGGAGCAGCAATAGATACAGAAGGGTCGAAGCTCATGGGTCTGAGGGCAGATGGAGCAAGAAGAACGCCCAACTGAATTTGAGTCCTGGGGAATTTCCTCATCACAAACTTCTGAAAAACCTAAAGGAAGAGGAGAAGGAGGAGGTTTAGAAACCTTATGGGTTGGTGTTTGCTGCAAGAAGGGAGACTGTAACCTGGAAGAAACAGGCTCCAGGGAAAATCACAGCTCCCTACCAGGGGGAGTTCTGGAACAGACAGAGGATGAATCCAAAGATACAGTTAGATCCAAAGTCTTAATAATCTTCACTGCCAGAGCCAAAGTAGGAGTCAAGGGAGAGTGGCAGGGGATCCCCCATCCTTGATTCCTTCGTTTTTTCCTTGGGCTTCTCACCATTATCCCTGTTGTGCTTGTCCAAAGGCTTCTTCCCACAGGGAAAGCTCCAGAAGCCAATGAAGTAGCTGATCAGGGATGACATACTTTAGCACAAGTTTACAGAGACTCTCAACCACAGCCAATGGCCAAAGGCAGTACAGACATCACAATCCTCCTTCACACGAGTTGCCTCCCAGCAATGCACCCATTCAGTATGCAAATCAGAATTTGGCATCTTATGCACACAAGACAAACATTTTTAAAATCTGGTCGACTTATCAGCCATGACAGAATAACAAGAAAACAATGCACTTAAAAAAACACAACTAGTAGGAATTTCCACACAGAGAAAGGAAGAACTACAGCAACAATGGTGAAACGAAAGCACCCTATCCAAAATGAGAATACAGAAACAATTATCAGTAATGGTAATAAACAGCTACTAGGACACTAGTATACACAGCAAGAAGATAGCAAAGCCGAAATGGCTACACATTTTTTTTTACTTTTCTTACTTGGGAAGGGAAGGAAACAGAACAAACAAGAAAACAACAGCAGCAAACAAAGGTCAGAAGAAGCTATGAAGAACAGCAAACAAAGTTCAGAATTATTTGAAAGCCTGAGCCAATGAACCCACATCTGAATGCAAAGACTGGTAAACAAGATCTGTGGTAATGTTGAGGACAGGTTGGGATTGTGGGTAAGGGGATGAGCCTGAGCTATAGATACTAAGTATGGAAAAAAAGTGGCCGAAGTCAGATTCGAGGTTGGACTCGTAACCCATCTGGAGGAAAACAGTCAACGAGATATAAGATATCAATGTTTTCCTACTGAAAACACTGGCATTTTCTGGAAACTGTCTCAGAGACAGAGAAACCACCACAAGGAGAATTAGAAACTGAGCTCCCCTCTTGAGTCTAAGTCAGAAATAGGAGGAGAAAATCCTGAATCTGTCCCTTCATCTTCCTGTCTGCATTCAGAATCTTGAATCTCTTCAAGAAAAGAGCTATTCCTCTTTCTTTTAGACTAAATTAAATCCTGAACCATGCCCAGTAAAAATGTTTTAATTTTTTGCTCCTTTTTGAGGAAAAATGGGGGCAACAGTGTTATGAATGGTGGCAGCAGTTTCCCCAGGGATGGGCACAGCATTCTGATACAAGAGGGAAGCCTTCCCTTTTCCTTCTTCCAGGACCGACTGTGGTGGTGCTCCCTAGCCCACTGAGAGGACCTCAACAACTGCAGAGGACTTGGTTAACCCCCAGTCTGTAGTGGCTGTAGGTGCTACACTAAAGGGATCCACGGCAAAAAATTAGTGGTCTGACGTACAACAAATGGCCACAGCAGAGTCTTTCACCTGCAGCTGAGGCAAACTGACAACCTGCTGTGGTGGCAAAGGCAGGTTGCTTAACTTTCTTTTTGAAACTTGAAGAAGGACCGAACATGAGACTGGGAGTTTGTTCCTTGGTCAGGCTGAAAATATTGCCCATATCCCAGGGAAAACAAGCAACAAAAGTCATTAAAACGTAAATGCCTTTAAATGTCACCTTTTCAGGCAAAAAAGTACAGTAAAAATGCAAAATAAACAATTTCTCCACAAAAAAATGTTTTTCAATTCAACGACTTTTAAAATGACAGGAAAAGCAGTGATTTAGTGTAAGGGTGCAATAAAGTCGCATTATGGTCTGTTAAACACAAACTCCTAGCTTTAAAGAACAGGAAAGTTCTAGTAAACACACTTTTTTTTTTTTTTTTTTAAATGAAGTTTGTTTTTTCCTCAAAGGGAACTTACCTGCCCAGCAAAGGAACAGTGCAAGCCAACAAATGAACCTTGAATGCATCAGAGGAAGTAACTCTTCACATCAGGAAAGCTCTGAAGGGTTTGGTGCCCCAAACCTGACTTTTTAGTCAACAATTCAAGCTGACTGACAATTTGGATGCATGGAAGGTGCCCTGACGCTTTAAAAGATGGCTGGCTGTTATATCCTATGCAGGATATAACCCATAAAGCAAAGGCTACTGCAACAGTGATGATCATGGTTAACATCATGGATTACATCTTACATGACCGTTCCAGAAAATAAAATTGCACAAAATACACTCAGAGCACAAATACTACCCTAGTAAATAATCCCTCTAGATAAATTAATTTCTCCTAAAATGAAAAAAAAAAAAGTTAAAATAAAACAAAAATAAAATGCTAACCACAACTACTCAACAAGAAAATGGCATAATCTGACTTAATTCTAAACAAGCTATGATTAATCAACTAAAATTAAAGTCTTAAAGGCCTCACTACACTAGTAAATACACAACAAAATTAACAGACATTAATAAAATATTTATATTAAAATGTTTCTCAGCAATACATTAGAAAAGCATTCATAAGCCACTCCATTCATAACAATCGACAAAAACGAAAGCCCTATTCAATCCAACAACTTAAACAATTACTACAATCTACTGACATCAGTAGGAAACAATAATTCAAACTGAAGAAACAGGTAAAAATACATAAATCGACTATATGGAGGCTTGTTTTGTGAAATAAATAAAATATAGTTTGCAGAACTATAGGATTATGTGACAGTTCAGGATTGCAGCTTCACCATTTGTCCTGTAAGTTATTAAATAAACTTAAGAGTACAAGACATTTCACTTTAAAGCACAGAACAAAATTTAAAATGAAGTTTCTCTATGTACAGCGGTGATGCCAAGTAATTTTAAACTTTCTCCACTAATCTGTTGTAATACACATACATAAAATGAAAAATTGCAACAGTTACACAACAAAGGGTGTTCTGAAGAGAAAAACTCCTTTAAAATATTAAATTCAGAATAAAGTTACAAGTACTAATTTCCAAAAGACATAAATGCTGGTTAGAAGTTAGGTCATGATAACTTTATACTGCACAGCCACAAAACATCTGAGGAGAATCTTCAGAAAACAAAACGTATTTGTTCTCAAAACAATTCTGTTTAACACAGGGAGTGCCCTAAAGTTACACATAAAATGTACTCAGCAGTTCAAAAAGAATTCTGAAGAATGGATTTCAAACTTAAAATCAATCTTTGAATACAGAAATGTGCACTTGTAGGTAGCTAACTGGAGTTTCAGCTCAGTGTTGAATGTATTTTACAGCATCCCCCATAGCCAACAGCTGTAACTGCTGACTGTTCTGATTGGGTAATCATAACTGTTCAAATATTTCTGTCCACTAAGATGCCACTGGAGCTAGCATTACCCAAAGGTGAAAACTGAGATAATGGAAGACAGGTGTAATATTTTATTCTGTACCCAAATGCATATTCTATGAAAGTTTCTCAGACAATGTACTATTATGCTTTGAAAATAAATGTGCAAGAAATACACACTCCCTTACCGTAAGTATCAAAAGAAGTAGCATGGCCAGTGGATATCCTAGATTCCGCTGCAAGGGGGATGCTCTCTGTCGCATTTCTACAAAAAAATATATATATATATTATTTTTATTTATTTATTTGCTATACTCACAGGCTTTTCACACCCTCACTCACTATTGCATTACTCTACCACTTACCTTTTTCTTCCCCTTCCTGTAATTTAAATGCAGACAACTATGCTACATGAATGGCCTTCAAAGAGAACATGACTACTGGGTATTCTGTTTGGATCTTTTTTACCATTACATTTCATCCTACCACTGTGGAAAGAACAAGAAGTTTTGTACTCACCATAACGTCTGATGTAAGTCCATCTCGCCTCACATTCTTACCCGTGGGTTCGGAGCCGAATGTCGGCTCCGACTTGGCCATACTTTTTAGCTCAAAGTCTTTCTATCGGCTGGGCTAAGATGGTATCCCATGCTGCACTGCTCTCTATCCCCAGATCTAAGTTTGCTGTGAGCACCAGCACTCATTCTCCATGCATAACACCACCAAAGGAAAGGAAAAACAAACCAAGAATGAAGGGAACTCTGAAACCAGGCCTAACTTCCAGATCCTCCACAGGACGGGGGAAGGTGGGGGGTGGGAGTAAGTATGAATGTGAGGCGAGATGGACTACATACATCGAAAGTTATGGTGAGCACATAACTTCTTGATGTTATGTAGTCCAATCTCGCATACATTCTTACCCGGACAGCTTCACCAGCGCCTAAATCCTGGCAGGCTCAGTGAAATATACTCCTGAGCACTGTGGAACCAAAGGAAGACATGCCCTTTGATACCACATCTAACTTGTAATGAGTAACAAAGGTGTGAGGAGATGCCCAAGTAGCCGCAGCACAAATATCATCCATAGACAATCTGGCCTGAAAAGCTGTAGGCGTAGATACAGACTGGGTAGAGTGAGCCTTCACTAGGAACGGTAAATCTCTTCACCCTGAAGTATAAATGAAAGAAATACAACTGGAAATCCACCTGGACAACAGGAGACCCAATTCTGTTTCCCAAAAATGAAAAACAACTGATCAGATTTTCTGAGGTCTTTCGTTCTGTGCAAATAAAATCGTAATTGTCTGTGCACATCCAATTGATGAAATTTGAATTCTGCCTTGTTTGAGAACTGAGAAAAAAACACTGGCAATTCAATAGATTGGTTAAGGTTACTAACTGACTCTACTTTGGGAAGAAAGGAGGGATTCGGTCTGAGAGAAACCATGTCCTTATGAAAAATCAAATAAAGGGTTTTGATTGATAAAGCTTGAAGCTCCGAAATGCGTCTGGCTGACGTGATGGCTACCAAAAAGACAGTCTTCCAAGTTAAGAATTTTAAATCATAAGTGGCTGCAGGCTCAAAGGGGGTTGAAGTAAGACCCTGTAGAACAAAGTTTAAGTCCCAAGGCATAACAGGTTCCGAGACTGGAGGACGAAGCAACAAAGTGCCCTTCAGGAAAGCCTTACAGAGTCTATGTGCCATTAGGCTAGGTTCGTCTGCAACATGAAAGGTAGAAGTTGCCGCCAACTGGACTTTAATGGTTGCGGCCGCTGAACCCTGGTTAAAAAGCATAGACAGGAACTCCAATACAGATGAAATTGGAGCTGTGTAAGGGTCAATCTTTCTGGCATGTGCCCAGATTGAAAACCTCTTCCGCACAGTCTGGCCTCCCATCAGGAGTGGCGGTAGGGAGAACCACGAAAGGAATCGTGGTCTCCTGAGTTGCGAGGGCCTCCTCTGCCCCTAGGGCGGCGTCTTCCTGAATAACCACCCCCTCCCCTGCCTCTGGAGGGGGGCTCACCTTGTGCACCGGGAAATAAAACTCTGATTTCTTGAACCACATTTTGCCACCCCTCTGGGCCTTGGGATAAGGCCTAGAGGGAAGGGAAAAACAGACTCCTACGGCAGACAGAGTTTTCCCCTCTTGCTCACACCTAGTGAGTGTGTCTTTCACCTTGGTTCTGAACAAAGAGGAACCATCAAATGGGGCATCGGTGAATGAAGACTTGAAGGCCTCCGCGAAATGACAAAGGCGCATCCAGACCTGCCTCCTAAGAGCAACTCCTGAACATGCTGCCCTACTCGCTCCCTCGGCTGCGTAGGAGATCAGCCTCATGGAGGAGTTTGCAATAGAATTGAGGTAGACATCTGAGCACTGACCTTCTGAGCCACCGCCTCAGAAACGCTACACGTGGGAGTACCTCCAAGCTCCATTAGAAGATCTCTCTGGAGCCATGTAAAGTGTGATAAGTAATTCAGTGACCATAAGGTAAAGGTCGCTGAAGAAAACGTACGCTTCCCATACTGGTCCATAGTCCTAGACTCCTTGTTAGGGGGATGGACGGTGGAAGAAGTCTCGGCTAATTCCTTCTGGGTGGCAGCTGCCACCACCATGGCATCCACAGGGACTCCCTTGGATAGAAATTTCTTATCAGGAGGGGCAGACAATTTATTGGGTCTCCTGGGGATTGGTTCCACAGAATCAAGGGTTTCCCACACCCTTCGACAAACCAAATCCAGAAGCTCGAAGGGTGGAGATACCCAGGAGGCGGAAGGCTGAGCACCAAAGGCCTTCAGGAAGACAGACTCCTCCTCGGAGGGGGCTTTGGATGGCCAGTCACCTCTTTGCTTCAAAATCTCTAGGATGTCAGAGAAAGAAACATCCTCACAGGATGACTTAGGGGATCCCTCAGATTCCTCGAGGTCGGTGTCTGACGTGACAGACTCATCCTGGGAATCCATTTGCTTCCTCTTGCACGTCTTCTTTCTGGGTGGCTCCTTAGGCAAAAACTCTGAGGGGCCCTCAGAAATATGGGGACCACTCGGGGTACCCTGAGGCCTTGGGGCTCCGCTGTCCAGAGATAGATGGCAATCAGAGACCTGCACCGGTGTTGTAGGGGAAAGAGTGACCGACCCGTATGATGCTGCTGGTGACCTGGCCAGCATGCTCTACATGGCCTCAAAGGCTGGTCCTCCTGGATCCGAAGAACGAACAGCCTCCAAAACCGAGACAGGAGTCAGGCTTCCCCACGCCGAAGCACCGAGAGGGAGACTAGGAGCCGACAGGTGTCCCGAAGCCTTTCCCTCGGGTCCGACCAATGAATCCAGAGTCCTGAACCCCGTGGACGGTGCCGACGGGGTCGGAGCTGACTTCGGAACCGATAAGCCAGGAGGGGCTGTCGGGACCGACCTAGGGACATCACACGGAGCCGAGCACTCCGGCTCCGAAAGCTGAGATGTGCTCTGAGGAGGAAGTATCAATGTAGGTTGAGGGACTGGCTCCGGAGCCAACTGGGTCAGAGCTGAGAACAATTTAGCCAGTACCGGTGACTGAAGAAGTCTCTGCACCACTCTATCGACGTCCACATCTGATAAGGTCCTGGAAGATTTAGAGGATAGGGAAAGGAGATAGAGACCTGCGAGGAGGAGATAGCGGCCTAATGCTAGGCGACCAGCTCCAAACAGGCTCCAAGAAAATTGGAGCCGAAGCAGGTTCCATAACCACTGACACTTCCTGCAGCCCCGAGGACAATGGAGCAGAGGATGTCGATGAAGATTTTGCTATTTTCTCCAGTGGCTCCGAGGATACTGATGGAGCTGGGGATCGCTTTTTAGCCTTGGTAGATTTTGCCTTAGAGCTGGAAGCACTCTCCAGACCCTCCTCGAAGGAGGGTTTCAGAAGTCCCTTCAAAATCAATTTGTTCTTCCTTTCCTGAACACGTGGGCTAAAGGCATGACAAAAACTACACAATTTCTGAAGATGAATCGCTCCCAGACAGTACACACAAAGAGTGTCCATCAGTGATGGACATCTTATAACTGCACTTGGAGCACTTCTTGAAGCCCGAGGTCTTATGCTCCTTAGTATCTTTGGACATAGTTACCACAGATAGCAAGTAACTAACTCAAAATTAGATCAAAGGTCAAACAGCCACAAGCGCAGGAACAAGCCAAACAACAGACAGAACCACACACAAAGACCTCTAACTCAAACGATCCTTAGACACAAATACAAGGGGGGAGGACTAATTCCTCTAATTTAAATGGTTTTAGTCCAAGGGAAGGATTTAGCACACAAGGAAAACAAGGGGACAGACTAGGTCCTCTAACTGAAACGGGCCTAGCCTGTTGGAAACAGCTAGTGCGATACCACAGAATACGCTATAAAAGAACACACACAATATCTATTAAAATAGCTTTTTTGCAAAAAACTTCTCTGATATAAGAAAAAGGGTACTTAGCCACAGCCAAGAGCGAGACCACGTCCGAGCTACATGAGTGGCAAACAAGATCTGGGGATAGAGAGCAGTGCAGCATGAGATATCACCTTAGCCTAGCCAACAGAAAGACTTTGAGCTTAAAAGTATGGCCGAGTCAGAGCCTGAACATATCAAAAGAACAAACGCAAACACCCACCAGGGCAGAGTCAAGTGAAACAATTTTAGTTACCACAAAGTCAAGTAACCAAACCACGAAGGCGGACACACCACAGACGTTTATTGGAACAGGCAACACGTTACAATCCAGATACAGACTCCAAAATCACCCCTGATTCCTTCTATATCTTTGAACCTTTTCAAACAATGCCAGGAATCTTTTATTATGTGTTCCACGTCTTCAAACATAGATTTAAGTGAAATATCTACAAAGGCCGCAATGGGTTCAGTTTTAGATCCTCTTGCACTAACTATAGGCCTATATTCCAACTTGTCAGCCCCTTTATGTGTCTTCGGAATACCAAACAGTGTGGGTATTAATTTAACTGCCAAGAAGATTCATTCTCATTAATTGAACCTTGGGAAAGGGCATCTTGTAAAAATACATCAATTTTCATATAAGCCCTATTGATTTCACTTCTTGACACCGCTCTATAAGTTTCATCCCTATTTAATAAAGCTGTCATGTCAGAAATATAATCTGTGTTGGTCATAATCACTGTACCCCCTCCCTTGTCCGGCTTCATGAATCTATACAGACCAGATTTCTTTAAAGTGTCTAATAACTCCCTTTCTTTCTTTGTTAGATTGTCATCCACCACTTTAAAATTTTTTAACATCTCCCTCACATGAGCCTCCACTATTCTTTCAAAACCTAGTACTTCCTTGTGAAATGGAGGCACAAATGCACTTTTCCTTTTAAAATTACTATAAATGTTGGGGTTATACATTTTTATTATCTCACTGTTCTTCCCCCCAGCAAAAAACATTTTTAGATGCATCTGCCTTGTGAACATCTTTAATTCCACAAGCGTTTTTACTGCATCGGGTTTGAACGTAGGCACAAATTTAACCCCTTTTGAGAATAACTCAAAGTGTTCTTTATTAATGTTAAGGTCGGTGTAATTGTATATACAATAATCATCTTTCCGATACACTTTGAAATTGCTTCCTTCCATAATAACAAATTCATAATTATCTAAAATTTCAGACACACTCTCATTGTTTTGAGTAATTATTTCCTGTGTTTCAATCATATTGTTATCCTTACACACTCCCTGTGTCTCTTCCATATTTAACAAGGGTGGTACCCCTGTAATATTATAAAAGCAATTCTTTGCATCAAAAAATTCATAACTAACATCAATATTTATTTGTTCATTATTTACTATCTCACTTAAACTTCCCACCCCAAAACTGTCATTACACAAATTTCCTTCTCCTTTAGAATTTTCCCCCACCAAGGTGTTCTCATTTATTAATATCTCCCCCTCCTGTTGGTTCTTCCATAAAAGTTTTCTTGTGTTTCCCCCCTGTTCGCTCTGTTAAGTCTCGGACCTTCGAGGTTGGTCCTCCGTGTCTAAAAAATCATTCACACAATGTACCCCACCATTAAATTCTTCTGCAACATTAAAATCATAATTTTCTTCTTCACGTACAACTTCACCCTCTTTGTCATTAGCTACATCAAATCCCCTGTATTTTATCCCAGGCGGATATGCACATTTGTGTTTATAGTCTAGGGTGTCTCTTTTAAGTTTCCTTTCTTTTGTTTCAGAACTTTTTAAAACAAACATGTCTACACTTTTAATCACTCTATCAAAATTAATTTTGTATTGCTCAAACAAAAGGTCAGTAGTAATACTCACATATAAATTCCTTATTTCATCCTTAATTTCATTCAACTTTTTGTCATTATTCCTAATAATAATGTCCAGCATGTCAACACCTGTTTTGTTAAACAACTCGACCAGTTCAGAAAATGCTGCCGACCCCTCGTCGATCCCCATGGGCCTTTTCCAAATCCTGAGACCCTTCGGAACTTGATTTAGGTCTCTGGATTTACTCAAAAACTTCGTATCAAGCTGAATTGCTCGATATTTTTTACAAAGTTTCTCATAGTTGTAAATTTGTTCCCTTACACTCGGTTTGACAATCAATCTTTGGTTCCTGCTGTTGGTATCCCGTGTAGCTGGCTCGTCGAACCAGGAAGTGATGTCGAAATCCTCGTTAGGCTCAAACCCGTTCGGGTGGATAACTGCACCTTCTTGCGATGTGTTCCTAGCGTGGGAACCAGTCTGTGAACCAGCCACCCCTGCATACGATCCTACCCTAGGCTGCTGCCCACACGGGATTGTCCCCAGTGGTGAATGCAAGGTGAAACATCGAACTTCTGTGTCGGTAGGGCTCACCGGTTCCGTTACACCTTCTCGTCCGGTCACATCGTTGACATTGATTGACCGCTTCTCCATCATAGGCTTTAATTAATTTGTCCACAACAACTGCCAGCTCCTTTAAAATCGCCTGCATGTTAGGTCCACCAAACGCTGATCACGGCAACTTTCCCAGTGGTTTGAACAATTCAAAAGAACAAACGCAAACACCCACCAGGGCAGAGTCAAGTGAAACAATTTTAGTTACCACAAAGTCAAGTAACCAAATTGGAACAGGCAACACGTTACAATCCAGATACAGACTCCAAAATCACCCCTGATTCCTTCTATATCTTTGAACCTTTTCAAACAATGCCAGGAATCTTTCTTCAAACATAGATTTAAGTGAAATAAATGGGTTCAGTTTTAGATCCTCTTGCATATATTCCAACTTGTCAGCCTTTATGATTCATTCTCATTAATTGAACCTTGGGAAAGGGCATCTTGTAAAAATACATCAATTTTCATATAAGCCCTATTGATTTCACTTCTTGACACCGCTCTATAGGTTTCATCCCTATTTAATAAAGCTGTCATGTCAGAAATATAATCTGTGTTGGTCATAATCACTGTACCCCCTCCCTTGTCCGGCTTCAATTAATGAGAATGAATACGACTTCTTGGCAGTTAAATTTCCGAAAATACCCACACTGTTTGGTATTCCGAAGACACATAAAGGGGCTGACAAGTTGGAATATAGGCCTATAGTTAGTGCAAGAGGATCTAAAACTGAACCCATTGCGGCCTTTGTAGATATTTCACTTAAATCTATGTTTGAAGACGTGGAACACATAATAAAAGATTCCTGGCATTGTTTGAAAAGGTTCAAAGATATAGAAGGAATCAGGGGTGATTTTGGAGTCTGTATCTGGATTGTAACGTGTTGCCTGTTCCAATAAACGTCTGTGGTGTGTCCGCCTTCGTGGTTTGGTTACTTGACTTTGTGGTAACTAAAAGAGCCTGAACATAGCCTAGTAATCTCCTATGATCTTATCAACCCAGAGGTCATTTTAAGCCTAGGAATTTCATCCCATTGTAATACCATAGAAATGCTAGTCAATACCCAAGATTGCATTTAGTGATGACTGCCCATGTCCAGAAGGGTTGTGCGCTCTATCCCTGGAAAGAATTTATGTTGTCCCATCCAGTCGTCCAGGTTCCACACAGCCACCTACTAACTCTCTACTTCAATTCAATATAAAGATGACTCAACATTTATCTGTGCTGCTTCCAACCAACTGAAACTACAACAGTTAACCCAAGAATCCTTCCCATCTACAGAATCATGGGTAGCAAATTCACAACTCAAACTGAACCACAATAAAACCAAACTTTTACTATTCACTCCCAAAACAATAACACACAAAACCTCATTCGATAGCACCTTACGAAATAACATTATAATTTGAACAGGTACCATAAACTAAACTCTTAGAGTCATAATACACAATAACATGAAGTTTGACATCCCACTTTCAGACTGTTGTCAAAAAACAAACACCGTAAGCTCAGCCTACTACACAGAACCAAATCATTCCAAACTGACAGAACAAGGGAAATATAGAAAAAAAACCCCGTCCTTGTACGTACTTCTACTCTATGCCTCCCCACCAGACCTCTCAAACAATTGGGGACAAATTTTAACTGAATCAGGGACAAGTCAAGAAAAACAATCAGGGACACTTTTAAAATATTAGTGCTATTAACTTGAATCAGAGCATATAAATTAATACACATTTTCTGAAGTAAGAGAAGTTTATAACTCTTAATTATTGTCATTATTCATTAAGTGTAATTCACCACCTTTCCTCCAAAAGTCTCTAGTTTTAGGAGGGATTAAGAGGGGCAGAGTTAAAATTTGAGTCAAAATCAGGGACAGTTGAGAGGTATGCTCCCCACTCTTCTTCAACTTGCAATCCAATACACTAACTAAATTTGAACAATGTTAAAATAACTAGATTTGCATCTAATAATCACTATAATACACATCATTGCACAACTCTCAAATATTCAAGCTGGACAGAACTCCATAATCATCTCTGCTATAACCAACTCTTACTAGCCCATAATCTAATATAACCCTGGCAAACATCTTGCTTTAAAAGAAATGCTCTAACACCATCACACAAACAGAACTATCCACTCAAAAGACTGAATAACTGTTCAGCATCACAAAATCACAAACTCAGCAGGAGACTCATGCTCCAACTGTGTAGCAAAGCTTTGGAATGTTCTTCAAAAACTCTCAAGCACATAAATTACCAAGTAATCAAAACACATTTCCGGGAATACTTCACAATAAACTAGATACACAACTGTACATCTCCTGGATAACAGGCAGTACTCCTAACTCCTAAATGTTTTACTTTATCTCCACTTGTCTCTCCACTATATACAGTACAATATTTTTTCTCAGAATGGTGTCAGTGTTCACTGTGAATTGTACCTTACACATTATTTCTCTTTCAATTGTGTTTGTGTACTCCATTTACAGTACTATATATTTGATTAATACTCAACTAGATGCATTGTACCTGTTAATAGAGCAATAACCCACGCCTGGGTGTGGGTAATGCTGGATTTACCCACGATTGGTGTGGTATGGTCACGAGGGCGAAGCCAGAGTGGCCAAACAAAGACAACCATGGGTAAATCCAGCATTACCCCACACCCAGAAGTGGGTTATTGCTATTATACAATGACATTATTTAAGAAAAAAAAATACTTATTTTTCATAAATAATGGCACTGTATAATGCCTCCTTGCTGCTCTTCTGCAGCTGTCTGGTATTCTGCGGCAGTTCTAATGTACTGTGCATGCGTATGCTTACTCAGTACATCAGAGCTGTGGGTGGAAGCAACGAAGAAAGCAAGATCTCAGTTGCTTTTACAAAGTGTCTCGCTATGTTAAAGGAGTTTAACATAGCGAGACAGCTTTAAAAAAAGCAACTGAGAATCTCTGTTGCTTTTCTTAAAGGTGTCTCGCTATATTAAACCCATTTAACATAGCGAGACAGCTTTAAAAAAAAGCAACGGAGAAAGGAAGATCTTGGTTACTTTTTCTAAAGCTGTCTCGCTATGTTAAACTCCTTTAACATAGCGAGACAGTGTCTAAAAAGCAAAGGAGACCTTGCAGCTTCCTACAAATAAAAGCAGATTTATACTCATACTGTTAACAAAAAAATAAAGTTAACATTCCCTAACCTACAAGGATCTGCAACAGAGGAAGCAGGATGGAGGAGATGCTCATACACAGAAGGATGTAGGAAGGGTTTTCCTGACCCAACAATAAGGATCCTCTTCACAAGTCACCTGATATGGTAACAATACATTTATTGCCATCAAATGAAAAGAATCTTCTTTGGAAGGCCTGTAGTTGGGCTGAATTGCAAACAGTAAACCACAGGGATGGAAAGACAAAGAGAATAATACAAGAAGTGCATCTAAAGGCCAAGTCCTAGAGTAACAAATGAAGGATGAATCCTGCAATACTGTTTAAAAACAGACCTAATATCAGAACTGATGCCGAGGCAGTAATGCTTCATGAATGCAAGCCAAAAGTCCAACTTTCATGGCACAAACATCTGTAAAAGAAACATTTCTGAAGCAGCATCTCCACTAATTGATGGGACTTTGATTAAAGAATTTGCCAGAAGGTGATTAGTCACCTGAATACAAAAGAAATGTTTCTGGTTAGCAACTGCATTCTCTTCTCGTTCTACAGTGACGAAGGAAAATAAATGGTTCATCCTCAAATTTGTGCACTCACCTCAGGTGTCACTTGAGCTGATCTTGAACATCCAGAGTGTACGGACTTTTGCTACCATGGTTTCTGCCCTACCAAATAAAATAGACATGGATTGGCTTAGTTAGGGCAACTTAAACCACCTCCAGAAGAAAATATAAACTTGCTCTAAGGGGCATCAGATTCTTGTGAAAGACCAGATATGGTTCCCAACAAATAACTGCCTGAAGCTGCAATATCCTAATCACAGCAGTAATAAATACCAGGAAAAGTGTCATTAAAAAAACAAACAAAAAAAAGACTTCAACAGCTAGTAGACAAAAATAAGAAAAGGAAAAGCACACCAATTATGAAGATCCCACAAATATGAGGGGGTCATTCATAGGACAAAGATGTAGGACACTTTTAAGGAAATGCAGACCAGCCACCTTCCTAACAATAAGGCAATGGTGTGAAAAAATAGTGGGCACTTGCATCCTTACCATATAATGACTGAATACCAAATCATACAAGTAACTTGAGATAGGTCAGGACCACCAGTAAGGTAAGAGAATGGAATGATGCAGGTTACCATTTTGCTCAAATTAAGAACCATCCACTTGGAAATAAAGGTTTGCAATAGGCCTAAAGACAAATTAGTTGCTTCAAGCATCCATATTATGTGGAAGAAAACTGCTACAGTGAAATGAGACAACCTATTTCTGCCTTTTTACCAAATGTGATGTTTTGTGTTTTGTGCAGTAGATTCTACTGTTTCCACAGAACACTGTCATCTTGTGAAAAACAGGGGCCTTCCTGAGAAGGGAGGCACAATATTCTTGCACAGTCTGCAAACCTTGTAAAAGTGTTTATATTACTGAAAGGCTTCATGCTAGTTCCCTGTTGTATAACTAGAGGAATTCCAGCAAATTTCTTTGATCACACTGTACTTTAATGTGTAAGATGCCTGATGTGAAAGAGAACTTTGGGAATGGACTCCAGCCATGAACGTATGCTCACAGGTCAGGTGTCAATTTTACTTGTTTTGCTGAAAGGTTCTATTCCACTAACAATGGTTTGAACATGCGACTCTCAACAGAAACTGGATGCAGTGACTTGCGCTGTAAACAGTGCTTGAAAAAAATTATCTGAATAAAGCAGTTGTAACTTACTTGATGTGTAGCCATGTCATTGTCTCAGCTCAACTTTTTTTTTTTTTATTAAATACTTTGAAACTGCCTTCTGTGTGGAGTCTGCATGTCCTCCCCGCGGTCGAGTGGCCTCCGAAAGACATGCGTGAATGGGTGTGCCTTCGCTGAAGGTTGGCCATCGGGGCTGGCAACTCGGCACCATAAAATAAAAAAAATTAAAAAAATAGACTGTCAATCATTAGCGGACAGGAGTTCCGCTGTGGCGACCCCTAACCGGGAAAAGCTGAAAAGACAAACAACAACAACTTTGAAACTGCAGTGAGCCGAGTGTTGAAGAAATAATTGGAAAGTGATGTGACCATTATTTTGTTTCAGGAAACAAACAGGATGATGGCATTGTCAAAGTCGATGGGAAACCATCATTAGGGTACAAGAAACAAGATTAAGAGCTTTGCAGATGAATTAATTCAGGATTCTGGTCTCTTGTAGCGGGGGAACTGAAGTTAGGACCATAGCCTACAGCACTGAAATATTACTTACAGGTTTTCTAATGATGATGAAATGCAAAATATAAGCAAATCTTTAAAGGGACTTAAAAACTAGCAGACAACAGTAAACAAGAAACAGCTCCCAATGTTAGCTGAGTATTCCTTACTGCTCTATTAATTAAAGATACAACAGTTTGGAAACTGACTAAAAAGCAGATGACAAAGCAAAACATGAAAGAACATGCAGAAATTTATACTCTTGGAAAATACACTAGGGAAGACACAGGAAGATACCAGTAATTTTAAAGATGAGAAGACTGAATTAATGCACAAAATGGAAAACTTTACCATACCAGTTATTCCTAGAATGAGGAAGAGCGGGATTTTACAGACTAGTATTCTAGGACTACTGTAAAAACTCTTATGCAGGCTTCAGCTTGGATAAAGAAAACAAAGAAAAATAAAAGATTCAGATACTGAAGAACAACTCAAGACTCTGGCTCCTAGGCTCACCTGTAGTTGGGAAAATGGCAACTTGGGACAGTAGTCAGCAAAGATGACATGTGAAAAATGTGCTTCGGACTGACCTAGAGCTTAATGCAACAAATCAAGCAGAAACTGAAATAAACAAATTTAACCTGGCTGCTAGTGGTCTGAGTTACTGGGGGAGCTACTGCTGAATTTAATGCAGAAGAAATGCAAAAAACACACACACAACAGATCATCCAAAATAAATATCTACTACACAGCACAGACCAATGATTAACAAACTGCATGTACGACGACAGCTGTAGTTTTTTTATGAAGGCATGGCAGGATGCAATTACCATTCTGGACAAAAAAAACTGAACATTAGAACAGTGAACCCAATAGTGAAGTGAAAAGACTAAGTTAACTCCAATGCATAATTTGATTCTTGTCCTGAATGGTACAATGCAGCTAGTCAAAAGACCCGACAGTCAAGAATTGTCTGCTTCTATGTAAAACAGGCTAAAAGAATGTGCCCGTGTGTTTTTTTTTTTTTTGAAGGAACAACACATAATTCTAAGGAGCACATTATGGCAAAGAATCTATGATGCAACTCTGTCAAGGTAAACCAGAAGCCTATAATCAAAGTCAGATCAAGGGGAGAATCAAAAAAACAGACAAGAGATGTGTAGTAGTAAGACGATAAGGTGACTTGCAGGGTTTACTATCATTTATTTGAAGTGGACTCTGTCAAATCCACTTCACGCAAAACCCGAACCTCGAATGCTGGCAATGTCGAACTCCGATATTGCCAAAGTACAAATCTTGACCCATATTAAAGTTTGTCCCTAGGTTGCATTCGACATATATTTCAGCAATTCCAGAGTTTGACCAAAGCCAACTTAGAAAAGCAATTCACTGGGATCACGGCCATAAGCTCCATATCTCCACAGGAATAACAGGACCAAAATTCTTATGAACACACTTTATTCTAAATACAAAGAAAGTTAAGTGCCTTTGTCTCCCTCACCAAAACAGAGACTTCTTCAGAACTAAGTTATTATTCCCATATGTACCTCTTATATAATAGGTGTCATTTACATTCTAGTTAGACAATTTACAAATTAAAAATTCTGTAATTAAAGTGATCCACACTGCTCCATAAACTGACAACTTAAAACATTTATGTTAAAAATATAAAATGTTGAAGCTTTAAGAAAAATACTATGCTACATCCAGAGCTCTTTTTTCAACACTGGAGCCAAAGGAATATTTTCATTAATACCTGGTGGTGTGTTATTAATTATCCAAAAAAGTTCTCTCAACTCAACCGGTGGTCCCACCACCCACCTCGGTCATTTAATGGAACTTGTTTTAAGATCCCAAATTTAAATCTAGTGAAGTCCTGACATTGTAAGGAGTGTTTATACAGTGAATTATTCACAATACCCCTTGATATCGCATACAAATATTTGTAGATCCTTGTTCTAAGTTCTCTTTCTGTCTTACTTATATAATAACTGCCACAGGATTGGCAGATTGAAATGTAAACTATACCCTTGTTGCTACAGTTTCCTTTGTGCAAATTAAGCTTGTATCCATTTTCCTTTAATACTATATTATTAGATTCAAGTACGCAGGGGCATTCTGGATATAATTTCTCTCACCTGCTTTTCCCCTACAACAAATGGTATTACCATACTCTCACTGTGTTGAGAATTGTTCTTTGTCTTGTTTATAGTACCACCAAGGTTAGTTTCATCTAATAGGGGCTTGAATTTAGTTCTCCACCTGTGCAAAATTTGAGCCCTTATGGGTTCTAATACTTTGTTGGGTTACCTTCTGTTTTTAAACATGTTTGTAATAATTTCCATCGCTTGGTGGAAACTGCTGGTGTCTGAACACATGCGTGCTGCCCTGACAAGTTGCCCCTTAAAAATATGCTTGGTGAATTTAGGGTGACAGCTTTTATAATCTAGGTAGTCATTAGAAAATGTTTCCTGAATATCTGAGGTGAAACAACCTGCTGACTGGTTCTTTCAGACACCTACATCCAGGTAGTTAATGGTTGTGGAAGTAAATTTAAAATAAGTACACATATTGTTGAGGTACTCCAGAAACAACTACAGGGTTGGTTATCTGACTCTTTCCATATGATAAACACATCGTCCAAAAACTGTAGATATGTGAACCATTTTGTATGGAATTCAGACTTAAATACATGTTTACCTTCCCACACATATAGGACCATGTTGGCATATAATGGGGCACATCTTGCCCCCCCAACCACCTTTCAACTGTTTGTAATATTCACCTTCAAAAATAAATTGTTTTTGAGAATAAATTCCATCCCCATCATGAGAAAATTCAGCAATGTTTCATTGAAATTTGTCAAAGTCCTTGCTGCTTCATAAAATAGTTCAAGGCCCTCTTCATGTGGAATGGATGTAAACAGGTCTACTACATCAACTGTAGAGAAACACCAGTCACTAGAATACCACAGGTAAAGCAATACTGAATGAATGTCTGCTTGAGCTGGAACACTGTTGACCTTGGCACTATATACAGAATCTTTTCCATTTTGCCTTGCATGATTTCCTGGTGTTCGGCTTTCTTGCCTCCTTAAGAATAAATAAAACTTCCTTAAGATAAGGCATTGAGATTCATATCACGGCCCAATCATCCAGGGCAACTAGACAGACAAGTCAGGTTGAGATGGAAAACCAATCAGCTGATTTAGCTGAGAAGGTATGTGTCCACCGGGAGCATACAAAATCTCCTCTCACTAAGGGTGAGGAGTAGGGGAGAACCAATGTTGTCTGGGCCAGAAGGGGGGCTACTAGAATCATGCTGGATCTGTCAGTTCTGGTCTTCAAGAGTATTCTCAGAATCAGGGGTAATGGTAGAATGGAGTACAGGAATGTCTAGCTCCATGTGAAGGATAAGTATCTTATCTTTCAGGTACCTCCTGTTGGGCTGTGGAGCAGAATCTCAGAAGTTGTTCACTCTGGGGAGATGTAAAGAGGTCTACAGATGGGATTCCCCAAAGCACAGTGAGATCTAAGAACACTTCATTTTTTAGCATCCAATAGCTTGGGACTAGTTACATCCCTGCTCAGAGAATCAGCCAGAACATTGCTGTGGTCTGGTATGTACAATGCAATAAGAGTGATCTCCAAGTCCTGGGCCAGTATCCAAATCTGTCTAGTAAGGCTGCACAAGGGGTAAGACAAGTTCCCACCTACCCAGTTTATGTGCCACATGACTCTGGTATTGCTGGTCCAAATTTGCAAGGTTCCTGAATTCAAGTGCTGTCAGAAAGCTTTCAAGGCCAGAAAAACTGCTAGCATTTCCTACAGACTGATATGCAACTGTCCCAGTTTTAGTGACCAAATAAATTGTACCCTCATTCGTCCTTGAGCACTAATGCAGGCATTCTTTAAAGTATTAAATTGTATTTATTACTGCTTGGTAGTAACTTGATTAAAGTGTAGCTATCATTCTAAGTATTTTGGATTAAGCACTTGGGCTTCAGACCAGTTGTTTTACATTAGGAAGGTCTGTGGCCTGCACTGTGGTGGCAGGATAGGTAGCTTACATCCTTCTAAGTTGGGAACTGCTGATTGAGGGCTCAGTGTCTGTTATTCTAAAAGTGTATTAGTTCTGGTTTAAGCACTTGGGCTTCAGGCCAGTTATTTTACATTAAGAAGGTTCGTGGTCTGCACTCTTGTGGGAGGAGAAGCTGGACTCTGCCCTTCTGAGCTGGGAATTTCTGGTTAAAGGCTTATAGTGCCAGCATATTTGAACTGTTTCTTACTGAAACTGGTACACATTGTTTGCTGTAGCATAGACTACACCCAGGCCTGCTGAATCTAGCTTTGTTTGTATGCTTGTTATTTCCCTGAAACGCTAATTCCACCTAAAACGCGGCTTTTCAGCACTTCTGTGGATCCCTAGTGATATCTGCTTTGCTTACTGTACTTATTTCCTTGTTTCACTTGAAAGAAAGTTACTGTTTGTCGTTTTTGCATTTAAGTTACCTGTAACACATTGCATTTAAGTTACCTGGCACTTGCTCACCAAGTCAGCACTAAAAAATGAAAAGCACTACACCCTCACAAACTCCCCTTGAGTACCTTGTTTCCCCATTGGCCCTTTTTTTCAATTATAAAGGAATTCCCAATACTATTCTAGCATGTCCAAAGGTCAGTTGTCAATCTCCTCTCCGGTCCAGCTGGTGAATCTGGGAATCTTGAGGCAATGTTACAACTGTCTCATGTACACAGACAACCCTCTCCTCCTCCCAACAAATTCCAACACATGTGAGAGATGCAACCATATAGCCAAACTGGAGGCTAAGCTCTCTCAACTCAGTACTGGCGTAACCAGCCAGGAGGAGAAGGAAACCACACTCACTACAATTCCAGTCTCACACAGATCTACCACGATAGCAAACCAAACACACAAATACACAAAAACATACTCGGAGGCTCTAAATAAAAATCTGCCTAAGCAGCAGAGACCTCCAAAGCAGACACCCAAGCAACCGCTACCCCAAAACAAAACAAGTGCAACACATAGCTCACAAAGCCAGTGTGCCGAACAGTCACAGCCCTTAAGGGTAAACAACACACCTGATGCACTTGTAATAGGTGACTATCGTCAGGCACACTGACGTCAAGCTCACCAGGCTGAACAAAAAGGTCACGGTGAGCTGCCTGTCGGGCGCTAGGATCAGCCACATAACACAAGCACTCAGGTCACTCCAAGGCAAGTACAAATATGACTCAGTCATTGTCCATGCTGGTGTGAATGACCTGAGACGTACCTCCCTGGACTACATGAAAAGAGACAGAGGAGCTCTCTGAGCATGTAGCCCAGGCCGGTATGACCCTGACCTTGAGTAGCATCTTAACCTCACCTAGAATGATACAACAATATGAAGACAAGATGATCAATTTCAACAATTGGCTTAAGTATTGGTGTGATTCAAAGGGAAAATGCCTGTCAGCCTGGGATGACATGCTCGACAAGCCACGATGCTTCGCTAGGGACGGCTTGCACCTGTCACCCCTGGGCTTTCGGATATTGGCAAAGGCTCTTGTTACCCCATAGTGCCTTTTTTAGGCAAGGCTCAAAAGACAAACCCACCTCTATAGGTATCACAAGGGATAAGAAACTAAGAGTAATGCTACTCAACGCCAGAAGTCTAAACCTCAAGATGCATGCACTCAAAACTCTCCTTAGCATGGAGAACATCGATATCTGTGCAGTAACATAAACCTGGCTCAAGGCTCCCGAGAGCACCCCACCACTACCAGGTTATACCTCATACCATGCTTTTTGGCCCCAAAACTTGAACCGAACCACAAAAGGAGGGGGAGTATCAATATTCGTCAAAGATATCCACACCTCCAGGTTGGTGGCACAGCACGAAGCATCAGAGACTATCCATGTGCAACTAACCGTAGGTAAAACTAACTTCCAGTTTATAGCCTGCTACAGACCACCCTCCCAAACCCAGGAACCCCACTCTGCTTTCCTGAGAACACTGGAAAATATGAGGGTCTCTCCAAACACCATTATATTGGGTGACAACTACCCAAACATAGACTGGGAGTATTACTCTAGCTCCAACACCCTACCAAAGGTTCCTAGAATTTATAAACTCAAATGCTATGGAACAACTTGTTACCACTCCCACAAGAGGGGGAAAACATACTGGACCTGATCATCACCAACATGGGGACTCTATGCTCCAGACCAGAAGTGTATCCCTCACTGGTAAGATCAGACCATAAACTAATCTCACTGGATATTCACATCCCGACTCCACCTGCCCTGAAAACCACAGTGAAAAACTTCTCTAAAGCAAATTTCACACTCCTCAAAACCGAGGTGGAATCCTTCAAAGCCCCCGGGCCTGTGAAAAATACGGCCCAGACCGCAGAATTCTATGAACACCTTCAGGAATGCATGGATCATACAATCCCAAATAAAACCAAGACCCAATCCTCCAAAGGCAGACGTCCTGTCTGGTGGACCCCAGCCATAAACAAACTATACAATAGAAGGAGGAAGCTACTACATGATAGAGCAAAATCCCAAAAAGGGAAGGCATCTCTGATCAGTATTAGCAAAAAACTACGGGCACTCATAAAATTGTCTAAGGCCAGCTTCGAGAGAAAAATTGCACAGGACACTAAGGATAATCACAAGGCTTTCTTTAGTTATGTTAGGAACCTGGGTGGGAATTCCCAGATATGCTCAGAATTAGTTCAAAATGACAAAAAATACACTGAACCCACAGACATGGCCAACATCCTAGCTGACAGGTTCAGCGCAAACTCCCCCCCCCACCAAAAGGGTAAATATCTATCCCAGCAGAGTGCTGCCCCCCTGACATCTCAGATGCTCAGGTAAGAGCCTCCTTCTCCAAAGCAAAACACACAGCATCAATGGGACCAGACGGTGTCCCGGGCTGCGTCCTACATGAACTCCAAGAAGAGCTAAACTCAAACATAAAACTACTGTTCAATCTCAGCCTTACTACAGGATATGTACCCCTAAAGAGTGGCGTACAGCAACAGTGGTCACTCTCAACAAAGGTGGCGCCTCAACGGATCCTGGAAACTATAAGCCTGACTAGCTTGGTCTGCAAAGCTATGGAAAGGATCATCATGGACCTCATAAATAAAGATATTGGGGACCTACAGACACTGGAATTTTTATACAAAATGGGCACTGCAATTGTTGTACTAAGACTATAGTATATTTGGCATCATGTACATCCTGTGAAGCATACTATGTGGGCAAGACCACAAGAAGGTTGAGAGACAGGGTGGCAGAACACAATAGATCGATCAAGAAGAAAGACATGCACAATGCACTTTATTTACACAGCACTAAATGCAAGGATTTTAATAGATTTACATTTTTTGTTATTGGACGGGTTATGGATTATGGTAATGGTGGTGACATAGTCAACAAGGTGGGTGCGCTAGAAACAGAATGGCAGATTAGATTAGATTCCTACAGACCTCCTGGGTTAAATGACTATGTCTCACTTAAACCATTTTTGAAACTTAAGTCCCAGCAAATTTAGACTTTTAAACTTTTAATAATTTTAAAATGTGGTTAAGTTAGATAGACAATTAAGAATTTTATTAGATGATACATAATGACATTTTGTTTTGGTTTTTGTATAAAAATTTCACAATGATTTTCACAAAATGATTTTAAGGATTAGAATTATATATATATATATATATATGTACATTTTTGTTTATATTGTACACACAGGGTATAAAATTAGAGAGTATTTTAAGTGTATTAGGACTAGGAAAGTTTTTCAGTAAAGTTATTGACTGTGTTTTTAAGTTTATTAATTAATGTAAGGGTGGTACCAGTTTCAACCAATGAGATTTAAATGTGTAGTATTTAAATTGTAAGAAATGTTCAGTTAATTGACTCTGAAGAAGCCAGATTACTGGCGAAAGCGCTTAGTCCTGTTATATTAATAAATTGTGATTGCTCACTCACCCGCCTGGAGGTGGACTGTACTTTGTGGTGTTCACTTCAATTTTATTCACAGGGAAGCCCTTGTAAGTAAAACACTGCCATCTGATCTACATACTGTCTTACGTGAAGTGGTGCGAATTGTTAATTACATCAAGTCGCATCCAGCCAAAAGCCGACTGTTTTCAGAACTGTGTAAAGATATGAGTTCTGATTATATCACTGTTTTGCTACATAATGATATCAGATGGCTGTCCAGGGGAAAAGTTCTCGCACGTGTTTGCGAACTTCACCTTGAATTGAAAACATTTTTTCTTCAAAATCAACCACACAATGAATTTGCAACATTACTGTCTGATTCCTCCTGGACCAGTAAAGTTTCATACCTTGCTGACATATCTGAAGTCCTGAATTCAGTGAATTTAGGTATGCAAGGTGTTGATGCTAACATTCTTTCCGTCACCAACAAACTGGAAGCATTTAAACGCAAAATTGATTTGTGGCAACAGGAAATAGAAACAGCAACTTCAATTCACGTTTCCAAATGCAACACGAGCTGATCCTGGAGGAGTTGTATTACACAACCTGATTCTTGAACACTTAGCTTTACTAAAACAGCAGCTTCAGCACTACTTCCCATCTCTTGATACATCTGACAAAGATTGGATTAGGAACCCTTTTCATCAGCACAAGAATTTGACTGGTCTTTCACTAACAGAGAAGGAACAGTTAATCGATGTTGAAACAGACAGATCATTGCAGCTCAAATTTAACTCAGTTAATTTGGCACAGTTTTGGCTTGAAGTTGAAGCGGAACATCCTGACATTGGAGCAAAAGCCATTGAGGTACTGTTGCCTTTCTGCACCATTTAACTGTGTGAAAAAGCATTCTCTGCGATGACTTCCATTAAAAGTAAGCAGAGAGAGAGACTTTGAGATGTAGAAAACGATTTGAGAATATGCTTGTCGAAAATTCCTGCCAGACTTGAGCATTTATCACGTAGTATGCAGAGTCATCAATCTCATTAATTTGTGATTTTAAATAAATGTATTGACACCATGCGTAATGTTAATCTGAAGTTGTGTTGCATTTTTTGTGTTTACACTGTTTCTATATAGTCCCATTATTAAAAAATATTTATTCCAAAGAGTTTTCAAATGTTCTGATAGTGTTGTCTGACAAAAAAAAAATATTGGGTGCCATGGCTGGTCTAAAAAAAATTTTAGGGTGCCCTGGGACACAAAAGTTTGGGAACCACTGTTCTAAAACAATATGACGAAGTAGTGTAAAGCAGGATAATGTAAGAGCAAATGGGATACTCCCATTTGTTACTACCGGTGAATGCTTTTCATAGTGGAACAGTCTTAATAAATGCTATTTCTATGTTTACAGAGGAGTGGGACTTAATTTACATAATATTTTTCAGATGCATCATGTCTTTTTTTCCGTGTGTGTGTGTGTGTGTGTGTGTGTGTGTGTGTGTGTGTGTATATATATATATATATATATATATATAAAATTATTAAAATGATATATTATTGGCTTATATACCATTATTAAAATTGTGATTTTGACAGAATACTGCATGTTAGGTCAACAAATGAGGGTGAAGGTTCCTTCCGTACCTATGCAAAGTTTATTTTATGTATGTATATAACATATATATTTCTGATAAGCTAAATGTGGTGTTGAATTATATTAGAAGGGGTGGTGATGGGAATCACCACCTTCTGTTTTCTGTGGAGCTACTCTAAAGTTAACCAGGTTCATGATGGGGTAGGAGTTTCCTCACCTCTTATGTCTGCATAATATTTGCTGGACAAAATAATGTGAATTTTATATATCATTATGTTAAAATTGTGATTCTGAAAGAATACATATGTTAGTATACAACTTAAGGTGGGGACTCCTATAATGTCTGCGTACAAGTTTCAATTTTGTTTTGATAAACTTCACTAATATGTTTAGGGACAAATATCTAACTTGAGTTTAGGACTGATTAACTGTATGGCTGGGGATGAGGTGCAATTTCTTAATGACTATTTTTTTGTGGTTAAATATTTGAGTATAGTGCTGATAAAAACAAGCAATGTCTTTTAGCTTCTCCCATTAGGAGTTGCCACAACAGATCACTGATCTGCAGATTGATTGGCAGTGGGGTTTTTACTGTCTCAAGTTGCGAGCCCAGGGTCTAACCTTCACACAGAAGACACACAAACACACACGCATGCACCTACCTGCATGTCTTTAAAACTCATTGGACCGCAGGGAGGACATACAGACTCTGCACAGAAGGTGCTCCAGCCGAGAATTGAACAGGAGAACCTCTTGCTGTGAGGTGACCCCGCTAACCGCTGCACCACTGCGGCTGACATGAGTATAGTACTGATTATCTTCAATATTCAAAATTGGGACCCACCTTTACCTGTACAATTGTCTGAAGTATATCATGTAAGTAGGTGCATATTGATATGTTTGTGTTTTTGACAAGCTATTTATACAGAAAGATCATTTACTATACCAGATGTGTACAAGGCGTTGCACCACCCTTTGTACTGTATGGTACCTGTAAGGTTAAATGGCATTCAGTTTTGTCTGACAGTGCAACTCATTCAGAACAGAACCATACATCAATTCATACTATTAGCTTAAGGAACTCCATTTGACAATCTTTTTAAGAACAAATTAAAACAGACTGGATGTCATCTTTAATAATTTACAACTGTGCAAGTAATATTCTTTCCCATTCGAGTAATACAGGCCTCATCTAGTTTTTGGTTTTTCATACTTCCATTTTCAAAAATTAAACTAACCGTAAACTGAATCATTAATGCAACCTATTGCGCACATCCAGTTTTTAGCCTCCTTCCATATGTTTTCAAAATTTTAAACTAGCAGCAAACTGTGTATTTAATGAATGATGTCATCCAGTAACAAAACAAAGTCCACCCTGAAGCTCCATACTAACAAGAAGTGTTCATCTTAAAACTGTTAACTTTATTTTGACAGAATGCTATTAACACACTTTTCCTGAGTGTGCCAGCCTTCAGACAAAATATTAAACCAAGGCCTCATTTGCCCGAGTTGGTGGTGGTTCAGTTGAATGTAAAAAGTCCCACAATACTTACGGAAAGAGTAGAGGGAGTTTCATGATGCCCTGGCCAAACTTCCCCTAGTCAGTATGAATACTATCTCAGGTCAGCTCTGAATAGGGGCCAATGCCCTATTGCGACTAACCTGGTCAACAGTGTAAATGAATTAAATAAATACAGGTGCAGTATCACATCCTTAAAGCAGGCAAAGTGCAGCCCATTAAATCTAATTTACTAAACCAAAAGTGTGACCCCCCCCCCCAATAACCATACATTCAGATTCACTTAAAATCCAAATGCATGTGTAATCCCTCCTTAGCAATCAATATAAATACAGTTAGCCTATTCTCAACTAGTGATTCATGTTATGTACAGCTGCACTATTTCAACTACAGAATCCAAGGAAAAGAAAGCAAAAGCTATCAATTAGTAAAGGTACCTTAAAGTATTAAATGGTATATTTCTATATTAGACAAAGAACTTGGTGAGGTGTAATATACAAACAATCAAACAGGCAAAGATATTCTCCCAACCCTATCTGCCAGTTCTCAAGTCTGTGTGATATTTTGAGTCTTTACATAGATATATATATCTATCTATATATCTATCTATATATATATATATATATATATATATATATATATATATATATATATTTCCCAGTCCCACAGCTCCTAGCTCGATAGCTCCTCTACCTGCAACCACCTGGCCCATTTGCTCTATGGTAGTAGAAGCAGGGCTTCCCAGGGCTAGGCAACAGCTCTGTGGCCCATTAGATCCTGCCCAATAACCCCAATCAGCCCATCTGTTGCTCAGTGTGAGATGCATGGTAGGGAATAGGTCAGCTTACTCGTCATGTGGGTGGCCCCTAACGGAGCACACCCTCCCCTGTGGTAGCACTTCTAAGCTCTGCTATGTTTTGCCCTCCAAGGGAAAGCATGCCATGGCACACTGAATTCCTCCTAATTCATTCTGTGACTGCACTCAGTGGTGTGCACTCACTAGGCTTGAGCTCCATCGGATGACAGTGCTACATATCAGCCTTGTGATGGGCAAGCTGGCAGTGGTCACTCACTCTCATCCTACCCCACCCACTCCAATAAGCACCCGAGTCACTGTTTGAACACAGATCACCAGCAGCAAAGTTAGGGCTTTACCCCTCAATGCATTTTGGCTAGCTTGAGAGTCCTTTTCTTGTACCAATTCGCATAATCATGTGGACACAGTAAAATAATTAAAAGTAAGTTCTATACTCACAATAATTAAGGTGCCTACAAAATATGGCAAATAACATCCAAACCAAAAGGGGTGCCCACAGCTAGTGGGTTTGGCTTTATTGGCCTGAATATAGCCATAAAGACTTACAAAGTAAAAAAGTGTCACGGACATTCAGAAGCCATTTAGCTGAAACACCTGAAGTTCTGAAAGGTTACATCCCATGGGCCTCCACTACAAGTGGTTCAAGGTATTACACGGTGAAAACACTAGCTTGTCTCTCCTTGCAGTTTTTACTGAATGGTTTTGTCTCTTGGTCCTTTTTACCCTTTGGTTTGGATGTTAGTTGGGGATATTTTGCAGACTACTACATAGGATGAAACTACTTAGACTCAAGCCACAACAGGAACCTGTGCTATGAAAAGATACCCTGCTGCCAATATGACTGCAAGCTATGTACAATTTTGATGGAAGTTTGAGCAGGATCATTCCATAAAGCTCAAAATCTCCAAAAATACTTCCAGCAGCTAATGATAATAAGTGTAAGTTAGCTTTAAATGTGGATGAAGTTTTTGGGGTAGCTAGTAGATATGATCAATAAAACTGCACTTTTCAGACAACAGCAGATTTAAATATGACAGGATTCTTTGATACCCTAAAATATCCTATCAGTCGTGTGATTTTAGTAACTAGTATGTCGAGTGTAAAAGTAAATATAACAACCTACTGTATTCGATAATAATACTGGCCCCTATAGCAGTTAACGCTAAGATGACAATATTTTTTGGAATTGCACTGTGAGCAGTAGGTGTAAAGAATTCCTTAAAACTGCTAAAGTGAAGCATTACATAACAAATTTGCTGCTGTAGACAATCTCTTTAAAGATCCTTACAAACTGATCCTGAACTAGGGCTTAGAGCTACAGAAGCAAATATTATGTGGTTAACAAAATGGCAATGGTTTAACTATTCACAATACTTGTGGAGAGATATTTTTGCTGATGTATCAAAAATGTCAATGCAACTTTATTTCTGATTAATTAGCAAAATGATAGTCATTATTTAGTTTCAAAAACAGTGGAGTTTGAGGCAAATAAGCTTTTGGCAAAACATTTAAAATGATCACACTGGTAAAAGCAGATTTTTTACTCAGCTGACGTGTACACTGCCTTAAAAGAATCAAGGAAAACTTGTGTCTACCATTTCTAAATGCACAGTTAATTGATGACAAAAGTCAGACCTTGCTTTGAGTTTAATGAGATGCAATCACTTAAAGTCTCATCTTAGAGAGGCATCTACATCTTTGTATTAAGGTACAGGACCGTGCACTTGGCACCAATACGCAACTGATGGAACACGCTTGTATCAGGTTAGCAATACTACCTTTCAGACAGTCACATCATATCAGACTGCATGGAGTAACAAAACTCTGTTAAACAAGAGAATATGGTAAGAATAATGTAAATGTGGCACAAGTGTGATGGGGATTGCTAGATCCTTACCAATCTGGATACAGAATAGTAAGCAGTGGATATTATACTAGCTTTAATTAAATTGCCACAGCTGAATCAGCTAGATATTACTTCTTTAATGCCTACTGGTAGTCAGGTAATTAAATGTGAAATTCCTGACTGCTGGCAGACAGGACTGCAATTGCCAAGACCTGGGAGTCAGAAGGGAAATAACCATTGGAAGTTCTTTCCAGGAGAACAATAAAAACAGTTTTTTGGCATTTCTCATTTAGCTGAAGTGATTTTTTCACATTTAATTTGTTTAATAACTGGCACTGAATACTACCAATTCTGTGCTGCAATTAAGTTACAGTGAAACAAAAAACACTGTGGTTGTGCCTAGGTAGACCATACAACTGGTACTATGGGCATGATCAAAATCATGGTATAATTAGAACCGTCTGCATCCACTGAGTTATGTGAAGGAAAGCGAGTGGTTGATTTTGCACTAAACACTGCAACAAAACAAACAGTTACTGATGAAGGAAAAGTAGTGAAAAAGCTAATGATGTAAAACGGATAAAAATCTCATACCAGTGTGGCATAATTATGTGGTCACCTAAATCAGATTAAAAAAAAAAAAAAAAAAAAGTTATGTATTTACCATAGCAATACATCTGTGTTGTCCATTTTCATTCTTCTTTAAGTCATGGGTTTTGGATGCAACTTACTTCTGATTCTGACTCTTCTTCCAAATCCTCAGATCCAACTCTCGAGCTCCTTCCTCTATCCATAATGGCCCGTCAACTTAACATGCCTCTGATCGTGTTTGCTGCTCCCAGTAAACTATGAATAAAACCTTAAAGAAATGTAATCCATACTTTTTTTTTTTATTTTAAAGGACAGAACTGGTGCTCAAACAAGGGACAGAGGTTCCCAAGTATTATCCCTCTGGTCTCTCCAGGAACAAAGGGAAAGGGGTTAGGAAGACAGGAAGTTGAAGAATAAAAATGGACAATACAGATGTATTGTTATAGTGAGTACGCAACTATCTGTGGTTATTTTCATTAATTCCTCACAGTTCGCAGCTGGACGAACCTTAGGTAGTCCTCATATAAGGATATTTTGGAGTACTGTGGAGGCAAAAATCAGGTATGTCCCTAGAAACCGATTCCAATTTGCAATGAAAGTATGAGCACTGGACCAAATGGCAGCTGCACAAATGTCATCTATAGATGTTCTTGACCAAAAAACACAGGAAACAGCTAAAGACCTTGTGGAATCAGCTCTTGGGGGCTTAGGAAAGGACAACCCTCTTGCTACAGAAAAAAAGATATGCAATCAGTTAACCATTTGGCCACAGTAACTTTAAAAACTCCCATCCCCAAACTGTTAGGTGAGCAGGATACAATTTGTCAGGTCAGTCTTCCTGAAATCTTTGGTCCAATGAAGATACAACCAAAGTAGTCTATGCAGATCCAAAAGATGAAGAAATTTACACTTATTTGAGAAATTTGGAAAAAAAATGGGAGGTTAATGACGTGGTTAATATTAGACTCAGAAGCTACCTTAGGCAGAAAGGATGGGTTGGTCTATAATGAGGAGGCTTGGAGGAGAAAGCCTGGAGTTCAGATACTCATCTAGCTGATGTAATAACTAGAAATATAGTTTTACAGGACAAAAACTTAAGGGCTGCCTTGGCTGCAGGTTCAAAGGGGCCTTGGGTCAGACCTTAAATGAGATAGTGAAATCCCATGGAGGAGTAGGATCCTTTACTGGAGGCCTAAGTAAGAAAACTAGCCCCTTCAGTAACAACTGAAGCTAAAAACTCAACTACAGGTGGTACAAGGTGAGAAAAAGGTTCCAAATCTCTAAGGGCACAAGCAAATATTTTCCATTTAGTTCTGTAAATGTTCCTATTAGAAGCCTTTTGAGAAGATAATAAAATTTGACAGACCGGGGAGAAAAGCCTGGGCTGTCTAGCAATCAGCAAAACTGGAGAAACCATGTGGTTAGCTTGAGGCCTTTTATGTCTGGATGAGTTTTCTCTGTCAGATGAGACAGCAGGTCTGCAGTGGGGTCCAGTATCTAGGGTGGATGCAGAAGATGAGGCCACAGGCAGGGAAACCAAACTTGAAGAGGCTCAAAAGATGCAATGAGGATAAGTGTTCTTTAACTGGTATGCTTTCTGTAAAAAACGGGGGATTAGAGGTAATGGGGGTAAGCATAGAGGAGATTGGAGGGCCAAGTGCGGACTAGAGTATCTCTTGGTGACTCCCCAATGGAGGGACCAGAGTGAAGAACTTGCTGCACTTGTTGAGGGGAGAAGCAAAACGATCACAGCATGGCTGGCCCTATTGACGAACAATTCTCTCTGCCACGCTGACATTCAGAGATCACACCTGAGGCATCAGAATGCACCTGCTTAGTTTGTCTAAATCATGTTGGCCTCCCCTGGTATGTGCATTGCTATTAGAAAGCGTCCAGAAGAGACGGTCCATTGCCACACTCTGTCTGCTTCGACACAGCAGGTAAAATCTGGTTCCTCCCGGTTTGCTGATGTACCAGAATAAATACATATTGTCTGTCTGAATAGCAATTGTCCCAATGGGGAGAGCTTCTTGAAAGGCCTGCAACAATAGGACTGCTCACTTCCAGGACATTGATATTCCCTTTTGCCTCTTCTGGGGACCACATACCTTGCAGTGCCCTTCCCATGTTGTGCCTTACCCTCAGCTCAGTTGGGAGGTGTCCATGGTCACCATGGCCAGTGGGAGAAGAAATGGACGGCCTTGAAAAATTCTGCCCAAGTGAAGCCACCCAAGAAGATATTTTTTGCCAGACTGAGTGATCTTGACTGGGGCAAATAAAGGCTGCTGAAGAATAAACCACAGCACTGAGAGAGTCCACTGCAGAATTCGTATATGAAACCTGGCTAAAGGAACCAGAGTGGCACCTGCTGCCATGGATCCTAAGGCTTGCAAGATTAGTCATACTGGAAGAGAAGGGTGCAAGATCATTTTTTTGACCTTTGATACGAGTGCCTGAACTCTCGTTGGATGAAGAGATACTATCTGATTGACTGTGTCTACACGGAGGTGCTGAAAAGTCCTAAGCCCGACCTAGAACGGAATGGTGAGGAGCCATGAAACTTACAACTTATTCAACATATTCTCCCCAAAGTTCAACACACTTGGCATATCAAGTTTGAAGTTTCCACAACCCTGCCAAAAAAAAAAAAAGTCTGAAGACTAACACTGCTCTGCTGCTGCAACCACCTCCAAATCGCTCAAAAATTGACACTCTTTCAAACTCTTTTTAAGGTTTGGAAACAGGAAATAGATGGAGCAACATATCTGGTGAGTAGGGTGGTTGGTCTATGCACTCAAACCCCAGTTTCATCAAAACATCCATCATTTTGCCAGCCTTGTGAACACGAGCATGGTCTTGCAAAAAGGGAACTCCTTTCTGCAGCTTCCCTCTCATTTTTTCTTTCAATGCCTCCTTTAATCAGCACAGCTAGTTACAACAGTATTCTGCATTAACTGTTTAGCCCCTTGGAAGACAGTCAGTCATTACAACACTTTCCTGATCCCAAAACACTGTGGCCATGACCTTTCCTGCTGACTTTTAGGTCTTCATAGGTTGGTAATAGGCTATCAGCCCTAGGGCCTATACAAGCCTAGCCATAACAATTCCCTGACTATTTCTTCTCACAATATTTAGTTCCCTGGACTCCTGTCTAGCAGAACGACTGACATGATCCTCAGGGTGAATTTCCTATCTCCCATCCAATTGTCAAGTTTCCTTTTAGGTTCATAGGTTCGTACTAGGCTATCTGCCCTAGGGCATTTATAAGCCTAGCCAGAATGTGTGTGGCTTTCACCACCCCTTAGGATGAGAATACTACGCCCTTTTAGGGTTTAGTTTACTGTGCCTCTGTCTAGTAGTGACACAGAGATGACCCCCGGGGTAAACCTACGATCTCCCATCCACTCAAGATTTCTCTTGAATAGAATCAGTGAGGGGCTCTGCCTAACATGGACTGGGATTCTATTCCAGAGTGCAGGGAGCCTCTGGGTTATGAATCTGTCCCTCCAGCACGTTCTATTTATTTCTGTGTTGAGGTTTAAGTCTCTTGCTCTCGTGGCTCTGATGGATTTGGATTTTCTGAGGTGGAGCATGTCCATTAATGATTGGACATGGCCTTGTACGTCAGGCACAGGTCACCTCCGAGTAGGTGGTATGCGACTGAACATAGCTGGAGTTTTTTCAGTCGGGCAGCATATGACATATGTTTAAGACCCTTTATCCTCTTGGTGAGAAACTTTTGGGGTCTTTCCAACTGCTGCAGGTGTCGGGTGAGATCCATCCCAAATGGGGCATTGTACTCAATCATTGGCCTGATAAGAGAAGAGTACAGGGGCACAATGACCTCTCTTGATTTAGATGTGAAACCCTTCATGAAAGGTGGGCAATATAGAAGGTCTTTCCAACCACTTTGGCAATGTGAGTGTCAAATGAGAGGTTACTGTCAACCTGGGTCCCTAGGTCCCTGATTACCTCTTCCGTACTTTATGGATTACCACCAATGTGGTAATTTGTGAGTACCTTGTTTTTCCCAAAGGGTATTACTATAAATTTTTTGGCGTTCAGCTTAAGGCCATGGCTCTGGCACCAATTATCCGTTTCTATGAGGCCTCTCTGAAGGATGTTTGTGTCCGCTGGAGTATCAATTATGGCGCCCAGTTTGCAGTCATCTGCGAACTTTGTCAGCCACAATCCTCCTATGTTTGCCTGTACCTCGGAAAAATAAATGCTGAACAAGAGGGGTCCCAGGACTGAGCCCTGTGGGACACCGCTTGTGACTGGCTTAGAGTCTGACATAGCACCAGCAACTCTGACCCTGTGGGTTCTGTCCTTGAGCCAGTTTGCAACCCATCTTGTGACATATGGGTTTACATTTAAGCTGGTGAGTTTGTCTATGATGCCCGAGTGGGGTATTGTGTCAAAGGCTTTTGCAAGGTCAAGGTAGGCTGTGTGAACTGCCTTGCCGTCATCAATGGCCTTAGTGACCGTTTCAAAATAGTCGACCAAGTTCAAAAGGCAGGATCTGCCCTTGACAAAGCCAAATTGGGTAGGATCCAATGTCTGTAGGTCCCCAATGTCTTTGTTTATGAGTTCTATAATGATCCTCTCCATAGCTTTGCAGACCAGGCTCGTCAAGCTTATGGGGCGGTAATTTCCAGGGTCCGTAGAAGCACCGCCTTTGTGAAGTGGGACCACTGTTGCCGTACGCCACTCTTTGGGTACATATCCTGTAGTAAGGCTAAGATTAAATAGCAGCCTTATGTGTGGGTTTAGTTCCTCTTGGAGTTCATGTAGCAACACAGCCCGGGACACCGTCCGGTCCCATTGATGCTGTGTTTTTAGCTTTAGAGAGGGCGGCTCTCACCTGGGCATCTGAGATGTTAGGGAGGCTACACTCTGCTGGGATAGTTATTTCTCCTTTTGGGAGAAATTTGCACTGAACCTGTCTGCCAGAATGTTGGCAATGTCAGTGGGTTCAGTGTATTTTGTGTCATTTTGGACTAACTCTGAGCATATCTGGGAGTTTCCACCCAGGTTTCTAACATAGCTAAAGAAGGCCTTGTGATTGTCTTTTATGTCTTTTGCGATTTTTCTCTCAAAGTTGGCCTTGGATGATTTTATGAGTGATCGTAGTTTTTTTGCTAGTACTCATCAGAGATGTCCTCCCTTTTGGGGATTTTGCTCTGTCATGTAGTAGCTTCCTCCTCCTGTTGTAAAGTTTGTTTATGGCTGGGGTCCACCAGACCGGGCGCCTGCCTTTGGGGGAATGGGTCTTGGTTTTATTTGGGATTGCATGATCCATGCATTCTTGAAGGTGCCCGTAGAAGGCATTTGCAAAGGATTCAGCAGTGTGGGTTGTGGTTTCCACTGGCCCAGGGGCCTTGAAGGATACCACTTCAGTCTTAAGAAGTGTGAAGTTGGCTTTTGAGAAGTTCTTCACTGTGGTCTTTTGTGCAGGGGGTGGGAGCGGGATGTGGATATCCAGTGAGATTAATTTATGGTCTGATCTTACCAAAGAGGGATATACTTCCGGTGTGGAGCATTTTGTCCCCATGTTTGTGATGATCAGGTCTAGTATATTGTCTCCTCTTGTGTGAATGGTGACTAGTTGTTCCACTGCATTTGAATTTATGAATTCTAGGAACCTTTGGGCTAGGGTGTTGGGGCTTGAGTAATGTTCCCAGTCTATGTTTGGGTAGTTGAAGTCTCCCAAAATGATGGTATTTGGAGAGACATTCATACTCTCCATTGTCTTCAGGAAGGCTGTGTGGGGTTCCTGAGTTTGAGAGGGTGGTCTGTAGCATGCTACAAACTGTAAGGCAGTTTTGCCTATGGTTAGTTGCACCTGGATGGTCTCCGATGCTTCGTGTGTTGCCACTAACCTGGAGGTGTGGGTATCTTTGATGAATACGGATACTCCCTCTCCTTTTGTGGTTCGGTCCAAGTTTTGGGGCCGGAAAGCATGATATGAGGTAAAGCCTGGTAGTGCTGGGGTGCTCTCAGGAGCCTTGAACCAGGTTTCAGTCACTGCACAGACATCGATGTTCTCCATACTGAGGAGGGCTTCAAGGGCATGCATCTTGAGGTTTAGACTTCTGGCATTGAGCAGCATTACCCTTAGTTTTTTTCCACTTGTGTTTTCTAGGGAGGTAGGTCTGTCATTTGAGCCTTGCCTAAAAAAGGCACTATGGGGGTGGCAAGAGCCTTGGCCAATATCCGGAAGCCCAGGGGTGACAGGTGCAAGCCATCCCTTGCGAAGCAGCGTGGCTTGTCAAGCATGTCATCCCAAGCAGACAAACATTGGATACCCTTTGAATGACACCAGTAATTAAGCCAATTGTTAAAACTGATCATTTTGTCTTTGTACTGTGGCATCATTCTTGGTGAGGGTAAGATGCTGCTCAGGGTCAGGGTCATACTTGGCCTGGGCTACATAATCAGAGAGCTCCTCTATGTCTCTTTTCATGTAGTCCAGGGAGGTACGTCTCAGGTCGTTCACACCGGCATGTACAATGACTGAGTCATATTTGTACTTGCTGTGGAGTGACCTGAGTGCTTGTGTTATGTGGCGGATTCTAGCTCCCGACAGGCAGCTTACTGTGACCTTTTCCTTGTTCAGTCTGGTGAGCGGGACGTCAGTGTGTCTGACTATGGAGTCACCTATTACAAGTGTGTCTGGCATGTTGTTTGGCCTTAAGGGCTGTGACTGTTTAGCACACTGACTTTGTGAACTTTGAAGATGGCCAAAGAGGCACTCTGCTTGACATGTATGGGCAGTCTATTCCACAGTCCGGGGAGTCCCTGGGTCAGGAACCTATCCCCTCCACCATGTTTTGTTCATTGTTATGACAAGGTTTAGATCCCTGGAACGTGTGGCTCTGAGGGATTGAGATTTCTTTAAGTGTAGCATGTCCAATAGCTCTGGATTTGACATGGCCTTGTATGTTAAGCAGAGATCGCCTCTGAGTAGACGATATGTGACAGAGTATAGCTGGAGTTTTTTTTTAGATGGTCAGCACAGGGCATCTGCTTTAGGCCTGTGATTCTTTTAGTGAGGTATTTCTGCAGCCTTTCCAGTTGTTGCAGATGTCTTGAGAGGTACATACCAAACGGGGCGCTGTATTCTATAATGAATCTAATGAGGGATGAGTACAGTGGGACAATGACCTCCTTTTTTCTGGATGAAAAGCCCTTAGTGATGAGGTGTGTCACACAAGGATTTCCTGACTGTTGTGGCGATGTGGTTATCGAAGGTGACACCACTGTCCTCCTGTGTCCCTAAGTCTCTTATCACACTTTCGGTGTTTAGCGTACTGCCACCTATTTGGTAATTTACGGGTACGTGTTTTTTCCCCAAAGAGGATAACTATACATTTCTTAGCATGGAGCTTGAGCCCATGGCTCTGGCACCACGCATCTGTCTCTTTAAGGCCCTTTTGTAGAATACCTTGAACTTCTTTGGCCTTGATGAACCCCAGTGCTGCCACTGCATGGACTGTTTTGTCTCAGGATCACAATGGTGTAACCAACAGCAACAGTAACCAGTCATTCCAAAATGTTGGCACCAGCTCAACGAAAATACCACAAAATCAACTTGGAAGGGTCCAATCCAGGTCTTTTCTTACCAGCATTCAAACATTTGGGCACCCACTTGGCTGACAGCTTCTGAATACCCATCTGCTCATAGATTATAAACCAAACACATTCCCTGGATATCTCTAGTGTCTCGGTAATTGTTTTAATCAATATTAGCCAATCTGCCAAAATCAGGTCATAAGACATGAACAACAATTTCCGGAGTTGACATAGTTTGAGGCCTCCCAGACCTTGTTGCATCTTTGGTCTTGAAATCTCCACACTGAAATTTTGCAACCACTTCGTCACAGTTGAGTAAGAAGGGCACTTGGCATTCAATGTTTACATCATACATTCATGGATTTCCTTTGGAGTTCCCTTCTACAGGAATAGGAGCTTCATGATGGCTCGCCCTTCCACACTTCGTTGACATGGTTCAATCAATGATCTAAAAATGTCCAAACATAGCATTATGATTCTGTAAACTGGCACTTTAAAAGATGAAACACTCTTTTCAGCTACAGAGGCAAAATAATGTTCAGAATTTAGAAAGTTGGTCAGACTTAGAACTTTTCAGCATCCCCACGCAGACGAGCACCAATGAACTCCAGACTCTGCGCAGGCGAGTTGTGATTTGCTGTAATTGGCTGTGATGCCTAGGCAAAGACACAACTGGAGCAAGTAGTCCCTCGCTTATAGAAGTAGATGCCTGGTTGGGCCAGCTTGGAATCCATCATCTAGGTAAGGAAACACACTGAATCCCAGCAGTCTCAGGTGAGCCGTTATCACTGGCATGCATTTGGTGAACATGCTGGGGGCTGTGGTGATGCCACAGGACGGTGTTCTCAACTGGTTAACTGGCTCCCAGCTGAAAGGGCTAATATCTATTGGAGTGCCTGTTCACTTTAACATGATAGTACACATCTTGAAGATGTACAGAGTACAACCAAACGGACTGAACCATGACCATTCGGAACCTTGAATATTTTATGTATTGGTTTAGCTTGCTGAGATCCAAGTTGGGTCTCAAGTCTCCTGTCTTCTTTTGCACCAAGATATTAGAGTAAGATCCAGATCCAATCTGGTTGGGGGAGAACCCACTGGATGACTTTTCTCAAGCAGCTTTTCTATTTCTAATGCTGCCACCTCCCTCTGATTAGGTGGAACATTCTTTTCATTTTTGAAGGGGAGTTTGGGAAAATGGTATGAACCTCTGGACATACTTCTCTGTATCCAGGAATCTTTGTGATGGATGTCCAGGCTTTGGGGTGCACAGACAAATGCCTCCCAACTGCCTCCAGACAGCAGCAGCCAGGCAGCATTTCAAAAGTGCTAGTGAGGTTTGTCTCAGAAAGAATCTCAGAAATCCTGGTTGTGGGCCACCTCTGTTGCAGGGGCAGTGTCTACCATTAAAGCCCCCTCCCCACCTCTGGGAGAACCATCTCTTGAGTCTTGCAAAGGACCATGGGACTTATGGAACCACATAGTTCTACCTCCTAATTGATTCCAGAAAAAGGGTCTGAGGAATAGAAAAACAGATCCCAATGACAGACACAGTCAAGATAGAGGTCTGTATGAAGAGAGTGGTCAATTTCCATCCATTACTAGCAAAAGGGCCTCAACAAACACCACCTACAATTAACGGGTGTAGTCATTTTGAGCAAACTATGTTAATAAAATATTTTCCTAGCAGCAAATTTATTAAGAAGGTTATGCCAGATAATTGGAAAGTCAGAGTACGACAACCCAATTTACAATACACTAGGTATGGCCTCCATTTTGTCTGTAAGAGGTTTTAAAATAAAAGTCGGAGATGGCCAAGAATATTAATGATCTAGCTAGTATTAAAAAATATCACAGGAAGGGATGCTGCAATGTGGCTCTTGTTCACAGTGTAAATACATTCAAGTGGGCCAAACACAAAAACTTAGAACTTACCACTATGAATTTAAAATATTGCATAAATGTGACAAATTCAGCAAGTGTGCTGTATTTAACCTTTTATGATTTTTGCCAGTTTTTATACTGGAAAAAACAGAAAGGCCATTGGGAAAAAACACATTTATGAGCACATGTATGACTTAAACATGTCTAATGATAATAATGCTTTGTATAAACACAAGTTTACCTGTCTTAAAACTTTTTTTTTTATTTTTTTTACTTTGGAACAAGTCTTTCCAAACATCAGAGGGGAGTCTTGGGAGCAAAGGCTCGAGTACAGTGAATTGTTGTGGCAACTGATACTGGAAACAGATATGCCTCCTGACATCAATGATATCTATAAGTAGTATTTTAAGAATGCGTGCATCTAAGCTCCAACTCCTACAACATTTTAAGGTATCAATGTTTTTAGTATTTTTGTGATTTTATCAAAGTTGCTCATTTATGTACTGTATCTTTAAAAGTTTGAAGCCGCGGTGGTACAGCGGTAGCATTGTTGCCTCACAGCAAGAGGTTCTCCTGTTCGATTCTCAGCTGGAGTGCCTTCTGTCCTCCCCTCGGTCGAGTGGCCTCTGAAAGACATGTGTGAATGGGCGTGCCTTCGCTGAAGGTTGGGCTTCGGGCTGTTAACTCGGCACCATACAAAAAAAAAATCTACTGCCAATCATTAGCAGACCAGAGTTCTGTTGTGGCGGCCCCTAACCGGGAAAAGCCGAAAAGACAAACATCTTTAAAGGTTTAACAATATATTTTAATTTAGTTATTCATCATGGATTATTTGCTGATTAGGTCACGTGTCAGTTTAAAAGTTTTTTTATTTAATCTAATCCTTGTTGTCACTTTCAACGTTCTGAAGAAGTTCGGTTTTATGAGGACAAAATTGCTTAACGGTCATTCAAAAAATTACTTCTTTGTTTATGCTTTTTTTTTTTTCAATACACATTTGTCAGCAGATTTTTGTGGATTCACAGTGACTACACCTTGAGCTTTTATTTGGTTTGGACATGGTCTTTCCTTCTTGCTCACTTCTGGAGAGCATTTTTTTCACCTTTGGGCCAAATAAGATCCATCAAAGGGAGCACTGCTGAATGAAGACTTGAAGGGCTCTGCAAAATCACACAGGTACATCAAGGCATGACTCCTGATGGCTATGCCCAAACCAACCACCGATGAGGTACCTTCTGCAGTGTGGGATAATAGCCTCATATATGTGTAAGATATGGACTGAAGGGTAGCAAGTTGTGAAGATTCTATTTTGCTCCTCCACAGACATGGACCTGGAAAGAGATTTGGAGAGTTCCTTAATCAAATCTCTTTTCAGTCTTGTAAGGTGTTTCAGATAATTCAACAACCACAAAGCAAAGGTTGCTGAAGCATAAACATGCTTACTGAATCTGTCCAGGGCCCCAGACTCCCTGTTAGGAGGATGGACAGATGAGCTCTGTTCTGTGAACTCTTTATTAGTGGCTGCTGCCAAAATCATGGTATCGAAAGGGACCCCCTTGCTCCAGTGTGTTCTGTCCTTTCAGGGGGGCAGAAATTTCATCTGGTTGTTTGGGGACGGGCTCTACATTATCTGGTTCCTTCCATACTTGGTGTGAGACAAGCTATATATAAGCTCATTATGCAGGGGAGTCACCAAAGATGTAGTCAGGCCAGACCAGAAAGCTTCCAGGAATACAGACTTCTCCTGGGACGGGGTTTTCAGATGATCAACCGCCTGTTTGTTTTGGGAGTTCACGTATGTCTCTAAAAGAAAAGTCCTCAGGTGGAGATATGTGGGACCCTTCCCCTTCATCGAAGTCTGTGTCCTCAGTGAGATATTCCAGAGGAGAATCTAAGTGTCTCCTTTTACACGTCGTCTTCTGAGAGGCCTCATCCATGGGATGGTCTGGTGAGGTATTGAAAGTTACCGGGAAGTCCTGAAGGACTAACTGAAGACTTGAATGGGTTGGCTGTCCCATTGAAATAGAAGTACAAGACTCAGATGAAGACTCAGAGGTGGTAGAGCTATGGGATCCGAGGCGGGCAAGGATGTCCTTTCTCTAATCAAAAAGAAAGCCCTATCTACAATCTCAAAGGCAGAGTGCCTAGGTGACAGCAAAGCTGGCAGCACCGGAGCAGAAGTCTCCAGTGCCAATGGCCCCTGAATCCCTCCAGGCCCTCCACCAGAGGATGGAGTCAGACCTGAGCTGTCCGGCACCAAAGTGCTGAGAGGCAAGGATAGCTCCAATAATTTTAGAGTCGAATCTAGTCCCCCTGGATCCAGTGCAGATGTTCTGGCTCAGAGAGTCCTCCTGTTCTGAAAGGATCAGAGCCAGACAGTTCAGGGAAACAGTTGGGAGTCAAACAGCAACCTGTCTTTGGATCATATGAGGACACCCCCAGGGATCACGGATCCGATGAGTCCAAAACGATGGGACACATCAGAGAAGGAGAAATTAAGTGAGGATCAGTGATGGGTGGGCTCAGACTTCTGATGGGAGCTGAAGCCAGAATTACCATCTGGATCTGAGCTCCGAGGAATTTCCTAATCATCCTATCCATTTCAGTGTTGGACAAGCTCCTGGAGGACCTAAGAGAACAGCTAGTAGATGTTGGCCTGGAGTGCTTACAAGGGGACTCCTGTAGAAAGGGAGAAGGAACTTGAGTAGGTATTAGATCCAGCAAGTATTGGGGCATCCAGATCAGAGGGGATTTTGCTTTTGAGGTTAGCAGGATCCGCTTGAGTCCGATCAGAATTCTTTGAAATTTTTGATGGTGGGAATAAGGTTGGAGCTAAAGTAGAAGATAGATCCAGAGACGTTTTCTTGATCTTGTTTTCAGATGTAAAACCAGGCTTTCATTTGTCAGACCTCTTGACTGGGGCTTGAGCCCCAGCTGGAAGAGAAGAGGAGGAAGGAAGGAAGGAAGGAAGAAGAAGGCCCTTCAAAACTCATTTACTCCTATCAATAAGTGCTCTTGTGTTGAAACCAGTATAAATGGAACAGTCAAAACCCACGTGAGCAGCGTCCAAGCAACAGACACATTCCCCGTGGGCATCAGAATTGGGAATCCTGTGCCCACAGGAAATGCATTTTTTAAATCCAGTTGGCTTGTCTGCCATAATGAGTAGAGACAAAGGTCTTAAGCCAACAAAAAATATTTGAAAGGATGGTTAATATTTTTAGTATCACTATTATTTTATTTTTTACATTTTTACAGCACTTTACCAGCGACGGTATAAAGAATTACCCTGTAATGGGTAGAAAGGAAAGAAAAAGCAAAGGTACCAACAATGGCACTTGTGGAAATGTCAAAGGTCCGGTACAAGGGAAAAGATCAACGTGGGGATTCAATAAACTCTTTGTAGGCTTTATGTGAAGCCTACACATAGTTTACGTGTTTATGCACTGCATTTAAACATAAACAAGTGCGGTATTGCACTAGCAACAGTGTTACTGGCTAGGAAGCCATGTAAAAAAACATGGGTAGCAGCAGACATGCAGACCCGTTCAGGCAAATTAGGTCTGCAGGATTGCATGGAATGCCAAATAATTACCAGGATTAATAATATAGCAATGTATATGGTCCAAACACATTAGAGAACAGTATATGCAGTACAGAGTATTGCACTGTGGAGTCCTATTTCTGGCATTCTGTACAAAAGGTGTTCAAAAACAGTACATGGACTGCCAATTACAGTCATAGGAACTGTAGGAATGAACACAGGAAAAGAGGACAGATGAAACTTCTTAATGTACAGCAGATGAGGACCTGCAAATTAAGACAGTTACAGCAGGAGCACTAATCGCGTAACGACATGATACAATACTGACTGCACAGTGGAAATGTATATTATGTGACTGTCACACAAGGTGACATAATAATGGAGAAGGATGTCTGTGACAATCATCCTGACGAGCAATGGAGAGAACATCTATCAGGGCTGTTATACACAATAGGGGTTAGGTACATTATTGTGAAGCTGTGCAAAATTAGTTGTCTGAATATTACTGTAATGTCAGCACAGTCTCCACCAAGTGGGACAGACAGTTACAGGCTCATGGACAACAGCAAAAAGAAGCATGCACCATCATGGAGAAAGTACAGTTGTGTACCTACCATAAATGTAGATGTTAGAGTGTATTCACTGTTGCAGTCATTACACTTGGGTTATCCTGCTGGCAGGCTAAATTCCAAAATCTTGGTCCGGCGTCGGTTGCTGTCGCCTCTTCCCTGACGTCAGTGTACCAGGGGTATAAAAGATGCAGCCGACTTCATTTTCTTTATTTTTTCTTGCCCCAGACGTCAGGTGCCCCCAAATTGGTAGGCTAAATATTTATGGCAATAAGTATGCATGCAATAACAAACATTTCCTTCATCTACAAGCAAATACACCACATAGGTTGTATAGGATAGAGAAGTACAGATAAGTCCCAGAAAGAAAAGGGGGATGGTGGGTGGGTAACCTGGGATTCACATCCAGATCTAGTGAGGTCATTGTTCCCTTATCAGACCAATGATCGAGAGTACAATGCCCCATTCGGGATGTATCGCACCAGACATCTTACAAGGCCATGTCCAACCCGAATTAATGGACAAAAACCACACTAGAGCAAAAACTTAAACCTGATATATATATAAACAGGGCGTGCTGCTGAGGAGATTTATTCTCAGAGACTCCCTATGCTGTGGAATAAAATCCCGGTCCATGTGACCTGTGGATGGGAGATCGAGGTTTATCCTGGGAATCATCTCTGTTAATGGGCAGTATTTTTTTTATTATAATATATGGCGTAAGCCACAAAAATTTGGGCTAGGCTTATAAATGCCTTAAGGCAGATAGCCTAGTATAAACCTATGAACCTATGAACAGTGAATACACTCGAACATCTACATTTATGGTACGTACGCAACTGTACTCGTCGTGTTTCACTGTTGCAGTCATTACACTTGGGTTGAATCCCAAAGGTGAGGTAGGGTGGCTGGGTCTAAATAGGATTAGGAGAGGCTATAAGGCCCTGTAAAACTGCAGTGGCAAAGCTTGCTCTGCATTTAGAGTAGAGAAATAAATGGTAGTGCTTGCTGAAAGTGTGCGCTGAACTCCAAGTTGCAGCCTCTAAAATGTCTTTAGTTGGTACCCCTCTGAGGAAGGCTGCTGAAGTGGCTGCTGCTCTGGTAGAATGTGGCCTAATGCCCTTGGGGATTGTTTTGCCATGTTGAGAACAACAAAATCAAATGCAGTGGCCTATCCATTTCGAAACAGTCTGCTTTGAGATAGGCTTTCCTTGTGATCCTGCAGCATATGCCACTAAAAGTTGCTCAGACTTTCTGAAAGCTTTAGTTCTTTCCAAGTAGAAGCGTAACTGTCTGTGTATGTCCAAAGAATGCAGGAGTCTCTCGCCCTTATTCTGTGGCTTTGGATAAAAAGTAGGCAAATGAATGGTTTGGTTAAGGGCCACACTGGACACTACTTTAGGCATAAATGTCAGGTTAGTCCTCAGAGAAACCCTGTCTGGATGGAAAATGATAAAAGGTTCCACAGCCATGAGAGCCTGTAACTCTGAGACTCGTCTTGCAGAGGTTATTGCTAGGAGCAGAGCTGTTTTCCAAGATGAGAACTTTATTTCAGCTGTATTGGCTGGCTCAAAAGGTGGTAGTGTGAGTTTCTCCAAGACATAATTGAGGTCCCATGCAGGTATTGGTGCTCTCCTTGGAGGTCTTATGTTTTTGGCCCCTCTGAGGTACTGCCTTAGCAATGGATGAGAAAAAATAGGTGGTTCCGTATTGTAATGAGCTGAAATGGTAGAGGCATGGATTTTAATTGATGAGAAGGATAGGCCTTTGTCCAGCATCTCAGTTAGGTATTGTAAAAATCTGAGGAATATTTGGTACAAGCGTGTCAATTTCTTGTGCCTGGTTCCAAGCACAGAATCTTTTCCATTTTTCTGCATAAGATTTTCTGGTACTTGGCCTCCTGGCCTCCAAAATAACATCCATCACTGCTTTAGAGAGAGGTGTGTTCTGAATGGCTACATTATTCACCATGCTGCCAGATTTAGGGTCCTGAGTTGATTGTGCAGGATCCGATTGTTTCGTTGGGTCAGTAAGTGAGGAATTAGAGGCAATGTCCCGGCTGGGCCGTGAGACAAGCTCTTTAGGATTGGGTACCAGTGCTGGCAGGGCCAGTCGGGGGCAATCAGAATCATTTTGGTCCTCTTGTCTGACCTTTAAGAGTACCTTGGGAAGGAGAGGCAGAGGAGGAAAGGCATATACTCTTAGGGTTTTCCAGTTGAATGATAGGGCATCCACTTTCCATGCTTGCTTGTGATAAGTCCTTGTGCAGAATCTCTGTAGTTGGAATTTGTGAGGGGAGGCAAAAAGATCTATGTCTGGGCATCCCCATTTTTTTGTTATGTTGAAGACTTGTGGATCCAGTTTCCACTCATGGGGATCTGTAATGTTTCTGCTTAGTTCGTCTGCCAGAGTATTTTCCTTTCCTGGCAGGAATTGTGCTTGCAGATGTACTTGATAAGTCAATGCTGTGTCCCACAAAGTTATGGCTTGTCTGCAGAAGGGGTATGGATGTGTGCCTCCCTGCTTGTTTATGTACCACATGACTGTATTATTTCGTCCTTAGTAGTTGTCCTGGATGAAGAAGGTCCACGAAAGCTGTCAGGGCATTCTGAACAGCTAGCATCTCTTTTTGTTTGATATGAAGATGCCTTTGGCCATGTGCCCTAAATACATTTCCTGCCATGTGGGGCCCCCCAGGCATAATCTGAAGCATCTGTTATTGACTGCCTGGCTGTGGGTAGGCTGAATGGCTGCCCCTTGTTGAGGTGACAGGACTGTGCCCACCATCGAAACTCCTGTTGAAGGCAAGGAATGAGGGTAATTAATGTTTCCAGGCTGTGGCAATGTTGAGTCCAAACACTTTTTAGATACCACTGTAATTTCCTTATATGCAGTCTGGCATATGGTATTAGCAGAATGCAGGATGCCATGAAGCCCAAAGCCTGCAGAATTTTTCTTGCAGATAACTGGGTCTTTGTTGCCAACATTGTGAAGTAAGAAGTCAGTTGCCTTTGTCTGGCGTGAGATAAGCCATCTGGGCAGTTGTATTTAAGCTTGCACCCAGGAATATTCTCTCTTCAGAGGGTACTAATTTTGATTTATTTTCATTTACAGTGTACCCTAGGCAAATCAATAATCTTTTTACAAACGCCAGGTGCTCTAGTAAAATGACCTTGTTCTCTGCTTGAATAAGGCAATTGTCCAAGTAAGGATATATGTGAATTCCTCTGTCTGCAATATGCAATTACTGGTGCCAGGCATTTTGTGAAGACCCTGGGCGCAGTAGATAAGCCAAAGGGCAGTGCAGAGAATTGGTAGTGCATTGAGCCAGCTATGAATCTGAGGTACCTTCTGCAAGAGTGTCTGATTGGTACATGCAGGTATGCCTCTTTTAGGTCCAAAGTTACAAGCCAAGCCTTCTTGCCCAGCATGGGTAGAAGCTGCTGCAAAGTCAACATTTTGAATTTTGGGACGTCCAGAAATGTATTTAGAATAGACAGGTCCAGTATTGGTCTCCAGGTTTTGTCCTGAGTACCAAGAAAAGTCTTGAGTAAAATCCTTGTCCCTGCTCTTGCTGTGGTACTCGCTGAATGGCCCTCATGTCCATGAGAGATGAAAGTTGTTTTTCTGCCTCTGCCCATTGATTGTGTGGCAGGTCTGGCATACCTTTTGCCCTTGGCAGGGTGTGAAAGTGGAACCTGTAGCCCTGGGACACTATATTAAAGACCCATTTGTCCTGGGTGATCATGTGCCAGTTTTGAGAAAAAAGTGATAGTTTTCCCCCTAAGGGGGCTGCCAAAAGATAAGTGCTTGGTGCTGGCAGAGGAAAGTCATTGGGACTGTTTTCTGTATGGCTGTGATTTGTCTTCTCTGCTTTTTGGAAGTAGAAGCGTCTCACTGTTTAGGCCTGTAAGAGCCCTGGGGCTGGGATCTGCCTCTTGGGTGTCTGTATCTGCCTCTTTGTGGTCTGTCTGACATGGGAAAGGACCAATTCTTTGTAGGCCAGTTCCTGCTAAATCTGGGTGGCTGTACCTGTAAGAAATCCTTTACTGTTTGCATAGATTTCGCTTTGTCCTCCATTCTCTTCAACACCTCCTCTGCTTTGACACCAAATAAAGTATCATGCTGTAATGGAGCATCTAATAATTTTGCCTTAACATGATCAGGTAGAGTCTGTTCCTTTAACCAAGCATGCCTCCTAATGACAGAACCCGTAACTGCGGCCCTGCAAGACGCCTCTAGAGAATCAAAACCACATTGCAATGTATGTTTTCCCACTTGTTCAGTTGCATGCAATAAACCCTGCATTTCCTTATTTTCTGCACAATCAGAATTTGACATTTTCTGTTTTAGCAGTGACATTAAGTACTGCTGATATTTAAGTATATGAAATTGATAATTTAAAGCCCTCACAGCCAGAGTAGCAGAAGTGCAAACTCCCCCCCCCCCAATCTGTCTAATGCCCTAGAATCCCTGTCAGAAGGGATAGGGTTTTTTGCAGTAGAAGCCTTGACCCCTTTGGGACCCTGAGAAATAGTTTCTGGATCAGCAGCAGTGTTTTTATAAAGAAATTTATGAGAGTCTGGAACCCTGTAGTATCTGTCTAGTTTTACTGGTGCAGGGGGTAAAGGGTCAGGAGAAAGGCCGGACTCTGAAAATACATCATCTACAATGTTTAACACAGGGGGAATAGCAAGAGGCCTGTGCTGAGGCAGTAAAAGAAAATCTCTAAGCCTTTTCTTTGACTCTGAATAGTCTTGGCTCTCCCAGTGGAAGTGCTCTCTCATGGTATGTAGGGTTTCCCCAAAAGAAAAATCCTCAGGAGGAGAGGCTGAAGGGATAGATTCTTCAGCATCTGAATCCTCATAAGGAGGAAGAGAATATTCCTGCTCAGAAGAGGAGTTAGAGGAAATTGAAACCTGATCTGAAGATTCATATTCTGTCTCTTGCCTAGGCCTCTTATCAGGAGGGGGATGTGAACCCCTGATCAAAGTAATTAGGTCTTCGGCCATTTTGAGCATCTGTTTTTCAGGCATGGAAGTCTGTCCAGGAGAATGCTGTACTTGTTTCTTTGTCTTTAGAGCTGCTTCAGTCTTTGCGTTGGAAGCTGAGGTAGGCTTTACATATAACTGTGTAGGTCTGAAAACACCCTCAGAAGCCGATGCCTGCTCAGCGGCTCCGGACCCATCTGAGGGAATAGTTTCAGCGTGTCCAATACCTTGAGTATCCAGAGGCCTAAATGGCTCCATGTGGGAATCGGCAGCGGCCTGTGGCTCTGAGGTAGCGGGCATCAGGGGCTACAAAAGTGCCTCACTGAGAACTGGCGAACAGGCGACTGGCTTAGCGGAAGCCTGGTCGTCGGTTTTGGACCTCGGATGCCTGTCCTTTTCCTTGCGCTTTTTATAAACTCCGGTCGTCGGTTGTTCCGACGGCATTATATAATTGAATCTTCGGCCAAAGTAATGAAAGGCAAAATCGTACCGACGCTTAATAGTGCGTTGGTTAAATCTAGCACAAAACCGACAGCTAGCAACAGTAAGAGTGAAAATCCTTATGAGGTATTTGCTTCCCACACGCAATACAATTAACTTTTTCTGACATCGGTCTGGAGCAAGAAAAAAAGTTTCCCCAATGGGGTACTTAGCTTTAATGAAGACTTCGGATCTGAAATTCGATTTTGAAAATCTCAGGAGTTGGCCGCCCGGCACTCGCGAACTGCTTTTGCTTTGGGCACCGCGCGGCAAGAAAGACTAAAGAAAATGGCGTCGGCTGCATCTTTTATACCCCTGGCGCACTGACGTCACTGAAGAGGCAACAGCAACCGACGCCAGACCTAGACTTTGGAATTCAGGCTGACTGCGGGTAGCCTGCCAGCAGGATAACCCAAGTGTAATGACTGCAACAGTGAAACACGATGAACATCATCAGAATAATACCACTAGTAATCCCATGTGTATGGCATAAAGCATATGTGCTTGTAAGTGATCATAGATGGTTCTGCACAAATACACTTGTACAACTATTATGAGATGTCAGCAATCTATGAGAGTAATCAAGGATACTGTCCCGACAGTGTAACATCTGCTGGAGGTGTTAGGAGGGACAATGCTATAGATATATGGGACATTATCATCAATCTAGGCTAGTTGAAAAGTGTGCATGGCATATATATGGCACACTCCACATGGTCACAAATGTAACCCATACCCTTCAATGCTGTCAAACAGCTATGTATGCACCATGCATTACATATGAATCTGTTGCATCACTTTGATGGGTGTTCCACACCATCAGACAGTAATGTTTATGCAACAAATATAATACCAAAGTATGGTCAATAAGATGTGTGGGAGCTCAATGTGGCAGAGGTGGTACACTTGAGTTACGCATCCTTGGAAGATGTGTAGGGAAGTACATGAAGAAGGGTGCATTGTACTCAGCTACTGGCGTGATGAAAGCTGTGAACTATGGAAGGATCACGACCTTTGATGTGGATGTCCTGCGCATACTCAGGAATTTTATTACATACAAGAGTAGTCAGCAATGTGGGCATATGCTGGTGGATGTTCCACATACCATCTACCTCAGTACATAGGTCACATACCACTTGGTCTGCTCATAGTGGTGTGATGTCTACATTAACATTGGGTTTGTGCATTTGTTTTCACAATGCAAGAATTTTTCCATGTTTTTGTTTCATCTCGTGTCTTCATGGCTGTGGCAGCAATCTTTGTTGTGTGTAGATACTGGTCTGTATTATAATAATAATCACAACAGAAGTCTGCTGTGGCGAATGTTGGACAACAGCTTACAGGTGATGACATCAGCAGTGTCTGGTGAGGAGAGGAGGGTAACAGCAGTAACCCACGTGCTGGTGTAAAATGCTCTCTCTAATGTCAAGCAAGTGTACATACACACACAATCAGTTGACTGCTGTGTATACAGAACGCCTATCTAAATACACCGACTGGAGACCTCTGCATTTAATGCAAGCGCCACAGCACAAGTCTGACTTTTACAAGGCTGAAGGACAATTTATAGTGGATGACGACATCATTGCATGTTTAAGAGATGTTGGGAGGCCTGCATGAAATGGATGTGTAGGCATGTCCAACTGTGATACTATTGGTACTCCATGGGATTGTAGTGTTGACTGCAGGATACACAATTACGGTCTTCTGACTAGACAGACAGATAGAAACATACACACACAGCAGTTTGACTGTTGTGAGAACACAATCCCTACCCAAGTACACAGACTACAGAATTCAGTACTTTACACAAGTGCCGTAGCACAAGACTAAGTGGATGACATCACTGCATTTTTGAGAGCAGATGTTGTGAGGCCTGTCTGAAATGGATAGCTAGCCATGTACAACTGTCAAGATCTTAAAGTTGTGCATGCTACCAGATAGATGAGCGTGCAATGTGTAGTATTTGCTTTGTGTTTCCAATGTGCAGGTATATTTTAAGAGACAGCTTTCCAAACTATATGCAAATAACTTACATGTGACTATAACTATTGGAAAAGCTGATGTGCATGGCATACAAGAAGGCATTTATTTATTTCTGTAATGTAGCTGATATATTTGTGAAGTACATTTGCAGTGCATGGGGGAGGTAACAGATGGCTGTAGTGTAAGTATGCATGGTTTACTTTAAAAGTGCATTCCCATTTGTTTGTGTTTTTACATGTAATTTCATGGGATGAAGATTACATGTACAGTAAATGTAAGTAATGCATGCTATTGTGCACTTTCCATAGTGCACCGCCAAGCAGCTGGTTGTGCGATTGAGTGTTTCGATGTTACTGAACAGAAACCAAGAAATGTGTGCTGCTTACTTGCATTTAAAACCTTAATACAATTTATTTTACATTTTGCAAGTCTAACCTGGCTGACACACCCACTGCAGGTAAGGGAGTCTGAATTGCTGTTGTGTTTTCCTTCGCCCTACCAGTAATCATCCACAGTTGCAATCCATAAGCAAGAAACAATGAGGGAGTGCCTGCACTATGTTTACATTTGCTATGTGGAACCAAGAGTTTGGGATTCAGCAATTTTAACAAGTTCATACCTCACAGGCCTGAATCTACACTATAACAAGAGAAATGTGTAGCCAAGGAACCTGAAGGCGAGGAGACTTGTTTATATGGATAACACAGATGAAGATTATTATTTTGGATTTATCTGTACAGAAGACTACTGATCTTGATAAGGTATGATTGCACTTTTTCAGTTATATACTGGATATGCTCAGATGTCACTTAGAAAACTATTTTTATATATGCATTAGCAAATGCTACTTTCATCTGTATTTACTTCTTAGAAATTTACTGATGGCATAGGCATTTTTGTCAGGGCATTTTACTTTCTCAGATGCACAGCCTTCTTAACTTTTATCACCTTCTTAACTTTATCACAAGTGTTAATGTTACAACCGTTTCTCTTTAGATTTTTCTATTGTTATTCTGTGAAATGTAAATGCCCTATGCTGTCAATGACACAGGGGCATTAGCCTTCTAGGATAGCCCACAGACATCTCTAGAGAAGTGCTGGCCACAAGTAGAAGTGACTGTCAATTGCATAAAAATGAATATTCTGTGGTAAATGTGTACATGTTTTTCGGACAGTTTCTTTCATAGCACTTGTAACAGTTCACTGATATTTTATTCCTTGCATGGTAGAAAAATGTCATTTGCCTGTTTTCGGGGTGGGGGAGCCAAGTTCCATTTCTGTGCTGGCACCAACAAAATTGTTTGTACAGAGGTTTGCTTTTCTATTGTTAATCCCCTTGTTTTAGATTCAACCTTGCTTTTTGTGTGAATGTGGTATGTTACAACCACATAAATCCTTTTTCATATTTGAATATTTTGAAAGTTTTTTGTTTCCCCAGTGAGTAATACTGAAACTGCTACTTGTGTGTTATATCTAAGCAGAACTTTTATTTATGTGATATTTGTGTGTATTATCCTCCTTTTGTGTTTTATGTCACCTAGGACTACTGTGTTCAGGCGTCCCAATTCCTGCAACCCCCTTCCCCTTCAGTGACCCTGAGAATAATGTCACTGTCCAAACATTTAGGTGACATGATGGCTTTCTGCTCGAGAGAGGCTGTAGGGATATGTCGGGGAGAATGCAAATTTGGGAATAGATAGTAAATGATGTCAACACTGTTGGGGCCGCAGCAGGACATATGATCAGGTGCGTCATAGGACCAATGACTATTTCATCGGCCTGTGGAGAGCAGCTGCTGTGGCCCATGGATAGATGGCTACCAAGCAGGGCCTGCTACAGAGCCACCACTGACCCCACATAAAGAGTTCCTGTCCACTGTCAGGAATCCAGAGAGCTCAGTGGAAAGTTCACAACAGCATATGATTGATGTTGGTGCTGCTGTTTCAGGGAGGACAGGTATGTCCCAGAGGAAGAGCTTCCAGGTAGGCTTACCTATGTCAATTGTTAAAATGTTTCTTGTACAGTAAAATACTGACAGTAATACTAGTTTGTTTACATTTTTTTTTGGGGGGGGGTTAGCCAGACTGATACAGTTATAACAACACATTCTTGTTCTTTACACATGGGCTTGGGGTGGATGAGTCATCCAATTTTCTGTTAAATGTATTGCTAATGGGAATAAAGGACCAGACGTTTTTCACCCATGTTACTGTTAATTGTGATAATGGTGTCCTTAACTTTTGCTCAAATTCTTCCAGTACCATTCTTCCCTAGGAATTGTGGAGTCATCTGCAAATGGTAAGCCAGACATTTTTATTTTCAGTACTGATGAGCAGTTCACAGAAATATTTATTTTATCCTTAGGTGTGATGGGGGTGTCAGGACTGTGTGTATTCCTTACTGTCTGTAGTAATGGCAACATTGTTAATTTGTTAGCATACATTGAACTGCAGTAGTGTAGCTACTAATTTCTTTCCTGTGTTTGTTGCTTATTATCACAGGTGATCCTGACAGTAGAAGTGTAGGACCCTTACCATCTGATGTTAGAGTATCAGCAGACGCTGATGATGACGGTGGGCAAACAGAGGCACAGTCGCAGGGTTCAGAGGTTGAATCGGACACAGAGGTTGACATTCAGCCATCCCCTGTAATTCCATCGGACACAACCTATAGACCTACACCAACCCATTCCACTGAGCTCTCAGATACTGTACAACAGAGGTGGTGGGTGCCAGCTCTTGTGGCTGGGCATGACGATGAACTGCCACCTCTAGCATGCATGGCCTCACACCTGTCTGACAAACCACAACATAGAGTTAGCGCAGAACTTGGCTGTGTTCTTGCAGACACTCGCACACCAATTTTACCTGGAATAACCATACAGACACACACAACAGTTACATGGTTCATCTGTGAAGCTTAAAGCTCATTCCACCTCAGTGGCCATTAGATACTTTATCCAACTGTCTGCCTCTCTCTCTTTCTTACTCAACATGTACTCACAACTTTTGCATCAGCCAAGGATTCCTGCCCCCCCCAAACAACACCCTGTGCAAGTGATAACTGTACCATATCCTTGTTTTCTATCCTTTAGATTCAGTGATACATAAGCTTTATGTCTGATGCTCAGGGTGCATAGCTGACAGTGCTTAGTACTGTGTGTTTGTGATGCTGTTTTGCTAATTGTACTGCTTTCTTAGAGGTTTTTGTAATACATACATGCCTCCCACACTCTTACAGCAACAAAGTTGGACCAAGCTATAAACAAAAGGAGGACAAAGGCTGAACAATAGGGAGACTTTTAAAATATTTTGGTCTTACAAAGTTAGACAAGTGAAAAAATCAAACAGTTTTTGCATCACTATTTTTAAGACTTTTCTGAGGGATATGAAGTCTGAAACTGAAATGCCCGTCATTAATTTCTAACTTCTCTCTAATGATTTGCCAGTATAAAAGTTTGAAGCCAAACTGAAGACATTCGGTGACCATCACTACTTTTGAAAGGTATGAAAGTGTGAATCTTTGATGCCTTAGGCCTATTACTTGATAGACGGCGCATGTATTCACATAAATCACTGTTGTCACATGTTGAAGTCATGGCTGTACAAATCAACCACCTTTTACTTGCTTACATTATTAAGCAACAGTATGCAAAAATATGCCATTAACTTGTATTATACATTTTTTTTGTAATATTCCAGGTTCAACACTTGCATTGTAAAGCCAGCAGTTGCTATAGTTTTAGTTCAGGGCTAAGTAGGTCTGATGGTAGGAGTGCACAGCCACTACATTGCTAGATAAAGCTTGTGAGCGTTGCCTACCATCAATGTTACTGTATGTATGTGCAGAGGATGAAGGTTTTAGCCCCTTGGGTGGTGAGTGAGTGTGCTATGCGTTGCCTCTTAGCCAATGCAAGGGCATATAGACCACCCCTACGCCTGCCTACACCCACAGCAGCTGCTGGTTCCCCCTCTGACTTCTCACCTGCATGTGGCTGAGGTGACCTTGCCAATGGTAGTGGGATGAGTGCCCCTTCCCCTTGTTGACCCCTCTGAAGTTTTCTCAGGATGATGTTGTGAAGCATGGCACAGACTGTAAAGATTTCAGTATATGAATGTGGATTGTACTGCAGTGCTCCCCCAAATGAATCTAGGCACCAAAACTATGACGTCTGCAGCCCAAACGCACACTCTATGATAGGTCTGGTTTAAGCATGTGCCTCATTAATGTTAGTCATCTGGTGGACATGCATTTTTGATGGACGTCATTATCCACAGTTCCAGTACATAACCTGCATCCCCCAGTAAATGGCCTTGTGGGATATCACCCCTAGCTATCATCTCATACAGTTGGGAGTTGTGCCAGATATGTGAGTCATGGTAACTGCCTGGGTTGCTAGCACACACATTCAAAATGATTCCCTTAGCATTACACATGACATGGAAGTTAATGGAGTGGAAGCTCTTTCTATTTATATACACCCTTCCCTGTTCCCCAGGTGGTTCCTTGATTTCTGTATGTATACAGCCTATGGCACCCAGTTCTTCGGGGTAGTGTGCTACAGGGTAGAACTCCTGCATATTTATGGCCCTGTCCTCAGGTGTATAGGGAAAACATATGTAGTCACTGGCATGCTGGAGCATAGTATTCATTACGATAGAGGATCCTAGATGTTGATGCCTATGACACCCGCAGCATCTCCCCTGTTGCTCTATGAAAAGTTCCTGTAGATAAAATTCTAAGTGCTACAAATACCTTTGTCTCTACCGATACTGGTACCCCTCGGTTTGCCCTTGGTCTGAGCTGAGGAAGACAGAGGTTGCAGAGTTCCTGTAGTGTCTCTCTATTCACCCTGTAGCGTTCTACAATTTCCACCTCATGCAGATTATAAGTTAAACGGAGTCTAAAAACTCTTCTTCTTGGCTGTGGTCTACCAGCAGCAGCATAGACTTCAGCCTGCTGTACATACAAATTAAAGTGACAACAGCCCCTGACATTCATTCTGTGTAGACTCCTTTCTGTGGCTGCATTCGAAAAGGCTTTCAAATTCACAGGGAAAACCAGCAATGAGTCTACACAATTGCTTTATAGCTTGTTGAACAGCTCCTCCATCTTGGACTGGTTGATTAACCTACAATTCAGCTGCTTATGTCGTAATTAGCATACCACAGTATTTCCAGGGTTTGTGCGGCTCTACACACTCGTGTACTGAATCCAAAACTCAGTGCGATCATGTGCGCATCGTGCCACGATGCTCACATGATCTTAGTGAACTGTACAGGGTTTACTGAATCTGCCCTAAAGACCTTATAACTAGCATCCAAGAACTCCAAAACTAAGGGAGGACAGGTGAAAAAGCTCAAGGGATAATCCAAACTGAAAATAAGATGGAGAAAGCTCACAACGTTTGTGAAAAATCACCCGATAGCTCAACAGACAGTGGATCCGCAGCTGTAGTAATATGGCAGCAAACAAGATTTGGGGTATGTTAGGTTGGCAGGGCATAATGCATAAAGGGAAGAGCTCAAGAGATGGATTCAAAGATCTGGAAAAAGTGACCAAGTTGGAACCGAAACCCATCAGTTGAGGAAGGAATAAAAATGACATCATCATATAAGATATTTAACTCGTTAAGTTTGATTATGACAACTGCATTTTACATAATTTTATGTTTATACAGCAAAACTTAATGTACACAAATTTGCAATGAATAACAAACCATAACACATCAAACAAAACAGATTCTTCAAGTGCTCACAGCATGCACAACAGATGTGACATTTAACCTATTTTTGAGGTTAAAAAAACTGCAGAAGTGCAAATTCTACTGTTTACATAAAACAGGGTGAGCTTGAGGCAAACAATGACTTCCACAGAAGACCGGCATAAAATGCTTGCGGATAGGACTATGTCTGCCAGTCCTGTAAAGATGCTACTACTACTAAATCAGTTCAAGACAGATACCTACAAATAGAATTTCAGGCGTTCCACTAAGTTTATATGGCTTCTTTGCTCCATACTGCAAAAGTATATAAAAACGTCCCAACACAATAGTCACATTCGAAAGTTTTGCTACGAGTGGACAGCTGCTAATCCTGTCTTGTGCCTAGGCTTGTAGAGAGCCACCACTCCACTCAGTACGGTCTGAATTAGAAGTTCCCTTCAGCTAAATAGAGTTGTGATTAAAATAGGGCTTAAAAAATATTTTTTATTAAACCAGCTGGCAACTTACATGAGGTGCGCCACTCTCTCAGCTTGAATTTTTTTCAATTACCTTGAAATTTTACCTGTAACAAGGCCTGTTGGTGGATAGTCTCCTAGCAACATCAATTACCTCTAACATGCTAGTCAGGAAATTTGGTGGGATCAACAGCAGATTCCAAGCCCTGATGTAGAGCGGTTTATTACCCCAGCCATAGAAGACATCCTTTGCTAGGACTGGGAGGGTTTTCTGTATTACCAGAGACATGAAAGCTCTACTACTACATTTTATTGCATTTTTTATTAAAGTAACTTAATGCTGCAGTGCTCATTTGTTTTGGCTGTTAGGGCAGACAGCCTGTACTGCTAAAACAGGCTTGTAAAGACCATCAGGGCTTAAGAAACGTGTGTGTCTGTGGTGGTGGTGGGGTAATGAAGGAAGGCTGTTTATTTCAGCTTCTTCTTGACTGTGAAGGGAGCATATGAATCCCTTCCCATTCTGGGTCATATCAGCTTAAAGCAGCACATCCATTTCCATTTTCAGATGGTCTCCCTATTTCTTTAAGCCTGATGCTGTTCTTTCTGCTGGAGTCTGTGTAGTGTTAAAGGACATGACGGATGCCTTTTGGAATATTACTGGGTGAAAACTATACAGGGGTCCTCCAGTTCACAGTAAGCAAGCAGATGTTGCTATGTAGGTTTTCTTCACACTCTTGTCTTTACCACAGAGCTGGCTGTTGTGGTCGAAGCCTTGTAGAAGTACAATCTTTATGTGCTTCTTTATCTGGATAGCTGACTTCTGATGGTCCCATCCAGGAACTTCATGAAGAAATTCCTGCGTTGGGTGGTTCTCTGACTGCATTCTCCAGGGTGTTACTGATTGTTAGTAGAAGTCCTCTCTGATTTTCACAGAAGATAGCCTTTATGGATCTTTATGTGCTGTCTTATATAGATGATGGTCTTTTGATAACGTAATCCAAGGACATTGTGGAAACATCTGCAGTGTGTGACTGGTTGCAGTCCCTGAAGTGTTGCTGTTCGTTGGCAGGGAAAACTTTATGAGAAGTTTATAGGTAAAGAGCTTGAAACTTTCCAGTATCAGTCCTTCTTACCCTTGGAAAGCATTAGAATAACATGTTGTCCATAGTTGTATGTATGAGGGTGCACTGCACAATACAGACCCAGATTTCAGTATGTTTTCTGGGCTTAATTAATGGCTGCTTTTTTCTTCATGATGTCATGTGTACACTTGAAGTGGGTGTTGCAGTGGCCATTTTCATTGGCTGCAGAGCCCTGTGCTCACAGACCTCCTTCTGACCCCTACCACAATTCCCTAGAGTAATGGACCAAGCATTAAGTTGGCTTTCCTTTTCTGCAGTTGAACTTGTTGTATAGATATATTTAACTGATGCTTTGTTTCACTTGTAGAGTGAGAAGTTTAGCTCACTCATGGTTTGGGGAGTGTACGCTCTTGGAGGCTGGCCTTACAAATCAGTTATTTGGAGACAAGAATAATCCTCTTGCCCCTGGAGGCTTTGGATGCAAAACTTCTTCCACAGCCTCTCCTGGTCTGGTTAGACAACCAGGTTAGACAACCAGTTCATTATGTAGTAGTTAAACAAGCAAGATAACTCATTTCTGCAGTTCATATTCCCAGAGATGTGAAGAGGTTGCAGTCCTATGCTGGAGTTGCTGTCCCTGCTCTTGGTGTTCCTGAAATGGGGATGTAAAAGATCTTTCATGTTTGACAACCAGGTGAATGCGGTTCTGCGCCTCTTTTGCTTGGTACAGCAAATAAAGTAGTAGCTGGTGATGTCTGCATTCTCCACCCTGTGGTTTAGGAGGTTAGTGTGTGCACTCCTGCATTTTGTTCACGTGTCATCACACAGTCTGTGGAAGGAAGACCAAAACTTATTCCTGTTATTATTTTCTGGACAAGGACTGTGATGTTTCAGGCACTCATGTCAGCATAGGTGTTGGCAACACTTTTAAACATATTACAGCCATAGATGTATTTAAATGTATGCAAAATATTAATATGGTTATTTATGATTTACAGGTTATGAACAATATTTCATTATATCTATTTATTTTTCTATTCCTTGTCCTGTTACTCCAAGGTGGTATGGTTTGCCCAAAATACACAAGTCTGTTTCCACAAGCACAGACCCGAAGTACTGACACTTAAAGAGTTTGAATAAAATCACTCTCCTTTATTAAAACACAAATAGTTAAGCGCTTTCATCTAAAACACTTAGACTTCCTCAGAACAATAACTTACGATATCCTTCTAGTTTAAATACATCTTGTCATCAATCATATAATTGATTGCAATAAACTTTTAAAGTGCTAGTGTGCCATTTCGTAAAACAATTTCATTCCATTACCATATTCCTCTATAGGAAACCCATATTCACAAAAATAAAAATGAAAATAACTTAATATTTATAAAATTCATTCTACTTCTCTTTGTATGACCAATACATAATGTGTAAGTATCTTTTACCTATGTATACAATAATATCAAAGTGTAATTCATCACTACATTTTGTTCCCTAGACCGACCTGTCTTAACTACCTTATATTCTCCAGAATTGACTTTACAGATATATGATCATTCAACCCTGGCCGTGTTGATGCATTTAATTTAATTTGCCATCTAGTTTCTAACCTAACTCCCCCAATTTCTTACTGATGTTTCCACCCCTGGGATTTAATGTAGCTATATCTGTAATACCAAAATAAAAAATACTACAATTGTAACTCTCTGCTAAATGTCTCCAGAGAGCATTGTTAGTATCTTTTTTATTTATTTTGTAATAATGTTCATATATTCTTTCCCTAAGACTTCTGTTGGTCTTCCCCACATAATAACAAGGACACTTTGAACATTTGGCCAAACACACTAAGTGCTGCGTTCTACAATTCCCTTTCCTATATAGTATCTCTGTACAATTGACATCTTCCAACTTTATACTACTCTCTGAGATAATGTACCTGCATTGATTGCAAGTACCACATTTTGTTGTCCCTTTCGTCTCTGTTTTCCTTCCTATGATCTCCTTTTTCATTTGCAATTCATTTTTCATATTATACCCATTCCTTGATACAAATCTGGGTGTTTCCCCAACTATTTACATAACTCTTTTGTCCATCTTTAATATATTCCAATTATTTGTAATGATATTTTTGATATTTAAGGTCCATGGTGTGTGTTGTAATATGCAAGCTCTAGTGTATTCAGTGTTATTCCCCCTATCATTTACTTCCATGTTGCTCACTTAAATTAAGGTCCTTTCCCCACCAGGGGTACGTATTTCCTACCCCATTCACTCTTTACATAACTAGTTACATCTTTAACTAACCATCTGGGGTATCCTCTCTGGATGAACATATTTCCTATAATTTGTAGTTCGTTTAATAAATCGAGATAATCTGATGTCATCCTAGCAGCCCTGATGCATTGCCCCTTAATTATACTCTTTTTTTTGGCTCATAGGATGACAACTGGTGTATTCTAAGTACCCATTACTAAAGGTCTCTTTCCTATAAATTCTAGTTTTAATTTTCCCATCTTCCACTGTAATCCATGTATCTAAATAGGCCATAGTAATAGGATCAACACTGAAAGTAAATTTCAAGTCACTACACCTCGTATTCAGATATTCTTTGAATTCTTCAAGCTCTTCTCTATTACCTTTCCAAATCAAAAAAATATTATCCAAAAATCGATAACAGGACATTTCCATGATACCACTTCCTTCTAAATATATGTTCTTCCTCCCAATCATAAAGGTAAAGGTTGGCAAAAATGGGGGCACAAGCTGCCCCCATTGCCACTCCCTTCGTTTGAATATAATATTCTCCTTCGAAAAGGATATAGTTCTGTTTCAAAATTAATTCCATAAATTCCAAAATAAGTCCTGTCTTATCCCACGTGAAATTACTTAATTTCTTCATACAATTTTCCAATCTGAACAATCCATCCCCCTGTGGGATACTAGAGAACAAGTCTACCACATCTATTGTAACCAATACAGCATCTGATGTTAACATCTCATTCTTGAGCCTTCCAAGGAAGTCCCAGGAATCTATAACAATATGCTTGATGGAGGAGTATAAAGGTTTTAACCAAGCATCCACTACTTTTCCAAAATTAAATGTTTTTGACCTATTCCCAGAAATAATTGGGCGGAATGGGGGGTCCTGCAATTCTTTGTGGATCTTGGGTATACCTACCATGGTACTTATAATGGGAAATTCCACTAAGATATTCATACAAGTCCATACTGACTCTTTCATCTATTAACAGATCTTCCAAATATAAATTAATTTTGTTGTATCCTATATTTACCTCATTTAAGGATGAAATACTATAATTCCCTGAATTAAGAAGAATTCCATTGATTTTATTCTTATATTCTTCCTGATCATATAAGACCAACCCTCCCCCTTTATCAGGTTTCATTATTCTTATCATTTTATTACCTTGTAACTCTCTCAATACTGTTGCCTCTTTAATACTCAAATTGTATTTCACTTTGTTTCTGTTTACCTTATTGCTATAGGCATACATCTCCTCAACTACCATTTTTTCATATATACCTAAAGTGGCGTTTAGGGGTGGGGTGTATACACTTTTTTTCTTAAACTCCTTGTTTTTTTCCCCCTTAGTTATATTGTTGTGAAATAACACTGCTAAATTTAGTTTCCTTAAATATTTCTTAAAATCAATGATATAATCTTCTACTTTGAACTTCTTAACTGGCACATATTTCATTCCTTTACTAAATAGGGTGAAGTGCTCTTCCTTCAACTCTAGAGGGTGTAAGGGAAGTTAGTACTAATGAGTACCAGTATGGTGGACACAACTTTAGGGATAAATCTGATGATTTTTTAGGGGAAGAGAGGGAGAAGGGAGATACCTACAATGGGACAAATCATTGGCACCGAAGAGAAAATATAAGCAAAGGGGGAAAAGGAGAGGGATACAAGGATCAGTATCCACAGGTAGGGAAGAAGGGATAGTGAAGGTGAATAATATCACTAGTGGATACAATCAGTTTTTTATACACAACTACACTCATCTAGAGTTGATCCTCTTGGGAATGTACAGATGTGTAAGTTGTGCTTACCATAACAGTAGGTGTTTAAATTCCTAACTGTTGAAGTAACCTTTGCCTATTTGAGTTGCACTGTGCCCAGGATTTACCAACTGGCTAGTGCTCAGAAATCTCTGTCTCTCTCCCCCCACACCTATACTCTGACTGCTGACTGGCTAAGCTCCTTGAAGGGAAATCAGAAGTCAGACTACTGACAGCTTCAGCACTTTCCCAAAGTAAAAGGGAAAGCTTATTCACCCTGAAACCCAAATACATATAAACATATAACTTTCTATCCCAACATCTAACTATATTCAGTAGAAGGGGTGGACAGTGGGTGCAGCTACTGCAACAGCGAGGAATTCAAACATCTACTGTCATGTTAAATGCAACTTCACAACTGTAATATGTTCATCATGCTTACTGCTGCACTAACTTGACAATTTAGGTTGATTATCAAAGCTTATCCAACCTGGGAGGAAGGATACGTGTCTAAGAACCCCTGGAGAATGACCATAGCAAGTCCTGGACCTGGAAAAGGAATGCAGTATGTAATCCTTTCTAAATGTAAGCACATAGGATCATGTAGTTGTCTCCAGATATGCTTCTAGAGTCCATCACTTTCCAACATGTCATCAAAGAAAACCAGGATCTATTAGAATGTGCCTTAACCATGCCTGGAAACATTTTACCACAGTGGCAGTAAGCAAAAACAACTGGAACTGTCTAAATTGACACAGGCTGTCCTTTTCCAGTTTCATACTAGTAATTCCACAGTCGTATACATTATAACAGGGCTTAGTACTGACAAGATAATACCAGAGTGGAAAAAGAAATGACTTGAGTATATAGAATCGATCTTCCCTGTCTTTCAGATTCTTAAAGAAATTAGGGAGAAAGGTGGCTAGACTCGGGGTACACTCTGAAAGCAGCACTGGCACATACAGGGGATTTTTTTCTACATATAACCTTATAAGCACAGAAAAGCAAAAGGAATACGTGGGCCATGAATAGTTGCAACCCAAATACTCTCTTACAGATGTCAGATTAATAAACCAGTTAGTCAACCAAAAAAAAAATAATCAAAAACAGAATTAGTCAGCTCAAATGTAGACAGAAACAATTTTCCTAGCAAAAAGTAAAGATCCCAATTGAGTCTCCCCTGTATATCAAGTGAGCTTACATATCAACAGAAACACCTACTTGTACAACTGAGCAAACTGAAGAGGAGCATCCATGGGCAGATGTGCTGAAATAGCTAATAAATACCTCTTGCCAAAGGAGTACACAGGCCACAGGAAAGTAATTCACTCAAATATTTGAGAACTAGAGGTGATAATGCACAGGGCCCCTGGTTATATAGCTTGAAGTACCAACTAGAAAATCTTCTCCACTGGTTAACATAAAAGATTACCTAATCGCATAATTCCTTGCCTCCTTTAGTACCTGTTGCAAGTCCTCATGCAAAAGATGGCTAAAAGGTATTACAACTGAATCACCCAGGCAGTCAGTTGAAGTTGTTTGAGACTGGGGTACATCAAATTCCCCTTCTTGTGTAGGTAGAATCAAATCTGTGAGGAAAATTGTGGTAATTGCTTCTGGTCAATTCCATAAGAATGGTGAAACAATACCACCTGGAACAGAAGGGAGTTAACACAATAATTTTGAGTCCTTCTGAATCTTCAGAATGATCCTGGATTTCGACGGAAAGGATGAAAATACATACAGGAACATTTCCGGCCATGGGAATGAAAATGCATCTGTTTTCCAGGCCTAACTGCAAGCAGTTCTAAGTGCAAAATTTAGTTTTCTATTTTGAAAGGTGGTAAACAGATCTATTTTTAGTATTCCTCACACATGGATCCATTCCTGGAAGTCCCCCTTTATTCTATTTCCATTCATGAGGGTCTGTCCTGGCCCAGATCAGCTTTGTCTGCACCTAAATCTTACTCTGATGGTATGTTAGATGCTTGTTGGGTTATGCAATACTGTAGCGTTAACTCCCAAACCATCACAGTCAGCCTGCGCAGGGGGTAAGGCCTGGTGACTCCCTCCCTTGGTCTAACGGCACAAGTAGTATGACTCCTAGGGGTAAGCATGTGTTGAAGAACCTGAGGGAGGGGAAAAAAAAGTACAGTTTTGTACCTACCATAAATGTAGATGTTCGAGTGTATACCCTGCTGCAGTCATCACACTTGGGTTATCCTGCAGTCAAGCGGTCCCGCAGTCGGCCCGAATTCCAAAGTCTTGGTCCGGCGTTGGTTGCCGTCGCTTCTTCCCTGACGTCATTGCGCCAGGTGTATATCAGAGGCATCCGTCAGGTGCCCCTAATAGGTAGGCAATATATAATATATATATATATATATATATATATATATATATATATATATATATATACACACACACACACACACACACACACACACACACACACACACATATAGCTATATAAAAATAAAACAAAACCCTTAGGCACAAGCAAATACACCACAGAGGTAGTATAGGATAGAGTGGTAGAGATAAGTTCAGCTAGTTCAGAGGGGATGGAGGGAGGGTAACTTGGACTGCAGCAGGGTATACACTCGAACATCTACATTTATGGTAGGTACAAAACTGTACTATGTTCATCGTGTTACCCTGCTGCAGTCATCACACTTGGGTAGAATCCCAAAGCTAAGGATTGGTGGTGGAGTCAAACAGGGTTAAAGGAGGCTAGAAGGCCCTGCAAAACTGCAGTGGCAAAGCCAGCTCTAGTCTTAGAGTAAAGTTGTACGTGGTAAAGTTTGGTGAAGGTGTGTACTGAACTCCAAGTTGCAGCTTCCAGAATATCCTTGGTTGGCACCCCCCTGAGGTAGGCTGTAGATGTAGCTGCTGCCCTGGTAGAGTGGGGCCTTATGCTAGCAGGAACTGGTTTTACATGGTGGGTGTAGCAAAAACGTATGCAATGTCCTATCCGTTTGGAAATGGTCTGTTTTGAGATAGCCTTTCCTTGTGATGCTGTAGCATAGGATAGAAAAAGCTCGTCAGATTTTCTGAAACCCTTAGTTTTATCCAAGTAGTAACGTAGCTGCCTGTGAATGTCCAAGGAATGTAGGAGTCTTTCTCCTTTGTTCTGTGGATTTGGAAAGAAGGTGGGTAAATGGATGGTTTGATTTAGAGCCACACTGGATACCACCTTAGGCATAAAGGAGGGGTTAGTTCTTAGAGAAACTCTGTCTTGATGGCTCTACTGCCATTAGTGCTTGAAGCTCTGAAACTCTTCTCACTGAAGTAATTGCTAGCAGCAGGGCAGTCTTCCATGATATAAACTTTAAGTCAGCTGAGAAAGCTGGTTCAAAAGGAGGTAACAAGTTTTTCCAGAGCAAAGTTGAGGTCCCAAGTAGGTGTTGGTGCTCTCCTCGGAGGCCTAATGTTTTTGGCCCCTCTGAGAAACTGCCTTAGGAGTGGATGTGAAAATAAGGGAGGATCCGTGTTGTAGTGAGCTGAAATAGCTGAGGAGTGGATTTTTATAGATGAAAAAGAAAGCCCTTTGGGTAACATCTCAGTTAAATACTGCAAAATCTGAGGTATGTCAGGCTGAAGGGTATTTTGGCCTTTAGCTTGGTTTCAGGCGCAAAACCTTTTCCATTTGTCTGAGTAGGCTTTCTTGGTGCTGGGCCTCCTGGCCTCCAGAATAACATCCATAACAGCTTGTGAGAGAGGAGCTGGCTTAGGTGATTTGCCATGCAGCCAAGTTTAAGGTTTTGAGTTGGCTGTGTAGAATCTGATTGTCTTGCTGTGTAAGCAGATGGGAAATTTGTGGTAGAATCCATGGTGGGCCCGGGGCCATATAGTGGGTACCAGTGCTGGCGTGGCCAGTCTGGGGCAATGAGTATCATTCGGGGTCTCTCCATCCTGACTTTCAGCAGCACCTTTGTGAGAAGGGGTAATGGAGGAAAGGTATATACTTGTCAGCATTTTCCAACTGAATGAGAGTGCGTCCACTTTCCAAGCTTGATGGTGAAAGGTCCTTGTGCAAAATTTTGTTAGTTGATAGTTTTGGGGGCTGGCAAATAGGTCTATGTCTGGGAGCCCCCATTTTTGAGTTATCATTGCAAATACTTGTGGATCCAGTTTCCACTCGTGGGGATCCATGATGTTTCTGCTTAGGTCGTCTGCCAATGTGTTCTTTTTTCCTGGCAGGAATTGAGCTTGTAATTGAACTTGGTAAGCCAGTGCTGTGTTCCACAAGGTCATTGCTTGCCTGCATAGAGTGTAGGAGTGTGTACCCCCTTGCTTGTTTATGTATCACATTACTGTGGTGTTGTCTGTCTTTATGATAAGCTGTCCTGGATCTAAGAGGTCCTTGAAGGCTGTCAGAGCATTTTGTACAGCTAGCATTTCTTTTTGATTGATGTGCAGATTCCTCTGATCTGCAGTCCATATGCCTTGAATGCACCGTCCTGCCATGTGTGCCCCCCAGGCATAGTCCGATGCATCTGTTGTCATAGTTTGCCTGGCTGGGGGTAAGGTGAAAGGCTGACCCTTGTTGAGGTGACATGCCTGTGACCACCATAGAAACTCCTGTTGAAGGCAGGGAATGAGAGGTATCACTGTTTCCAAGCTGTGGCTGTGTTGAGTCCATACGCTTTTTAGGTACCATTGTAATTTCCTCATATGCAGTTTTGCAAATGGTATTAGTAGTATGCAAGATGCCATGAAGCCCAAGGCCTGCAGAGTTTTTCTTGCAGGGAGTTGGGTCTTTGTTGCCATTGCTCTGAAGTATTGAGTTAATTGTAGTTGTTTGCCTGGTGTCAGATTCAAGCTGGCACCCAGGAATGTCATATTTTGTGAGGGCACTAGTTTTGATTTCTTTTTGTTTACTGTGTACCCTAGGCAACTCAGAAGATGTTTTACAAAAGCCAGGTGTGTAAGAGAATGCCCTTGCTTTCTGCTTGATGCAGTCGTCCAGGTATGGGGTATATTGAATTCCTCTTTGTCTGCATTATGCAAATTACTGGTGCCAGGCATTTTTTGAAGACCTTGGGCGAGTAGATAAGCCAAAGGGCAGTGCAGAGAATTGGTAATGGGTTGAACCTGTAATGTAACGGAGGTATCTTCTGCAATTTTGTCTGACAGGGACATGCAAGTATGCCTCCCTGAGGTCCAACGTTACTAGCCAAGCTTTCTTGCCCAACATGGGAAGAAGCTGCTGTAGTGTTAGCATCTTGAATTTGAGTACTTGCAAGAAGGTGTTTAAAATTGAAAGGTCCAGAATGGGTCTCCAAGCATTGTCCTTTCTGGGGAGGGACTAGAAAGAGCCTTGAGTAAAATCCTTGGCCTTGCTCCTGTGTAGGTACCAGCTGAATGGCTCTCATGTCCATGAGAGCTGTAATTTGTTTTTGTGCCTCTGCCCATTGATTTTGTGGCAGGTTTGGCATTCCTTTTATCCTTGGCAAGGTGTGGAAATGGAATCTGTATCCTTGTGAGATAATGTCTAGGACCCATTTGTCCGTTGTGACGATGGGCCAGTTGTCTGCAAAAAGTGCTAATTTTCCTCCCAAGGGAGCTGCCAAGAGAGTTTTGCTTGGCAGTTTGAGGTATAAGTCATTGTGTTTGACTTCTAGTAGTTTGTGGCCTGTCTTCTCCTCCCTTCTGTGTTGCAGTGTCCCATTGGCAAGGTTTGTAAGGGATTTGTGCTTGTCCTCTGCCACTTGGGTGCCTGTATTTACCCCTCTGTGGTCTGTCAGAAGCTGGAAAGGACCAATTTTTTGTTGGCCAATTTCTGCTGAAGCGTGGGGGCTGTACTTGTAAGAAATCTTTGACAGTCTGCATAGATTTTTGCCTTATCCTCCATTTTCTTTAAAACCTCCTCTGCTTAAACCCCAAATAAGACATCCTGCTGTAAGGGTGCATCTAGTAACTTTGCTTTAACATGATCAGGCAGAGATTGTTCCTTTAACCGAGCATGCCTACATATAACAAACCCAGTAACAGCTGCTCTAGAGGAAGCTTCCAAGGCATCAAAACCACATTGTAAAGTATGTTTGCCCACCTGTTCAGCTGCATGCAACAGATCCTGCATTTCCTTGAATTCAGACTGTTGAGGGTGCTTGCCCATCTTTTGTTTTATTTGAGACATTAGGAATTGCTGGTATTTAAGCATGTGAAATTGACAATTTAGTGCTCTCATAGCTAGAGTAGCTGAGGTGTAAACCTTCTTCCCCCACCCATCTAGTGCTCTGGAGTCCCTTTCAGAGGGTACAGGATTTTTAGCCATAGAAGCCTTAGCCCCCTTGAACCCTGGGAGATTGTCTCTGGATCAGCAACAGGGCTTTTGTATAGGAATTTGTGAGAGTCAGGCACTCTATAGTATCTATCTGGTTTGGCTGGATCAGGAGGCAGAGAATCTGGCGTTAGACTAGATTCTAAGAAAACATCATCCACAATGTCCACAATGTCTAAAACTGGGGGGATAGCAAGGGGTCTGTGCAGGGGGAGTAAAAGAAACTCTCTGAGCCTTTTCTTTGAGTCGGAGTAGTCCTGACCTTCATAGTGGAAATGTTCCCTCATGGTATGTAAGGTTTCCCCAAAGGTATAATCTTCAGGGGGAGAAGCTGAGGTAATGGAGTCTTCAGCATCATAATCTTCATAAGGGGGAAATGAGTAATCCTGTTCCTCAGAGGAGCCTGAGGAAACAGACACTTGATCAGAGGAGGCATAATCCTCCTTTTGGCGGGGGTGGGGGGGTTCGGACCCCCTGATCAAAGAAATTAAATCTTCAGCCATTTTAAGCATCTGTTTCTTAGGCATAGGGCCTTGACCTGTAGACTGAAGAGTAGTCTTTTTTGGTTTTAGAGGAGTCTTAAGCTTAGCATGAGATTTTTATGGTGAGAGTAGTCGGTCTGAAGACACCTTCAGAAATCGAAGGTGTTTCTACACCACCGGCTTCTCCTACTGCAATGTCGTCGGTAGGGCCTAAAGAAAATGTCTGTGTCGGCCTAGAACTCTCTGCTGGAGAATCCGAAGCAGTCTAGGGATCCAATTCAGCGGTAGCCAGGGGCTGCGTAGGCGCCGCACTGAAAACCGGAGAACCGGCGACCGGCCCAGCCGAGGGCTCGGAGTCTGGCTTGGATCTAGGCTGCCTTTCTTTATCTTTGTGTTTTTATGCACACCGGTAGTCGATTGCTCCAACGGCATAGTGTAATTAAATTTCCTACCGAAGTAGTGTCGTGCAAAATCAAAGCGTCGCTTAATAGTTCGCTTATTGAACCTAGCACAAAACCGGCGACCAGTGACGTCGTGGTCTGGGCCTAGGCAAGGTATACAAAATGAATGAAAGTCCTTATGAGGTATTTGCTTCCCACAAGAAATGCAATTGTTAACTTTTTCTGACATCGGACTGAGGCAAGAAAAGGTTCCCCAACGGGGTACTTAGCTTTGAAGACTTCGGACTGAAACTCGATTCGAAAATCTCAGGTGTCGGCCGACCGGCACTTGTGAACTGCTTCTGCTTCAGGCACCGCGCGGCAAGAAAGACTGGAGAAAATGGCGTTGGATGCCTCTGATATACCCCTGGCGCAATGACATCAGGGAAGAAGCGACAGCAACCGACGCCAGACCAAGACTTTGGAATTCGGGCCGACTGCGGGACCGCTTGACGGCAGGATAACCCAAGTGTGATGACTGCAGCAGGGTAACACGATGAACATCAAAACAAACAAACTTCTGTTTGGTTTGCAGGATAAGGACGAATTCTTCTGAAAGGAAGCATGTGTATTCAGTGGCAACTTTAACCCTTCTGAATCAGTAATAGTACCCAAGAGTCTGAAACAATCTGCTACAAAGAGAAAGAATGATACGGAGTTTATGACAAACTCACTAGATGGAAAGACAAGGCCAGGATGGGATGCTGATATACCCATTCTGAAGTTGTAATCTGTCCACCACCCCCACTTTTTTGAAAGGATACTTTTTTTTTTTTTTTTTTATTGTTCACATCCTACCATTTCTTTTTTGTTCCATGTTTGCCAGAAGATGGCGATTATTTTTTTTTTTTTTTTTTGTTAAGCAGTGAGTTTGTAAAACTTATAATGCAGGTCTTAAATTTTTAGTAGCTACATAAATTAATTTCCCTCTGTCAAACTGTTTGGCCCTGCTGCTACTCAGGTTCTCACACAAAACCTCCTTGTTTTAAGATCAGTTTAAAATCTCAGACTATAACCTCATCAGAAAACTTTTGAGTATGTACCCAGGCATATTTTCTCAAAACAGTATCAAGGGTAGTGACCACACACACACACACACACACACACACACACACACACACACACACACACACACACACACACACAGTATCAGCACAATCATACACACTCTTCAAAGCATGTTTAGTCATCAGAGACAAAGAAGTGTGTCAAAACAATCCCACAAATTGTCAACACCTGACAGAATAAAATGGAAGAAGGAAATTCTCTTACGAAATTCGTCTAACACCTGACCTTCATGTCTGCAGGGAAGGGTTGGTATTAAGTGCCCTGCCTTTTTGGGTACTGAATGCTGAGGGTCAGGGTTTACTGCTGGCAGCATTTAACACATCCTCCAAGGTTGACATAACAGAAAGAATGAGTGTTGCATAGGGTAAACCCCACTTGCAGCATATTATATTTCCCTGGTTTAGGGGGAACATCCGCTTCTTCCCCAAAAATACATCTTTCATCCTAGAACTAGTCTTAGAAAAGAAAAACTCCTCTAATGGAGTTGGAGAGGGCAATTTGTTTTTCACTGAATCAGTCTTGAGTTTAAGAATCAGACAAAGAAAAAAGTCTCGTCTCTATGTCAGGATCCTCTGACAATTTCCTCTGGAATACATTAACCTAGTCAGTCTTCTGGTATAGATTTTTGTTCTTCAGGATATAAAGCCAGCATTAAAATTCCTGTTTAAGGTAAGAAAATCATCCTTATGAACAGACAAAATGTCTTTGGATGAGCAATGTCTAACCTTTTGTTTCTTTTGTTTCCACGGACATCCCTAGAAGGAGACCGACATAGACGGCACTTCATCCCACGTCTCTTTCTCCAGCCCCTCCACGAAGAACCTCTTAGAGAAACACCCAGACCCAAAGAAATGGTTCTCCCACGCCTGACTTGGACACTGGAGCAGCTGAAAAGAATGCTGCTAACACCAGGTGTACATTTACAGAACGGAATATACAAGAGGAACATGGAGAAACCAGGGAGCTGTCTAAGGAACAACAAATGGCCATTGCAGAGTCACCAACCAGTGGACGATGCACTGTCTGAGCCCATGGTGCAGGCAAGGGCTACAAATTGTTTTTTTCTTTTTAGGAACAGTGGAAGAAGAAATGGAACTGGTGCAAAAATTAATTCTGTAGCCAAGGAAGAAGCTGGACTGCTGGGTAAAGCTGGTTGGAAGGCAAGTTGTTAAACAAGTAATTGCAATCGCCACACGCACTTGTACTTCCCCATACAATTTCTCAAAATTTAACAGTAAAAACACAAGCAGTACACAAAAACCCTGCCAAAAGTGCCCTGAGAGAAAACAAGAAATGAACGTAAGTTGTCACAAAATATACACAAATGCCAAACAAAATGTTTCTAGCCCTGTAATACACTTCCTGATGCTTAAGTATAACACTTCCAAGCAAAATGTCTCAAGTAGTAAAACAAGGAAGTAATGTTGTCATAGTATACACAAAAAAGAAAAAAAAACATTCAAATGCCATCTGAAGTACATAAAAACACTTCCACAGCTTTAAATATAACTGGTTGACCCAGTGTGGACACTGGGTACTGGGGGACGGACTAGTAAAGATCAGGTCCAAGGGGACCAAAAAAAGCAGTATATTTTTCTCACAAAACAACTCCAGTATTCAATAATAAGCCTTGCACTAAAAACAAACTGAGAAGAAACTTCTGATATCAATAAAATTGCTAGTATTCTTCAGAAAATAAAATCTACAGCCATAATACTTAAGAAGGCAATATTTTTGTGTGGAAGGGTTCCCCCTGTGGAGACCTATGTGACAGAAATGAAGCCTGAAGCAAACTGCTGTTCATATGAAGCCTCAGAGTTGCTTTTCCCTTGAGGCAGCAAGACTGAAGTTGTCTACACTCTGGCTAGCTCCTTGGGGAGAAATTAGCAATCAATCAGCAGTCAGAGTGTAGGTGTCAGAGATGGCCAGAGCTTTTTGAATACTGGCTGGTTGTCATATCCTGGGCAGGATACAACTCACACAGCCAAAGAATTCAACAGTGAGAATAATGAACATCTTAACTGGTGTGGGGCAAGTCTCTATGAAACTTTAGTACTTTCCTGTGGTGGCAAAAAGGGATCTCCGACTTTTGGCATTATCTATGTTTGGAACAAGACGACACAGTGAAGGAAAAGGGATTATACAAGGTTTCTACATCAATTAGAGGCTGCTAATCCATAAGGAGATTATCCACCAGGTCTTCAGTGACTTGATTAAGAAAACCACCCTCTGAATTAGGATTCCAAAATGTTGTCCCACAGCTTTTTCTTAAGGGAGGACTATTGTAGCCACACCATCTAGGCCAGGCACATCCTCAAGCCTACCTCCTTAGCCAAACATCCACAAATAGTACACAGGACCATAATTACAAGGGGAGTACGTCATGAAACCATATGCACCTTTCTGACCCACACCCATCATGAAGTACCTCCCATTTCCAGGATGGCAAAAGAATGCTGCAGCTTACAGAGTTACTGCAGTGGACTACATGGAAATCCACTTCTGAAACTGTTGTTGAGGGTCAAGGAATTTCTCACGCACTTCCACAGTGCCTGCCCTACCCAACAGGACTAGTACCTGGACAAGTCAGTAGTGAGAATGAGGGTCCAATGCTCCGACACTGCATGGGAACGGTTGTTGCAAAGTAAGGACTCACTGGACCTCCTCTGCATAAGGGTTGGGGGAGATACTATAGCAAAAATAAATAAAAGACACAAAATTCCAGTTCAACTGGCTGATTTAAACTGAATATGCTCTACTTAAAAACTGTAAATAGAGCAGACTATATTTGCTTACATCACTAGTTTTATCTAAGGTGAATTCAAAGAAGTGATTTTGGGGTTTATTTAAAAGATCCCATATGGCAAATACAGACAGACCTGAAATTAAGGCAGCAAGCAGATCAGAGCTGTGCTTCCAAACTACATTGCTGAAGGTGATATTGAAAATGCAGACATGCAAATGCTACAACCACAAATTTCTATTTATCTAGCTTTAACTTTAAGATAAACCTCACACTTTTAAACAATGGCATGGGTACGTACACCTTAAAACAAAAGCTAAACCATATTAACATTTTTCAAGAATCATGCATATGCTTTCTTTTTAATTATAATTTGTTCCATCATTTCTTAAAAGTGATCAATTCCCACACGTATTGTTCCCACAAATTCCATGTGTTTCTGCAATTTGCTCTTTCATTTTACTAAAATTCCCATCTCCAGTTATTTGTTTTTGGCACCATTACAATATTCAATGCTTCAGCTGGTTTATATTTTGATTTCCATTTTCAAGTAATTTTTTTTTTAGCAGCCAGCAGCATTAAACTTCATAAAACCTTATTATGTTTCAGAAATTTAGACCCACATCCCGGGTCAAAAGAACCATTTCCTTAGATAAAACCATTTGCTCTCCCAACATTTCTGACAAAAGATCATTAGACTTTGTTCTTTCATGCCTGACAATTCACAGTACTCAGAAATTAATCCTCTTGTTCTTACCAAGTGCAATTCTCCTGGCCTGTATGGCAAGAAAACGTCTCTTCAGTGTTTCCAAGCTGAAGTTTAACCAACATGAGGTATGACCTGAAATGAAATGTAAAGGTACGGTTAGCAACAGAAGCGTTTCTTTCCTGTAGTTTTGCCATAAAAGACAGTTTCCATAAACATATGAAGGTAGAGAAGATGATAGAATATGGATTTTTGGAAAAAAAATGTACATATTACTGAGAAGCCATATTCACAGTATGTCTTGCATGTACTTTACACAGCATCCCAGCAAAAAATAAACAGGGGTGGGCACTTTACTGTAATAGGCCAATCACTACAGTGTAAACAATCTGCTTAATACAGTTAGATCCACTACCTAGTTTTTCCACTGCTTGTGCCAAAAAAAAAAAAAAAAAAGGAGAGCACTACAGCACTCAGGTTTTGGTTTAATTGTTTTTATTAAATCAAACAGCAGCTGCAGCTCAGAGCACACACAGAGCGCTATAGCGCTCAGATGTGTCTGCAAATGCAACACTGGCTTTTACAAGCCAGTATTGTATTAAAGAAAGACCTGGATCATTGACCGTCTCGCCCCACCTTAGCCAAGCTACTGCTATCTACTAGATGCTTTCTTGGTTTAGCATTACTTCCAAAACTGAAACTCAGTAGCTAGGTTCTTAATGTTTTTGAAGTTATCTACAAAAGACTGGCAGAAAGACAAGACAGACTGCAAATCAATTCCCTTCTTCTTGCAACACAAAAATTCTATGTCTGACCAGTGTATGGGATAAGGGAGGAGTTCATGTCACTAGGAACATCCACAAAAGGACTACAGGTCAGAGGGGAAGGGCAGACATTCACATTCGGCTATTTCCTACAGATAAAGAATTAAACTGTATTAATGACTCCTATAACACCTAAGTTACATGAGGCATTTATCATAAACAAGAAATACACTTTTACTGCATCAACTGATAAATTAGAGGTCTCTCCTTGATGCATCATTTACCTGAAGTAAAGTAAGATGTTGTTTCTCCTCCCAGCCATGACAGACATCCTTGTATGGAACTGAAAGAACTTCTTGTACTGCCAGAACCACAACCCCCACAGCCTGAACTAACTCCCTTCTCAACCACCAAGGTACAACGTGCATGACTTTTTCCTTTCTTCCTTAAATTCTTTAATGAGTTGTGGAATCAGCAGGAATGGAAGGAAGATGTACAGCAATCTCCTGTGCCAAGATAGAGAAAATGCATTTACAGCTGCCTTCCCCTTGCCCTGCTTCACTGAAAAGATGATGGAAAAGACATTCAACCAGGTAGCAAAAACGGTTAATCCGCAAAATGTCCCAATTCCAGAAGACGCTGCCAAATACAGTGCTCCAGAAAAAGAAGTCCATGTCAGCACATCTGCAGCTCATTCATTTCCCAGCAATGGGAACTGCTAAAGGAGGACACTATGTCGACTACCCAATGCCACACATGTATCACTCTCAGGCAAAGGGGATATTACCGTATGACATCTTGACTGATTAGATACCACACAGACGGATTTTCTAACTAGATCAAGAAATGTTATGAAAGTAGCAGCCTTTCCAAAGCAGAGGATTACTGCCATTGCACCATACTGCAAATAACTGGCAAGGAGTCCCCTCTCGATGACAGGACCACATTCTCTGCAATGTACAGAAGATTTGAAATTTGTCAAAAAAGATATGTGATGGAATTGGTTGCACGTAAGGAAGCTACCCCCAACATACTGATGGGGATAATCCACTATTCTAGAGCACAGTGACAATGATTCAAGACAAACAAAGCACCTCACAGTCAACTACCAAACCTGCATCTTTAAGCATGCATACAGCTTCATGAACATCATGGGTGAATTCAAGCTCATTTTCAGCCTGCAGCTCATTCTCTCCTAAAATGCCAAGGGTACTTTCCTCCTCAATCTTCTCCAAGAGCAAGATCAACCAACACCGGGCATTATCCAGCTCCACTCTAGTAATGACTTCCACTAAGCTAGGGTCAGAGTGCGTTTCTTCCAGTATACAATGACCCCTTAGCTACTGCATCCACAGGAAAATCACATAAGGGCCAAATCCTTCACAGATCTTCCTGGAAAAGGCTACCAAAAGTCAGTCATTAAGTTACAGAACAGTTCGACATCCATCTTTTGCAAGGCACTAGCCACCATGGTTAATAAGAAGTTATGTCTTACCATAACGTTCCATGTTAGTAGTCTTCTTCTCGCCTTCTTTCTTGCTGGATGGGTTCGGAGCCAATCCTCGGCTCCGACTCGGCCTATACTATAGCTAGAGAGCTATTTTTACCGGCTCGAGGCAGCCCTATATCCCACAATACCATGCGCTAACTCCCCAGATCTCGTTTGGAAGCTAAGACATAGTATAAATAATATTATAATAATAATATTATAATCCTCTTTTACGAGAAAAGATTACCTGCTAGTAACACTAAGGATACAAGGAAAAAGACGCAACATATTGTATCTCCAGAAATGGAAGGACTCAGAACCTCGAGTCTATCCAGGCTAGGGGGCAGGAGGGAGGATGAAGAAAGAAGGCGAAGACGACAACTAACATGGAACGTTATGGTAAGACATAACTTCTTAATGTTAAGTTGTCATTCTCACCTTCATTCTTGCTGGATGGGACAGCGTCCCTAGCATCTTAGTCCTGGGTGGCTCAATGAAACAGACTCCTGAGTACAGTGGAACCAAAATCAGCTCTATTTCTGGAGGCTAAATCAAGCTTGTAATGGGCAATAAAGGTATGTTTGGAACCCCATGTAACTGCTGCACAAATGGCATCTAGTGGTAACCTTGCTTGAAACGCCGTTGAAGTTGATAGTGCCCTGGTTGAATGAGCCTTAGGCCTAGAGGGAAGTTGCCTGCATCTCATCTCATAGACCAAGGTAATAATAGATGTCAGCCATCTGGAAAGAGTAACCTTTGATACCGGAAGCCCTTTCGTGCCTGCAGCATGAGAGAGAAAGAGTTGGTCTGACTTTCTGAATTGTTTTGTCCTGTCTAGGTAATACCGTAATTGGCGATGAACATCTAATGAATGTAATTTTTGTTCAGCCCTGTTGGTATAGTCTGGGAAAAAGACAGGTAAATCAATGGAGTGGTTTAGATTTGCTTCCGATAACACTTTTGGTAGGAAGGAAGGGTTTGTTCTGAGAGTTACCCTGTCTTTATGAAAAACCAAATAAGGAGGACGGACAGACAAGGCTTGAAGTTCCAATACCCTTCTGGCAGATGTTATAGCTACTAAAAACAGCGTTTTCCAAGAAAGAAGTTTCAGGGAGCAAGAAGCTGCAGGTTCAAAAGGGGGCAGAATTAGTGAGGTTAGAACTAAATTCAAATCCCATTGTGGGGTGGATCTTTGACTGGAGGTCTGAGCAAAAGATGCCCTTGAGAAAGGCTTTACAGAGTTTGTGGGACATAATATTTGCTTCTGAGAGTCCAACATGAAAATTAGCAATGGCCGCTAATTGCACCCTGATAGTGGCCGATGTGACCCTGAATGAAAAAGCTCCGCCAGAAAGTCCAGAACCTCATGAATGGGTGCATGGAAAGGATCCAAGGACCTAGTTTGTGCCCAGTGTGAAAAACGCTTCCATTTACTTGCATAAGTCTTCCTAGTATTGGACTTATGGGAGGCCAGAATGATATCACGAACAGGAGGAGAAATAAGGGGAAGCCTGGCTATGGCTAGAAGTGGAGCAACCAAGCTGTGAGGTTGATGGAATGTAGAGACTGATGCAGCTTGCCCGTGAGGTGGGTCAACAGATCCGGAAGGGGTTCCAGATGCCAAGGCTGTTCCAATAGGTATTTGTGCAGGAACAGGAACCAAACTTGTCGAGGCCAAAACGGGGCAATGAGGATGATTTTGGATATCAATGCGGTTGCTTTCTGAATTAATTGCGGGATCAATGGAAAAGGAGGAAAGGCATAAAGATGACCCCGGGGCCAAACGTGAACAAGAGCATCTCTGAGGGGTTGGCCTGGCAGACGAAAAAGTGTGAAGTCGAGGCACTTGCTGTTTTGGGGAGTTGCGAAAAGGTCGCAGCAAGGCTGGCCCCACTTCCGAAAAATTCTGTCTGCTACCGCTTGATTTAGAGACCACTCGTGAGGCATGAGAACAGTTCTGCTCAATCTGTCTGCTATGACGTTGGACTTCCCGGGGATGTGCGTTGCTATCAGAAACCGTTGAGATGAAATCGCCCATTGCCAAAGTCTGAGTGCTTCTCGACAGAGGGGATAGGACCTTGTTCTGCCCTGCTTGTTTATGTACCACACCACAGACATATTGTCCATTTGAATTGCTATAGTCCCCATGGGAAGAGAGCTCTGAAGGGCTTGCAACGTCAAAAGCACACCCTCATCTCCAGGACATTTATGTGCAGGTGGCATTCTGACTGTTGCCAAGTGCCCTGGACCGTCCTGCCCTGATAATGCCCCCCCCCCACCCGATCAGGGAGGCATCCGCTGTGACAGTGGCAACTGGAGGGGGGAGAACAAAGGGTCTGCCCTGAAAAAGCTGAGGGGAAACCATCCACCAGGAGAGATGTTTCTTGCAAGATGGGGTTATCAAAATGTTGTGTGTCACTGGTAGTTACTGAAAGGACCACTGAGAAAACAGCATCAACTGAAGGAGCCTCATGTGGAAGTGGGCTAATGGAAGTAGAAGAATCGCCACCGCCATGAGGCCCAACACTTTCAATACTAGCTTGACCTGGACTTTGTTGGGCTGAAACAGGGGCTGAACATTCCACCTTATGTCTGTCACTCTCTGAGGTGGTAATGTTGCAGACATTTCTGTGGTGTTTAATACGGCGCCTATAAAGTTTATACATTGACAAGGCGACAAGGAGGACTTTGCAAAATTTATAGAAATACCCAGACTGTTGCAAAGTTGAATAGTGTAATCCCTGGCCATTATGAGATCCTGTTGGTGGTAGCGGAAATGAGCCAGTCGTCTAAGTATGGAAACACCTGGAATCCTTTCTGTCTCAGGTGAGCCGTGACCACTGCTAAACATTTGGTGAACACAAGGGGGCTGTGGTGAGACCAAAGGGCAGGGCCCTGAATTGAAAATGACTGACTCCCAGCTGGAAACGGAGAAACCTCCTGGAGCGGCTGTGTATCTTTATATGGTAGTATGCGTCCTGGAGGTCTAACGAGCACATCCAGTTGTCTCTGCCCAAAAAGGGTAGAATGGACTGCAGTGTTACCATCCGAAATTTTGTCTTTAGTACAGAGTTGTTTAACCTGCTGAGGTCCAAAATGGGTCTCCAGTCTCCTGTCTTTTTTGGTACCAAAAAGAATCTTGAGTAAATTCCGGATCCTAGCTGATCTGCTGGGACTGCCTGGATGACTCTTTTTTTTCTAACAGCTTTTTTATTTCTAGCTGAGCCTGACCCCTTTGTGCGGGTGGTACGTCTGGTAGGGGATTTGGCGGTTGTACCGGAGGGAAAATGAAAGGGATTTTGTAACCCTCGGATATGATCTTCTGTACCCATGTGTCTTGGGAGAGGGATTGCCAGGCTTCCGGGTACAGAGATAATCTTCCCCCGACTGCCTCCGAAGGTGGACAGTCGGGCAGCTTCTCAGTGATGCTGAAAGGGTTGGTCAGGAAAGGATTCCCTAAAGCCCTGGTTCTGAGGACCCCCTCTGCCCCTGGTGCGGCGTCTGTTATTATTTCCCCCTCTGCCTCTAGGGGGAAATTCACCACGTGCAGCAGGCGCGGCTCCCTGAGGTTTGCGGAACCACATCTTTCCTCCCTTCTGTCCCTTAGGATAAGGTCTAGAAGGCGTGGAAAAACGGACTCCCACGGCAGAGAGAGTCTTACCATCTTGCTCGCATCTGGTGAGGGTATTCTTCACCTGAGGTCCGAACAATTCCAAACTGTCAAAGGGGGTGTTGGTGAAGGACGCCTTGAAAGGATCGGCAAAGATACAGAGCCACATCCAAGTGTGACGTCTCAACGCAACGCCTGTGCCAGCGGCCCTACTCGCTCCATCGGCTGCATAAGAGATAAGCTGCATGGAGGAGTTAACAATGGAGTTCAGGGTAGCCAGCTGAGAATTTATTTTGTCCTTAAACCCCTCAGCAGAAGGATCCTGTACCGTTTCACCCAGCTCTTTGAGCAAGTCTCTCTGAAGGTGGGTGAAATGACAAATAGTTTAGCGATCGCATAGAAAAGGTTGCTGAAGCAAAGGTCCGCTTGCCGTACCTGTCCATGGTCCTGGACTCTTTGTTAGGAGGATGAACAGATACAGAAGGATCAGCCAATTCCTTCTTAGTGGCTGCTGCTACCACCATAGCATCAACTGAAACACCTTTGGTGAGAAAGGATTTGTCATCTGGTGCAGAAATAAATTTAGAAGGCCTCCTAGGGGTAGGTTCCATTGAATCAGGAGCTGCCCACGCCTTTCTAGCCACTACCTCCATTAGTGGGTCGAAAGGGGGAGACACCCAGGAGGTGGAAGGGCGAGATCTAAAGGCGTCAAGGTAAACTGACTCGTCCTCGGAAGGTTTGAGAGTGGACCAATTTCCCCTCTGTCTTAGGATTTCCAGGATGTCTGAAAAAGAGACATCCTCAGAGGGGGATCTGGGGGAACCTTCCGACTCATCCAAGTCGGTGTCCGATGTGACAGACTCGGGGGAGTCTATGTGCTTCCTCTTGCACTTTCTTTTCCTAGGGGGTTCCCCTGAAACCTCAGGGGAGCCCTCGGAAGAGACACCCAAGGTGGGTACCCTACACTCTGGATCTCTGCTGTCAGGTGCAAGAGGATGGCCAGAGACCGTAACAGGCAGTACAGAGGGAGGAGCCGCAGAACTTAACCTTGGAGTGGACACTGGGTCCAGCACACTCCTCATCACCGCGAAGGCTCCCCTATCAGATACCAAAGGTAGCACAGGGCTCCGAAGAGACCGTAACCGCCCCCGGAACCGACAGAGAAGGCTCCGAGAATGATGTTGGGGCCGAACTAAACAGAGACGAAGCTCCGAGAGGGAGAGCGGGGTCGGACAAGGGTCTGATGCCACTCGCCCCCTCGGAGCCGACAATGGAGTCTCGGCGCCCAGACCTCTCCACGGATGGAACCAATGAAGAGGTCGGAGCCGAAGGAGGAAGTATCGGCTCCGACGTGGGCAAGGTCACAGTTCCGACAAACTCCGGCTCTGAGCTCGAGAGATGAGTCCGAGGAGGAATGGATAACTGTATCGAAGGAGCCACAGTCTGGTGAGATGGGCTCTGGAGCATTTGGGCCAGCACCTGAGATTTTATGAGTCTACTGACCACCCTCTCAATGTCGTGATCGGAGAGCCTGGATGACCTCAATGAATGAGTCCTATGACTCCGCTCCGATAGGAGAGGGGACCTCGGAGCCGATCTGACGGACTCTAGCGAAGGGGACCTAGAGCGCTTGCACGCTGGGGTTGGCTCAGATGATGGTTTCGGAGCGGAAACCACTTTGCTCGCCTCGGAGCCAGCCGGAACAGAGGTCAGAGCCATCTCGATAACGCCAGCCCTCGGCTCAGAAGCTGGAGCCGAGGGTTTGGCGGTTTTTGACGACTTCCCCGAGCCAGACTTGGACAGGGAGTCATCAGGCTTTAACAAGCCCCTTAGGATGAGCTTGTTACGCCTTTCCTGCATAAATCCGTGACAAACGGAACAAGAGTCCTGCAGGTGTAAAGGCCCCAAGCAATAGACACAAGAAGCATGACCGTCTGTCAGAGACATTTTCTGACACCACGAGTCACACTTCTTGAATCCCGAAACCTTAGGGTCCTTTGACATCCTGACAAAAAATAAAAAGGAACACAGTCAGTCCACACACACACACACACACACACACTTATTTAAGTTAAGGACAACTGACTAAAAACCCACACACACACACTGAAAGGGGTGGGGGAAAACTAAGGAAAAACCCGTAGGCCCAAGATAAAAAATTAACTAAAGAAGGGAAAAAGGGCTACCGAAAAGGGTAAGGCAGTTAGAAGGGACCTAAGAAGGGTAACTAACTGGAAAAAAAAAACTACTGAGACTGAATATAAATCTGAAAAAGCACTTACTGACCAGAGCCGGTAAAAACAGACTACCTCGCAGCAAAGCGGCAAACGAGATCTGGGGAGTTAGCGCATGGTATTGTGGGATATAGGGCTGCCTCGAGCCGGTAAAAATAGCTCTCGAGCTATAGTATAGGCCGAGTAACCCATCCAGCAAGAATGAATGCGAGAATGACAACTTAACATCACTAGATTAAAAACTGCGGGAGCAGATGAAAGTCCAAATGACAATACAAACCTTATGAATCTCATGTGCAGACCTGAAATACAGACAGCTGAATTCATGCTCAGTAGAACCATCCATTAGCCTCTCACACATGAGAGCAAAGATATAGCCCATCCACAGCTGCCAACTACAACCAAATATGCTAAATTTGAAAGTTTAACTCACTCAGATCCAGAATGAAATGGAACTTATACAATCCCTGTGGGACCAAGTTGAGAGAGCATCAAAATTCCTGTTCCTCATCTCATGTTGGGACAGCCTCTATGGCCCCTTGACAAGTAGAATCTTTTTGTGTATTGAGAGTTCTGCTTGCATGGACTGATTTGTTAACACAGCCCTTTATGGCTTTTAAACGGCCTCTATGAGCTCTAGAACATAGTCAAAGCTAACCACATCTAGACTCTCTTGGCTTTATTCCATGGTTCTCCAAGCTGAAGTGAGCCTGAAGAACTGCTCAATCCCTCCACCCACAGGCAGCTCCAGCAAACAGTCAGGACTAAAGTGGACCTGTCACAGAAAGAAAGACAGCAACTTCAATTGTAAAGGATAAAACTATGCAATATCCATCAGCCTCTCTCAAATGCAGAGGAGGTTCATTCCTATTCTGTGGTTGACAAGTTCTAGCAAAGGAAGAGGTGGAAGTGCTAGGGAGAAGAATCAAAGAAGTTCTCCTCCAAGATGATCTGTTTCTTCGTTAGGAGATCACCGACTGGGTCATGAACAGACTACTCAAAGAACATATCCCTCAAAAGATAGGTATCCAGGATCTTTTTCATGAGTTCCTCTTCATGGGAGGAGCAAGAGTCTGCCATGCCATTCTATATAGGCATAACTCTGAGCCTTGGACTCTAACCAAAGCAACAGTATAATAGAAAATGCAACAAGCCAGACGGCATCCCATCATGAAGGCTATGGACAGGGTGAAACTATCCTGCTTGAGAACAAGCACAATGAGGGGATCTAGTTTATGCAATGCCCTTGCCAGCAAGTGTGCCTGGAACTGGGACTAATGAAATGAATTACTGAGTGCTGAAGTACCAACAAGGCAGAGGAGTCCGTCTGCTTGCCACACTTGTCCAAAACTCTGAACTGGTTGTCCCGCAGGAGTGCAGCAAAATATTTCTAGTTTCTGAGACAATGCCAGACTAAAAATATTACATCACAATTAGTGCTGAAAAACACAGCAACTTAATATACAGTGGATAGAAAATGTGTACACAACCCTGTTAAAATGCCAGGTTTTTGTGATATAAAAAATGAGACCACAATACATCATTTCAAAAATTTTCCCACCTTTACTGTGACCTATAAGCTGTACAATTCAACTGAAAAACAAATCTGTTCGGGGAATAAATATAAAAAAACATACAATAAGCCAGTTGCATAAGTGTGCACACCCTTAAACTAATACTTGTTGAAGCACCTTCTGATTTTAATTACAACATTCAGTCTTCTTGGGTACACATCTGCTATCAATTAAAGAGACTCTTGACTAACCCCAAATAAAGTTCAGATGTCCTAGTAGGATTTTTCTGACATTTACTCAGTTGCCTGCTACAGCAAAAGCCATGGTTCGCAGAGAGCTTGCAAAGCATCAAAGGGATCTTATTGTTGAAAGGTATCAGTCAGGAGAAGGGTACAAAAAAATGTTCCACAGCACTGGATATACCACGGAACACAGTAAAGTCAGTCATCAAAATGTGAAGAAAATATGGGACAACAGTGACGCTGCAAAGAACTGGACATCCCTCCAAAATTAATGAAAAGGCAAGACAAAAACTGGTCAGGGAGGCTGCCAAGGGACCTACAGAAGCACTGAATGAACTGCAGGAATTTCTGGCAAGTACTGGTTGTGTACTATGTGTGACAATCTCCAATATTCTCCATATGTTTGGGCTATGGGGTAGGGTTGCAAGACAGAGGCCTTTTCTTACACAGAAAACCATTCAGGCCCAGCTAAAATTTGCAAAACAATACACAGTCTCCCAAAAGCATGTGGGAAAATGTGTTATGACTTCCAGTAATTTAGAGGAAAAAATACAGAAAAAGCATGAAACAGTTGAGAGCACCTCAGTGTCAACTGTTAAGTCTAGATGTCCAACACAGTCAGCGGTGCAGTAATGCTGAGTAAACAAAAAGCCAAGCAGTCCACCAATCCACCATTCTTTATTAGTGCCAGCAAAAACAACAAAAACACATCCACCACACTTTAAACATCTCAGTACTGAAAGGGACGAAAAACAAGCTGAAAAAAGTTAAGCGTTTAAAGTGTGGTGGATGTGTTTTTGTTATTTTTGCTGGCACTAACAAATAGAGGAAAAAATAAGTCAAATGTGCTCAGAGCTAATTCCAATAAACAAAACAATGAAGGAGTATATCAACTCAAACAACAAAATATTGGAACATGGAAGAAGCTTTAAACAGATATTCAGAGGAGCTGATAAAACTGCAAAAAATCAGAGGGTGAAATGATGAACAGGCTGGCCAAGTATGAGACTGATCAAGCAAAAAATATTTCAAAAAATGGAGCAATTAGAGGACATCAGCACAAAGGGAAAACCTGAGATTTTCTGCTGTACCAGAAAAACTGGAAGGAACAGACTGCATTACTTTTATGAAAGCATAAATAAGCAACTGGATTAGTATTCCACAGCAGGAGTCATTAAATGAAAGGATACATCATGTGAGTGCTCTAAACCTGGCTGAGACAAAACAGCCAAGGCCTCCAATAGTAAAGATGCAATCCTACCATCAGAAAGAGTTGATTCTAACAAAACTATGGCAGAAAGATAAACTACTAAAAGTTGAAGACAACAGAGTACTTCTGGAAATTGATTACTCACTGTACTCCAGGCAGAAGAGGTATAAATTTATTCCAGCAATCATGGAATGTCAAAAACTGGTGTGAGATGCAAGCTGCTGTATCCAGCTATCTCTAGATTTTTTTTTTCTGGAAGGTAAAAGTCATTGTCTGATGCAGAACATGCTAAAGAGGAAATACAAAGGTTTGCCCAACAAAACGAGAGTATCAAACAGAAGGAGACTCTGCTTCTTATTCTTCTGATAATAAAAGTTCACATAGAGGCTTTGCAAGTGAAACGTTTTTAAATGTTAAAAGAAAACGCTTGAGAGAGAAAAAATACAGCAGATGACTAAAAGAACCTGGAGTATGTTGGAAATTAAACACATTAGAGTTGGGAGATGGAGATCAACAGGAAGAAAACCAGCAACAATGAAATTAATGAATAAATGTGGTAAAGCATCAGTCACATTTGTAAAATATGGCAGAACAAGAAAACCTGGAAATACTAGACATTTTTTTCACTCTGTTAGACTTGTTAAGGGACATCAAAGCACATGGCCTACTTCATGTCATTAATGTTTGGAAGAACATTAAGGAGAAGGGAACAGGTAAAGTAAAACAGCATTTGTTCTCAACAGTATTTTTATAAAACAGGACATATACTGAATGTTTAAAGTAAAGTTTTTTCAGTTATGTGCGTGTTATAGGGATACGAAAATAAACAGATTCTCCTTTTCTCCTTTCTTTCTTCAGTTTTAAGAAATGTAGACACTGCAAAGTAAAAACAAAAGAAAGCCAGGACAAATAAGTATAATATTATACAAGTAAAAAGAAAGCCAGGACAAATAAGTATAATATTACACAAGTAAAACTGATATGCTTTTTCTTACTTTTGCATAGTAATGACTGGATTAAGGCCATTGGCTTCATTTAACAGCAAGTTTTAAGGGGAAGCAAGCAAATAAAAGAACACTGAATTGTAATGAAAAGTTTTCCTTTAGCAAATAAATGTTCAAAGTGCAACAGAAGAAGAAGATTGTAGCTAAAGTGAACAGTGTATCTAGTTCTCATGTTTCTACAGAGACAAGCTAATAAGGGCAATAAAAACAGAAGACTTTCTTTCAATGGCTGGAAGATCATGTTTTGTGAAAGCATTCAACTTTGTTTCTACATCTGGAAGAGAAATAATTAGATGATAAAACAGACAGCACTTAGTGTAAGAACAGGCTGTCTTGTACCATGTAGCTTAGCAATGATGGTTTACTATCACTTTCCCGATCGCACTGTGTGTGAACTATTGTTCCTACAAACCATAGAAATGAAAACCACCTTAAGCGAACACGGAAGTGGTGAATGTTCGAATTAGACACAATTCGATCACGCACCACACTTCCGCAAACAGAGACAGTCTCCGACACGCAGTACACAACGTATCTGCAAGGGGGACAAGCCCCCCTGCACACACCCTGCTACTTAGATATACAAACTCTAAGACTGCACTATACTGAAGGAAAGGGTACATTTCCCAATCCTCCCCACAGTGCGATCTGCATTAAAATGTAGAAAATCACAACAGCGAATGCTGTATTGCATTTGCTGTTGTATATTTCTACACAGAGTTAATTCTTTTAATTCTACCAAATTGGTCGATTCGGACTAATTGTGAACTGCACATGGTCCGATCACCCATTTGAAAGTAAACTGCAAGGATGACCTTAACTATAGGTCAATTCAAGCCGGTGAGTGTAGCTGTCAATCTGAGATAACTATTCTATTAGGAAAGTTAAACTTCATTATTTGAAGATGTACATAGTTTTGTGCATTTATATTAAGCTAACAGGTTTTGTGTGTGTTTTTGAGGATTTTAATTAAAACAAAAATTCTTGTAGGATGTGACACTGGTTCAAATAGATATGCAAGAAAGAACTGCATAAAAAATCATCCTGCCAAATATTAATGTAGGCACGTAACGCAAAAGCTAGATACTTTAAAAAAGCTGTTATACATAACAGGTGGGAATAATGGCAACTCTTTCCATATTATCTTTAAATGTGAATGGTGTCACAAGTGTATAAAAAAAAGAAAGAGTAGTGAACTATATTAAAAAAAATTGCAGAGTGCAAATAGCTATGCTACAGGAGACAAACTTGGAAAGAAATTAGCATGTGTATTTGATAAAGAGGATTTCAGGAAGGTTATTCAGGAGAATATCAGCGACAATGGAAAAAGGAAGTACTTCTATAATTGCCAGAGTAGCTTCTATGATGACAGAAGAGGAAAAAAAGGTAACAATGGTAGATATGTAGTAGTAAGGGAGGATGATTATGCTGGCATGTATTTATATTCCACCTAAAACTATTGCAATGGAGTTTAAGAAAATTCTGGAAGAAATAATCAGCTTTCAGCAAGGATTATTACTTATAGGTAGGAACTAGAATTTGATTTGTAACGGTGGGGATGCATCTGGGGGCCTAGAAAAGAAAACATAACAAAAGAGGGTAGATTCTTGAAGAAATTTATAAAAATATTTGGTCTAGAAGATTTGAATTCCGTAGCAGAAGCTCAGAGAATTTGTATATTATTCCCCAAGGTACAAAAACTGGGCTAGGCTAAACAGAAATTATATTTCACAGGAACATGTGCATTTAATCTGAAAGTTTTGATACACGTCCAATACCTATTTCAAGATCACACACCAATAATAATGAAAATAAAAATGCAATAACTAGCATTCACCCACCTATCTATTAAATAGAGGAATTAAAGGTATGGATAGTGAAAATTATTCAGGAGGTGTGAGGGAAGCTAGAAATTTCTTCAGAATATATAGCTAACCAGTGGGATAAAATGAAAGTGGAGTTTAAAAATACAGTAGAAATAAAAGGTGTGCATGTGTGTCTATATATATATATATATATATATATATATATATATATATATATATATATATACATATATATATATATATATATATATATATTAGGAAGTGACAATTATTTACAGAGAATGACTAAGGCTAAAGTACTGTAGACTCTCACAGAACAAGAGGAGGTGCAGTCGCAGACTGCTAAAGAGAAAATAAGGGAGTATCTGGCTAATAAACATGAATTTAGAAAGAGTGCTGTTAAGCACTTTTTTTTGGATAATTCCAGAGCACAAAAAGCTTAAGCACAATGGCTCAGGCAACAAAAATAGAAAGGACTGTTTATACAGAACGAGGAAAACAACCAGAGAACCAGTACAGGTATTATAAATATTCCAGAAATTTTATGAAAATATGTATAAAACAGAGAAATGTGGAAATCAAGAAAAAACACAAATGGAAATGTTTATGGAAGAACTAAATATGCCAAGGTTAGAGGCAGATGGGACTCGATTACTAACAGTTATGACAGGAGGAGATGAGATAAAAATGGTGATGTATAGCCAATCTACAGGAAAGTCTCCAGGAACAGATGGTATTCCTGTGGAAATCTGGAAGCTAGGAGGGAAGAAAGTGATGAAGATCTGGCAGTATTGTAAAAGGAGGAGAAGCACCAACAACCTAGAAGAAAGCTATGGTGGCTGTAATACCTAAAGTTGGTAAAGACTCATCAAATCCAGCTTCATACAGGTTTCTAAACTATAATCATAAAGTGTCTGTCTACAATGGCTAAAAGAATGGTAAAGGTGATGCCAAAATTGATTGATATGGATCAAAATAGTTTTGAGGAGGGCAGGCAAACACTTGAGCATATAAGAAAAATGATGATCCAGAGGGAAGAAAAATTTAAGAAAATACCACAGTTTTTGGTGGGTCTTGATGCACTGAGAACATTCGACAGAGTCAGCTGGGATTTTATGAGCAGGCCAATGGAAGTATTTGCATTCCTTGATAAAATAATAAGGTTGAATTGGAGGTTATATGAGGGATTGGAAGTGAAGTGGGGGAGGGGGCCCTATGACAACTTTTATTTGAGCAGAGAAACCAGGCTGGGGTGTCTTCTTTCCTCTATTATTTGCGTTATTTATTTTATTTACTTATTTGACATTTGTTAACCGGGTTAGTCCAATTCAGCACATGCCCATTTTCAGTGGAGTCCCAAAGAGAAAAGCTTCACAAAAAGTTAAAAACAAATGAAGTAGTATTTATACAAATTTTTCCAAAATGAATACAATGCAGGTAAACGTAGAACTGAAGGATATGTCAAGATACAGCCGTTCAAAAACAATTTTTATACTTAGAAATTTAAATTTATTTTTACATTATATTTAGAACCACTGGCAAAGAAAACAGACTCTGCAATTCACCAACATAACTGGTATGGTAATCAAGAAAAGTTGACTATTTGCAGATGATATTATTTTGTACCTAATAAAACCAGAAAAAGACATTTTAGTGTTATGGAACATTCTGAGAGTTTCAAAATTTTTTGTGATAAAGCTAATGAAGATAAAACAAAAGGTAATAGCTATATACTTATCTATCCACACACAAATTGGTTCAGCAACACCCAAATTTATGGGGACGTGATAAAATGAAGTACTCAGAAGGATTCAGTTATGACAGCTAAGGAAATACGGGAGAAGATTAAAAAGAAGGCAATAATAAAACTGAGAAACTGGATTTATGTATACAGATAGCAAGATACAAAATAGTGAAAATGTTTTTTATTCCCTTAAGGTTTATACACAGGTCATGCATATTTTTATCAACCAAAGGAGAAGTTGTGGACAGTAATTAATAAAGATTTGAAGGATTTTTATCTGGGAGGGGGAAAGGGAGAAGATCAAATGGGATAAGTTGATGGATTACCTGACGAGTGTGTATTTCACTGCTACACAGTTAAGGCTAATATACATAGCACAAGCAGAAAGCTGTAATTCAAAGTGGAAAGGGATGGTGATGAAACGGGGAAGCTCAAAAAATGAGACTGGGATCTTGGATGCAGATCCTTAAGGAGAATAACAAAAAACAGATAATATTATATTCATAAAGTAACAAAGTATTCTAAGAACTAAGCCAGCACAGGAATGAAGAAAGGACATTCTGCCATTAGGGATGACAGCAGTTAGAGGTACAGAGAATAGCCTAGAGTAGGCTGGAATTTGTTGGAGAAGTAACCAAGGTATTGGGAGTAAATAATTAGAGAGGGAAAGGTACTAGAATGGGAAAAAGGCCAATAATTAATTTGGAATGAAGGCTACAGACTGCTTTCCCTATAAAGGATTGCTATCAGAGTACAAGCAAAGAGAAAGTAATACGGGTATCCTATGTGAAAGACCAGCATTGGTAGATTTTTAGTAGAATCTGGAACACAAGCTACTGTTAAAAAAGGGATTATTAGTAGGACATATAAAATATTGCATAACTACAGGAATCAGAGGAGGTTAGAGAGGACTGGGAAGAGAGACTGAATAAGATATTCACATAGAAATAAAGGGGGGATATATGAATGGCTCCCAAATATGTAACAAAAGATAAAACATTTAGGATCTTTGCTTGAAAGTGTTTGCATATGTATTTTTATACACTAAGCAGACCCCAAAGAATTTTCCTCAGGTAGGTTGCAAATGTTGGAGGTGTGAAGGGGAATAAAGAGGCAACCGGGAACATACTTTTTGGGAGTGTAATGAATTGGCAGACTTTAAAAATTCCATGCATACTACACTGTTACAAATACTGAGTGAGAAAATTGGTGCAACTAAGGAATATACTATTTGAGCTACGATAAAGAAATGCAGATCAAGACAAAGTAAGGCCTTGCATAACTTAATTCTGGTGGTTGCCAAAAAAGCAATTATTATAAAATGGAAATCAAAGTCTAAACCAACCGTTCCACAAATGGTGAATATAGTAGCAGAGATAAAAGAACTGTAAGTGGAATCTTTAGAAAATGGTAGGAGCAAATTACATAGAAAAATGGGAACTGAGAAAAACACACGCAGAAAAATGTTTTGGAGGAGGAATGAGGTTTAAAGCACATCAAGGCAAGGCAGGAACTGAATGACAATGACTGCATAGAAGATTATAAGTGATATCAATGTTGGCAACTGAAAATATGTCAATGTATTTTTTCACATATATAAATGTATGACTGCCCATGTTCTAACGTGATAATTCAATAAAGTTTCTTGTATATTAAAAAAAATGAACAGAAATTAAATTCTCAAATACAAAGGCATTATTCAAAACAGGCAAGATATATATATTTTTTTATTACTATCACAGTACAACAGCATTCTGTCATGTTCTTCTGTAGTAATACAGATTTACCTGTGGCTGCCTTTGTTTACTTGGACGTTTACCCTAATGACAAAACTGTGCTAGCCATGGGTAAACCTTATTTTATTCCTCACACTTGAGCATGATATATTAAGTATCTGTGCATTTTCAAGGCTCATTCCCACAAACCCAAAGTCTCCCTGAGGGATAAAATTGTGCAATAAAAGAATTGCACTCTTAAGTTATACTGATATGAAGCTTAGATTCCAGCTTGGGCCAAAGCCCTTATGCTCATCAGTCATGTTAGTATCCTCCACTAAAGCAAAGTAATGAGTGACATTGTGGATCTGAGTCCGTAAAAGTGTTGCCTATCAAAAGACTGTTTGGATGTATCCAGCAACTCAAACATTTTTGACTGGATGATAAAGAAAATTTGAATCCTGTGAGAATATAACCCTAAGGGCCCACAGCAGTAGCATCAGATGAAAATCTGTTTCTCTATATCTGTAAGGAGCAGGAATCCATGTCAGAAGGATGTTATAAAGAGGAAATGATTCAAACCCAGGCCAGCTGAGAATTCTTCAGCTCTAGCAATTAGAGCTACAGCAGTAAAACCATCATCTTAAGGAAACAGATATCTGGATTCTTTCTTCCAAAAGAAAGAGTTTGTCCTTAAGTGTCTGAGCTGTGGGAATAAAAAAAGGGAACTGTGACAGAGGCTTGAAGAATCTGCTGAAGGATGGCACAAAATCTGCCAAGAACATTAAAAAGCAACCAGTATCACTGTTAGACTGTATTGTTAGATCTGAAAACAAATTCTGTTATGAGCACAAATAGAGAAAAGGCACAGAACAAACCTTTGAGAGCCAATGTCAGTATATCAGTCAGTTGCTGTCAATGGAGAGGGGAAACAGAGAAAAATATCTGACATTTGTCATATGTGGTGGCACAAAAAAAGACTGCAAATACAGCACTCCCACTTCCAGCAAATATTTTTTTTACCATTAAGGGGCTTGCAGACCAGTTCTGGGACATCAAGGTGTACCTGGATAGATTAGGCAGTTGGGTAACCTGGGAATATGACCTACAGACAAAAATCTGTTGGTCAATAAGGCCAACACAAAGGCCACTTGATCTCTCTCTCTCTAGATGGGGTAAGAATGAGGTCTTCCTTATTTGTCAGACACACATTACCCATCCCAGGAAAAACACATCCACTGTGAACGTATTTTTTAAATAATTTGTATTAAATTGTCACATTTAAATTGTAATACGAGTTCACGTATACAAAAAGAAAGAAAGCAAACAGTAATAACAGTTTTCATTATCACCGTAGAAGATTCACCTATTTTCTTTTTAAAAAGGTCAGTCACAGCAATATTACATAAATTGCTCAGTTTTTGCCTTCCATTAAACCTCACTCATCCCTCTAAGCATTATTTTGCATATATTCTACAAATAAGCTCCATTTATTTCTACAAAATTTGCTTCTTTCTTTTTCTAAAGTCAAACTTTCAGTACTTGCATCCTTTACAATATTCAGAACTAATGCCATTGGTTTATACTCTGACTTCCATTTTCTGGTAATTACTTTCTTACTTACTAACAGCATGAAATTTGGTAAGACCTTAAGATGTCTAGAAAATACAAATACCATATCCCAGCTCACAAGAATAATTTCCTTAGCGAACTATTTACTCCACCCAACATTTCTAGAAAAGTACTCTGTACAGAATTTTTATAATTCAAAACCTCATAACATTTCCCAAAAAACATGTTTCCAATTTTGTCTCTAGCCCAAAACATCTCCAACATTTATCTACCCAAGTAAAAATCTTCTAAAATCTACTTGGGGTACAAAAATATCCATGCAAACACATCAAAAAAATAATCCCAAACCTTCTCGACTTTGTTGTATACTTGGAGACCAACAAATTTCCCCCATTTTTTATTTGTAATTTGTCTTTTTTATTTTATTTTCCAAATCTTTTCTAACCTCCGCTAATTAACTGTTATAGTTATCATGCAGTATTTTATATACCATACTGATTATATCTCTTTTAGCAACATCTTCCATTCAAGACGCAACTAAAATTTCTACCAGAGCTGGTCTTTCATTTAGCGCTCCCCAATCACTTTTTCTTTCCCTACACTCTCTCAATCCCTAAAAGGGAAGGCAATCTCTAATCTGCAGTCCAAACTCCTATTTAACCTGATCAAACACTAATACCCTTCCTTTCAGACTTGTACTTGTAATACCTTAATTCCTTTATTAATTTCCTCCAGTAAATTCTACCCCCTTTCCCATTTTCTATACACCTTCTTGCAGACACCCCAGATGAAAAACTTCCTTTCTCCATTTCTGTTCTGGTTTAGTTCTTATAATACTTTCTGTTACTGTACAAATACAATATTCTGCATGGTTGCAACTACAGACATATAAATGTTCCCATACATTCATGTGGAAGTGTGTGTGTGTGTGTGTGTGTGTGTGTGTGTGTGTATATATATATATATCTATACACACATCCACACATATACAGACACAGATGTGTGTGTGTGTGTGTGTGTGTGTGTGTGTGTATATATATATATATATATATATATATATATATATATATATATATATATATATATATATATATATATATATATATATATATATATATATATATATATATATATTTATATATATATATATATATATATATATATATATCTCACACACACACATATATATATTATGGAAGATGACCCAATTACAGCCTGCCTGGGTCTTTTGAGACACAGGAGCCAAGCCAGAAATGAATTTCTTGTTCACCATTTAATTGTACAAGTTACACAAACTGGGTTAGGGAGGAACTCTGCTTCATATGGATGGGGAGCCTATTACAGGGAAGGAGTCTCTAGGATAGAAACTGGTCTCTCCAGCAGATCCTATTTATATTGCAGACAAGGTTTAAGTCTTAAGAATGGGTAATTCTAGTGCTGTGTGTTATTGTGGATATGCAGGAGGTCCATCGGGGGGGGGGGGGGGTCAGACAATGCCTTGTATGCCAGGCATAGATCTCCCTTCAACAGCCTGAAGAAGAAAGAATACAGATATATATATATATATATATATATATATATATACATGCACACATATATACTAACACTCGCACACTACACATACACAAGAGTATACGAGTGTTGGTGATTATGTAGTGCGCGCGTCCACACATGTGTGTACTGTGCTGTGTTGGTAAGTATATACTGTATGCGCGTGCACACATTTATTATGTTGCATTGTCTTTTTGTAGACTTGGAGAAAGCATATGACAGGGTGCCTAGAGAGGAGTTGTGGTATTGTATGAGGAAATCAGGAGTGTTAGAGAAGTATGTAAGAGTGGTACAGGATATGTACGAGGGGAGTGCGACAGCGGTGAGGTCTGTGGTGGGAGTGACGGATGCGTTTAAGGTGGAAGTGGGGTTACATCAAGGATCAGCTCTGAGCCCTTTCTTATTTGCAATGGTGATGGACAGGTTGACAGACGAGATCAGACAGGAGTCCCCCTGGACTATGATGTTTGCAGATAACATTGTGATCTGTAGTGAGAGTAGGGAACAGGTGGAAGAGACCCTGGAGAGATGGAAATATGCTCTAGACAGAAGAGGAATGAAGGTCAGCAGGACTAAGACAGAATATGTGTGTGAATGAGAGGGAGGATAGAAGAATGGTGAGGATGCAAGGAGTAGAGGTGGCGAAGGTGGATGAGTTTAAATACTTGGGGTCAATAGTTCAGAGTAACGGTGAGTGTGGAAGAGAGGTGAAGAAGAGAGTACAGGCTGGATGGAGTGGGTGGAGAAGAGTATCAGGAGTGATTTGTGACAGACGAGTACCTGTAAGAGTGAAAGGGAAGGTCTACAAGAGGGTAGTGAAAAGTACAGTTTTGTACCTACCATAAATGTAGATGTTCGAGGATTCCCTTGCTGCAGTCCTGACTATTGGGTATAGTCCGCGTCCCAGTCGGCCCGAATACCAGAGTATAAGGCTGACGGTCATGGCTGACGCCAGTACGCCAGGGTATTAATGCGCTTGACCCACGCCATTTCCTCAGTCTTTTCTTGCCCCAGATGTCAGAAGACCCAAAAGACAAGTCCCAAAACAACCTGCACCACAAACATATACAATATATACAGTAATATATATACAAAAATATAAGCATGTAAACTCACCTACACAACCACCCTGAAACACAGAGGGGAAGGAGGGGTAAAATTGGACTGCAGCAAGGGAATCCTCGAACATCTACATTTATGGTAGGTACAAAACTGTACTATGTTCTTCGCCTTCCCTTGCTGCAGTCCTGACTATTGGGTAGAATCCCAAAGCAGAGGTAAGGGAGGCTGGCAAATTATAAAGTAGCAGGAGCTGACAACATGCCTTGTAAAACAGCTGTGGCAAAACCAGCTCTAGACTTAGAGTATATAGGCAGGTGATAATGCCTAGAGAAAGTATGCACTGAACTCCAAGTAGCTGCTTCCAGAATATCCTTAGTTGCCACCCCTTAGAAATGCTGTTGAAGTGGCAGTAGCCCTAGTGGAATGAGGCCTAATCCCAGCTGGAACCTCTTTGCCATGATGGGAATAACAAAATGCAATGCAAAAGCCAATCCACCTAGAAATAGTTTGTTTTGACACAGGCTTGCCCTGTGAACTTAAAAAAGAAACAAGTAACTGTTGAGACTGTCTAAAATCTTTAGTCCTGCTCAAATAATAACGCGAATTGCCTGTGTACATCTAAAGTGTGCAAAATCTTTTCCCCTTTATTTTGAGGATCCGAAAAAAACGTACGAGGGCAAATGAATAGTTTGGTTTAAAGCCACACTAGAAACCACCTTAGGCATAAAGGAAGGATTAGTACGTAATGATACCCTGTCCTTATGGAAAATCAAAAGGGCTCTACTGCCATAAGGGCCTGCAACTCAGACACCCTTCTTGCAGAAGTAATAGCCAACAGAAAAGCCGTCTTCCATGACAAATATTTCAATTCAGCAGTAGCTGCCGGCTCAAAAGGTTGTAGAGTAAGTTTTTCCAACACAAAATTGAGATCCCAAGCAGGAGTAGGAGCTCTGGGGGTCTTATATTCTTTGCCCTCTAAGAAACTGCTTGAACAAAGGATGCGAAAACAAAGGTGGGTCACAATCATAGTGAGCTGAAATTGCTGCAGCATGAATCTTTATGGAAGAGAAAGACAAACCTTTGTCCAATAACTCAGTAAGATATTGAAGAGCCACACTCAAATTAGGCTCTGAAATCTCCAAATTCTTTGCTGTACACCAAAATAAAAATCTCTTCCATTTTTCTGTACACTCTCCTAGTACTAGGCCTTCTAGCTTCCATAATCACATTTAAAACTTGTTGAGGAAGCTGAGACCTTCCATGTTTCAACACAGAATATGCCAAGCTGTGAGATGGAGAGATTGAAGCTTGACATTGAGCAGATGACCGTCCTTCTGAGATAACAGATGAGGAATCAGAGGTAAAGGCCATGGAGGCTTCTTTACAAGACTCCTTAGAAGTGGGTACCAGTGTTGCCGAGGCCAATCTGGAGCTATCAAAATCATCCTTGGCCTGTCCTGTCTGACCTTTAGTAATACCTTTGGAAGAAGAGGTAGAGGTGGAAAAGCATAGACATGAAGGTTTTCCAACTGAAAGACAGAGCATCCACTTTCCAAGCTGTGTGATGAAACCCCTTTGTGCAATACTTTGGCAGCTGGTGGTTTAGTGGAGAAGCGAACAGATCTATGTCTGGAGTTCCCATGACACTGTCAGTTTCTGAAATACATGAAGATCCAGTTTCCACTCGTGGGGATCCATGATTTGTCTGCTTAATACATCTGCTAGGGAGTTCTGTGCTCCTGGCAGAAACCTTGCCTGAAGAGTCAGTTGCAGGCTTAGCAGTCTCCCATAAAATCATTGCTTGCCTGCATAGAGGATAAGAATGTGTTCCCCTTGCTTGTTGATGTACCACATGACAGTTGTGTTGTCTGTCAGAATCAACACCTGCCCTGGAAGAAGTAACTCCTTGAACGCCATCAATGCAAACTGGACTGCTAACATCTCCTTCATGTTGATATGTAGATGCTGTAGTCTGGCAGGCCACTTGTCTTGTATCCACTTTCCATTTAGATGAGCTGCCCAAGCAGTGTCCGAGGCATCTGTCGTTAAAATCTGACTAGCCTCTGGCCGGGTCACAGAGAGTCCCTTGTTTAGGTGACATTCCTGAGCCCACCACAAGAATTCCTTTTGAAGGCAAGGTATTATTTGAATGACAGTGTCCAAATGTTGGCAGTGCTGTGTCCATACATTTTTGAGATACCATTGCAGCTTCCTCATATGCAGTTTGGCATTGGGAAGCACCAGAATACAAGATGCCATGAACCCTAATGCTTGAAGGACTGTCCTTGCAGTCAGCACGGACTGATGAGATAGTTGATGGAAGTAAAGTGACAGACTCTTTTGTTTGTCCGGGGTTAAAAAGGCCATCTGGGCTGCTGTATTCAGTCTCACACCCAGAAAGCACATGTCTTGAGAGGGTACTAGACTGGACTTTATTTCGTTCACAGAATACCCTAGGCATCTTAGCACTGCTATGACATATTCCAGATGCTGTAGAAGGTGTTCTTTCTTGAGCCAGAATCAGGCAGTCCAAGTAAGGATAAATTTGAATGCCATGAAGCCTGAAGTAAGCTATCACTGGAGCCAGAACCTTTGTGAATACTCTGGGCAGTAGATAAGCCAAAGGGCAATGCAGAGAACTGATAATGAAAATCTCCAGTTCAAACAAGAGATACTTTCTGCAACTTAGCCTTATGGGCACATGAAGGTAAGCTTCCTTGAGATCCAAAGTTACCATCCAGTGATCCTTGCCCAGCAGAGGTAACAGTTGCTGTAACGTCAACATCTTGAACTTGGGAATGTCCAGATAAGTGTTGAGGATAGATAAATCCAAAATTGGTCTCCACGTGTTCCCCTTCTTTGGTACTAGGAACAGGCGAGAATAAAATCCAAGCCCCTTTCTAACACAGGGACTGGCTGAATAGCCCCTATCTGGAGTAACTGAGAAACTTGCTTGAGAGCCTCTTTTCTTTGTGGAGGAGGAACATCTGGCATGCCTTTGAAAGGGGCATTGTGTGGAAATAAAATCTGTACCCGTGATGAATGATATCCAGCACCCATCTGTCTTGAGTGATTAAATCCCAATTTCTTTGAAAAGAGACAATCTTCCTCCCAAAGGAGCTGCCAGACGAGAGTCCACTGGCAGCTGAAAAGGCAGGTCATTGGTTCTGCTTACGAAAGGACTGACCCCTGCCCTCACCAGAAGTCTGAGCAGGTGAACTGTCTGATCTAGGCCTAAACGAACCTTGAGCCCTGCCCCTACCACGTCTAGATCTACCCCTAGACTGGGAACCATAAGCAGGATATGTCCACCCCTTAGCAGGCCAATTTCTACTAAACTTGGAGGTTGCACCTGCAAAAATCTTTAACAGTCTGCATAGACTTAGCTTTGTCCTCCATTTTCTTTAAAACTGCTTCCACAGGCGGTCCAAACAACACATCAGACTGTAAAGGAGCATCCAAAATCCTGGTCTTAACATGCTCAGCTAAATTCTGATCCTTCAACCATGCATGTCTGCGAAGAACAGAAGTAGTAGCCACCCTCGAGGAGGCCTGAACAGCATCAAAACCACACTGCAAAGAATGCTTACCCACTTGTTCAGACACATGAACCAAATCCAGCAATTCTTTACACTCAATACCTTCCGCCAAAGCATCCACCTTAGATTTCAATTGTGAAAGGAGATAATTCTGATATTTCAGCATATGAAATTGACAATTCAACGCCTCATGGCTAGAGTGGAAGAAGTATATAATTTCTTACCCCACCTAAAGCCCTTGCCTCTTTATCAGAGGGTACAGGATTTTTAACAACAGAAGCTTTAACACCTTTAGGCCCCTGAGAAACAGTTTCTGGGTCGCCCTGGGACTCTTAAACAAATACTTATGAGCTTCGGCACCCTATAATACCTATCAGGCTTAACAGGAGCAGGAGGCAAGGAATCAGGGTTCAGAGAGCCTCTGCAAAACATCCTCCACCACATTCAACACAGGAGGAATAGCTAAGGGCCTATGCTGAGGCAAAACAAGAATTCCCTAAGCCTTTTCTGGAGTCAGAGTAATCTTGGCCTTCCCATTTAAAGTGCTCCCTCATGGAGTGAAGAGTCTCTGAAAATGAAAATCCTCAGGAGGAGAAGCTGAAGGAGTGGAATCATCCACATCAGAATCAGAATAAGCAGGAAACTCTTGCAAGTCTTCCACAGAAGACTCTGAAGCCTGTGAACACTGTTCAAAACTATCAAACTCCTGTTCCACCCTAGGCCTCTTATCAGGTGGGGCATAGAACCTCTAATCAGAGTAATCAAATCTTCAGCCATTTTAAGCATATGTTTCTTAGGCACAGCCGAAATGCTAGGAGAAGCCCCTACAGAAGCTGAACTTGGCCTTCCTCTAAAGAAGCTCTGGAAACAGAAGGAGAGGCCCTAACAACCTTGGGAAGAGAGGAAGAACAGTTACCTGAGAAGCCCCTCAGCCAGGCCTACTTCCTGAGAGGGCACATCCTGTAACAGTAAAGTATCTGCCTGAGACTCCATAGAGACTCCTGGCAAAACCTCTGGCTCCCCTGAGCCTCTAAAAGGACCGGCGTCCGGGACTGCGGTTCCTCACCCCTAGACTTCACAGTTTTGTCCTTGCGCTCTTAGATGAAGCAGGCGCGGAGCATCCGGCGGCATAGTATAATTGCAACGCTTCCCAAACACTAACCTAGCACAATCAAGCCTCCTCTTAATAGGCGCTTATTAAATCTAGCACAAGAGCGGCAACCAACAACGTCGTGCTCAGGCCCTAAACAAGGTATACACAATGTATGATAATCCCTATGGTATCTGCTTCCCACAAGAAATACAGTTATTCACTTTTTCTGACATCCGTAATATACTGAGGCAAGAAAACCAAAATGTTCAACGGGTTACTTAGCCAACTCTGTACTCGGTCTGAAACTCCGGTTCGAAAATCTCAGAACGCCAACCTGCACTTCGCAAAATTGCTTCTGCATCGGACCATGCGGCAAAAGACTGAGTCGGCGTCGAAAATGGCGCCAGTCATGCGCCATGACCGACGTCAGCCTTATACTCTGGTATTCGGGCCGACTGGGACGCGGACTATACCCAATAGTCAGGACTGCAGCAAGGGAAGACGAAGAACATCCAGCTATGTTATATGGGTTGGAGATAGTGGCATTGATAAAAAGGCAGGAGTGTGAGCTGGATGTAGCAGAGTTAAAGATGTTAAGATTTGCACTGGGTGTGACGAGGGTGGACAGGATTAGGAATAAGTATATTAGAGTGTCAGCCCAGGTTGGAAGGTTTGGAGATAAAGCCAGAGAGGCAAAATTACGTTGGTTTGGACATGTGCTGAAGAGGGATGCTGAGTATATATTGGGAAAAAGATGCTAAGGATGAAGCTACCAGGTAACAGGAAAAGAGGAAGGCCTAAAATAAGGTTTGTGGATGTGGTGAGACAGGACATGCAGGTGGTTGGTGTGACAGAGCAAGATGCAGAGGACAGGAAGAAATGGAAACCGGTGATCCGCTGTGGTGACCCCTTATGGGAACAGCCAAAAGAAGATGATGATGATGATATATATATATATATATATATATATATACACACATACACATTCGTATATGTGTACACATATATATATATATATATATATATATATATATATATATATATATACACACACACACAGACATATATATATATATATATATATATATATATATATATATATGTATATATATATATACACACACACACACACACACACACACACACATCTTGAAGAGGGCCAGTGAAGTACTCTGCTTGACATGTATGGGAAGTCTATTCCAGAGCATGGGCAGTCTCTGGGTTATGAACCTGTCCCTCCAGCATTTTCTTTTGATTGTGGTAATGAGGTTGACGTCTCTGAAGCATGTGGTGCAGACAGACTGGGATTTCTTTAGATGTAGCATTTCTAACAGGGCTGGGTCAGACATGGCTTTGTAAGTCAAGCAAAGATCACCTCTTAGTAGACGATATGAGACGGAGAATAGCTGGAGAGTTTGAGTCTGTCTGTGTAGGACATATGCTAAGGCCTAGTATCCTCTTTGTGAGGTACTTTTGTGACCTTTCCAGCTGTTGCATGTGTCCAGTAAGGTACATGCCAAATGGGGCATTATACTCTATGACTGGCCAAATGATGGAAGAGTAAAGAGAGATAATGACCTCTTTCTTCCTGAATGCAAAACCCTTAGTAATGAGATGTGCCACATAGGACTTTCTGACCACACTGGCAATGTGATGGTCGAAAGAGAGGCTGCTGTCAACCTGTGTCCCCAGATCTGTTCTAAAGCCTTCAGTGTTCAGTCAGCTCCCATCGATGTGGTAATTAGTGGGAACTGAGTTTTTCCCAAAGGGGATTTCAATGCATTTTTTGGCATTAAGCTTAAGGCCACGATTTCAACACCAGTCATTGGTCTCAGTGAGGCCTTTCTGTAGGATGTCTACATCACTTGGGGAGTTAATAATGGCACCCAGCTTGCAGTTGTCTGTGAACTTGGTCAGCCAGAGTACCTCCATGTTGGACTGGACTTCTGAGAAGTAGATGCCAAACAGGAGAGGACCCAGGACCGATCCTTGTGGGACTCCACTCGTGACTGCTCTGCATTCTGACTTGGAGTCCGCTACTTTCACACTGTGGGTTCTGTGAGCCAATTTGCAACCCACCTAGTGATCTAGGGGTTGATGCCTAGTTTGGTGAGTTTATCAATAATTCTTGAGTGGGGAATGGTTTCAAAGTTCTTGGCCAGATCAAGGCAGGCTGTATGAACTGCCTTGCCCTCATCCCCAGCTCTGGTGACTGACTCAAAGAAGTCAACCAGGTTGAGCAGGCATGATGTAACTTTCACAAAACCAAACTTTGTGGGATCTAGAGTATGGAGACTCCCTACATCTTTGTTAATTAGGTCCATGATGATGCACTCCATAGCCTTACATATCAGACTTGTCAGGCTAATGGAGAAATAATTCCCAGGGTCTGTAGTTGCCCCCCCCCCCTTTATGGAGAGGGATGACTGTAGAAGTGCGCCATTCGGTAGGGACAAAGCCTGAGGTGAGGTTGTGATTGAACAGTGCACACAGATGTGGTGCCAGTTCACTATGTAGTTCATGTAGAACACATCCAGGGATATGATCAGGTCCCAAGGAAGCTGTAATCTTGGCCTTGGACATTGCTAGGTGCCTGAAATTCCTCCGGTACTGTGATTGGTCCTTTGGGGGTGGTGAGAGGGGTAGAGCTGGCACTGAATATGTCGGCCAGTATGTTGGCAATATGTGTTGGCTCAGTATAGGAGGTACATTTGTGCAGTAACTCGGAGAAAACCTGGGTATTGCCATGGAGATTTTTGCTATAACTATAGAAGGCTTTGTGAGAAAATACTTCCAAACTCCGCTGAAGGTGTTGAAGACAAGAAAACAGCAACAGGAGAAAAAGACTTTGAAACACCACCATGGAAATACAGTTCTTGAACTTCCTAAAATCCCAGTCAGGCAATCCAGTAGGATGAAAATATTTATTAAATAAACGAATATTCAAATAAAACAAAATACAAAATAAAATAACATCGGAAAAGCGCTTTCAGCTATTCAGCCTTCATCAGATCATAAAACTTATTTCTGCTTTACGTTTAAAGAGAGTAGCTTAACCAATCATTTTTTCGTTTCTGACATCCTGGTAAACCAATGGCCAATGATTGTAACTATAATATTGATTTCCTATAGGGAGAAAAATGGAGCTATCAACCAAACAAATTGTCAAATAATGCTCCATTTAACAATCTTCATAGCCAGTAAAGCAGCAGGATTGTATACACATCATTGGTTCACAAGAACTATTATGCAAAATAACTAACCAATATCGCTAGCTCTTCATTAGTAAGCATAGCCAATCAAATGGCAATGTTGCACATCAATCACTGTGTGCACCCCCCTCCGATAAGAGCTTGTAGTGATCACTAAAAAACCACTATCCAAGCCCCTAAGCAAAGATACTGTCAAAGGTCCACAGAGGCTGCTATAAGGAGTGACAAACCAATATCGCAAACTCCCCATAGACATGTCTGTCCCAAGCAGTCAAGTGACAAGATCGCACATCAGCCACTACATACACATCTCTTCATCTAAAGTTTACGATGACCGCTGGGATATCGATTCTCCAACTGTAACCATAACTCCTCACAGGTCAAAATACAAGGAGAAAAATGTAAAAGTATATAAAAATATATGTATATTATATGTCCCAGGGATAATTCCGTGTAGTAACTCTTAGTTGGCATGAAAACTTATAGCCAGTCAAAGGACCAAATGCAGATAAAGCTGGTTCCTTACTGGTTGAAATCAGGCAAATGGACAGAAGACACTTCATTCACCATGGCTCCACAGAGGCATCTACACAATGAAGAAACGTTCCAATGGCATCAGTTCCCCAAGAAGGCTCACATCCAATTGAATGGCAGAATCACATGCCAATTGCCGCTCATTCCT